>NC_053039.3:125567476-126192476 GCF_002575655.3 Aegilops tauschii subsp. strangulata
ACACATCGACCGACTCATGCCTGCATCTAGAGTATTAAGTTCATGAAGAACAGAGTAACGCATTAAGTAAGATGACATGATGTGGATGAATAAACTCAAGCAATAGGATGTAAACCCCATCTTTTATCCTCAATGGCAACAATACAATGCGTGCCTTGCTGCCCCTATTGTCACTAGGAAAGGACACCACAAGATTGAACCCAAAGCCAAGCACTTCTCCCATTACAAGAAAAACCAATCTAGTTGGCCAAACCAAACCGATAACTCGAAGAGAATTACGAAGATATCAAATCATGCATAAAAGAATTCAGAGAAGAATCAAATAATATTCATAGATAAGCTGATCCTAAATCCATAATTCATCGGATCTCGACAAACACACCGCAAAAGAAGATTACATCGGAGAGATCTCCAAGAACATCGAGGAGAACATGGTATTGAGAATCAAAGAGAGAGAGAGAATAAGCCATCTAGCTACTAGCTATGGGCCCGTAGGTCTGTGGTAAACTACTCACGCTTCATCTGAAGGGAAATAGAGTTGATGTAGAAGCCCTCCATGATCGAATCCCCCTCTGGCGGGATGCCGGAAAAGGCTCCTAGATGGGATCTCATGGTTACAGAAGGTTGCGGCTGTGGAAAAGTGTTTTCGTGGATACTTCTGGTGGTTTGGGAATATATGTGAATATATAGGCGAAGGAATTAGGTCAGGAGAGTCATAGGGGGGCCCACAAGACAGGGGGCGCGCCCCCCACCCTTTTGGCCGCCTCGTGGCTCCTCCGACTTGATCTCCAAGTCTCTTGGGTATCTACTGGTCCAAGAAAAATCATCACAAACGTTCATTCCGTTTGGACTCCCTTTCGTATTCCTTTTCTGCGAAACTCTAAAACAAGGAAAAAATAGAAGCTGGCACTGGGCTCTAGGTTAATAAGTTAGTCCCAAAAATAATATAAAATAGCATATTAATGCATATAAAACATTCAAGATGGATAATATAATAGCATGGAACAATAAAAAATTATAGATACATTGGAGACGTATCAGCATGCCTCTAAGCCGCCATGAGAGGTTCTTTGGTATCCCAAGTCCCTGAAACCTGTTGAGCCACCAGGTCTGAGTCTTCCAAACATCTGACCCGGCTGAGATTCATCTCCTTAGCCATATAGAGCCTATGAAGCAAAGCCTCATACTCAACCGCATTATTAGTACAAGGAAACATGAGTCTCAGAACATAACAAAATTCACCTCGCATGGAAGTTAAGACCACTCCAGCCCCCGAGCCTTCCAATTGTCTGGAACCATCGAAATGTATTGTCCAGTATGTGTTGTCTGGCTTCTCCTCGGGAGCCTGCAATTTAGTCCAGTCGTTGATGAATCCACCAAATCTTAGGACTTGATGGCCGTCCGTGGTGCATACTTCAGGTGATGTGGACCAAGCTCAATATCCCACTTAGCAACCTGTCCTGTGGCTTCCATGTTCTCGATGACGTTTCACAAGGGTGCTGAAGTGACCACAATGATGGGGTGGTCCTGGAAATAGTGCTTTAACTTGCGACTAGCAATGAATACACCAAAAAGCTGCTTCTGCTAGTGTGGATACTGTTGTTTTGACTCGGTTAGGACCTCACTGACATAAAACACTGGCCTTTGGGCTAGATATTCCTTTCCCTCTTCCCTGCATTCCACGATGACTGCCACACTTACCGCTTTGTTATTAGCAGAAATGTATAAAAGTGTCAGCTCCTTCTCCTGAGGAGCAACAAGCATAGGCGGCTTGGACAACTGCTTCTTGAGGGATTTGAAAGCTTTATCTGTTGCGTCTCCCCAAGTGAAGTCATCCGCCTTCTTCAAGAGCTGATACAAAGGGATGCCTTTCTTGCCAAGTCGGCTAATAAACCGGCTCAAAGCTGCCACTCATCCTGTCAGTCTCTGGACGACATTGATATTGGCCAGCTTGGCTAACATTATGATAGCTTTGTTTTTTTTCAGGTTGGCCTCGATGCCACGCTCAGACACTAGAAACCCAATTATTTCCCTGCAGGAACATCAAACACACATTTTTCCGGGTTGAGCTTCATCTGGTACATCGAAGGTTATCAAACGTCTGTTTGAGGTCGTCCAATAAGGTGTCCTTTTTCCAAGACTTGACCATGATGTCACCAACATAAGCATGAATGTTACGTCCAATCTGCTTGTGAAAACAATTCTGTACACAACGCTGGTAAGTTGCACCTGCACTTTTTAGTCCAAATGACATAGATGTATAGTAGAAAGCTGCAAAGGGTGTGATGAAGGCTATTTTCTCCTGGTCTATTTCTGCCATCTTTATCTGATGATATCCAGAGTACGGATCTTGGAAACACAAACACTCACAACCAGCACTGGAGTGAATGATCTGTTCAATGCAAGGAAGGGCAAACGGATCTATAGGGTAGGCCTTGTTTAGGTATGTCTAATCAATGCACATCCACCAAGTTCCATTCTTCTTCAGAACAAGCACTGGCTTAGCTAACCATTCAGGGTGAAAGACTTCAACAATGAACCCGACAACTCGGAGCGAGGCCACTTCTTCGCCAATGGCTTTGTGTCTCTCCTTGTCAAAACGACAGAGGTATTGCCTTACAGGTTCATCTTAGGATTCACATTTAGGCAGTGCTAACTGAGTTCTCTCGGTACACCAGGTATGTCAGAAAGTTTGCATGCAAAAATGTCTCCATTCTCATGGATGAACTCGATGAGCGCGCTTTCTTATTTGGGGTCCATATTCACCCCAATGGTGAACTGCTGACATGAGTCACCAGGGGTGAAGTCAACTTTCTTAGTATCCTCAACCGGCTTAAATTTGAGAAGGGGATCGGACTCAGTAGTTGGATTTTTAGAGAAGTCATATCATCCGGGTCAACATTAGCTTGGTAGAATTTCAACTCCTCGGCTGCACAGGCTGACTCAGCGTAAGCTGCATCTCCTTCCTCGCACTCAAGTACAATTTTCCTGTCACCATCAACTATGATAGTTCCCTCAGGTCCTGGCATCTTGAGTTTCAGATAGATATAGCAAGGTCGTGCCATGAACCAGGCATAAGTCGGCCGTCCAAACAGGGTGTGATAAGGACTTTTTATTTTTGACCACCTCAAATGTCAGGAACTCAGATATGTAGTTGAACTGCCAAAAGTGACTTCCAGGGAAATCTTGCCAATAGGATATGCCGACTTGCCATGGACAATCCCGTGAAACACCGTAGAGGATGGCTTAAACTGGTTCTCTGACATATTCATCCGCTTGAAAGTATCATAATATAGGATGTTGATGCTACTCCCACCATCCATGAGTACCTTAGTGAGTTTATACCCGCCAACTTGAGGGGCCACCACCAGGGCAAGGCAACCCAGATTATCAACCTGGGGAGGGTGGTCCGCCCAACTCCAAGTCACAGGTTGTTCTGACCAATTCAAATATTCCGAAACTGCCAGCTCAACCATGTTGATTGCCCGTTTCTGAAGTTTCCGGTTGTGCTTGCAAGTACTGGTCATGTAGACGTGATACTGCCCACTTTTCAACTACTTAGGATTGCTCTAAAAACCAAACTAATTTCCTTGGTTGTGACTCCCCTGACCGGATCGCTGATTATTGCCGCCACCGTTGCTAGCCCCCCGGAACCCGGTATTCTCATTGGATCCTCCCTAAAACCTGGCTTGCTGGAACGCGGCACCTACGAAGCCGGCCCCTGAGCTGTCGGCCCCCATGTTTCTAGGGTGGCCACTGTTGCCACCACCATTGTGATTATTCTGAGAAGCCTAAATTTTAAATTCTTGCATGATGAAGCAATTCTCCGAGCAGTGATTTACCGGCTTACCATCGAAACTGTGTTTTGGACACAGATCTTTAAGAGCTTCCTCATAGTTATGTGCATGATTCCCCGAGTAGGGCCTGCAATAATTATTATTCTGCCTCTGATTTTTGAAACCAGTATTCATATTGGCAATGAAATCTGACCCTCCTTCACTATACTTGCGGTTGTTATTATTATTACCATTGTTGCTTAGATGGTTGTTCTGCTGGTGACCCTTGTCACCACTGTTTTTCTTGCCTTTGCCAGACTTCTCATCGTCTAAAGTGGGATCCTTTGTGTTGTCTGACTCGACATATCTTGTAAGGACATCTTTGAGATCGCCCATGTCCTTGACCTTCCTTTTTAGGCGCCCAAGCTTCTGAACCAAAGGTTGAAAACAACAGCTCGTTTTTAAGATGAGGATGGTCTGTGGAGCTGTGATGCTACTCGAAGAGTGAATAATCTCTGCAATCCTGCGAGACCAATGGTGGGCTGACTCGTCATCCCTCTGGACACACAGCTCTAAATCAACAATTGTGGTTGGTCTTTTGCAGGTTCCCTAGAAGTTTTCAATGAAACGCTCTTTTAGCTCCTGCCAGGTGTTGATAGAGTTTGGAGGCAGATTCTTTAACCAAGTTCATGCTGCACCCTCAAACATCATAGTTAGGTATTGGATACACACAATGTCGCGAACTTCCAGCATATCCATAGCCAACTCGTAACTCTCGATCCACTCAGTAGGCTCTAAATCAGTTGTATAGTTACAGACCTTGCGAGGACCCCTAAAGTCGGGGGGCATACAGTCATTGCACAAAGATGGTCCCAAGCATGGCATCCCAATCATCCGACTAGTTATCCCTGGATTCCGTGAAGCTAGTTAGGTTGTGGTGGGTGGGGGCTGTATCACAGGTTGAACATATCGCACGAGAGGCATCGATGATCGCCTGTACATCTGCAACTGTTGGTCGTGGCGGGTTCTAGGGTGGCTGTTGTTCCCTCTGTTGTCGTGCATTGCTGGATACTGCTGGTGACTCTGCATGCTAGCTCCTGCTGCGACTCTGATGAGGGGTGGAGTGAAGCTGATGCTGACTACGGGAGTAATTTGCCTGCTAGGTGACCACAATCTTTAACATGTTGATGGCATTCCTAGCCTCAATCTCTATCGGGCTATTCCCCATAATCAGAATCGCGACAAGATTGTGGGTTGCCGCCATCATGTTATCGACTAGGTTGGAGTAATGGCCAGCCGGCGTCTGGAAACGGCGAGGAGGGTACTGGACCAATGGCTACTACGGAACTGGCTGGTATTGATGAGCCGACACCGTCTGCTGAGCTGGCTGAGGCTGCTGAGCTGACTGAATATCAGCGGCTATGGCTGGGCCGTATTCGGAAGCCTGTTCGGAGTCAATTGGGGTATGAGTCAAATGAGTCGAGTTCGAGCGAGTTGGACTTGGCTCAACTAAACTCATATTAAAATTTGAGCGAGCTCAAACTAAGGGGAGCTCAAAATCGAGTTGTAGAACATGACTCATGCTCAGCTTGTAACGATCTTCAGTCGATCTCGATCTAGTATCGAGCTAAATGAGACCGTAAAAATATAAATTTATGGGCTTATGGCGATTGTTCCAGCGAGATAAGGACACAACACGACACAACTTTGTACCCCCATCTCGTCGTGCTCGGGAGAGCTCATCTTGGTCTCTTGGGTGAACTAGCAATAGATGGTGGTTTTCATGGATGAAAAGCAAGAAAACGAAGGTGCATATGCTGGGAACTTTTGCCAAAAACAACAGGATATTTAACACATAGTCGACCACGTACCATAATCAAGCCTAAATCTTCTCTGCACTTACATGATAACAAAAACGAAGGTGCATAAGCTTCCTTGTTTGCGGGCAAATAAAATGGAGAAAAATCATGGACAACATATATGATAACAAATTATCTTATTTCCATTTAATATATGGCAAGATCATTTAACATAATGATATTATGTTGAGCTATCGAGCTAAAATCGAGCGCGCCAATATTGGCTCAAGATCGGCTCGTTTCTCGGTCGAGCTGCATAAAGTGTTCAAACTCATATTGTTTCTTTTCGATTCAATCTCGAATCAAGCCAAAAAATGAGTTGATCTTGAGAGGCTCACGAGGCTCAAGCTTTTCTTGCAGCCTAGGTATGACAAGGGTTGCTCCTGGCAAGCCGGCTCCAGCCCCCTGGTCAGTCGGGTCACGCGGATCGCGCGGTGTCTCAAACAACCGTGTCGGTTTGATTCCTGCTGGAAGACGGCTCTACTGCCTTCTGTGATGTATCGTACAAGATACATTCTGGCAAAAACTGAGATGAAGTACTTCTGCCTTTAGGCGCTTGGTTTCACTGATGATCTGAGCCTGGGTTTCTGCCATACGTGCATTCTCCGCATTGATATCCACCTGAATCTTGGCCATCTTCTCATGAAGCTTCATGACTGCTGCATTATGTTACGTCACATTTTCTGGGGTCACTAGATCGATCAAGAGCATGACCAAAGTGGTCATCGGCTCTGCCAGTGCCTGAGTCAGCGTTCTACTTGAGCTGGCTAAGGCGGATGCCACCACCGCAGTCCCACCTGCAGTAGGATTTTGGCCCAGCGCAGTATGTGCGGGGTTACGGTTCTGGGATGGGCCGGTAACCAAGCGTCCACCCTCACCATACTGGGGTTGACTCTGGTTTCCTGCCATGTAGACCGCCAAATGGCGGGGCGGCTCGCAGATCTCTTGATCAACATCATCATAAGAGTAGCCTCCCAGTCTCTCGTCAGAAAGCGAAAGAATCGACTCGGTATCGCCGATCGGGGACTCGTCATTAGAGTAGACGAGATTGTCACTGCCAGATGCGAAACTAACTGAGAGATTGAATCCATGCGTGAAGCCGACAAAAGCATGAGTCTGGTCGGCTCGTGCCTGGCTGGGTCTAGTGTGGCAAGCTGGCTCGACAGCGGTTACGCTGATGAAGACGTGGATCTTGCCGAAGGGGACCCATTACCCGTACTCGATTGAGTTGGCATCGGGACCCCAGCCCGAGTCGCCGATGTAGAGCTTTCCTCGGTGACTCTTCGTCGTCCCGCCGATCGCATATCCCTCGATCCCTTGGAGAGCTCCCTCCAAGAAATCAACACCACCGTGCGGTGGCCCCATGGTGGGCGCCAACTATCGTACTTTTTTCATGGCAGATGTCCTCATGATAAAGAGGACTAAGTCTGGAGGCCATCGCAGCTAGGTGGTCACTTGAACAGGATTGACCGGGAACGATGGACACGAGTTTTCCCAAGTTCGGCCCCTCACGGTCGAGGTAAAAGCCCACTCCTCCTTCATTGATATTGATGATGATCTTGATTACAAGGATGCAGATTCTCTAACCTGGCTCTTGACAGATTGCAACCTAGTCTTTTCATCTTAGGGACTCCCCTTTATATAACAGGTTGATTCCCTAATGCTTACAAGAGATTCCGGGCCGTATTGCCAACCCGTTCCCTACTCTAACTCCTATTTAGTCTTTCTCTTCAAGGTTGGGAAAGTCCTCCCTCTGGGCCTTCTCATCAAGCAGGCCCATTAGTAGCTCCTTCATGAGCCAGATTCTCACTGGATATCCTTCCGGGTCTTTGGGCTCTCCTTGTCATCTCCTTGATCGGGCAAAGGAATTAACCCGTGGGACCTTCGAGATCCTGGCCGGGGCAATGAAATCGCCGGGTCTCATTCGTGGGGAACATACCCAACAGTAACAGAAGTTGAAACCCTAGTTTACGAGTTACTCCATCAGGGGATGATTTGGATCCATATGTTTTAAGCTATGGTTAGATTTATCTAGCTTAATTCTTCTTTTGTAGTTGTGGATGCTTGCGAGAGGGGGTAATGATAAGTCGGTCGCTTGTTCAAGTAAGAACAACACCCTAGCATCGGTCCACCCACATATTAAATTATTAAAGTAGTGAATGCGATCAACTAAACATAATGAACGTGACAAGACGAGAATTCCCATGTGTCATCGAGAATGCTTTGCTCATTATAAGAAGTACTTTCGGCTTGTCCTTTACTCTAAAAAAGGATTGGGCTACCTTGTTGCACTCGTCTTACTATTGCTACTTGTTACTTGTTACGAATTTTCGTGCTATGAAACTACCTATTACTGCTACTTTCAGTACTTGCAGAGAAAACCTTGCTGAAAACTGCTTATCATTTCCTTCTACTCCTCATTGGGTTTGACACTCTTACTTATCAAGAGGACTATGATTGATCCCCTATACTTGTGGATCATCAAACACTGGCAAAATACCCTTGGCGTGCTTCGTGAGCATGGGACGCTCTTGAACCTTAGGGCGATCTCGCGGGTGATTGTCATCTTCGTCGGATCCGTGCCGACCCAGTTGTCGACAACCCTCTCCCATCCGAGGTTAGTCTTCACCATTGGCGAGAGGTGAGAGGCGCGAGTGAGGGCAAGTTCTAGGGTGGTTTCTATGCAATACATGAATGCGAGTGAATGTAGTGGTTGACAACGTCGATGACATGGTTATCTGAAAAAGTGGGAAACCGAATGAGCGGCAAGGGTATCGCCTGAATGGCCGTCATGGTAGCCACGTGAAGGACCCTGATAACCCACAAGTATAGGGGATCACAAAAGTTTTCGAGGGTAGAGTATTCAACCCAAATTTATTGATTCGACACAAGGGGAGCCAAAGATTATTCTCAAGTATTAGCAGCTAAGTTGTCAATTCAACCAAGAAAGACTTATTATCTGCAGCAAAGTATTTAGTAGCAAAGTAGTATGGAAGTAACAGTAACGGTGGCAAAAGTAACACTAGCAGTTTTGTGGCAATCATAACAGTGGCAACGGAAAAGTAACTTAGCAAAGATAAATATGAAACAAAATCATAGGCAATGGATAATTATGTCGGATGGCATTCATCATGCAACAGTTACAACCTAGGGTGACACAGAACTAGCTCCATCATCAATATAATGTAGGCATGTATTCCGAATATAGTCATAGTGCTTATGGAAAAGAACATGCATGACATCTTTTGCCCTACCGTCCCATGGCAGCGGGGTCCTAATGGAAACTAAGGGAAATTAAGGCCTCCGTTTAATAGAGAACCGGACCAAAGCATTAGCACTTAGTGAATACATGAACTCATCAAACTACGGTCATCGCCGGGAAGTGTCCCGACTATTTTCACTCCGGGGTTTCCGGATCATAACACGTAGTAGGTGACTATAACTTGCAAGATAGGATCAAGAACACAAATATATTCATGAAAACATAATAGGTTCAGATCTGAAATCATGGCACTCGGGCCCTAGTGACAAGCATTAAGCATAGCAAAGTCATAGCAACATCAATCTCAAAACATAGTGGATACTAGGGATCAAACCCTAACAAAACTAACTCGATTACATGATAAATCTCATCCGACCCATCACCGTACAGCTAGCCTATGATGGAATTACTCACCCACGGCAGTGAGCATCATGAAATTGGTGATGGAGGATGGTTGATGATGATGATGGCGACGATTTCCCCTCACAAGAGCCCAAAGCGGACTCCAGATCTACCCACCCGAGGAAGAACAAGAGGTATCGATGGTGAGGGAGTCCTGGATTAGGGGGTCCTCGGATGTCCGGGCTATTTGATATGGGCCAGACTGATGGGTTGTGAAGATACAAGCAGAAGACTTTCCCCCTTGACCTGGTAGGACTCTTGTATGCGTGGATGGCAAGATTGGTGTCCGGATATGTTGTTTCTCTCCCCCACAAACCGACTTGGTATAACCCTAGGCCTCTCCAGTGTGTATATAAACCGGAGGGGTTGGTCCGTAGAGATCATCAGAAATCTCATAGGCTAGACAGCTAGGGTTTAGCCATTATGATCTCGAGGTAGATCAACTCTTGTAACCCCCATACTCATCGAATATATCAAGCAGGAAGTAGGGTTTTACCTCCTTCAAGAGGGCCCAAACCTGGGTAAACATTGTGTCCCCTTTGTATCCTGTTACTATTGATCCTCAGACGCACAGTTCGGGACCCCCTGCCCGAGGATCTGCCGGTTTTGACACCGACATTGGTGCTTTCATTGAGAGTTTCATTGTGTTGTCGAGAGAAGGATCGATGGCTCGCCTTACCATCAATGATGTTATCACTTCTGGAAGGAACCTAACTTCAGGACAGGTGCTCCAGCTCCGCGGTTTCACCATGGGCGTACGCATGGCCGTTAAGCCGACGTCGGCCCCCACGATCGCTAATCATCACCTCCGCATCGGCCTCGAACACTTCGAAAAGATGGATCCGGCGGACATCTCGTCCTTGAACGAGTTGCTAGATCGCATCGCCGCCCTGGGACTTGCAACAGACTACGATCGGATCGAGCTCAAACCCGATCAGAGGGAAATCAAGTCCCCGCCGATCATCCATCTGGTAGAGGTCATCGAGGAACGAGCCAAAAAACACTTCTTCCCCTAAGTTCAAAACCAGCTATGTCCGGATCTCCGAGCCCCTCGAGCCGGACACCCTCCCTCCGGATGAGGCTTCACGTCCTCTGAACCCAGGGTCGGACATAGAGCCCAGAAAGCACCTGGATCTTCCCGGGCCCGAACTAGTGACCTTGGAGATTTTTCAAGCTCCAGATTCAACCTTGGGTCAGGATTCAGCTTTTATCCCACCCACCCACCACAATCAATACTCTCCAAGTAATTCAGGTCCTCCAGACATATGTGACCTAATGTATGTACGGCAGAAACCTCAGGAAACGGTCCACCACTTCTGGGCCAGATTCCTCCTTATTAAAAACAAGATCAAAGATTGTTGCGACGACGAAGCAGTTTCAGTTTTTTATCGTAATTGTATGGATGAGGGAATTCTCAACGCCCTCAACCGCCACCACATATAGACCTTTACAGAATTATCACACTTAGTACAGAAGTATTGTGCGATGGAAAGCATATGGGCCCAGAACACCCGGTTGGAACCCGCTACTTTTAAGCGGTCCACCACACGGGCAAAACGGATACACCCCTACGAGGCATCCGATCATAAGCCCGTCCACAAGAAAAACAAACCCCTCACGAGGCACAGAACAATTCTTGATGAACTCCTTGACAAACCCTGTCAGATACATACGACGCCGAGTACCGAACCAACTCACAGCCTGCAGGCATGCTGGGTACTCTGGCAGGTAGCTAAAAGCGGTGAGGCTATCCTCACCAACATTACTCCAGAGAAGCATTCTTCGGAGGATGACGATCTGGACGTCTTTACGGTCTTCGAGACCTTCTCTTCAAATAATTGGCGCAAAAGGGCGCTCCGTGACCTCGCCAAAATCAACCAAGTAACCGTAATAAATCCTTGGAACGACGCGGCCATAACTTTCACCGCCGATGACGAACCAAGGGCCCGACCAGTCCGAGCACGAGCCGCCTTTGTCTTAAACCCGATTGTGGATGGCTTTAGACTCACCAAAGTACTCATGGATGGTGGCAGCGGACTTAACCTCATCTACAAGGACACGTTCGACAAAATGCAAATTGACAAGACCCGCATCGAGCAAAGCAGTACCACCTTTTGAGGTATCATCCCCAGTTGATAAGCACGATGTTCGGGGAAATCAAACTCGATGTAGTATTCAGCACGCCTGATAATTACAGGTCTGAAGAGTTGCTCTTCGATGTGGCCCCCTTCAACAGTGGTTATCACGCCCTTTTGGGGCGAGACGCCTTCTCACGCTTCCAACACATACTCCATTACGGGTACATGAAGCTTAAACTGCCGGGGCCCAACGCAGTAATCACTATCGCCAGTGATCTGGATATAGCACTCCGCACCGAAAACAAAACCGCATCCTTAGCCCTCGAGGCACTATCCAAAGCCCTTGCGGCCAAAGAACTGACCACCTTAAGATCCACGGTGGATAAAGACGATGTGATCCTCGATAAGAGGCCCAAATCTACTTCTTTAAAACCGGCAGATGAAATAGTTAAATTTCAAGTACACCCGACGGATCCCAACAAAACAGCGTCCATTGGAGCACAGCTGGACCCAATGGTCGACGCCGCTTTACGAGTGTTACTCTGCAAAAATTGGGACATCTTTGCTTGGCACCCTTCGGACATGCCCGGAATCCCACGCAGACTGGCCGAACATAGCCTCAACATAATCAAGGGATTCAAACTAGTCAAGCAAACGTTGCGGCAATTTTCTGAACCCAAATGACAAGCTATGGGGGAGGAGCTAGCCAAACTATTCGAGGCCAGGTTCATTAGAAAAATCAAGCACGCGGACTGGCTAGCCAACTTGGTTATGGTGCCCAAGAAGGATAAATACTGGCGCCTTTGTGTCGATTTCAAAGACCTTAATAAGGCTTGCCCTAAGGACCCTTTCCAGATGCTCCACATTAACCAAATCATTGACGCAACCGCGGGACACGACTCATTGTGTTTCCTCGATGCTTACTCCGGATACCATCAGATTAAGATGAAGGAGTCCGACCAGGCCGTAACGGCGTTCATTACCCTGTACGGGCCTTTTTGTTTTAACACTATGCCTTTTGGGCTTAAAAATGCTGGTGCCACTTACCAACGCATGGTTCAAACATGCTTGAAAAAACAAATCGTCAAGACAGTGGAGGCATATGTGGACGACATGGTCATCAAGACTAAACACGTCGAATCATTGGTGGACGATCTCCACCTCACATTTGATAACCTCCAAACATATGCATAAGGCTTAATCCGGAAAAATGCGTTTTTGGCGTTCCAGCCGGAAAGCTGCTGGGGTTCATTGTCTCCAATAGAGGAATTGAAGCGAAACCAGCCAAAATCCGAGCCTTGTCACAATTGGCCATACCAACGGACTTAAAACAGGTCCAAAAACTAGCAGGGTGCATGGCAGCTTTGAGCCGCTTCATCTCTAGATTAGGAGAAAAAGCATTACCTCTTTATAGACTGCTCAGACGCACCAACCACTTCGAATGGACGGACGCGGCTATAGTCGGGTTGGAAGAAATAAAAACCTTATTAGCAGGCAACCCAATCCTAGCCGCCCCAAACGTTGGCGAGCCTATGTTGCTCTATATATCGGCAACTCACCAGGTAGTGAGCGTCGTACTCGTCATCGTGCGAGAGGAAGAGAGACATAAATTCCCCATCCAAAAATCAGTATACTATGTATCGGCGGTCCTTACACCATGCAAATCCCGATACCCTCACTATCAAAAGATAGCTTACGCGGTCTTTATGGCATCCCACAAACTCCGGCACTATTTTCAAGAGTGTTCGATCATGGTGGCATCTGAAGTGCCACTTAATGACATTATAAATAACAGGGATGCCACTGGCCGCATAGCTAAATGGGCCATTGAGCTATTGCCATTTGAAATCACATATAAGCCGCGCCAAGCTATCAAATCTCAAGTGCTGGCTGACTTTGTCGCCGAGTGGACGGAAGCTGAGCTCCCTAAAGAGTACAGCTCATATTCCAACTGGATCATGTACTTCGACGGCTCTAAAATGTTGGCTGGACTAGGGGCTGGTGTCATATTGACATCCCCCACAGGGGACACAATCCGCTACGTACTACAGATCATGTATACGGACTCCAATAATGCAGCTGAATACCCTACATGGTCTCCGAATGGCTGTCTCAATGGGCATACAACGCCTCGAGGTGCGCGGTGATTCAAAACTTGCAATATCCCAGATAAATGGAGAGTTCGATGCAAAGGATCCCAAAATGGTGGCGTATCAAAACGCCGTATTAAAAATATGGGCTGGTTTGAGGGGCTCGAGTTTCATCATGTTGCCCGAGATAGTAATCCGGCAGCAGACATCCTCGCTCGAATGGGTTCTAAACGCGACCTTGTCCCACCTAATACCTTTGTGGAAAGGCTCTTTAAGCCATCCGTGGTATGGCAGGATCAGAGCGGAAATACTAGTCCGGACTTGATCACCCCCCAGCAGCTGAACACAATACGGATATCATCGAGGATTCGGGTATCGAAGTAACACCCTCCGCCCATGAAATCATGGCAGTTATAGCTGCATGGACCGAACCCTTCCTGGCCTACCTCAATAGACAGGAACTTCCTGATGATCAAAATGAGGCCGTCGCATAGTTCCACGTTCCGAAGCCTATAAAGTTCGCGAAGGTGAACTATACAAGAAAAGTACTACTGGAGTCCTTCAAAGGTGCATCTCTGAAGAGGAGGGACGGCAGCTCTTGGCTGAAATACATGCTGGTCTCGGCGGCCATCACGCCGCAGCTCGGGCCCTTGTAAGCAAGGCCTTCCGAACAGGTTTCTTCTGGCCAACAGCCTGAGCAGATGCACAAGCCCTTGTGCAACGTTCTGTAGGATGTCAGCTTTTAGCCAATGAAAGTCACATGCCTCCCACAGCCTTATGAACAATCCCCATCACTTGGCCCTTCGCGGTCTGGGGGCTAGATATGGTCGGACCCCTTAAAGGGGGAAGCCACAGGACAAAGTATTTACTGGTTATGGTAGATAAATTCACTAAGTGGATAGAGGCCAAACCAGTAAAACGGCTGAAGCAGGGCCAGTGATTGACTTTATATCTGGCGTAGTACACCATTATGGTGTCCCGCACAACATTATCACTGATAACGGCTCCAATCTCATAGCCAATGAGGTGAAATTCTAGTGCGCCAACTTGGGCATTAAGCTCGGCTATGCATCCGTCTACCACCCTCAAACTAACGGTCAAGTTGAGGCGTTTCTTCAGAGGAGCGCTAGAAAATTCGGGGAGGCCTCGCCGAACTGGGTCCAGAAGTGAGACGTCATCAATGTAAAACCACTTCGAAGACCATTCTTGGGAAACCTCTTTGGGAGTCCGATTCGGTAGCCTGATCCGGCTATGCGCCATACTTCGGCGCCACCCACTTTGAATATGGAGCCCCCTCGATGGTGAGGGACAAGGCAAAAAAACTTTCTCCATAGTTCGAAATGAGCCTCGCAGCCCAGGAACAGTTCGCAGAGCGCGACAAAGTTTGAGATGTGTAGAATCAAACTTGGGTGAGGTTATGCAGTTGGATCCCATATAACTCCAACAGACCCCTGAAAAAGGGAGGGATCGGAAATACTAAGCCCCGCAAGAGAAACGGAACGAAGCACACCCTCTCCTCCTTATTGGGGTTGGGAAAATTTCTGCTAATACATCGTTGCCAATCAAAGCCAACCCGCTTGCACAGAGACTAGATCTGCGAGGGGGAGATATCCCTGCGTCTGGAGACGGCTCAGCTGAAGATGAGATATCGAGTAGCTTTGCCAATCATCCTCTTGAGGGCCATGAGGGCACGAGGAAGAGCCAGGGGCGCTCGCCATGTTTTGGAGTTTTGTGGCTGGTCCTGATGTTCTCTGCGCGATGTGGATTACATTTAGGGGCTCTAGCCTCTTTATATAGGCGTTGTCCTTGTATGGTTAGGGGTATATTTGTAAAAAAAATGTGGACCGTTGGCATTCGCCCGGTGCATGGAAATCAAGCCCACAATGGGGAAGGAGTCATAAAGGCGAAATCTGAAGGTCAAAGTCAGACTGTTATCCGTCCGAAGTGTGATGACGAACCTACCTTGCAAAGCCAAAGACACAAAGCTAATACTACATCGTCATTGAAGGCAAGTTCGGGGGCTACTGAGGGAGTCCTGGATTAGGGGGTCCTCGGATGTCCGGGCTATTTGATATGGGTCGGACTGATGGGCTGTGAAGATACAAGCAGAAGACTTTCCCCCGTGATCGGGTAGGGCTCCTGTATGCGTGGACGGCAAGATTGGTGTCCGGATATGTTGTTTCTCTCCCCCACAAACCGACTTGGTATAACCCTAGGCCTCTCCGGTGTTTATATAAACCGGAGGGGTTAGTCCGTGGAGATCATCAGAATTCTCATAGGCCACAAGCTAGGGTTTAGCCATTACGATCTCGACGTAGATCAACTCTTGTAACCCCTATACTCATCTAATATAATCAAACAGGAAGTAGGGTTTTACCTCCTTCAAGAGGGCCCAAACGTGGGTAAACATTGTGTCCCCTTTGTCTAATGTTACCATTGATCCTCAGACGCACAGTTCGGGACCCCCTACCCGAGATCTGCTTGTTTTGACACCGGCAGGCAGCTCCGTATCGTAAAACACGATGAATCCTTCTCTCTGATTTTGTTATCTCCGAACGTGAATATATGGAGTTGGAGTTGAGGTCGGTGGACGTCCAGGGAACCCAAAAGGCAGGGGGTGCGCGCGCCCTCCACCCTTGTGGACAGCCGGTGGGTCCCCCTCTGTTGATTCTTTCGCCAATATTTTTTATTGATTCCAAAAATATTCTCCGCGAAGTTTCAGGTCATTCCGAGAACTTCTATTACTGCACAAAAATAACACCATGGCAATTCTGCTGAATACAACATCAGTCCGGGTTAGTTCCATTCAAATCATGCAAATTATAGTCCAAAACAAGGGCAAAAGAGTTTGGAAAAGTAGATACGATGGAGATGCATCAACTCCCCCAAGCTTAACCCATTACTTGTCCTCAAGCAATTCAGTTGACAAACTGAATGTGATAAACAAAAACTTTTACAAACTCTGTTTGATCTTTGTAACGCCCCGGATCCGATGCGCCACGTGTCTGCCAGTTATTCGCTGTCGTTGCCATGTCATTTGCTTGCGTGTTGCATTTGGCCATGTCATCATCTGCATTTCTTATCATGTCATCATGTGCATCGCATTTGCATACGTGTTCGTCTCTTGCGTCCGAGCTTTTTCCCCGTTGTCCGTTTTGCAATCCGGCGCTCCTATCTCCTCCGGTGCACCCCTCTTGTTGTCTTTCGTGTGCGGGTGTCAAACTTTCTCGGAATGGACCGAGGCTTGTCAAGTGGCCCTAGAATACCACCCGGAGACCACCGGTCAAGTTTCGTTCCATTTGGAGGTCGTTTGGTACTCCAACGGTTAACCGGGTAACCGCGAAGTCCGTTTTGGCATTGCAGCAAAACCCCCCTTCAAACAGCCCCAAAACCCCTCTAAGTCTCCACCATGCTCTCGGTCGTTCGATCACGATCGCGTGGGCGAAAACCGCACCTCGTTTGGACTCTCCTAGCTCCCTCTACCTATATAAACACCCCCTCCCCCAAAATTCGCGGATGAATTCCACCCTAACCCTAGCTCCGTTCCCCTCGCGCCGCCGGACATGTCCGCGCCGCCGTCGGACACGTCCAGCCGCCGTCCTCCGCGAATCCGCCGCCGCCACCTGTCCATCGAGCGCGTCCCCGCCGCCGCGGCCCGCCCAGGCCCGCGCGGCCGCCTCCGGCCTCCCAGCGCCGCCGCCGCCGCCCCGCCGGCGCGCCGTCCCTCTGCCGCCGCAGCCTCGCGCTTCGGCCGCCGGCCATCGCCCCGCCGCCGCCTTGCCTCGCCTCGCCGCCCGACGTCCTCGGCCGCCGCCGCTCCTCGCCTCGACTCCGGCCGGCTCCGACCCTTCCCCCGCCGGATCTCCCCGACTCCGGCCATCCCGCTCGCCGGAGCGCCGCCCCTCTCCCTCGCCAGCACGCCGCCGCCCCGCCATGGCTCGGGACGAGCAGGGAGCCCGCGTGGGCCGAAGCACCTCCACGGCCCAGCCGAAGCCGAGGCCCACCAGCGCTCAGATCCGCGGCCCACCTGCCTTCTCCTCCGTTCTGGGCCGAGCCCATGTGGTGAGATGCCCTATTCCCCGCCCGTGCGCTTTCTGCCTATTCTACGCTCACTTGTTTTTTCTGCCAAGTCCCTAAGTCTGTGATATTTTGTGTGCATGTTCAACTGAGTGTAACTCCGTGCATGTAGCTCCGATTCGCGTGTGTAATAAGTCAAATTGTTCGTCTCATGATGATCTACATTTTGTTCAATTGCACCATGTTCATTAGAGGTCATCTTGATGCCCAAATCTTTGTTGGAAGAGGGCTAGTTGCTGTTATTCTCTGGTTCTTATCAGAACTTGGAGATTTGTCATTTTTGTATCATTTATTCTGTGCATCTTTTGAGCATGAGCTCTACATGTGTTTTGAAGTATGCCATGCCATCTTTCCAAGGGTGTATGCCATGTATTTTTGTGATATCTGTGGTGACTAGCATAAGCATGCAAAGTAGGCTCCATAATGTTTCTGATTTCAGAGACAGTGATTTCTCCAAGTCCTCGTCTGCTGTTATTTTGTTGCCATGTAAACTAGTTGCTACAGAGAGATCCATGCATATTTTGGAGATGTTCAGTAAGGATGTTTTGTATCTATAGTTGTAATTGATCTATTCCTGTCCTTGTTTGCAATTATGGAGTGCCATAGCATAACTCAATCTTGTTCTACTTTTGCTATAAAATATTTCTGGCAGATTGTTTACGTGTTATTCATTTTTGCCAAGCTTATTGTAGTTGATCCATACATGCTATGCTATTGTTATTGCCATGGTTAGCTTCATAAACATGCCGTCTTGCTGTAGGTATGCTTGTTTTGTCATGAGTTGCTCTGTAGTGAGTGCATCAAGCTCACAAAGAGGCCTACATATTATTATTTCTGCCATGCTCTGTTTTCTGCTAAGACTGAAACCTGATAACGAAACTTGCTATGTTTACATGCTTGCCATCATATCTTCTGGTCCTTGTTGACTTATGGTCAGTAAGGGACTTTTGTTATATGCTTCGAGTAGATTCATGCCATGCCTTGTTTTGCCATGTTAAGTTCCTGTAGCATATTGTTATCGTGCTCTGAACATTGCAACGTGATGTTATTTCTGCCATGTCCAGTAATTTCACCAAGTCGGTGAACCTGTTATTATTTTGTAATCTTGCCATGTCCTTTTGAGCATGTTCTAGTGATTTCTGGAGATAGCTCAGTGTTCATGTTGTGTTGTGCTTTACCTGTACATCATGTCCATGCCTTTTTTTTTCAAGTTGAGTTGCTGTAGCATATTGTTTTGGTGATTGCTTTATGCCTAGTTGCTGTTTTGGACAGATTATTGCTATGTCTTTGGAGTGTATGTGTTGCACCGTTGCTCCGTTTCGAGCGTGCTCTATATGAAACTTGCTTAGTTTTGCATGTAGTCTCATATTATCTTGTTGCATCCTTGTTTTGAGGTGTTTGCTTGATGTTTGTATGCATTATGCATCAATGCCATGTTTATCTTGTTTTGCTCATATCTTCTAGGCCGTAGCTCCGAATCTAATGAACTTTATATGTAACTTGGCTAGAATTTCGTGTAGATCATCATGGTGCTCTTTAACTTGCTGTTTAACCACTTCAACATAAGGTTTATTCAGTTCTGGACCAATTTCAAAATATGCATATGAGGACTTACCGGAATTGTTATATGTTGTTTCCGGCCTCATTTAAACTTGCCTTGGTGTGTTGTTCTTGTATGCATCATCTTTTGTCATGAGTAGCTTCATATAGCCTTGTCATGCATCATTCTTGGTTGAGCATCATGCCTTGTTCATGTGTGGTGTGTTTACCTTGTTGTGTGCTTCTTCTCGATAGTTCCCATGTCGTTGCGATCGTGAGGATTCGTTCGTCTTCGTGGCTTCATCTTCTTCATGGATTCGTTCTTCTTCCTAGCGGGAGTTCAGGCAAGATGACCGTCACCTTGGATCTCATTACTATCATTGCTATGCTAGTTGCTTCGTTCTATCACTTTGCTGCGCTACCTATTCACTTGCTCTTCAAGCCTCCCAAATTGCCATGAACCTCTAACCTTTGTCACCCTTCCTAGCAAACCGTTGTTTGGCTATGTTACCGCTTTGCTCTGCCCCTCTTATAGCGTTGCTAGCTGCAGGTGAAGATGAAGATTGCTCCATGTTGGATTATGTTTATGTTGGGATATCACAATATCTCTTATATTATTAATGCATCTATATATTTGGTAAAGGGTGGAAGGCTCGGCCTTATGCCTGGTGTTTTGTTCCACTCTTGCCGCCCTAGTTTCCGACATACCGGTGTTATGTTCCCGGATTTTGCGTTCCTTACACGGTCGGGTGATTTATGGGACCCCCTTGACAGTTCACTTTGAATAAAACTCTTCCAGCAAGGCCCAACCTTGGTTTTACCATTTGCTCAGCCTATTTCTTTTCCCTAGGGAGTCGCTCTCTCGAGGGTCATCTTATTTTAACCCCCCCGGGCCAGTGCTTCTCTAAGTGTTGGTCCGAACTAGAGCCCCTTGCAGCGCCACCTCGGGGAAACTTGAGGTCTGGTTTTAGTTGTACGGATTGCTCATCCGGTGTTGCCCTGAGAACGAGATATGTGCAGCTCCTATCGGGATGTCGGCGCATCAGGCGGCTTTGCTGGTTTTGTTTTACCATTGTCAAAATGTCCTGTAACCGGGATTCCGAGACTGATCGGGTCTTCCCGGGAGAAGGAATATCCTTTGTTGACCGTGAGAGCTTATCATGGGCTAAGTTGGGACACCCCTGCAGGGTATTATCTTTCGGAAGCCGTGCCCGCGGTTATGTGGCAGATGGGAATTTGTTAATATCCGGTAGTAGATAACTTGACACTTGACCTTAATTAAAACGCATCAACCCCGTGTGTAGCCGTGATGGTCTCTTCTCGGCGGAGTCCGGGAAGTGAACACGGTTTCTGGGTTATGCTTGACGTAAGTAGGAGTTCAGGATCACTTCTTGATCATTGCTAGTTTCACGACCGTTCCTTTGCTTCTCTTCTCGCTCTTATTTGCGTAAGTTAGCCACCATACATGCTTAGTTGCTGCTGCAACCTCACCACCTTATCCATTCCTTTCCCTTTAAGCTTTGCTAGTCTTGATACCCATGGTAATGGGATTGCTGAGTCCTCGTGGCTCACAGATTACTACACCACCAGTTGCAGGTACAGGTTTTGCGATGATCATGATGCGAGAGTGATGTTTGCTTGTTTGGAGTTCTTCTTCTGCTTCTTCTTCGATCAGGGGATAGGTTCCAGGTCGGCAGCCTGGGCTAGCAGGGTGGATGTCGTTTGAGTTTCTGTTTATGTTTCATCCGTAGTCGGATGGTGATATTATGTATGATGTATTGATGTATTCTTGCGGCATTTGTATGCCTTGTATGTATCCCCAAATATTATGTAATGTTGATGTAATGATATCCACCTTGCAGAAGCGTCTTCAAGATGCGCTTCTATCCTTGGTGGGACCGTCGAGTTCCTTTAGGATAGGGTCGCATCTTGGGCATGACAATCTTGTTGTTGCAAATAAGTAAAGCCAGCATTCAGGTTTTCAGCAAAGATTATGAACTAACCATATTCACAATAACACTTAGGTCTCACATTTACTCATATCAATGGCATAATAAACTAGCGAGCAATAATAATAAATCTCGGATGACAACACTTTTACAAAACAATCATGATATGATATAACAAGATGGTATCTCTCTAGCCCTTTCTGAGACCGCAAAACATAAATGCAGAGCACCCCTGAAGATCAAGGACTAACTAGACATTATAATTCATGGTAAAAGAGATCCAGTCACAGTCATACTCAATATCAATTAATAACAAAGCATACAAATGGAAGTGGTGCTCTCTAACTGGTGCTTTTTATAAGAGGATGATGACTCGGCAATAAAAGTAAATAGATTGGCCCTTCGCTGAGGGAAGTAGGGATTTGCAAAGGTGCTAGAGCTCGAGTTTTTTTTTAAACAGAGATAAATAATATTTTGAGCGGCATGCTTTCATTGTCAACATAACAACCAAGAGATCTTGGTATCTTCCATACTAGATACATTATAGGCAGTTCCCAAACAGAATGGTAAAGTTTATACTCCCCCACCACCAACAAGCACATTCCACGGCTGGTCCAAAACAACGGGTACTGTCCAACTAACAACAGTCCTGGGGGAGTTTTGTTTGCAATTATATTTTGATTTGATTTGAGCATGGAACTGGGCATCCCGGTTACCGGCCATTTTCATGTGAATGATGAGCGGAATACAATCATCGTGGGAAACCCACCTAGCATGGAAGATACCGACAGCCCCAGTCGCTACATGAGCGATTCGGGCATACAAAACAGATTATCATTTGAAGGTTTAGAGTTTGGCACATGCAAATTTACTTGGAACGCCAGGTAAATACCGCATATAGCTAGGTATGGTGGACTCATATGGAACAACTTTGGGTTTATGGAAGTGGATGCACAAGCAGTATTCCCGCTTAGTACAAGTGAAGGCTAGAAAAAGACTGGGGAGCGACCAACTAGAGAGCGAAAACAGTCATAAACAAGCATTGAGAGTAACCAACATTGAGTGCAAGCATGAGTAGGATATAAATCACCATGAACATAAATATCGTGGAGGCTATTTTGATTTTGTTACAACTACATGTGTGAACATGTGCCAAGTCAAGCCACTCGAATCATTCAATGGAGGATACCATCCTATCATACCACATCACAACTATTTTAAAAGCATGTTGGCACGCAAGGTAAACCATTATAAACTCCTAGCTAATTAAGCAAGGCATGGGTAACTATAATCTGTAGTTGTCATTGCAAACATGTTTGTCGGTGTACAAAAAGAGGGGTGCGGTTTTGTACCCCAATACCTGTGCACGGGCAGTCAGAGCCGCGCCTACGGTCACGCCAAGCAGAACAGGGGAGGTGAGCCAAGGTAAGACCGAAGCCCAAGATAATCAGAGCAACGCCAAGGCCAAGAGCACAAAGAGCAGAGGGACGAAGCAGGTTCCCCCGGCAAGACCCTTGCCGGGGCAGCCTCAGCGACCCCGGCAAGACCCTTGCCAGGGCAGCTCGCCCCACACCAACAGAGCGAGCCACCCTTGAGCCCACGGTCCCCAACGCCATCATCCACGTGGGGCCAGGGCTCGGGAAGGCACCTTTGTGGTGGCATGCAGATCTTTGTGAAGACATATTCAAGATCAGATGAGGATTAGAAGACGACGACCCTCGGCAAGATCCTTGCCGAGGAAGGCCACCAGACCCCCGGCAAGGCCCTTGCCGGGGACGACAGCGCGCCACGGCAAGACCCTTGCCGGGCCACGCGGTAAGACCCTTGCCGGGCCACCCGACGAGGCCCTCGCCAAGGGCGCCCGCAGGGTCACCGCCAGGCCCATGCCAACCAAGCTCCCACCGCCATTCACATGCAGCTGCCATCCCAACCAGCTGGGCGGGCACCTGCGTGGCAACATGCAGCTCTCGGGCCAACTCATCAAGCGCCTGCGTGGCGGCATGCAGATCTTCGTGAAGGCTCCACCACCGCGCCACCTCGGTTGCCTGCCTGCCTACATGGCACTGCACGCATCGCTGGCCAGGGCGCGTGTCGAAGCAAGGAGGAGCGGCGACAGACGGGACGGGCCTCGCCCCCGTCCCCAATAAAGCAAGGGGACACCTAAGCTACGCATTAAATGCGTCTTGTCCTGTAATACGAGCGATAAGCTCAGGGCACTGTACGCCTTTCCACCTCCTGAGTGCCACTGTGGCAGCCCCTTTCGACTATAAAAGGAGGCCCATGGCATACTGAAGAAGGATTCGGCTCTTTCGAACCACGCACTGACCACAGCTAGTTCGAGAGCTCAAGAACTCTCTGAAATACACCCACCAAAGCAGGACTAGGGTTTTACGCATCCTCGTGGCCCGAACCTGGGTAAACGATCCTTGTGCTGTCTACTGATCTTGCTCTTCTTACAACCCTGCGCCCCGGCAACCGTATTAGGGATTCTTGTGATCCCATAGGTGTCGTTCCACACCGACATCTTTGGCGCGCCAGGTAGGGGGCGCAATTGTGAGAATCTGGTCTAGTAGTTAGCCTAGCGGTTCTTCGTCGCCATGGCTCCTAAGAAGAAGACGGCCACGGCGATCGGCTCGTTGGGAGCCGAACGGCCGTGCCGGTGCGGACGAGTAGTGGACCGGTCGCAGACAGGACCCGGGCCGCAGCCCGCGAGCACCAGCATCGCCCAGGCAGTCAGAGCCTGGCGAGCGGTGTCGTTCGCGCGCCAGACGACCGGCTACACGTCGCCGGATCCAAAGGCGGAGATGGGCCCCCCGCAGGCGGCGCGGGGCCCTCCAGGAGTGTAGTTGTGCCACCTCCGGGCGGCGCAGCGACCTCTAGGACGCCGACACCGGCGACCACCGCACGCTCTTCCCATGGTGTGCGCGCCGAGCAGTGTCACCACGTCGGTGACCCTGGGCACCGACGTGGGAAGAGCCCTGTGCGCCATCCACAAGATGAAGGGGTTCAGCACGCCCGCCGAAGCGCTGGTGAAAATGGCACGCAGCCGCTGGGTCGTAACGGAGCTCCTTCTAACATAGTTAGAAGTCGAAGCGCGCCGCGATCCATGCAGCTGTCGCCGCCACCCACGCCGGCAGAAGCTTTGGCGCGCGCGCAGCTGCTCCTCGACTTCCCTCCTGCTGCGGAGAAGCTTGACGAGTGGAGGGCCACCATCCGGAGCCTCGTCGCCGTCGCCAACAAAGACGATCCGCGACCGGCGGGACCCTCGGGTCGGCGCCCCACCGAGCCACCGCATGCTGGTGCTGGGAGGACCGGGGGAGCTGTGGCCACGGTGCACTCTCCTCCTCCTCGCCAGCCGCCGCAGGCGTCGGCCCGTCGTGACGACGCTTGTGATAACATCTCCATAGCGTCGTCCGACCCGCGGACCCTTCGCAACCAGCGCCAGGTCCTTCGGGAGCGAGCTCACGAAGACGCTCGAACCACCGTCGAGCGCCGGCGCGAAATGCGCCGCCAGTCAGACAAGCGGGCGGGACCCGCTATGGACCACCCGGCACCGGGGGGCTCCGGCGGCCTACCTTAGGAGGTGGGCTGCCCGGCCTTTACCCGTGAGCTGCGGCAGTTCCAGTGGACGTCCCACCGCACGTTCAAGCCCGACGTCGGCGAGAAGTACACTGGCAAGACCGATCCGTCCAAGTTCCTCAGCATCTACACCATCACGATGCAGGCTGCTGGGGCTCGCAACGACAAGGTGCTCGCCAACTATTTCCCGCTGGCGCTCAAGCCCAATGTGATGTCTTGGTTGATGCACTTGCCGGTGGATTACATTTCTTCTTGGTCGGATTTGTGCCATGAGTTCGTTGGCGCCTTCACAGGGGGCCACCAAGCTCATGGCCAGGCCAGTGATCTGCATATCATTCCCCAGAAGGAAGGGGAGACCCTACGCAAGTACATCCAGAGGTTCAGCCGGGTGCAGTACAACATCCCCGACGTTCATCCCGCCGCTGTAATTAGCGCGTTCCACCAGAACGTGCGCAATCGCAAGATGCGCGAAGAGCTAGCGATGACCAAAGTTAAGGATGTGGCCGAGCTCTACATTCTGGCCGGTAGGTGCGCCCGGGCTGAAGAGGGAAGGAAGTACCCCGGCAAAGACGCCGGCGCGGAAACCGACTCTACCGATGAAGACGCCGCTACCCCGACGAAGAAGGGCCGGCGTCGCAACAGGAAACGCAAAGGCAAGGCCGTGCTTGCCGTTGAGGGATCTGACGACACCGGTGCCGGCAAGAAGGTCAAGGCAGACGCCCCCGGCCAGGAGATTGCCGGGTGCGCCTCCTGCCGGGCCTTGGCGGCAACCGACAAGCCAGGAAGCTCCGGCAAGCAATACTGCAAGATCCACCGCACCAAGGGCCACGACCTCCAGAACTGCCGGCAAGTCGAGCTACTTGCTGAGAAGCAAAAGGCTGAGTACGAGAGGCGGGACAAGGAGAAGGACCAGGACGGTGCGGAGGGATCCGGCAAGAGGCGTGGCGGCCAAGGAGGCTGCCCCGGCAAGGACAACCAGCAAGAGAGGCCCGCCCGGGGCCGCGACAAGAAACAAGAAGACGATGATCACGACGAGGACGAGGAGTCTGGTGAGCGAGGGTTCCAGAAGGCTACGGAGGCCATGTGCGTCGATGGCGGCGCCTTGCTGCATACCTCTCACCGCCAGCTCAAGCAGTGGGCGCGTGAGATTACAGCAGCAGAGCCGTCGTTCGACGCTCAGAAGCCGCTGAAATGGTCCAGCACGCCCCTCATCTTTGACGCCGAGGACCACCCTGACCGCACTACTGCGGTCGGGTGTTTGCCATTGTTGGTCTCACCAATGATACGCAACCTCAGAGTGAACAAGATGTTGGTTGACGGCGGGGCCGGCCTGAACCTGATCTCGCCTGTCGTGATCAAAAAGTTGCGTATCCCTGATGGAGACCTCGAGGAAACGGGCACGTTTCAAGGGGTCAATCCGGGGAGGAGCCAGCCGAAGGGAAAGGTCACACTGCCCGTGACATTTGGAGGAGAGTTGCACTACAGGACGGAAAGGATCGTCTTCGACGTACCCGAGATCCCCTTGCCCTACAATGGGATCCTCGGCCGCCCGGCACTAGCCAAGTTCATGGCGGCGGCGCACTACTCCTACAACATGCTAAAGATGCCCAGGCCATTGACCATCATCTCCGTCCCCTCCTACAAGAAGGACGCGCTGATCTGCGCCGACCAACTCTACCGGGAAGCAGTTGTAGTAGCTGCCGTCAAGGCACCTGCTCCTGCCACTGAAGGCCCGGGAGGGAAGAAGAAGCCCGGCAAGATCTCTCGCACCCACTCCGGCAAGCGCACCTCCCCGGAGTGTTGTGCTACCGTCGAGGACGTGCCAGAGAGCTCTGCCAACAAGAGTAAGAAATCCAGAGCCGAGCCGACACCAAGAAGGTGCCCGTCGGGGAGGATGGCACGGGAGGGGCCTTCACCATAGGCTCCACCCTCGATAGCAAATAGGAAGGCGCGCTCATCACCTTCCTGCGGGCGAATGTCGACGTGTTTTCATGGCAAGCATCCGGCATCCCCGGTGTTCCCAGGGAGGTGATTGAGCACCACCTAGCTGTCTGCCCCCACGCGCGGCCCGTCAAGCAAAAGGTCAGAAAGCAGGCTCTGGAGAGGCAGGAGTTCATCATAGAGGAGATCAGGAAGTTGGAAGTGGCAGGTTTGGTAAGAGGATCACTCCACCCGACGTGGTTGGCCAATCCGGTAGTGGTGCGCAAGGCGAATGGGAAGTGGAGGCTGTCTATTGATTACACAGATATCAATCAGGCTTGTCCTAAGGACCCCTTCCCGTTGCCGCGCATCGACCAGATTGTTGACTCCATAGCCGGGTGTGATCTGTTATCATCCCTCGACGCCTACTCAGGCTACCATCAGATATTCATGACAAGAGAGGATGAAGAGAAGACAACATTCATCACCCCATGTGGTACGTATTGCTTTTTACGGATGCCTTTCGGGTTGAAGAGTGCTGGCTCAACGTTCGCAAGAGCAGTCCAAATTGGTTTTGAACCTCAGCTCCGTAGAAATATGGAGGCATACATGGATGACATAGTGGTCAAAACCAAAGACGGGCCTACTCTTGTGCAAGATCTGGAAGAGACATTTGCTAACCTGCGCAAGATCAACCTCAAGCTGAACCCTGAGAAGTGTGTCTTCGGCATTCCGTCCGGCAAGCTTCTCGGGTTCTTTGTGTCGCAGCGCGGGATCGAGGTAAACCCAGACAAGATCAAGGCCATTGAGCAGATTGAGGTACCTAAGCGGATCAAGGATGTGCGTCGGCTCACCAGTTGTGTTGCCGCCATGAGCCGATTCATCTCCAAGTCCGCCGAGCGCGCCCTTCCTTTCTTCAAAATCTTGAAGAAGGCAGGCCCAATGGAATGGACTCCGGAAGCCGAGGCAGCATTGCAGGATCTGAAGAAATATCTTTCCTCCGCGCCAATACTAGTTGCGCCTAAACCACAAGAGCCATTGCTGCTGTATCTAGCAGTGACGAATCAAGTGGTCAGCGCTGCGCTGGTGGCACAGAGGGAGGTCAATGAGGAGGCAGTGACGGCGGCAGAACCAGCAGATGGCAAGCCCAAGATTCCCCCGGCAGGGCCTGGTGCCGGCAAGGCGAGGTCCCCGGCAGAGTCTGATGCCACCGAGGCAGTGCCCGCGCAGAAGTGAGGTGGTGCAGAAGAAGAAGATGATGCAGCACCCGGTTTACTTTGCCAGCTCCCTCTTGTAGGGAGCTAGATCGAGGTACTCCGGTGTGCAGAAATTGCTCTTCGGCCTCCTTATGGCCTCGAGGGAGCTGCGTCATTACTTCCAAGCCCACGAGATCACTGTCGTCACCCGCCTCCCATTACAACGGATACTGCATAACCCAGATGCGACTGGAAGGATCGTGGAATGGGCCTTGGAGCTGTTAAGCTTTGGTTTAAAGTTTGAAAGTACCTCGACAATTCAGAGCAGAGTCTTGGCGGAGTTCATTGCAGAATGGACCTCGATGCCTGGCGAAGAAATCCAGGAGACCACTCTCCCCGGCAAGGAAGCAGACCGCGACTGGATCATGTACTTTGATGGGGCTTTCTCGCTGCAAGGCGCCGGTGCCGGTGTGCTGCTCGTCGCACCCACCGGAGGGCACCTCAAGTACGTGATCCAGATGTACTTCCCCAGGGAGATGTCCACCAACAACACAGCTGTGTACGAGGGATTGCTTGCCGGTCTCAGGATTGCGGCAGACCTCGGGGTTAAGAAGCTCATCGTCAGGGGTGACTCGCAGCTCGTTGCAGACAGGTCAACAAGGATTATCATAGCCCATTGATGGAAGCTTGCATAGATGAGGTGAAGAAGCTGGAGGAACGCTTTGACGGTATCCAAGCGGAGCACGTCCCCCGAGCGGAGAACGACATCGTCGATTACCTGTCAAAGCATGCCGCATTGAAGCTACCTGTGGAACCAGGTACCTTTTTGCTCTGGTTAACTCAACCATCCATCGAACCATCAGCGGGGCAGAACAAGCGGAGGAAATCAGGTCCCGACAAGTACTTTCCTATCGAGCCCCCTGGGGCTGCCGGCAAGGGTGCTGCCACGGACGCTGAGCCTACCCAAGAGCAACTGGCTCCGGCAGGGCGTCAAGCCATGGCCGTAGAGACAGCCGCTCCCATGGCGGAAGAGATGCCTTTGGTCCTTGCCGTCGAGCCCCAGGCTCCGGCATGGGCGCATCATACCGTCCAATTCCTCCACACAGGGGAGCTTCCTGAGGAGCAGGAAGAAGCAGAGAAAGTAGCCCATCGGTCCGCCCTGTACCAGTTCGTCGATGACGTCCTATACAGGAGAAGGCCGAACGGTGTGAAACTAAAGTGCATCCCCCAGGAGGAAGGTCTCGAGCTGTTGGCAGAGATACATGGAGGCATGTGTGGCTCCCACATAGGGTCAAGGGCCCTTGCCGGAAAGGCGTTCCGGCAAGGTTTCTTCTGGCCCACCGCCCTCCAGGATGCGACGGCACTACTAACCAAGTGTGAAGCATGCCAGTTCCATTCAAAGAAGCTTCATCAACCAGCTCAAGCCCTTCAAACAATTCCTCTCTCCTGGCCATTCTCGGTCTGGGGGCTCGATATACTGGGCCCTTTCCCCCGCGCTGTCAGGGGCTTTGAGTACTTGTACGTTGCAATCGACAAGTTCACAAAGTGGCCGGAAGTGGAAGCAGTGAGAAAGGTGACTGCTCAGTCAGCCGTCAAGTTCTTCAAGGGACTGGTCTGCCATTTTGGTGTGCCAAACAGAGTCATCACCGACAACGGCACGCAGTTCACGAGCCACACCTTCATGCAATACATTCAAGACCTCGGCAGCAAGGTCTGTTTTGCTTCCGTGGCACACCCACGGAGCAACGGCCAAGCGGAGAGGGCGAATGCTGAAGTGTTGCAAGGCCTAAGGACAAAGACTTTTGACAAGCTGCGCCAGAGCGGAAGGCGCTGGATTGATGAATTGCCGGCGGTTCTTTGGTCAATCAGGACGACGCCAAATCGAGCCACCGGCCAGACACCTTTTGCCCTGGTCTATGGGGCAGAAGCAGTTCTCCCCACGGAACTCATATACGGGACACCTCGAGTGCTCGCTTATGATGAGCTTGAGCAAGAGCAGTTGCGCCAAGATGACGCAACGCTCCTTGAGGAAGATCATCTTCAGGCGGATGTGAGAGCAGCACGCTACCAGCAAGCCTTGCGCCGCTACCATAGCCACAAGGTTCATGCCCGAAGCTTTGAGGAAGGCGACCTTGTTCTTTGGCGCGTTCAGTCGGCCAAGAATACCAACAAGTTGATGCCGAAGTGGGAGGGCCCTTATCGGGTAATACGAGTCACCAGGCCCGGCGCAGTCCGCCTGGAGACCGAAGATGCCGTCCCAGTGAGCAACTCCTGGAACATCGAGCATCTTCGCAAGTTTTACCCATAAGGCGCGGCTTGCCGGGCCTCCCGGCAAGCCACCTTTTGTACAAGCTTTGCCGGCAAGGCATGTAACCCTTCGTACAAAGCCAGACGCAGACCCTGAGCATAAATAAATGAAGCACTGGCGCCCTAAGTTATAGCATGCATGCTAGGTCGAGTCTCTTCCTTGGTTAGGGTTGATAGTGCTTAGCGGCGACTAACCCCTAGCCTAGAGGACGAGTGCGCGTCAATCTGTTTCTCTTTTGTCCTCCTTTGGTTCGCAGGGCACATCAGCACTTCTGCTGGGCTACTTGGAAGAAAGAAAACGGACCGGCGTCCCGACCCCGGCAAACCAGAGTTGCCGGGGGCTGCAAGCACAAGAATCCAACCGCGGCAAGATGAGATTGCCGGGGGGCTGCAGATCCAGATAAGTTTTTTATCCTCTGTCATGCATTTCGGAACAGGACTGGGGCATGTGAAACCTCGTTTTTATCTCTAGGTTGTCGTGCTCCCCTTTTTCCTATACCTAAGGATTATTCCCTGGTCCGGATTTGGTTGTAGCTGCGGCGGCAAGGAGATAGAACGAGGAGCCTAAAGCCCACTTCATCCCTGCCTCCGCCAAGAGCGCGAGAACGGTCGAGTGGAGTGGGGGGACGGCAAGGCCTGCTGCCGGGCGAAAAACGTTTATTTTAAACAATAACAAGGATTTGCTCCTTGTCGCGGGATTTTCCCACGAACGAAAAAGCCGGCAAGCATCCCTTTTTCATTAAAAACATCCCATACAGGTACAGTTCGTACGGAATGAAAAACATGAGCAAGGGGATTACAAGTTCTAAATTCAACGAAGGCCCACAGGCTTACAAACTAAAAAAGAGATAAGATGCCCGTAATCCCTTTCTCGTCCCTCTCCTCAGGAGGCAGGTCAAGGAGGCGAGAGGGAAAAAGGGGCGCCTAGGCGAGCTACGAGCAGCAGAAAGCATCAAGAGAACACCTCGGCGTCCGCTCACGGGTGGGCCGGTGATGGCGGTGCCGGGAAAAGAGCTGGAAGACGAGGCGGCAGGACCGGCAATACGCAATGAAGGCGTCGGTGCCCGCGTACTTCGAGTTGACGGCCTTGCCGCCCGCCCTCTTCCTCTTCCGCAGCCTCCCGACGCCAACCGCCCAAGGAGACGGCCCCGAGAAGTTCAAGGAGCTGGCCCCACCCCCGACAAAACCTTGCCGGAGGGGTGGCCAGGTGCAGATGCTGCTGCTGCCGCACCTGCCCAGGCGCGGGGCGTCCGAGGCCTAGTCGGACTAATCCCCGTCATCTGCCCCGCTGTCCTCCTCATCACTTCCTCTCGAGGAAGAGCTTCCATCGTCGGAATCTCCATCGGAGGAGCTCTCCACGCAGCACTTCAGGCGAGTCCCGAACTCTCCGAAGACCTTGACGGAGAGCAGACCGTCCTCCATCAATTTGAAGTAGAGGACAAGCCCCGCCGTCAGGCTGTGGATGCCAGCGAACGTCTTCCACCCACGATGGAGGTACATGACCCGAGGAGCCGGGAAGTCGACATCGACCCGCGTGCCCCCATTCCCACAACCCCTCATGTGCAATCTAAGGGATTGGGTCCGGTCACGCTCCATCTCCCGAGCGAACGGGGCGGGAAGACGAAGACGGCGACGCAGAGGCCGGCGCAGCCTGATGAAGAACTCGCGGGGCTGGTCTTCGACATGGCCTTCCATCGGGAAAGGCACCATTGGCGGGGGTGAAGCCGGCGCGCCGCCCCGTCCTCCTCTTCCCCGAGCACTGCGACCTCTGCCCCGGCCTCGCCCATGGCCACGCCCCCTCCCCCTTCCCCTTGTGGCCGGTTCCACCACCACGGGCTCAGGGGGAGGAGGGACGCGCTGTCGATCGGCGACCCTCGCCGCCACCGTCGAGGGACCCGGATTCCCTTTCTCCATGGCGATTGGAAGGAAGAAGCAGAAGCAAGAGGAAGCAGATGACAGAAGAATGCATGACGCCATTCCCCCTTCCCCCTCTTTATAAAGGGGCGGGGTAGGGGCTCGGCCGCCCTGCTCGGCCAATCCAGCCACCAGAGGCACAGGGAATCATGACCGACCCGCTGCCCCAACCAGCGACGGCTCGGTTTCCCGCCTCCACCGCTTGCCACCCCATGCGCATGAAGGACGCGTGGCGGAACATGCAGAACTGAGGGGACGGGTGAAGCGACCTCTCCCCACCCCGTGATCGTGGGGAGTGGACGCCTTGAAGACCGCGGCCCGCCCCCGTCCAGTAAATGAGCCGCGCCTCCACGCCTCCCTCTTTTTACGGGGATGGCGCGAGCCGCCTCTTTACTACGATGTGACGCATGCGTGTGAAAACCACCCCACACATGCCGCCCACGTCACGCACACCCTCCACGCCGCGCCACGCGTGCGGGTCGTGGGAAGCGCAGTGCGCGAAAAGTCTTACCGCGGTAAAAACCGCCCCGCCTGCCCGCGCACCGTTTTGTTCCTAGCCCAACAACGTGTCGCGCTTATGTGTGGCCCAGGCCCGGGGGCTCCTGTCGGTGTACAAAAAGAGGGGTGCGTTTTTGTACCCCAATACCTGTGCACGGGCAGTCAGAGCCGCGCCTACGGTCACGCCAAGCAGAACAGGGGAGGTGAGCCAAGGTAAGACCGAAGCCCAAGATAATCAGAGCAACGCCAAGGCCAAGAGCACAAAGAGCAGAGGGACGAAGCAGGTTCCCCCGGCAAGACCCTTGCCGGGGCAGCCTCAGCGGCCCTGGCAAGACCCTTGCCGGGGCAGCTCGCCCCACACCAACAGAGCGAGCCACCCTTGAGCCCACGGTCCCCAACACCATCATCCACGTGGGGCCAGGGCTCGGGAAGGCACCTCTGTGGTGGCATGCAGATCTTTGTGAAGACATATTCAAGATCAGATGACGATTAGAAGACGATGACCCTCGGCAAGATCCTTACCGAGGAAGGCCACCAGACCCCCGGCAAGGCCCTTGCCGGGGACGACAGCGCGCCACGGCAAGACCCTTGCCGGGCCACGCGGCAAGACCCTTGCTGGGCACCCGATGAGGCCCTAGCCAAGGGCACCAGCAGGGTCACCGCCAGGCCCACGCCAACCAAGCTCCCACTGCCATTCACATGCAGCTGCCAGCCCAACCAGCTGGGCGGGCACCTGCGTGGCAACATGCAGCTCTCTGGCCAACTCATCAAGCGCCTGCGTGGCGGCATGCAGATCTTCGTGAAGGCTCCACCACCGCGCCACCTCAGCTGCCTGCCTGCCTACATCGCACCGCACGCATCGCTGTCCAGGGCGCATGTCGAAGCAAGGAGGAGCCGCGACAGACGGAACGGGCCTCGCCCCCGTCCCCAATAAAGCAAGGGGACACCTAAAGTACGCATTAAATGCGTCTTGTCCTCTAATACGAGCGATAAGCTTAGGGCACTGTACGCCTCTCCACCTCCTGTGTGCCACTGTGGCAGCCCCTTTCGACTATAAAAGGAGGCCCATGCCATACTATAAAAGGATTTGGCTCTTTCGAACCACGCACTGACCACAGCTAGTTCGAGAGCTCAAGAACTCTCTGAAATACACCCACCAAAGCAGGACTAGGGTTTTATGCATCCTCGCGGCCCGAACCTGGGTAAACGATCCTTGTGCTGTCTACTGATCCTGCTCTTCTTACAACCCTGCGCCCCGGCAACCGTACTAGGGATTCTTGTGATCCCATAGGTGTCGTTCCACACCGACAATGTTTCATTCATAATATGCTGAATCGAGAATGATGAACTAATCATGTTTACAAAAACAAGATAGGTCGAGTTCATAACAGCTTTTCCTCATCTCAATCACTTCATCATATATCGTCATTATTGCCTTCCACTTGCACGACCGAACGGTGTGGATAATAATAATAGTGCACGTGCATTGGACTAAGCTAGAATCTGCAAACATTTATTCACAGGAGAAGACAAGGTAATATGGGCTCTTTGTTAGATCAACAATAATTCATATGAGAGCCACTCAACATTTTCATTGTGGTCTTCTCCTCTAGACCCCCAAAGAAAAGAAAAGAATTTCAAAGAAACACACTAAAATATTTTTGGAGTTCTTGTTTTTTTGAAGGAAGTAAAGCAAGAACGAGAAAAACTATTTACATAGGAAAGCTCCCAACAAGCAAAAGAGGAACGAGAAATCTTTTTGGGTTTTCTTTTATACTACTACTAAATAAACATGGAAAGGAAACTAAACAGAAACTACAACTAATTTTTTTCAGATTTTCTCAAAGTTTTTCAAACACACAAAAAGAAAGCGAGAAAAACAAATAAACTAACATGGATAATACAATGAAAAAGTATGAACACCGACAACTAAAGTGAGTGTGTGAACATGAATGTAATGTCGGTGAGAAATACGTACTCCCCCAAGCTCAGGCTTTTGGCCTAAGTTGGTCTATGGCCATGACTACCCCAGATTGTATCCGAAATCGTAGTTGGGGTTGTACTGTGTTGCGGCAGCTACCGCTTGGCGAGCTGCTTCATGGAGGCGAGCGGCCTCCTCTGCTCTCTCATACTCGTTCGCCTCCTCTCTAGTTATAAAATATCTCTCATTTACCTAAAAGTTAAAGAAGGTAGGAGCAGGAAGGGTAATATGGCCAGCACGTCGTCTGTCAGAGATTAGTCGGTACTGGAGGGAATGTTCGTTCCTCTCAAGAAACTGGTACCATACCATAGCAATATAATCTAGAAAAGCAGGTGGTAACTCAATGTCATTCCTTCTTATGGGTATTCCAAGATAATTAGCTAAACGAGTTGCATAAATCCCACCAAATAAATCTCCATCTTTAGCATTAAGGTGTAACCTCCTCTCAATAATAGCCCCCAAGTTATATCGCTTATCACCTAACACCGCACACTTGAGGACACTAAGATCTGGAACGCAAAGGTGGCTATGCTCATGCTTACCGTTAATGCATCTACCTATAAAGAGAGTAAAATAATGTATGGTAGGAAAGTGAATGCTCCCTATGGTAGCTTGTGTGTTATTTCTAGTTTCTCCCACAGTGATGCTAGCAAGGAAATCATTGTATTCAGCTTTGTGAGGCTCACTAAGAATGCCCCATTGTGGGATTTTCCATGCAGTATTAAAATCTCCAAGGTCCATGGTATATGATTCATCATAAAGATCAAATAAAACAGTGTGGGTATTGCGCTTAGATGTAAATTCAAACCTCCGCACAAAGGAATCTGTGAGGTGATAGTACTGCGGACACTTATCTGATACGAAGTCCTCAAGATCAGCATTTCATACGTACGCATCAAATTCCTCTTTGAAACCTGAATGAACCATAAATTCAGCCAACGGCCATTCACAAGGCCGCACTTGAGCTTCCCTTGGCAGTTCAAGGTCCGGCTCACGTATCGCGAGCCTCGGTGCTCGCTTCCTCGAGGAACCACGTTGGTATATTTTCCTGAACATTTTTCCTCCTCTGAAAAATTTCTAAAATTTTAGTGACTCAAAATAAAAGTGAACCAAACTCAACAAAATTGATAGCAACTACTCCTACAAGTGCCTAGAGGCTATATCATGCATCAAAACTACTTTGGACCATATAAATTTGACATGAAAGCTCAAGAACAAGGTCACCACAGCAGCAAAAATTTGCAATAAATAAAGCACTAGAACAAAAACTAATTGGACCAATGGAGGAGTCACATACCAAAGAACAAACCCCTGAAACAGTTTTGCAAATGGAGCTTTGCACAAGGAGATCGAAAATGGTAGGAAGATGAGCAAGAACACGGGTTTGAGCAACGGGATGATTTTTTTCTGGGGAAGACGAAGTGGATGGGTGCTGGAATAAGTGAAGGGACCCACGTGGGACCCATAATGTAGGGGGCGCGCCCATGGGGGTAGGGCGGCCCCTCCACCCTTGTGGCCCACTAGTGCAACACCTTGGTGTTCAGTGCCAAAAATTCTAAAATATTCTATAAAAAACATACTAAATTTTCAGGGCATTTGGAGAACTTTTATTTTTGAGACATTTTTTATTGCACGGATAAATCAGAAAACATACGGAAAATATTATTTTTGCTTTATTTGTTGTAAATAACAGAAAGTAAAAAAGTAGGTACACAAGGTTGTGCTTTCTAAATTCATCCATCTCATGATCATCAAAAGGAATCCATTAACAAGGTTGATCAAGTCTTATTAACAAACTTCTTCCGAATGACATGAAGCCGGAGAACTTTTGAAGAACACTAGGTTACCTCAACGGGGTTATGCATGTCCTCAACAATAGGAATATCATATTTCTTCTTAACATTAAGAAGTGGGAATTCAAAACCTCCAATAGTAATAGTTGAAAATTTTCCAATAGAATTGATACTATGAACTTGAGGTTGTTTCTTCGGAAAGTGTACTGTATGCTCATTACCATTAACATGAAAAGTGGCATTGCCTTTGTTGCAATCAATAACAGCCCCTGCAGTATTCAAAAAGGGTCTACCAAGGATGATTGACATACTGTCGTCCTCGGGAATATCAAGAATAACAAAGTTTGCTAAGATAGTAACGTTTGCAACCACAACAGGCACATCCTCACAAATACCGATGGGTATAGCAGTTGATTTATCAGCCATTTGCAAGAGATTTTAGTAGGTGTCAACTTATTCAATTCAAGTCTACAATATAAAGAGAAAGGCATAACACTAACACCGGCTCCAAGATCACATAAAGCAGTTTTAACATAATTTCTTTTAATGGAGCATGGTATCGTTGGTACTTCTGGGTCTCCTAGTTTCTTTGGTATTCCACCCTTAAAAGTGTAATTAGCAAGCATGGTGGAAATCTCAGCTTCCGGTATCTTACTTTTATTTGTAACAGTATCTTTCATATACTTAGCATAAGGAGACATTTTCAGCATATCAGTCAATCGCATATGCAAAAAGATAGGTCTAATCATTTCAGCAAAGCACTCAAAATCCTCATGATCCTTTTTCTTGGATGGTTTAGGAGGAAAGGGCATGGGTTTCTTACTATTCAACTCATTGAGCAAATCATCATGTGCTTTAAGTACTTGTTCTACTTGAGTTTTAACCATGGAAGCATGCTTACTAATACGCTTAAGATCACTAACAGTTCTACTCATATAATCACCCAAGCAGTCAAGCATGTCTGTATTACGTTTCAATTGTCTACTAACATAAGCATTGAAATTTTCTTGTTTAACAATAAAATTATCAAACTCATCCAAGCATTGACTAGGAGACTTATTATGAGGAATATCACCTTCATCAAATCTATAGAGAGAGTTTACCTCTACCTATGTCGAGTTATCAAGACCATGTATTTCTTCAATAGGCGGTAAATTCTTAACATCTTCAGCTTGAATACCTTTTTCTTTCATAGATTTCTTTGCATCTGGCATATCTTCAGGACTGAGAAATAGAATACCTCTTTTCTTCGGAGTTGGCTTCGGAGTTGGTTCAGGAAGATTTCAATCATTATCATTACTCACTATATTATTCAATAGCAATTCAGCTTGCTTAACAGTTCGTTCCTTGAAAACACAACCAGCACAACTATCTAGGTGGTACCTAGAAGCATCGGTTAGTCCATTATAAAAGATATCAAGTATTTCATTTTTCTTGAGAGGATTATCAAGCAAAGCATTAAGTAATTGGAGAAGCCTCCCCCAAGCTTGTGCAAGACTCTCTTCCTCAATTTGCACAAAGTTAAATATTTCCTTTAAAGCAGCTTGTTTCTTATGAGCAGGGAAAATATTTTTCAAAGTAGTAAATCATATCCTTAGTACTACGCACACAACCAGGAGCAAGAGAATTAAACCATAACTTAGCATCACCCTTTAATGAGAAAAGGAAACAACTTAAGGATATAGTAATAGTAAATTTTTTCCTCATGAGCAAATAGGGTGGCTATATCGTTCAACTTTGTAAGATGTGCCACAACAGTTTCAGATTCATAACCATGGAAAGGATCAGATTCAACCAAAGAAATTAACTCAGGATTGATAGAGAATTCATAATCCTTATCAGTAACATAGATAGGTGAAGTAGCAAACTTAGGATCATATTGCATTCTAGCATTCAAAGATTTTTCTTTCAGCTTAGCTAACAGTTTCTTAAGATCATTTCTATCATTACAAGCAAAAAGTCTCTAGCAATTTCTTCATCCATAATATAACCCTCAGGTACAACAGGAAGTTCATACCTAGGAGAGCTAGTCTTATGAGGTGTTTCAAAGTTTTCAGTTTCAATAATTTCATTAGTTTCAGAAATATCATCATCTTCAGCATAATCAATAGTTCTAACTCTGGCAAGATGTTCATCAAGTAATTCACCCAGTGGCACAGTTTTATCAAGTAGAGTAGTATCATTATAAACATCATTCATAGCAGAAGTGGCATCATCAATAACATGCGACATGTCGGAATCAATAGCAAGTGTAGGTGTCGCAAGCTTACTTAAAACAAAAGGTGAATCAAGTGCAGAGCTAGATGGCAGTTCCTTACCTCCCCTCGTAGTTGAGGGATAGATCTTGGTTTTGGTATCTTTCAAATTCCTCATAGTGATCAACAGATGTAAATCCCAAGTGACTCGGAGAATAGAGCTATGCTCCCCAGCAACGGCGCCAGAAAAAGGTCTTGATAACCCACAAGTATAGGGGATAGCAATAGTTTTCGAGGACAGAGTATTCAACCCAAATTTATTGAATCGACACAAGGGGAGCAAAAGAAAATTCTCAACTATTAGCAGCTGAGTTGTAAATTCAACCACACCTGAAAGACTTAATATCTGCAGCAAAGTATTTAGTAGCAAAGTAGTATGGAAGTAACGGTAACGGTGGCAAAAGTAACACTAGCAGTTTTGTAGCAATCGTAACAGTGGCAATGGAAAAGTAACTTAGCAAAGATCAATATGAAACAAACTCGTAGGCAATGGATAATTATGTCGGATGGCAATCATCATGCAACAATTATAACCTAGCGTGACACAGAACTAACTCCAATTCATCAATATAATGTAGGCATGTATTCTGAATATAGTCATATGTGCTTATGGAAAAGAACTTGCATGACATCTTTTATCCTACCCTCCCGTGGCAGCGGGGTGATACGTCTCCAACGTATCTATAATTTTTATTGTTCCATGCTATTATATTGTCCATCTAGGATGTTCTATATGCATTTATATGCTATTTTATATGATTCTTGGGACTAACCTATTAACCTAGACCCTAGCGCCAGTTTCTGTTTTTTCCTTGTTTCTGAGTTTTACAGAAAAGGAATACCAAACGGAGTCCAATTGACGTGCCAATTTTTGATGATTTTTTATGGACCAAAAGAAGCCCACGGAGTAAAATAGTTGGGCCAGAAGAGTCCCGACCCATCCACGAGGGTGGAGGGCGCGCCCTACCCCCCTGGTCGCACCCCCCTGCCTCGTGGATGACTCGGAGACCCCCCCTGATGTGAGACCGACGCCAAAAACTCATATAAATACAGAAACCCCTGAAAAGAAACCTAGATCGGGAGTTCCGCCGCCGCAAGCCTCTGTAGACACCAAAAACCAATCGGGACCCTGTTCCGGCACCCTGCCGGAGGGGGGAATCGTCACCGGTGGCCATCTTCATCATCCCGGCACTCTCCATGACGAGGAGGGAGTAGTTCACCCTCGGGGCTGAGGGTATGTACCAGTAGCTATGTGTTTGATCTCTTTATCTCTCGTGTTCTTGATTTGGCACGATCTTGATGTTCTGCGAGCTTTGCTATTATAGTTGGATCTTATGATGTTTCTCCCCCTCTATCTTCTTGTAATGGATTGAGTTTTCCCTTTGAAGTTATCTTATCGGATTGAGTCTTTAGAGAACACTTGATGTATGTCTCGCGTGGGATACCCGTGGTGACAATGGGGTATTCTATTGATTCACTTGATGTATGTGTTGGTGATCAACTTGCGGGTTCTGTGACCTTGGGAATCTATGCATAGGGGTTGGCACACATTTTCGTCTTGACTCTCCGGTAGAAACTTTGGGGCACTCTTTGAAGTTCTTTGTGTTGGTTGAATAGATGAATCTGAGATTGTGTGATGCATATCGTATAATCATACCAGCGGATACTTGAGGTGACATTGGAGTATCTTGGTGACATTAGGGTTTTGGTTGATTTGTGTCTTAAGGTGTTATTTTACTACGAACTCTAGGGCTGTTTGTGACACTTATAGGAGTAGCCCAATGGATTGATCGGAAAGAATAACTTTGAGGTGGTTTCGTACCCTACAATAATTTCTTCGTTTGTTCTCTGCTATTAGTGACTTTGGAGTGACTCTTTGTTGCATGTTGAGGGATTGTTATATGATCCAATTATTTTATTATTGTTGAGAGAGCTTGCTCTAGTGAAAGTATGAACCCTAGGCCTTGTTTCGAAGCATTGCAATACCGTTTGTGCTCACTTTTATCATTAGTTACCTTGCTGTTTTTATATTTTCAGATTACAAAAACCTATATCTACCATCCATATTGCACTTGTATCACCATCTCTTCCCTGAACTAGTGCACCTATACAATTTACCATTGTATCGGGTGTGTTGGGGACACAAGAGACTCTTTGTTATTTGGTTGCAGGGTTGTTTGAGAGAGAGACCATCTTCATCCTACGCCTCCCACGGATTGATAAACATTAGGTCATCCACTTGAGGGAAATTTGCTACTGTCCTACAAACCTCTGCACTTGGAGGTCCAACAACGTCTACAAGAAGAAGGTTGTGTAGTAGACATCAAGCTCTTTTCTGGCGCTGTTGCCGGGGAGGTTAGTGCTTGAAGGTATATCTGTAGATCTTGCAATCTAATCTTTTAGTTTCTTGTTTTATCACTAGTTAGTTTATAAAAGAAAACTACAAAAATAAAATGGAATTGAGGGTGCCTCATATGTTGCATCATTTTAATGTCTTTCGTGAAAATAAGGATTCCGATAATTGTGCCAAAGTGTTAGAAGAAGTATGCAATAAAATGTTTGGCATACAATCTTTGAATGATGAGCATGATTGCAATGTTGTTAGTATGAACTCTTTGAATATCCATAGTACTAATAATGATTGCACTAGTCATGATAAAAATATCTCTTATAAGCATGTCAATTTTTGTGGAGTGCATAGAGCTTGCAAGCACACACCAAATAGGGAAGATAGATTTTGCAAGAGGCATAAGTATTTAGAAACTAAATGGTTGCAAGAGAGGCTAGATGCTTGTGCTAAAAATTTAAAATTTCTTTGCCATCCTTGTGAACTTTGCAATAAACGTGATCATTTAAATCTCCAATGCAAATTGTTTCATGATCGAATTGTGTCCAAAAATTGTGATCACTTGATTTCCCTTGCGCATCATAATGAACTTAGTTTGCTTGTGGGTTATGAACAAATGAAACGTATAACTAATGATCTTCCAGAATTTGTTCTGGATAAAGTTCTTGATTTTGATCTAGAGGAAATTTATATGTATTGTGCAGTGAATTGCATTGAAAATACTTATATTGCCAATTCCATAAAGACAAGAAAACAAATAGAAGATGAAGAGAATGCTAATGAAAGGGAAGAGATTTCCCAATATCCTCCTATTCTTTCTTATGATGAATCAGGTAACGAGGAGGAGCTTTCTATTCAACCAATCTCATTAATAAGGAGCTCCAAAAAGAGGATTAAGCCCACACGTGATGCGAAGAAGAAAAAGAAAAGACGAAGAAGCAAAGGTAAAAAGGTATCCCTTCCAAATGATGTTGCTCCTATTACTCATTGTGATGATGATAATTGCTATACTATTGGTGCTATCCATACTATTAATGATGAGACTGATTATGCTTATGATATGCAAAGGCCCAAGCTTGGGGATGCTATGTTTGATGAGAATGACATGTTTGAGAATTTATTTGCTGCAATTAATGTTTGTCCCAAGCTTGGGGATGATATGTTTTATGAAGATGATATTTTTAACCACCCAAGTTTTTGTATGCAAATTTATTATGATGATAGCATGCCTCCTACTTATGATGATTATTGTGATGACACTTATGCTATAAAAAGTAGTGATGATTATATTTATAAAACTTGTCATGATTATGATTACCCTTTTTCTGAAGATTACTCTTTTAATGTGGAAACAATTTATAGTATTCGAGTTTCTTATGATACTCCCACTATTCCGTATGAGAAGAATTTTGCTTATGTGGAGAGTAATAAAATTTATATGCTTGTGCATCATGAAAATAGTGCTTTATGTGATATTTATATTATTGAGTTCATTCAGGATGCTACTGAAATTTATTATGAAGGAGGAACATATGCTTGTAGGAATTGCAATAATATCAAGTTTCCTCTCTATGTGTTGAAAATCTTGAAGCTATGCTTGTTTTTCTTTCCTATGCTAGTTGATTCTTGTTCCCATAAGTAGTTTGCTCACAAAATACTTATGAATAGGATGTGGGTTAGGCTTAAATGTGCTAGTTATATTCTTCATGGTGCTCTCTTTATATTTCAAATCTTATCTTTTATGTGAGCATCGTTGAAATCATCATGCCCAGCTAGAAAGGCATTAAAGAAAAGCACTTGTTGAGAGACAACCCAATATTTACCCCTACAGTTTTTGTGTGTCCACATGATTAAGCTACTGTAGTAATCACGTTTTATAGATTTTGTTTCAATAAAGTGCGAAGTAGAACCTCTGGGAAGACTTGGGTGAAAGTTAATGTGATCTTGCTGTAAAAAACAGAAACTTTGCGCTCACGAGATTAGCTGTCATTTTTTACAGAAGAGTGATTTTAAGTTGATTATTTTTGAAGAAGATTAATAGACAAATTCCTCACGTCCACCAATTTATTTAAGAATTTTTGGAGTTACAGAAGTATTCGAGAGTTACAGATTACTACAGACTGTTCTGTTTTTGACAGATTCTGTTTTCTATGTGTTGTTTGCTTATTTTGATGAATCTATGAGTAGTATCGGAGGGTATGAACCATAGAGAAGTTGTAATACAGTAGATATTACACCAATATAAATAAATAATGAGTTCTCAACAGTACCAAAATTGGTGATTTTATTTCCCTATACTAACGGAGCTTACGAGTTTTCTGTTGAGTTTTGTGTTGTGAAGTTTTCAAGTTTTGGGTAAAGATTCGATGGACTATAGAATAAGGAGTGGCAAGAGCCTAAGATTGGGGATGCCCAAGGCACCCTAAGGTAATATTCAAGGACAACCAAGAGCCTAAGCTTGGGGATGCCCTGGAAGGCATCCCCTCTTTCGTCTTCGTTCATCGGTAACCTTACTTGGAGCTGTATTTTTATTCACCACATGATATGTGTTTTGCTTGGAGCGTCATTTTGTTTTATTTTGTTTGGCTTTCTGTTTGAATAATATCCCAAGATCTGAAATTCTTAAATGTTATAGAGTCTTCACATAGTTACATAATTATTCAACTACTCATTGATCTTGACTTATATCTTTCAGAGTAGTTTGTCGTTTGCTCTAGTGCTTCACTTATATCTTTTTAGAGCACGGCGGTGGTTTTATTTTGAAGAAATAGATGAACTCTCTTGCTTCACTTATATTATTTTGAGAGTCTTAAACAGCATGGTGATTTTCTTTGGTTATAAACTTAGTCTAATATGATAGGCATCCAAGAGGGATATAATAAAAACTTTCATATGAAGTGCATTGAATACTATGAGAAGTTTGATTCCTTATGATTGTTTTGAGATATGAAGATGGTGATATTAGAGTCATTCTAGTGGAGTTGTTGTGAATTTGAGAGATACTTGTGTTAAAGTTTGTGATTCCCGTAGCATGCACGTATGGTGAACCGTTATGTGATGAAGTTGGAGCATGAGGTATTTATTGATTGTCTTCCTTATGAGTGGAGGTCGGGATCGCGCGATGGTTAACTCCAACCAACCCTTCCCCTAGGAGCATGTGTGTAGTACTTTGTTTTGATGGCTTGTAGATTTTTTCAATAAGTATGTGAGTTCTTTATGACCAATGTTGAGTCCATGGATTATACGCACTCTCACCCTTCCACCATTGCTAGCCTCTCTAGTATCGCGCAACTTTCGCCGATACTATACACCCACCATATACCTTCCTCAAAACAGCCACCATACCTACCTATTATGGAATGTCCATAGTCATGCCGAGATATATTTCCATGCAACTTTCAGCCATTCCGTTTATTATGACACGCTCCACCATTGTCATATTGCTTTGCATGATCATGTAGTTGACATCGTATTTGTGGCAAAGCCACCTTCCATAATTCTTTCATACATGTCACTCTTGAGTCATTGCACATCCCGGTACACCGCCGGAGGCATTCATATAGAGTCATATTTTTTTCTAAGTATTGAGTTGTAATTCTTGAGTTGTAAGTAAATAAAAGTGTGATGATCATCATTACCAGAGCATTGTCCCAGTGAGGAAAGGATGATGGAGACTATGATTCCCCCACAAGTCGGGTTGAGACTCTGGACGAAAAATATAAAATAAAATAAAAAAAGAGGCCAAAAAAGAGAGGGCCCCCAAAAAAGAGAAAACAAAAAAATGAGAGAAAAAGAGAGAAGGGGCAATGCTACTATCCTTTTACCACACTTGTGCTTCAAAGTAGCACCATGATCTTCAAAATAGAGAGTCTCCTGTGTTGTCACTTTCATATACTAGTGGGAATTTTCCATCATAGAACTTGGCTTGTATATTCCAGTCATGGGCTTCCTCAAATGCCCGTCTTCACGAGCAAGCAACTTGGATGCACACCCACTTAGTTTCTTTTTTAGCTTTCATACACTTATAGCTCTAGTGCATCCGTTGCATGGCAATCCCTACTCACTTACATTGACATTTATTGATGGGCATCTCCATAGGCCGTTAATACGCCTAGTTGATGTGAGACTATCTTCTCCTTTTGTCTTCTCCACAACCACCATTCTATTCCACCTATTGTGCTATGTCCATGGCTCACGCTCATGTATTGCGTGAAAGTTGAAAAAGTTTGAGAATACTGAAGTATGAAACAATTGCTTGGCTGAAACCGGGGTTGTGCATGATTTAAATATTTTGTGTGATGAAGATAGAGCATAGCCAGACTATATGATTTTGTAGGGATAGCTTTCTTTGGCCATGTTATTTTGAGAAGACATGATTGCTTTGTTTGTGTGCTTGAAGTATTACTGTTTTTATGTCAATATTAAACTTTTGTTTTGAATCTTATGGATCTGAATAGTCTTGTCACAATAGAGAAGATTACATGGATAAATATGTTAGGTAGCATTCCACATCAAAAATTCTGTTTTTATCATTTACCTACTCGAGGACGAGCAGGAATTAAGCTTGGGGTTGCTTGATACGTCTCCAATGTATCTATAATTTTTTATTGTTCCATGCTATTATATTATCCATCTAGGATGTTTTGTATGCATTTATATGCTATTTTATATGATTCTTGGGACTAACCTATTAACCTAGAGCCTAGTGCCAATTTTCTGTTTTCTTCCTTGTTTTTGAGTTTTACAGAAAAGGAATACCAAACGAAGTCCAATTGACGTGCCAATTTTTGATGATTTTTTATGGACCAAAAGAAGCCCCCGGAGTAAAATAGTTGGGCCAGAAGAGTCCTGAGCCATCCACGAGGGTGGAGGGCGCGCCCTACCCCCCTGGGCGCGCCCCCTGCCTCGTGGATGACTCAGAGACCCCCCTGACGTGAGACCGACGCTAAAAATTCCTATAAATACAGAAACCCCCGAAAAGAAACCTAGATCGGGAGTTCTGCCGCCGCAAGCCTCTGTAGCCACCAAAAACCAATCGGGACCCTGTTCTGGCACCCTGCCGGACGGGGGAATCATCACCGGTGGCCATCTTCATCATCCCGGCGCTCTCCATAACTAGGAGCGAGTAGTTCACCCTCGGGGCTGAGGGTATGTACCAGTAGTTGTGTGTTTGATCTCTCTCTCTCGTGTTCTTGATTTGGCACGATCTTGATGTACCGCGAGCTTTGCTATTATAGTTGGATCTTATGATGTTTCTCCCCCTCTATCTTCTTGTAACGGATTGATTTTTCCCTTTGAAGTTATCTTATCGGATTGAGTCTTTAAGGATTTGAGAACACTTGATGTATGTCTCGCATGGGATACCCGTGGTGACAATGGGGTATTCTATTGATTCACTTGATGTATGTGTTGGTGTTCAACTTGCGGGTTCCGTGACCTTGGGAATCTATGCATAGGGGTTGGCACACGTTTTCGTCTTGACTCTCCGGTAGAAACTTTGGGGCACTCTTTAAAGTTCTTTGTGTTGGTTGAATAGATGAATCTGAGATTGTGTGATGCATATCGTATAGTCATACCCGCGGATACTTGAGGTGACATTGGAGTATCTTGGTGACATTTGGGTTTGGTTTGATTTGTGTCTTAAGGTGTTATTTTACTACGAACTCTAGGGCTGTTTGTGACACTTATAGGAATAGCCCAATGGATTGATCGGAAAGAATAACTTTGAGGTGGTTTCGTACCCTACAAGAATCTATTTGTTTGTTCTCCGCTATTAGTGACTTTGGAGTGACTCTTTGTTGCATGTTGAGGGACTGTTATATGATCAAATTATGTTATTATTGTTGAGAGAGCTTGCACTAGTGAAAGTATGAACCCTAGGCCTTGTTTTGAAGCATTGCAATACCGTTTGTGCTCACTTTTATCATTAGTTACCCTACTGTTTTTATATTTTTAGATTACAAAAACCTATAGATACCATCCATATTGCACTGGTATGTAACACCCTGGATGTAACTTTCCATATTTGTAACTCCAACTCTTGCCATTTTCGGCTATGTGTTATGATATTCCCTCCGTGGTCGGGTTTTGTCTTTCGTTTTGTATTTTGTTCATGTCATGCATTTCATATCATGTCATCATGTGCATTGCATTTGCATACGTGTTCGTCTCATGCATCCGAGCATTTTCCCCGTTGCCCGTTTTGCAATCCGGCGCTCCTATCTCCCCCGGTGCACCCCTCTTGTTTTCTTTCGTGAGCGGGTGTCAAACATTCTTGGAATGGACCGAGGCTTGTCAAGTGGCCTTAGTATACCACCCGGAGACCACCGGTCAAGTTTCGTTCCATTTGGAGGTCGTTTGGTACTCCAACGGTTAACCGGGTAACCACAGATGCCTTCTGTGTGTTGCAGCAAAACCTCCCTCAAAACCAGCCCAAAACCCACCAAACTCTCTTCCATGCTGTAGGTCGTTCGATCACGATCGTGTGGGCGAAAACCGCACCTCATTTGAACTCTCCTAGCTCCCTCTACCTATTTATATGTGACCCTCCCGAAAAACGAACGCAGATGAAACCCTAACTTTGTCCCCGCCGCGCCGCCGGACAAAAACCTCCACCGACGGAGATGTCCGCTCCGCCGCCCCGACCAACCACAGCGTGACACGTCACCCGCCGCCGTCCCCGCGCCGCCGCGGCCCTCCCGGGCCCGAGCACACGCGCCCTCGCCGCGCCTGCCCCGCCGCCTCGCCGGCCATCGCCGCCGCCGCGGTACGCCGCCGCGCCCGAGCTCCGGCGAGCTCGCGCGCCGGCCGCTCCTCCACGGCGCCGCCCGAGCTTGCCGCGCCTCCCCGCCGAGCTCCTCCGGCCGGTCTCCTTCCCCGACGGCCCGAGCCCACGCCGGCCGCCCCTCCCACCTTCTTCTCTGGCGAGCCGAGCTGCTGCCCCGACGAACCTCTCAGATCTCGATCCAGTTTCTCGTACGGTTGACTTTTCTCGATCCCGAATTTTTCCTAAGTCCCAGTATTTTCTCAGCAAGTACCCATGTTCATCATTGCATAACTCACTGCATATAGCTCTGTTTCATGCGTGTAATATGTCAAATTGTTCGTCTCGTGATGCTCTACATTTTGCTCAATTGCACCATGTTCATTAGAGGCCATCTTGATGCCCAAATCTCTGTTGCAAGAGTGCTAGTTGCTGCTATCTGCTGGTTCTTAACAGAACTTGGAGATTTGTCATTTTTGTATCATTTAATCTGTGCATCTTATGGGCATGAGCTCTACATGTGTTTTGTTGTATGCCATGCCATCTTTCCAAGGGTGTATGCCATGTATTTTTGTAGTCTCTGTGGTGGCTAGCACAAGCATGCAAACTAGGCTCCGTAATGTTTCTGATTTCAGGGACTTGGTAATTTCTCAAAGTCCTTGTCTGCTGTTATTTTGTTGCCATGTAAACCTGATGCTACAGAGAGATCCATGCATATTTTGGAGATGTTCAGTAAGGATGTTTTGTAGATATTGTTGTAAAATATCCATTCCTGCCCTTGTTTGCAATTATGGAGTACATAGCATGACTCAATCTTGCTCTACTTTTGCTATAAAATATTTCTGGTAGATTCTTAACATGATATGCAATTTTGCCAAGCTTATTGTAGTTGATCCATACATGCTATGCATTTTTTCTTGCCATGGATAGCTTCATAAACATGCCATATTGCTGTAGGTATGCTTGTTTTGTCATGAAGTGCCTTGTGGTGAGTGCATCAAGCTCACCAAGATGCCTTCATATTATTATTTCTGTCATGCTCTGTTTTCTGCTAAGTCTGAAACCTGCTAACGAAACTTGCTATGTTCACGAGGTTGCCATCATATCTTCTGGTCCTTTTTGTCTTATGTTCAGTAAGGGACTTTTGCCATATGAATTTAGTAGAACACTTCCATGCCTTGTTTTGCTATGTTAACTTCCTGTAGCATGTTGCTTTAGTGCTCTGAATATTGCTACCTGATGATGTTTCAGCCATGTCCAGTAATTTCACCAAGTCTGTCGTGGAATTGTCACGGCAGATGTCCTCGAGCTAGGACTTAGTCGTGGAGCCATCGCAGCTAGGAAGCTTGAAGGGGTTAAGCGGGACATGGAACACGAGGGTTTATACTGGTTCGGCCCCTTACGGTGAAGGTAAAAGCCTACGTCCAGTTTTAGGTGGTATTGATTAGGGTTTCGATAACCAGGGAGCTAAACCGCTATGCCTGGCTTTCGATGAGATTGTCCTCCTCCTAAACCGCTGCCGGGTCATCCCTTTATATAGGGAGGCTGACGCCCTGCAGCTCTCAGAGTCCCGGCCGGCTCATCAGAGTGTCCGGCTCGGACTCTCAACTATTCTTGCCTTACACTACAAGTTCTACCATGATAAAGATTGCAACTACGGGCCTTAAGCCGTATCCGGGTCTTAGCCCACCTCTGGCCCACCGACTTCAAGCTTGGCGCCGGGCTTCTGGCAATGACCATTATGAGTAACCCGGCCCCTCCTGGCGGGTGACTCTAAGGTCTATATCCTCAACATTAGGCCCCAGATTGATTTGAGCCGGCTCATGTCAATCTTCAATTCTTTCGACAGAAAACCTCCGGCTTACAATTGTGTGAAGGCCATAACCCGGCATGACATCATCCTCTGGACTCCGGATAATCCGCCGTGATGTCATCTTCCATTAAGCCTGTTTTTTACTCCGCCAGATTCGCAACGGATCTTTACCTTTACTGTCATCCCGAAAATCGAGGCGTTTCGTGGGGAGATAACCACGCCGTGGTCTCCTTGATTCTCGCGCCCGCTTTATGAGCTCGCCCTTATAAATAGGCCGGCCCGACGGGCCTTTCCGCCACCCTTCTTCCTCCTTGCGCCACTGTTCCTCTGCTCGAGCTCGAACTCTGCCGCCGCCGTCGCGCCCCCGGTCTTCGTCAACCTTGGCCGCTGCATCACCCTGACTCGGTCCAGACAAACGGCGGCAACCTCCGCTCCTCTTCAGCTCCGGTGAGTCCTCGCTACTCCATAGGGCAGATCCGCACTAGGGCTTCATAGTTCTTCCTCTGTTCTTCGTAGTTCATCGCGGCCCTCAGTAGATTTGAATTTTACTGCCCTTTTTTGATCTTAGCTCTGTATAGACTCACTGCGGTAGATGTTTAAGACCCATTTCACATGCAAATAGCCCTCTTTTTACTGCATAAGAGCCTTGTTCGAGCTCAAGAACTTCCTCGCGTCTGTTTCTAGGTCTAGAAACTTTTCTTTTGCCCGACCATTTTGATCCAAAATATTTACTGCTATGTGTGAAACCTGTTTTACCACACTTAGTAAAAAACTGCAATCATTGGATCTCGGCAGTTTACATTTCCGGTTTAAAGAAACCATGCGCCGTAGAACCTTCCGGCTTAAAGAAAACCATGCGCCATAAAAATTTCCGGCTTAGCTGTGATAAGTCCTGTAGACAATCAAATTACTCTCAATCCCTCGGCGGCTTAAATAGCCCGATGCACTTAGGTGTATACCATTAGTCCCCTTCATAAGCCGCCACCTTGACATTGAACTGTAGATTTCTTCCGGCTTATAATTAATCCGGACGTTTTTCCTTTTATCATAGACTGCCGACTTTCACCATGCCTCCCAAAGCTCCCAAAGCCTCCATTACTTGCAACTGGATGAGGTCCAATGTCACCAATGAGACCCTAGCAGATTTTGTCAAGTCTGGATATCTGCCCAAGAAGGACGTCATGTCCTACCGTGCCCCTGACCCGTCAGAAGAGAGACCACAGCCAAAGGACGGGGAGGTAGTGATTTTTGCGGATCATATGAGCCGGGGCTTCGCACCGCCCGGTTCAAAGTTTTTCAGAGACGTTCTGAATTTCTTCGATCTGCGGCCTCAGGACATAGGACCCAACTCAGTGTCCAATATCTGCAACTTCCAAGTGTTCTGCGAGGTTTACCTTGGAGAAGAACCTAGTCTGCTGCTCTTCAGAGAGCTTTTTTACTTGAACCGTCAGAATGAGTGCGCCAATGGGCCAAGTCTGGAGCTAGGTGGCATCTCCATTCAGCGGCGAAGGGACTGCCTTTTCCCTTACCCAGAGCCGCCCAGCCACCCCAAGGACTAGAATCTGACGTGGTTTTACTGCCAAGACACGTCGCTGGCTGATGAAAGTCTGTTGCCCGGCTTTCGCCCCTCACGTCTGGAGCCGACTCACCCACTGTCAGACAAGCTAACTTAAGCGGAGCGCCAACCTCTGCTCCCCACTATCAACAAGATCAAGGCTCTCCTGGGCAATGGTCTGAATGGAATTGATCTGGTCCGGGTCTGGATCTCGTGGCGGGTGATCCCATTGAGCCGCCGCCCCGGCTTAATGTGTGAGTACACGGGCCGAAAGGACGATCCTCAGAGACACAGCCGCAACGATCTTCCTGAAGACATTGCAGAGGAGATGACCAAGGCTCTCTTGAACGAGAGCCTGCAGACTGCGGAAGGACCGGGTTAGCCCCCTTCTGCAAGACCAACCCAGCCCCAGCAGTAAGCCGCTGATCTGAACATCTTATCTGTACATAACTTTCATCTGAATCATTTTAAGAAAACCTCATTGCATTTTTTCAGGCTGATGATAAGTTCTGGCGGGTCAAGTATGACCATGAGGCGGCCAAAAAGGCCAGAAAGGCGAAGAAAGCCGCCCCTCGCAAGAAAGGAAACAGGCCTACTGCTTCAGAGCTGATGCAACTAAGCGACAGCTCCGAGTCAGAGGTAACCCCTGAGCCTATAAGTCCTTGTTGTACTTTGTTGTTTACTTCTGTCCGCCTTATCAATACTTGTTCATCAATAGGACGACACCGGAGCAAGTAACCCGGTGGTTGAAGAGGTAACGACACTTTCCTCCGACTCGGAGCCCTTGCCCAGGCTGAAAATCCGAAGGGTAACCCGGAAAGTAAGCTTTTCACATCCTTTAGCTTATCAAGACCCTCAATTTATTTTGAAGCGACAGGTGCATGAGAGCCGGCGGCACACTCGGACCGACAAAAGCACCGACCTCTCCTCCGGTTTACCTGACGCATCGAGGAAACGCCGGACCGAGGTGATTTCAAAATTGTACCCTTTTCATCCTTTCGCAGGTGTTATACGTCAACCACTCAACTCTTCTGACTCAAATTATCAGGAAACTTCCCCCTCTTCCGGCGACTCTATGCAGTCAAGTGTGCCGGCTTTCAAGACCGTTCCCGGGTAATGATAACCATCTCATGTTGTACTTTTGTCTTCACTTACCCTGTTGTGTTTAATCTTTTTGTCCTTTCAGTGCCCAGGCCAAGATCACCAAGAGGGCGAAGAAGTCCAAGCCGGTCGATGAGCCGGACTTGCCTGAGCCAGAGGCAGCCGCTCAAGAGCCACCAGCCGCCTTTGTACCTGAGGCCGCTGCCCCAACCACCAAGGCAACTACAGAAGCTTCTGTTAACCCAGAGGCCTCCAGCTCGGCTCCACCAGCAGACGACCCGGACGTGGTAATCACCCGTACGGAGTTCGTTGAGCCGGGGAGACCTATCATGCTGGCCAAGTGCTCCGCCAAAGGGGAGCTGCTAGAGTCGCGCCGGGTTAACCTGGACCTCACTGACTACTCCAACTTGAACATTGGAGAGATCGTCTCCGGCTTCGTCAGCCAAGTGCACAAGAACCGGGACACAGAGATTGCTATGGTGACCCAGATCCAGCAAAAATCTGAGGTAATATCCTTTTGTCCTCTTACTTACTGCTTAGTTACCTGTACCATGCTAGCCCCCAAGTCGACGACTTATGATTGAGTATGTTGTAGACTTAGGTTCCGGCTTACTCCATTGAACCGGCAATGTGTAGATAGAAATGTTCAGTATGCATTAGCCCCCAAGGGCCAAGTGTCTTTGCTTGGAAAACGCTTGGGACTTTACATTTACATAGTAATTGTTCATGCCATAACCCGGAAATCTATACAGGCTGCTGGCAAGAAGCTTGAGGCTGACCTTGCCGATCTCAAGAACCGGCTGAAGATGCAAGAGATGGAGACCCGGAAGGCAAATGCCAAGTTTGTATCCAGCATCGCCGGGCAAGAGAAGCTGAAGACAGAGTTTGACGCTGAGCGGAAGGCGTGGGCCGAAGAAAAGGCCGCAATGGTGAACCGGGCCGAACAGGCGGAGAAGGCTCTCTCTGAGAAGACCGCCGAGCTCTCCGGCCTAAAGCGCCAAGTGTCCCAGATGGTGGCCGCAATCTTCGGTAAGTCATCTCACCGGCTTTCATCAAGTTTATAATTTTTATATCTCATAATTCATCCTTGTCGACGGCTTATCTGACTCTGTTAAACAGGTCCCAGAAGTGCCAACCTGAATCAGAGTGTGGTGACCAAGCTGAAGGCCGTATACACCCTGGTGGAACAACTCTACACCGGGTCACAATGTGCCTTGGCTGTGGTGGCCCTCTCCAACGAGGTGCCGACTCACCTGGCGGAAGTCCTTCGCCGGCTCGCCGTTCTGCCTCAGTGGATCCAGGAGCTGCGACGGGCCCCTGCAAGGGCCGGAGCGATCGCTGCACTGAGCCGGGCCAAGGCGTTCTTGCCAGAGTTAGACCCGGCGGACATCGCCCTCGGCTACCCAAGTCTGAAGGAAGACGGCGCCACCTTTGATCAGAAGGACTTCGCAGCTTGCGTGAAGACCGTACGCCCGGTGGCCACTCTTATTGGCAACGATACAGATCTGACCAAGTATCAGCCGGGCTACGACGCAGAAAATCAGAGGATCCCTACTCCGCGCTATGAAGCCCTCAACTTGATCCCGCAGGCTCGTCAGCACACTTTCGCCCCGGAGATTGACCCGGCCCGGTTAATTGACGAGGAAGCCCAATTTGAAGCTCTCAGTGGCATCGACTGGAAGTCATCAACCTTCCGGATCTTGGGATCAGCCGGAGGAGAAGAGGGGAATGAGCCGGAGACTTCAACTCAGCAGGCGTCGTAACTCAGCTGGCGGCTTATCAATCAATGCCTCACCCTTTTGGACTCAATGAGTCTTTGTAATAGAGTAGGACCAATACTTTTATCCTTGCCGTGCCATCGTACACGCCTTGAATGTTAAAGTCTGATGAAGTTGTCTCCGGTATGTTTCTCCGGGTCATAATCAATCCTTTGTTTTCCTTAACCTCAAAATAGTTGCCTTTAACTATCCTGCATAAAAGGGCAAATCACAAGTCTCGAGGCGGCTTACCGTCCTGATAATCATAAGTTTTAGATATATAACCCAATTATATCCTTAATACAGCCGTAATATCATACTTAGCGGCCTGCAAGCATACTTCCGGCTTAGGTAATCCGGGTAATAAGGTTGGTACCTCAACTCCGGTGTACCTGTCCTAATGACACCCATTGTGTTCAACCAACACTGTTAATCAAGTTTTAAGCCGGCAAAGTGAGACCCGGCTGTACACACATTGAAATAATCAGAAGAAACTTGCTATAAAGCAGAAGAACATAGGGACTTCTGGTTCGAATACGACCAGAGACCCGGCCCAAAGGGATTATGCTAGGATTCGAATGCGATCATATAGCCCCCAGTGGGTGTGGCGATGCCAATCAAGAGGGTACCGACAGCTATGTTCTCTTTGGTTCGAATACGACCCATGTTTGAATAGGAAGCCCCCAAGTGATTTTAAGAATTGTTTAACGACGCTGATTCGAATACGATCCACGTCGGTTCTCAAAGGGGTTAAACTATGATTCAAATATGACCAAAGAAAACCTCCCAATGAGCTCGGCACTTTGCCAATCAAATGGGTATCGACAGCTATGTTCTCTTTGGTTCAAATACGACCCATGTTTGAACAGGAAGCCCCCAGTGACCTTATTACCTACGGCTAGATTCGAATACGATCATAAGCCGGATCCTCCTTCAAGTTATCATGTTAATCTTGCAAAGAAAACAAACACGTGCACATTTGGAGGAGAAAAAGGACAGAGGTCCTGTTTTATTGCTTATCATAATATATACATGGCTGAGAGAAATATGTACATTATGAGAGCCGGTGGCTCAAGTGTAGTAAGGCCGAAGCTGAGCTATGTTCCACGGCCGACGGGTCTCTTCCTCCGACTTACGTGAATCTTTGTGCTCCCGAATGTCAATGAGGTAATATGACCCGTTGTGCAAGTTCTTGCTGACCACAAAGGGCCCTTCCCAAGGCGGGGATAACTTGTGTGCATCTGTTTGATCCTGGATGAGCCGGAGCACGAGATCGCCTTCCTGGAAGACCCGGGATTTAAACCGGCGGCTATGATAACGGCGCAGGTCTTGTTGGTAAATCGCTGAACGGGCTGCTGCCACATCACGCTGTTCGTCCAACAAGTCAAGAGCATCTTGGCGCGCCTGTTCATTATCCGCCTCAACGTAAGCCGCCACGCGAGGTGAGTCATGACGGATGTCACTGGGGAGGACTGCTTCCGCCCCATAAACCATGAAGAAAGGCGTAAAACCTGTAGACCTGTTAGGAGTAGTGTTGATGCTCCATAATACGGAGGGCAACTCCTCCACCCAACAACCCGGCGTCCGTTGCAAAGGGACCAAAAGCCGGGGCTTAATGCCCTTCAGAATCTCCTGATTAGCTCTCTCAGCTTGACCATTGGATTGAGGATGAGCCACTGAGGAAACATCAAGTCGGATATGCTCTCGTTGACAAAACTCTTCCATGGCGCCTTTGGAGAGATTGGTGCCATTGTCAGTGATAATGCTGTGCGGAAAACCAAAGCGGAAGAACACCTTTTTCATAAACTGAACCGCCGTGGCTGCATCGCACTTGCTAACTGGCTCCGCTTCAACCCACTTGGTAAACTTGTCAACCGCCACCAAAAGGTGAGTCTTCTTATCCTTGGACCTTTTGAAAGGCCCAACCATATCAAGCCCCCAGACCGCAAAGGGCCAAGTGATTGGGATCATCCTCAGTTCTTGAGTCGGTACATGAGCCCGTCGCGAGAACCTTTGGCAACCATCACACTTACTGACCAAGTCCTCTGCATCAGCATGAGCCATCAACCAATAAAAACCATGACGAAAAGCCTTGGCCACAAGAGATTTTGAGCCGGCGTGATGGCCACAATCCCCTTCATGGATCTCACGCAAGATCTCTTGACCTTCCTCAGGGGAAACACAACGCTGAAACGCTCCCGTAACACTGCGGTGATGCAACTCACCGTTGATAACAATCATTGACTTAGCTCGCCGGGTTATTTGCCTGGCCAAAGTTTCATCCTCAGGAAACTCACCCCGGGTCATGTAAGCCAGAGAGGGCATTGTCCAGTCTGGTATGATATGGAGAGCCGCCACCAGTCGTGCCTCCGGGTCAGGGACAGCCAAGTCTTCCTCTGTAGGCAACTTAACAGAAGGGCCATACAGGACGTCCAGGAAAGTGTTAGGCGGCACCGGTTTTCGCTGAGAGCCTAGCCGGCTTAAAGCATCCGCCGCCTCGTTCTTCCTGCGATCGATGTGTTCCACTTGGTAACCCTGAAAGTGCCCAGCAATGGCATCAACTTCGCGGCGATAAGCCGCCATGAGAGGGTCCTTGGAATCCCACTTTCCTGATACTTGTTGAGCCACCAAGTCTGAGTCGCCGAAGCACCTTACCCGGCTTAAGCTCATCTCTTTAGCCATCCGAAGACCATGGAGCAAGGCCTCGTACTCAGCCGCGTTGTTAGTGCAAGGAAACAGCAACTGTAGCACATAATGGAACTTGTCACCCTTAGGGGAAGCCAACACGACACCAGCCCCCGAGCCCTCCAACTTCCTGGACCCATCAAAGTGAATAGTCCAATATGTGTTATCCGGCTTCTGCTCGGGCACTTGTGACTCTGTCCAGTCATTGATGAAATCCACCAGGGCCTGAGATTTAACAGCAGTGCGTGGCACGTACTTGAGACCATGAGGTCCAAGCTCTATAGCCCACTTAGCCACTCTCCCTGTGGCCTCTCTGTTCTGAATGATATCACCAAGAGGGGCAGAACTGACCACAGTGATGGGATGACCCTGAAAATAATGCTTAAGTTTCCGGCTTGCCATGAACACACCGTAAACAAGCTTCTGCCAATGCGGATACCGCTGCTTGGACTCAATGAGCACTTCGCTGACATAATAAACCGGCCGCTGAACCGGATGCTCCTTACCCTCTTCCTTGCATTCCACCACCACGGCCACACTGACGGCTCGTGCGTTAGCAGCCACATACAGCAATAAGGGCTCCTTATCCACCGGAGCAGCAAGGACTGGGGGCTCTGCCAGCTGCTTCTTCAAATCCTCAAAGGCAGTATTAGCTGCATCATTCCAGACAAAGTTATCAGTTTTCTTCATCAACTGATATAATGGCATGGCCTTCTCACCCAAACGGCTTATAAACCGGCTTAAAGCAGCAATGCGACCCGCCAAGCGCTGAACATCATTTATACACGCCGGCTTAGCTAGGGAGGTGATGGCTTTGATCTTCTCCGGGTTAGCTTCAATGCCTCTGTCAGAAACCAAGAAACCCAAGATTTTGCCTGCAGGAACACCAAAAACACACTTGGCGGGTTAAGCATCATCTTGTAGACCCGGAGATTATCAAAGGTTTCCCTTAAATCATCTATCAGGGTTTCCTCCTTTATGGACTAAACCACAATATCGTCCACATAAGCATGAACATTGCGCCCGATCTGTTTATGAAGACAGTTCTGTACACAATGCTGGTAAGTCGCCTGTGCACACTTGAGTCCAAAGGGCATAGACACATAGCAGAAGGCTCCAAAGGGAGTGATAAACGCCGTCTTCTCCTGGTCCTTAACTGCCATTTTAATCTGATGATATCCGGAATAAGCATCCAAGAAACTTAAGCGCGCACAACCTGCCGTAGCATCAATAATTTGATCAATACGGGGGAGGGCAAAAGGATCAGCCGGACACGCCTTGTTTAAGTCCGTATAATCCACACACATCCGCCAAGTGCCGTTCTTCTTGAGCACGAGCATCGGGTTAGCTAACCACTCTGGGTGAAAGACTTCAACAATAAACCCGGCCGCCAAGAGCCGGGCCACCTCTTCGCCAATAGCTTTCCGCCTTTCTTCATTAAATCGCCGAAGGAACTGCCTGACCGGCTTAAATTTTGGATCAACATTGAGAGTATGCTCAGCGAGTTCTCTAGGTACACCTGGCATGTCAGAAGGTTTCCATGCGAAGATGTCCCTATTCTCATGTATGAACCCGATGAGCGCGCTTTCCTATTTTGGATCCAGATTGGCACTGATGCTAAATTGCTGAGATGAATCTCCTGGAACGAAATCAACAAGTTTAGTCTCATCAGGCGACTTAAATTTCATTGCCGGCTCATGCTCCGTAGTCGGCTTTTTCAGAGAGGTCATATCAGCGGGGTCAACATTGTCCTTGTAAAATTTCAACTCCTCTGTTGCGCAAACAGATTCTGCATAAGCTGCATCGCCTTCCTCACATTCCAAGGCCACCTTCCGGCTGCCGTGAACCGTAATGGTCCCATTATGACCCGGCATCTTGAGCTGTAAGTAAACATAACACGGCCGTGCCATGAACTTGGCGTAAGCAGGCCGCCCAAATATAGCATGGTACGGACTTCTTATCTTGACCACCTCAAAGGTCAATTTTTCCACCCTGTAGTTGTTTTCATCTCCGAAGGCCACTTCCAACTCGATCTTGCCGACTGGATAAGCCGACTTACCAGGTACCACACCATGGAAGATAGTGTTTGACTGGCTGAGGTTCTTATCAACCAACCCCATACGGCGAAAAGTCTCATAATAGAGGATGTTGATGCTGCTGCCTCCATCCATGAGCACCTTAGTGAACTTATATCCTCCCACCTGAGGAGCCACCACTAAGGCCAAGTGACCCGGATTGTCTACCCGGGGAGGGTGATCCTCTCTACTCCACACTATAGGCTGCTCAGACCACCGCAAGTAGCGTGGAACCGCCGGCTCAACAGCATTCACGGCCCTCTTATGAAGCTTCTGGTCTCGCTTACACAGACTGGTGGTGAATACATGGTACTGTCCACCGCTAAGCTGCTTTGGATTGGTCTGATAACCCCCCTGCTGTTGTTGATGACCCTGGCCAGACAGCTGATTAAAGCCCCCTTGACCGTTCGGAGGATTGGAATTTGAGCCGCCGCCCGGGCCATGAAAACCGCCGGCGCCTGAGCCGCCGCCCGGGCCATTGTAATTCTTAAAGGCCTTCATGATTGCACAGTCCTTCCATAGATGAGTCGCTGGCTTCTCTCTAGAGCCATGCCTTGGACAAGGCTCATTCAACAGCTGCTCCAGCGTCGGGCCTGACCCGCCGCCTCGGGGAGGGGGCCTCCCCTTGCGTCGCTGGTTATTACCTTGTGAGCTGGCGTTGGCTACAAACTCTAGGCCGCCATCGGCCTTGCGCTTGCTTCCTCCTTGGTTCCCCAGGTTATGCTGAGGACCCTTGCCATTGCCGTTCTTCTTTCCCTTCCCTGTCCTTTCATCATCTGAAGCGGGGTCCTTGGTACCATCAGAATCGGCGTACTTGACAAGAGCCGCCATCAGTGTACCCATATCATTGCAGTCGCGCTTAAGCCGCCCGAGTTCATCTTCAGGGGCACAAAACGACAATTCTGCTCCAACATTAAGACCGCTGAGCCGGCATCCATCTTATCTGACGAATGTATGATCTCCTTAACCCGGCGAACCCAATGTGTCGTAGACTCACCCTCCTGCTGCTTGCAGTTAGTCAAATCCACAATTGACATAGACTGCCTACAGGTATCCTTGAAGTTTTGGATGAACCGGGCCTTCAGCTCAGCCCAAGACCCAATGGAATTCGGCGGTAGCCCTTTCAACCAAGTGCGGGCAGTCCCATCTAACATCATGGTGAAGTACTTAGCCATGGCCGCCTCACTGACCTCCAGCAGTTCCATAGCCATCTCATAACTCTCGATCCAGGCTGCGGGTTGTAAGTCTGCTGTGTAATTAGGCACCTTCCTAGGGCCTTTGAAGTCCTTGGGTAGACGTTCGTTGCGGATAGACGGCACTAAACAAGGGACACCCCCGGTCCTGGTAGGGATACCCACGTCGACGGAAGCCGTCGGATAAGCTGGGGGAGTCTGGTAAGCCGTCAGCTGGGGCACCTGCTCCGCCTCTCGCCGTGCTCTGTCTTGGTCTGCTGCGTGAAAGGATCCGTTATGAACCGGGCCATGGCCAGGGGGCGGGTCATGGCGTCGGACGTTACTTGAGCCGGTCGCTGAGACCATGTGCCTGCTGTAACTCGGGCTCCGGCCTGGACGAGGGGTCGAGTGGATCCTGTCCCGGCTGTAGGAATACGCCTCTTGCTGCGCCAGTGCTGTCTGAAGGAGTTCCCTGACCCGGCGGGTTTCAATAGCCGTCGGAGAGTCGCCGTCAACTGGGAGAGCCGCCAGCCGTGCCGCCGCGGCGACCATGTTCTCCAGCGGGTTATTATAATGACCCGGGGGTATTGGCACGTACTGAGGCGGGGCAGGGGGCACCTGGGGAGGCCCCATCACTTGTGGCTGAATAGGGGTCCTAGACCCGGGCACTATGACCCCTGGCGGGTTACTAGACCCTGCACCTGGCGTGTTGAAGAGGTTTCGTGGATCGTAAACCAGAGGGAGTCGAGATTGGGCCTTTTGATGCCTCCTTCTCAGGACCTCATTGGGCGCGTTTTGATCCATCGTGAGCCGGAAGGACTGCGCTTGAATCAACTGGGTTTGGGCGTCGAGAGCCGCCCTTTCCGCAGCCATCCTGATCCCCTCTGCTGCCAGATCCTCCTTAGCTTTCACTAGATCCAATTTTAACTGCGCCACCTCCGCATCATGCTGAGCTTGATCTGCCGGGTCAACCGTAGCGGTTAACAGAGCCGTCATCTTGTCCGTGAGATCCATTAGTACCTGAGCCGGCGAGGGCACCAGGTTTCCCGCTCCAGCAGCGGGGTTCTGAACAGGCTGTGCACCGGCCATAAAGACTCCAACCTGACTTGGCGGCTCAAACGGGTCCGGAATACTGTCACCATCGGAACAACCCATGAGCCTGCCATCTTGAAGTTGATACAACGAGTTTGACTCATCGGTGGACGACTCGCCGTCAGAGCCGGCGGCCGCCTCATCACCAGATCCAGATTGATCAGAGGGCCCTCCATGGATACATCCCACAAAAGCGTGCCATAAGGCAGGCCGGGCCCGGGCGGGTCGTGCACGCTGAGCCGTCTCGATGAGATCGGCGCAGAGGTCCGGCTCAGGGCCCGGCTCACCAATCTTGCCAATGAAAACATGAATTCCGCCGAAGGGGACCCGGTACCCGTACTCAATTGAGCCGGCGTCGGGGCCCCAGCTTGCATCGTCGATGTAGAGCTTGCCGCGACGACTCTTGGTCATCCGGCCCACAGCGTATCCCTTGAGCACTTCGAAGCTGCCCTTCAAGAACTCAAATCCACCGTGCGCTGGCCCCACGGTGGGTGCCAACTGTCGTGGAATTGTCACGGCAGATGTCCTCGAGCTAGGACTTAGTCGTGGAGCCATCGCAGCTAGGAAGCTTGAAGGGGTTAAGCGGCACAAGGAACACGAGGGTTTATACTGGTTCGGCCCCTTACGGTGAAGGTAAAAGCCTACGTCCAGTTTTAGGTGGTATTGATTAGGGTTTCGATAACCAGGGAGCTAAACCGCTATGCCTGGCTTTCGATGAGATTGTCCTCCTCCTAAACCGCTGCCGGGTCGTCCCTTTATATAGGGAGGCTGACGCCCTGCAGCTCTCAGAGTCCCGGCCGGCTCATCAGAGTGTCCGGCTCGGACTCTCAACTATTCTTGCCTTACACTACAAGTTCTACCATGATAAAGATTGCAACTACGGGCCTTAAGCCGTATCCGGGTCTTAGCCCATCTCTGGCCCACCGTCTTCAAGCTTGGCGCCGGGCTTCTGGCAATGACCATTATGAGTAACCCGGCCCCTCCTGGCGGGTGACTCTAAGGTCTATATCCTCAACAAAGTCTGTGAACCTGTTATCTTTTGCACTTTTGCCATGCTTGTTTGAGCTTGATATGTTGTGATCTAGCCGTAGCTCAGTGTTCATCTTTTGTCAAGCATCTCCTGTAGATTACTGCCATGTACTTTGTTGCTATGTTGGGGTGATGTAGCATTGTTACTTGTTGCATTCTAAGTGCTATCATGCTGTTAATCGCAGATTCGTGGCATTCTTGTTTTGCCTGCCATTTGCAAACCGTGCATCCGTTTCCGGTGATCTTTATATCGATTTCGACCAAAATCATCTCATCTTTCCAGTGGAATGCTTGGTTTGCCAAGTTACTGCCTTGTTCATCATTTTCCTTCCGGAGCACGCATATGCACCGCATACCATATCTTGCATATCATACATGTTTTGCATCATGTTGCTTGTGCATTTCTCGTGATTGATTGTGGTTCCGTTTGTTTGTGTTCTTGTATTGGGTAGAGCCGGGAGACGAGTTCGTGAACGAGGAACCTGTTGAGTACGCTTTCGAGGATCAAGCTTTCGACAACTCTGAGAACCTTGCAGGCAAGATGACCACCCCTCGAAATCACTTCTATCTTTGCTTTGCTAGTTGTTCGCTCTATTACCATGCCGCGCTACCTACCACTTGCTATATCATGCCACCCATATTGCCATGTCAGCCTCTAACCATCCTTTCCTAGCAAACCGTTGTTTGGCTATGTTACCGCTTTTGCTCTGCCCTTCTTATAGCGTTGCTAGTTGCAGGTGAAGTTGAAGTTGGTTCCATGTCGGAACATGGATATGTTGGGATATCACAATATCTCTTATTTAATTAATGCATCTATATATATTTGGTAAAGGGTGGAAGGCTCGGCCTTATGCCTGGTGTTTTGTTCCACTCTTGCCGCCCTAGTTTCTGTCATACCGGTATTATGTTCCTTGAGTTTGCGTTCCTTACGCGGTTGGGTGATTTATGGGACCCCCTTGACAGTTCGCCTTGAATAAAACTCCTCCAGCAAGGCCCAACCTTGGTTTTACCATTTGCCACCTAAGCCTTTTTCCCCCGGGTTTTCTAGAGCCCGAGAGTCATCTTTATTTAAACCCCCGGGCCAGTGCTCCTCTGAGTATTGGTCCAAACTGTCAGTCGCCGGTGGCCACCAGGGGCAACTCTGGGCTGGCCTATCGGAAGCTTGGACAATCCGGTGTGCCCTGAGAACGAGATATGTGCAGCTCCTATCGGGATTTGTCGGCACATTCGGGCGGCTTTGCTGGTCTTGTTTTACTATTGTCGAAATGTCTTGTAAACCGGGATTCCGAGACTGATCGGGTCTTTCCGGGAGAAGGTTTATCCTTCGTTGACCGTGAGAGCTTATGATGGGCTAAGTTGGGACACCCCTGCAGGGTATTATCTTTCGAAAGCCGTGCCCGCGGTTATGAGGCAGATGGGAATTTGTTAATGTCCGGTTGTAGAGAACTTGTCACTTGACCCAGTTAAAATACATCAACTGCGTGTGTAGCCGTGATGGTCTCTTCTCGGCGGAGTCCGGGAAGTGAACACGGTTTGAGTTATGAATGACGTAAGTAGGAGTTCAGGATCACTTCTTGGTCATTGCTAGATGACGACCGTTCCGTTGCTTCTCTTCTCGCTCTCTTTTGCGTATGTTAGCCACCATATATGCTTATTGCCTGCTGCAGCTCCACCTCATTACACCATCCTTTCCGATAAGCTTAAATAGACTTGATCTCGCGGGTGTGAGATTGCGGGGTCCCCGTGACTCACAGATTCTACCAAAACAGTTGCAGGTGCCGACGATGCCAGTGCAGATGATGGGATCGATCTCAAGTGGGAGTTCGACGAGGAACGTGGTCGTTACTATGTGTCTCTTCCTGATGATCAGTAGTGGAGCCCAGTTGGGACGATCGGGGATCTAGCATTTGGGGTTATCTTATTTTCATCTGGATTTTGACCGTAGTCGGTCTATATGTGTGTATTTTGGATGATGTATGAATTATATTTATGTATTGTGTGAAGTGGCGATAATAAGCCAACTCTTTATCCCATTCTTGTTCATTACATGGGATTGTGTGAAGATGACCCTTCTTGCGACAAAACCACTATGCGGTTATGCCTCTAAGTCGTGCCTCCACACGTGGGAGATATAGCCGCATCGTGGGTGTTACATTGTATCACCATCTTTTCGCCGAACTAGTGCACCTATACAATTTACCATTGTATTGGGTGTGTTGGGGACACAAGAGACTCTTTGTTATTTGGTTGCAAGGTTGTTTGAGAGAGACCATCTTCATCCTACACCTCCCACGGATTGATAAACCTTAGGTCATCCACTTGAGGGAAATTTGCTACTGTCCTACAAAACTCTACGCTTGGAGGCGCAACACGTGTCTACAAGAATAAAGTTGCATAGTAGACATCAGCCATCATTCGCTATCGTAAAAAATAGCAAAATTCTAATGGAGGCGACCGGAACGAAACATTCGCCTGTAACGGGCCTGCATTTCAGCGGGCCATAATTGGGCCGGCATGTAACATGCTTTACTTCGGCCTACACGGGCCTGCCATATGGGCCCTTCATGGATACGGTGCGCCAGGCTCATAACTCACATGGGCCTTTGGTGGGCCCAACATTTAGTTGGGCCTATGTAGCTTCGGGCCATTAATAGGCTGACTATTCTGCTGGCCTGTTATGGCCCAGAAGACACCATGGGCCTTTAGCAGTCCAAAATGCATGTTGGGCCTCAATTTTCATGAGTCGTCCATTGGCCTTTAACAGGCTGAAATATACCTTGGACCATTATTGTCCCAGTTATAGGATGGGCCGATATCAGGCCGAAACATATCTCGGGCCTTGGTTTGCCCACTAATATCATGGGCCTTTAAGAGGCGAAAGCTTAGTAGACGCACCAACGGGCCGAATTGTACGACATGCCTTTAACAGGCCCAAAGTCAGGTTGGACTGAACTGTTGCCACCGTGATCACGGGCCGATAATGGAACGAATGTCGCGTCGAACCATATATGGCCCATGGGCAGCACGAGCCATTACCAGGCCGAAAGACACACCAGGCTGAAATGGGGCCATGTCTACATCGGGCCTCTAACAGGCCAAAAACTCACTTGGTCGTAATGGGGGCCAAAAATTGAGCGAACAATTAACGGGCCAGATCTGGCGGTGGGCTGTAAATGGGCCATGTTTAAGCAGGTCATTAGTGGGCCAACCCACTAGTAACTGAGTATATCATACATGCCTTTGACTGGGCTAGCCTTTTTAACCTAAATAGACTATTGTTGGGCCATGTCACATGTCTCTTTTTCATAGGCCCGTAACATGCATTCGATGATTGACATATGTCGCGACGCCGAGCTAACACATGGTTCCTTAGGCCAATGATAATTTCACACGTGGAAAATCACCGTTGATTAGGGTTGTTAACGGGTTATCGGATCCAAACCAGAACCCGCTAGCTTAACGACGACCAATTGCGATGGATGCCACATGTCGGTTACCCTTGACGAAAACACTTCCATGGCGCGTCATTTATCGTCATGGAAGTGGTCACTTCCGTGATGATAATTTGAGTATCGTCATGGCACACTTATACGACATCATAGGTATGACTATCTTGATTCTATCATAAAATCGTCTCGGATGTACATGCATGGCAGAAATCGTGACCTACTATGACAAACACGTATCATCATAGAAGTGTTTTTTGTAGTGCAAGACCCTGAATAAGGAAGGGGATGAAGCAAATCCACTCCTCCCCATGTTGGGTGGGATAATTATAATTAAGACCCCCTTTATATATGGCCATCATCCTAGGGCAGACCGGTGCGAAATCTGAATCATGCAAATACCCTTGGATAGCAAGTCGATTAAGCTGTGCGCCGGTAAAATAGCAACTTCTCCAGTCTCCTTCATGGGGACCGTTGGGGCGTTTCGACGAGCCAAGAACGTTCGCCATTGTTGGAGCTCTAAAAGCGATGATGGGAGGGAGAGTTGTGCAGGCGCGAGGAAGAAGCATGCGGGTGAAGGGTAAAGTTACTTCCCATATGACCTTATATCCAACATGATGGGACGTGTTCCGATCAGATGCTTGAATCCCTGGTAATTAATCTGCATGTTTCCCAGGCATCATGCCTTGTTTAGGAACACAAATCAAGGAAGGGAAGTTAAAGTATCGCTAAAAGCGGATCTCGGGGCCCACTACGACTCCTTTTAGTGGGTATGTCGAGACGTGGAACCACAAAACTGCCAAGGGTCATTTAGAGTCCTTGGAGAGTGAGACTTCACCCATAAGGAATCGACCTCGGCATAAGAAACTTCGGGCTTGGAGTCCTCAATGAGGAGTCTTCAGATCCAATAATAATTTTCATAAAGGGCCTTATTAAAAGACGCCTCAATTACCTGGAGTATGCCACTAATCGAGTTTATGTGTGTCCACCGTCGAAGGAGAAGGTGATGATAGAACATAGAAAGAACTTTGGACCCCAATGGGTCCTCAGATCCAGGACCCAACGTGGAAGATGGAACTCGCCTACGAAGCCAAAGACCAGAAGATGATGCTATTCCGAGGAAGGAACTAATGTCCTCGGCTTGAAGACTAGTTCAGGGGCTACTCACTGTGTCCTATATTAGCGGGTGCTCACCACGTTAGCCTACCATTCATCGGCCGGGCTAAGGACCCGTCGACAACCAAAGAATGGGCCATGCGAGCCGTGGCGCTCGGCGTACTCAAGATGGAATCCTCCAAAGACTTTGGCGTACACTTCATGGCGTATTTAAATGATCAGCATGTTTATCCGTAGATGTAGTCGACATACTTGTAACCCTAGATACCCCTAGTGCCTATATAAGTCGGGGGGTTTAGTCTATAGAGGCAATTATGACTCATCCATACGATGTCGAGGTAGATCACCATCTACTTTGTACTCCATCACAATAAATATAACAAGAGCATGACATAAGGTTTTACCTCTTCGAGAGGGCCCGAACCTGGGTAAACATCGTGTCTTTCTCTACTCCATGTTAACATCTAGCCGAGACCACCAGCTTGGGACCCGCTACCCGATATCCGCCGGTTTTAGCAACGACACCGACTTCCTTGTACATGTCGTCGACCTCGTCTGAGGCGCTTGCAAGGATCTCGGTCAGGTCTTTCACATTAGCGCCAAGGTGGGTGGTGGGTGGCGTGAAAATTTCAACCCTTTGATACGTCTCCAACGTATCTATAATTTTTTATTGTTCCATGCTATTATATTATCTATCTTGGATGTTTATATGCATTTATATGTTATTTTATATTATTTTTTGGACTAACTTATTAACACAGAGCCCAATGCCAGCTTCTGTTTTTACTTGTTTTTTAGTTTTACAGAAAAGGATTATCAAACGGAGTCCAAACAACGACTACAAGAAGAAGGTTGTGTAGTAGACATCACGGGGTCCTAACGGAAACTAAGGGATATTAAGGCCTCCTTTTAATAGAGAACCGGACCAAAGCATTAGCACTTAGTCAATAAATGAACTCCTCAAACTACGGTCATCATCGGGAAGTTTCGTGACTATAGTCACTCCGGAGTTGCTGGATCATAACACGTAGTAGGTGACTATAACTTGCAAGATAAGATCAATAACACAAATATATTCATGAAAACATAATAGGTTCAGATCTAAAATCATGGCACTCGGGCCCTAATGACAAGCATTAAGCATAGCAAAGTCATAGCGACATCAATCTCTGAACCTAGTGGATATTAGGGATCAAACCCTAATAAAACTAACTCGATTACATGATAAATCCCATCCAACCCATCTCCGTCCAGCAAGCCTACGATGGAATTACTCACGCACGGCAGTGAGCATCATGAAATTGGTGATGGAGGATGGTTGATGATGACAATGGCGATGATTTCCCCTCTCCGGAGCCCAAACTGGACTCCAGATTTGCCATCCCGAGGAAGAACAAGAGGTGGCAGCGGCTCCGTATCATAAAACACGATGAATCCTTCTCTCTGATTGTTTTCTCCCCAAACGTGAATATATGGAGTTGGAGTTGAGGTCGGTGGAGGTCCAAGGAACCCACAAGGCAGGGGGTCGCGCCCTAGGGGGTGCCCTCCACCCTTGTGGACAGTTAGTGGGTCCCCCTCTATTGATTCTTTCGCCAATATTTTCTATTTATTCCAAAAATATTCTCCGTGAAGTTTCAGGTCATTCCGAGAAGTTTTATTTCTGCACAAAAATAACACCATGGCAATTTTGCTGAAAGCAGCGTCAGTTTGGGTTAGTTCCATTCAAATCATGCAAATTAGAGTCCAAAACAAGGGCAAAAGAGTTTGGAAAAGTAGATACGATGGAGACGTATCAGACCTAGCTGCTAACTTGCTAACGAGCAGACATGATGGCCCGACCCAGCCGCTTTTGACTGAGCACTTAATGACTATTAACAGCCGTTTATGCCGCGCCATCACCATTGCCGGCTCATGAGAGATCAACCACGTCAAAATGTGATCAATATTTTGCTCACTATTTTTGCCACTATAAAAAATTCAGTGTGGTGCATAATGTCACGTTTTGTAAAGTGATGTTTTTTTTGCATTGTGTGACACGTTTGTGGTGGTTCTGTTGATTTTACTCCCTTTCTAAGGGGTATACTGAATCAAACTTCAATTGTTAAAGCAGCTCCAAAATCCATTCACTCCAATGGTTGATACAATCTAGTACTTAGGGAATCTCAAACGCTGAGCCGCAAATTTTCTCCTGCATCTGTCCGTGGATGGGGGGGACCAGTCTGCCGACACGGATGCGGGAGCCGACCATCCAACAACGCCCCCATACATTTCAAGCCGGGTTTCAACTAACTAGACGAATTTGTGCAAACACGAAGGATTTTCATATAAACTGGACGAAATTCATTGCATTTCAAACATATTTCGTTACATTTCAAACATTCGAAACAAAAAAGCGGCCTGATCCTAAACCTATCCTACGGCGGCTGTCGTCGTCCACTTCCTTTGTATTCCGCATCGGCGACCACGTCCTCCATCTCCCGTCTCCATGAACGGCGGTGGGGTTCAAGATCTATGAAGTGGAGGTGCGGATTCCGGCGGGGAATAGTAGAACATGGGAGACGGACCAGCTCACTTGGGATGGAATTCCCTGGCGTGTCCCATGCCCTACTCACCCTCAGGGAAGTCCGCGACCTGTTCATCGCTAGTGCCGGTGGACGTGAGGTCGATGATGGATGTGGACGGTCCGGCACTGTCCACCTGCCACACGTGCTCCCGAAAGTTGGACGGTGGCGCGTAGGAGGCGCAGTTGGTGGCGTTCTCGTCCTCGACCGCCTGCGTTGCTAACGCTTGTGCGATCGCGTCTGTGTCTAGCTGTGCTGGCACTACATTGAGAGCGGAGTGTTGAGCACACCCGGCCTCGTAGAGCACCAGTTGCTCCGTGACAAAGTTCGGATTCGCCCAGCCATGGCGGCTACGGAATCCTCGGTTGCGCGCTCGCCGTAAATTTGGCCCTCCGTCAACTAATGCTGCTCGAGTAGGAGCAGGTTATACCTTTGGTCCTATTGTGCCTGCCAGAATGTTGACATAGGAGCCGACGCAGGCTGCTCCTCGTCAACCATGGTGGCGGCGTAGTGCGTGATATGTCTCCAGCGTATCTATAATCTTTTATTGTTCCATGCTGTTTTATTATCAATCTTGGATGTTTTATAATCATTTTATAGTCATTTTGTATCAATTTTTGGTACTAACCTATTCACATAGTGCCAAGTGCGAGTTGGTGTTTTTCCATGTTTTTTACATCACAGGAAATCAATATCAGACGAAGTCCAAATGCCACGAAACTCCATGGGAATTTTTATGGGCCAGAAGGAACACAACGGGCCTTGGTTGCACCTAGGGGAGTCCCGAGGAGGGGACAACCCACCAGGGCGCGCCAGGTGGCCCAGGCGCGCCCTGGTGGGTTGTGCCCACCTCGGGTGCCCCCCGGACCGCCTCTTTGCTCTATAAATACCCCAAAAATCCGTAAACGCTAGGGGAGTCGATGAAATATTCATCCAGCCGTCGCAGAGTCCAGAACCACCAGATCCAATCTAGACACCATCTCGGATGGGGTTCACCACCTCCATTTGTGCCTCTCCGATGATGCGTGAGTAGTTCTTTTTAGACCTTCAGGTCCGTAGTTAGTAGCTAGATGGGTTTCTCTCTCTCGCTGAATTCTCAATACAATGGTCTCTTGGAGATCCATATGATGTAACTCTTTTGCGGTGTGTTTGTTGGGATCTAATGAACTTCGAGGTTATGATCAGTCATATCTTTTTATATACATGAAAGTTATTTGAGTTTCTTTTATCTCTTATATGCATGATCTCTTATAGCCTTGTATTTCTTCTCCGATATTTGGGTTTTGTTTGGCCAACTTGATCTATTTATCTTGCAACGGGAAGAGGTGCTCGATAGTGGGTTCGATCTTACGGTGCTTGATCCCAGTGACAGAAATGGAAACAACACGTACATATCGTTTCTACTAAGGATAAAAAGATGGGATCTTTATCTACGCAATAGATAAATGGATCTTCTCTACATCATGTCATCGTTCTTATTGCATTACTCTGTTTTCCATGAGCTTAATACACTAGATGCATGCTGGATAGCGGTCGATGTGTGGAGTAATAGTATGTAACACCCACGATGCGGCTATATCTCCCACGTGTCGAGGCACGACTTAGAGGCATAACCGCATTGTGGTTTTGTCGCAAGAAGGGTCATCTTCACACAATCCCATGTAATGAACAAGAATGGGATAAAGAGTTGGCTTACAATCGCCACTTCACACAATACATAATTAAATCATACATCATTCAAGAGATACACACATAGGTCCGACTACGGAACCAAAATAATAGAAGACAACCCAACTGCTAGATCCCTGATCGTCCCAACTGGGCACCACTACTGATCAATAAGAAAAGAAACAACACAACAGACAAGATCTTCATCGAGCTCCCACTTGAGCTCGGTTGCATCACCTGCACTGGCATCGTCGGCACCTGCAACTGTTTTGGAAGTATCTGTGAGTCACGAGGACTCAGCAATCTCACACCCGCGAGATCAAGACTATTTAAGCTAATAGGAAAGGATGGTGTAATGAGGTGGAGCTGCAGCAAGCACTAAGCATATATGGTGGCTAACATACGCAAATAAGAGCGAGAAGAGAAGCAACGGAACGGTCGTGAAGCTAGCAATGATCAAGAAGTGATCCTGAACTCCTACTTACGTCAAACATAACCCAGAAACCGTGTTCACTTCCCAAACTCCGCCGAGAAGAGACCATCACGGCTACACACGCGATTGATGCGTTTTAATTAAGGTCAAGTGTCAAGTTCTCTACAACCGGATATTAACAAATTCTCATCTGCCACATAACCGCGGGCACGGCTCTCGAAAGTTTATACCCTGCAGGGGTGTCCCAACTTAGCCCATCATAAGCTCTCACGGTCAACGAAGGATAAACCTTCTCCCAGGAAGACCCGATCAGTCTCGGAATCCCGGTTTACAAGACATTTCGACAATGGTAAAACAAGACCAGCAAAGCCGCCCGAATGTGCCGACAAATCCCGATAGGAGCTGCACATATCTCGTTCTCAGGGCACACCGGATTGTCCAAGCTTCCGGTAGGCCAGCCCAGAGTTGCCCCTGGTGGCCACCGGCGACTGACAGGTTGGACCAACACTCAGAGGAGCACTGGCCCGGGGGTTTAAAATAAAGATGACCCTTGAGTCTGCAGAACCCAAGGGAAAAAGGCTTAGGTAGGCAAATGGTAAAACCAAGGTTGGGCCTTGCTGGAGGAGTTTTATTCAAAGCGAACTGTCAAGGGGGTCCCATAAATCACCCAACCGCGTAAGGAACGCAAAATCAAGGAACATAACACCGGTATGACGGAAACTAGGGCAGCAAGAGTGGAACAAAACACCAGGCATAAGGCCGAGCCTTCCACCCTTTACCAAATATATAGATGCATTAATAATATAAGAGATATTGTGATATCCCAACATAAACATAATCCAACATGGAGCTGAGCAACTAACAACGCTATAAGAGGGGCTGAGCAAAAGCGGTAACATAGCCAAACAACGGTTTGCTAGGAAGGTGACAAAGGTTAGAGGTTCATGGCAATTTGGGAGGCTTGAAGAGCAAGTGAATAGGTAACGCGGCATAGCAATAGAGCGAACAACTAGCAAGCAAATATAGAAGTGATTTCGAGGGTATGGTCATCTTGTCTGAGATCCCGCAAGGAAGAAGAACGAGTCCCTGAAGAAGACAAACGGACGTAGTCGAACGAATCCTCACAACTCCGGAAAGAAACCGAAGCTAACGAGAGAAGCAACCCGGAAAGAAGCAAACAACACGGTAAACACACAATCATAAACATGGCATGATGCACAATCAAGTATGAGGCATGTCCGGTTTAAATGAGGTATGGCATGGGAAAATGCAACAAACCCCACTACAAATTAGGTGGGGCTCAATATGCAACGAGTTGCATATTGACGAAACACCACATCAATTATTTAGTTCTCTCTCGTTTATGAACCCAACAATGTTAAATGTTGTTAACCATGGCAAGAGGTGAAGCATAAGGAAACTACCTATTTTAGGCAATTTAAATGAGGCCGGAACAACAAACAATAATTCCGGAAAATCCTCATGTCCATATTTTAGATTTGGTACTGTTCTGCCATAAACACAATTTTAATGTTGTTAAACAGCAAAATAGAGTGCAGCATGTTAATCTATGCATTTTTCTACCCCATTTACATATAAAGTTTATTAAAATCCGATCTACGGTTATTTAGTTATGAATTAAATCATTTTAACATGGCATTTATGCAAATTTAAACAAACAGCATTTTAAACATTTTTAACATGGATGCAAGCAGCATATTATGAAACTAGATGCGATTCTAGACATTTTACATATATGACATGTTTAATTTGGATGCATGGATAATTACTTATTAACACTTTAATATGATGGCATTTTTCTGTAAATATGCATGCACAGGAATTAGACAAATCGCAGTGAACATAAAAAAAGGAAGCGGGCCGAATGCTGCGCACTGTGGAAGCCCAGCAGCAGAACTGGCCCGAAGCGGCTGAGTGTGTGTGAGCAAAAAATAAATAAAAGGAAGCAGTGCAGAAAATAGGGGCTCCTGGGATTCGAACCCCAGACCTCCTGGATGCAGGAGGGTGGTGCGAACCACTGCGCTGCCGCGGCTGCAGTTGATAGGAAAGGGCGCGGCCCCTTAAGAGATTACCCAGGGTCGAGCTTCTCTGTTTAGACAGAGAAGACGACGGCTGCGACGACGACGCCGGCGAGGGCAGCCGTGGCGACGGTGGGGCTCGAGAGGCAGCGGCGGGCGTGTGGAATAGGCTAAGGAGGTGCGCGTGCGTGCGGAGGGCTGCGGGAGGAGTCCACAGCGTGAGCCTCGAGAAGAAGCTCGTCTCAGGCCACGACGAAGCGCGGCGATGCAGGGGCGAAGCCGGGTGCGGCGAGGCGAAACAGAGGGGCTGCGGATGAGTGCGTGAGCGTGTGCAGCAAGATGGAGTGCGTGTGAGGATGCATGCAATAGGTGAAGCGAGCAGGGGCTAGAACACGAGCTTGGGCTCGCTGCCATGATCGTCCATGCCGGACATGGCCTCTGACGCGACGGGATCGGCAACCACAACGACAGAATCGAACCGGAGAGGGGCTGGGGGGGATGGCTGCTCACCTAGGTCCCGTAGGACAAGATGAGGATGCCGGAGATGTGGTGCAGCGAGGGCGAGGACGCGTTGATTGGCGGGGCTTCGGGTCCGTAACGCAGAGGAAGACAAAGGCGACGGCGACGTAGTGGAGGCGACCTAGGGCGGGGAAGAAGTCTGAATGGATGTAGTCGACGTCGAGGAAGAAGATGGACATGCCGGAGACGACCGTGGTGGCCTCCGTCCACGCAGGCAAAGGCGAAGCTCTCGGTGGTGCTCTCTGATCCCTGTCTCTTGAGGAAGAAGGAGAAACAGATGAAGGGAAAGAGGTGGCGGCGGCGAGAGGGGAAGAGGGAAACCCTAGGGCACGGGGCTCTGGTTTTATAGGGGGAGGTGCGTGGTCGGGGCTGCCCTCGTGGCCATGTGCCCTCGGCCTGGGGTTTTTTTACCGTGAGGAGAGGAGGAAACGAGAGGAAGGAGAAAGGTGAGGAAGAGAGAGACCGCCAGGTGGGGTCGCCTAGGTGATCCACGTAGGATTTACCAGCGAGAGGGAGAGAAGGGGCACGCTGGCGCTGGCTGGGCTCTAGGAAGGAGGAGGCCCAAGTGCAGCGCCCAGGTACGGCCTATTCCTGCTTTAAATTCTTTCTGCAAATAAGCAATCCACAGAATAGAAGAGGAAAATGGCCAGGGGTTTAGGGGATGAATTGGAAAAAAAGTAACAATATTTTTGGACTTCTGGAATTATGCAGGATTAGAATAAATTGACTTGGCAATTTTTAGAGGTAGCAAAATAATCCAAGTTTGAATTAAATTCAAACTTGAACCATTTTTTAACCCAACCAAATCAAGTTGAAAGGAGCTGAAAATAGGCAAAGAGCTTGAAGGCATGGTTGAGAATTTATAGTAAAATAAAGAACATTACACGGGACGGAAATAATGCCACTTGAATAAATGGGTGAGAATTGAACGGAAGAAGCTAGAGAGGGGTGTTGCACTGATGATGGTTTAGATGGAAAGGGCAAGAGGAAAGCGAAAAATTCGATAGGTCTGAAACGGTCAACGCAGGCAAGGCGATCCGAGGGAAGGTGATGAAGGCAAAGGGAGAAACGTCAACGATGAGTGAATGCAAGTTTTAAAACATGACGGTAACAAAGTGCCGATGCAATGCAAAAGATGCGATGATGAATGCAACACACAAATAAAACACACGCCGAACACGAAATATATGGAAGGCGTCTGGAGCGTCGGTCTCGGGGCGTTACATAGTAGTAGATGCAGGCAGGAGTCGGTCTACTAATCTTGGACGTGATGCCTATGTAATGATCATTGCCTGGATATCGTCATAATTAATTGAGGTTCTTTCAATTGCCCAACAGTAATTTGTTTACCCACCGTTTGCTATTTTTCTCGAGAGCAGCCACTAGTGAAACCTACGGCCCCTGGGTCTTCTTCCTCATATATTTGCTTGCGATCTACTTTTCCTTTGCATTTTATTCAGATCTATTAAACCAAAAATACAAAAATACTTTGCTGCACTTTATTTTGTTTGCGATCTATTATTTCAATCTATTACAAATTTTTGGCATCATTACCCGAGAGGGATTGACAACCCCTTTAACACGTCGGGTTGCAAGGTGTTGTTATTTGTGTGCAGGTGATGTTTACGTTGTGTTGCTTGGTTCTCCTACTGGTTCGATAACCTTGGTTTCTTCACTGAGGGAAATACCTACCGTCGCTGTGCTGCATCATCCCTTCCTCTTTGGGGAAATACCGACGTAGTCCTAGCAGAGAGGAGCTTCTCTGGCGCTATAGTCAAAGAGCAACCAAAAGGAATTTCTGGCGCCGCTGCTGGGGAGGATCTTCAACATAACCAGGTTCCTAATCACAAATCTCATCTCCTCGCAATTTACATTATTTGCCATTTGCCTCTCGTTTTCCTCTCCCCCACTTCACAAAAATTTGCCGTTTTATTCGCCTCTCTTTTTCACCGATCTCTTGTCTCTAGTCCCGATGGCTAGCGTCCCTACTCCTCCTTTGTCACCAGATTTTGAAGTTCTTTACTTCAAGCAAAGACAACGGGAAAATTTGAAAGATGTCTGGTATAAGCTTATGGAATCGTATCGTGTTTCCAATCTAAAGGGGGATGCTAAGGTTTTGCTTCGTTATTTTTACATAGGATTAGCTTTGCATCATAGACAACTTCTTGATTTTGCCGCTAAAGGAAATTTTATTGAGCTTGACGCAAACGCTGCCTACGAAATTTTGGAAGGAATTTTGGGAATTCCTCCTCAAAAGAAGGGGTTTTCCTTTACCCCTGAGGGAGTTCAAATGTTGGACAAACTTGGAGATTTGCATAAACATATGGTCGAAATACAGAAATATAATGAACCCCTCAAGCACCTCAATGGTAGTATCAATCGCATGAATACCTTGATTACTCCTTGCAACAAGCGATTGGATATTTTGGGTCTTAAGATGGTTTCTTTTCCGGAGAATTTAGGGAAGCGTAAAGAGCCTCCCGGGTTTGAGAAAACCCTTACAAAAGTTGCCAAAACTTCGGATGACAAAACTTAGATCCTTGTTTTATGCCTAGCTAAGGGCGTAAAACTATAGCGCTTGTTGGGAGGCAACCCAATGAATATATTTTTTTCTTTTTGCTTTCTGTTCTTGTGTGTTTACACAATTATGCTACTGGTATGATTGTGTTTTTTGTGTTTTAATTCGTGTTTGTGCCAAGTAGAACCAATAAGATCTTCTTGGGTGATAGTTGTTTGATCTTGCTAAAAAAGACAGAAACTTTATGCTCACGAGAACAATTGTTACAAATCACGAGAACATGATACAATGCCAATTATTTTTGCAGAAGATTGATATACAAATTACCCAGGCTATCCTAGTTTTTCAGAATTTTTGGAATTCCAGAAGTATTCGAACAAATCAGATTGCTACAGACTGTTCTATTTTGACAGATTTTGTTTTCTTTGTGTTGTGTGCTTATTTTGATGGCTCTATGGTTTTCTTTGATGAGTTTTTGCCATACAAAAGTTGGAATACAGTAGATATAATACAAAAACAAAATAATAATTGGTTTGATACAACAATTATAGTAGTGATTTATTTTTCTTACACTAACGGATCTCACGAAGGTTTTGTTGAGTTTTGTGTGATTGAAATTTTCAAGTTTTGGGTTATCTTAGGATGGATGAAAGAAGGATAGAAGAGCCTAAGCTTGGGGATGCCCCAGCATCCCAAGATATTATCCAAGAATGAGCAACCAACTAAGCTTGGGGATGCCCCGAGTGGCATCCCCTCTTTCTTCTAATGACCATCGGTATTTTACTCGAGGCTATATTTTTATTCGTCACATGATATGTGTTTTTCTTGGAGCGTCTTGTATGATATGAGTCTTTGCTTGTTTTATTTTGTGTTTTAAGTCATCAATCCTTGCTGTACACACCTATTTGAGAGAGCCAAAATTGTATCATGACTTGTTAGAATTGCTCTCTGTGCTTCACTTAAATCTTTTATGAGCTAGGACTTGCTCTAGTGCTTAACTTATATCTTTTTGAGCACGGTGTGCTTAGTATTTTTGAAGAAATGCTCTCTTGCTTCACTTAGATTTATTTGAGAGTTGGTAAAATTTTGAAGAAATTCTCTCTTGCTTCACTTAAATTATTTTGAGAGAAATAGAAAATTTGTTATACTCATGATCTTCACTTATATTTGTTTGAGCTTATGAAAAGCAACACATGAAAATTAGTCCCAAAGTGATAGATATCGAAGAAGGATAAAGAAAAGAAAAAAAATCATGAAGATCATTGGACAAAATAAACTTGATTCTTAGTAATAGTTTTGAGATATGATGATGTGATATGTGAGTTATGTTGATGAGTAATTTTGCTCTAGTAAGAATATTGGTCTTAAGGTTTGTGATTCCCTATGCATGCATGAAAGTCAATAATCATGCAATGAAAATTATATCCTACTTGTGGTGCATTATTCGGTGTTAATTATTCTTAATGCTTGCTTATGAGATTATTCGTTTCTTGGTTGGTCGCTTCTCAATCTTTTTGCCAGCCTTCATTTTGCACTAAGTATGACCTCTACTTGTGCATCCAAAATCCTTTAAACCAGTTTTGCCACATGAGTCCGCTATATCTACCTATATGCGGTATACTTTTGCCGTTCTAAGCAAATTTTCATGTGCCATCTCTAATTGTCAAAATAAACTTCTCTTTTGTGTGTTTGTTTTGCTCGCGGAACGGTAACGAGTGGCTAATATTTTCCATGCTGGATGTGTTATTCTCACGATGAGTGTTTATTCACTTGTCATTGCACGAGAGTAAGGCAAAGGTTTTAGGGATTCCCAGTCCTGAAATGCAAAAATGAATTTACTTTATGTTGTCAAATAATAAATTCCTTGGAAAGTGTTGGTATGGAAGGCAACCCTGGATACGGCTAGCCATGGAAAGTGAAAGAATGGTGGAAAAAGGAATAAACTTTATTTTCTGTTTGGGAACCGCCTATGGCATATCTAGCATGGAAAGTGTTAGGAACTTGGAGTCATTTTCGTTGGTGGGATGGATACACCTCCCAAAATGTTTTTATCTCTAATTTTTTCGCTTTGAGCTCTGGCACCTCTACAAATCCCTACTCCCCTCTGCGAAGGGCCTTTCTTTTACTTTATGCAATTTTTATTTTGAGTCTCCATATTCTCTTATAAAAGCACCAACTAAGAGGCAATATGATCATGCTTAAGTATTGGGTGTAGCTAATATTTGAGTGTGTTTCACGAATGGATCAATATTTGAGCATGATGGGCTAGGGATAACTTATTTCAGCGTTGATATTTTGAAAGACATGGTCGCTTGTTGATATGCTTGAGTATCTAAATTATTATGTCAAAAATAGACTATTGCTTTGAATCACATAAAATTCCAAATGTCCATGCTACAAAGAAAGAATATGATATGGCATGATAAACAGCACTCCACATCAAAAATTCTGTTTTTATCACGTTCCTACTTGAGGACGAGCAAGAGTTAAGCTTGGGCATGCTGATACGTCTCCAACGTATCTATAATTTTGATTGTTCCATGCTGTTTTATTATCAATCTTGGATGTTTTATAACCATTTTATAGTAATTTTATATCATTTTTTGGTACTAACCTATTGACATAGTGCCAAGTGCCAGTTGCTGTTTTTTCCATGTTTTTTACATCGCAGGAAATCAATATCAGGCGAAGTCCAAATGACACGAAACTCCACAGGGAATTTTTATGGGCCAGAAGGAACACAACAGGCCCTGGTTGCACTTGGGGGGAGTCCCGAGAAGGGGACAACCCACCAGGGCGCGCCAGGAGGCCCAGGCGCGCCCTGGTGGGTTGTGCCCACCTCGGGTGCCCCCCAGACCACCTCTTTGCTCTATAAATACCCCAAAAATCCAGAAACCCTAAGGGAGTCGACGAAATATTCATCTAGCCGCCGCAGAGTCCAGAACCACTAGATCCAATCTAGACACCATCTCGAATGGGGTTCACCACCTCCATTGGTGCCTCTCCAAAGATGCGTGAGTAGTTCTTTGTAGACCTTCGGGTCCATAGTTAGTAGCTAGATGGCTTTCTCTCTCTCCCTGAATTCTCAATACAATGGTCTCTTGGAGATCCATATGATGTAACTCTTTTGCGGTGTGTTTGTTGGGATCTGATGAACTTTTAGTTTATGATCAGTCATATCTTTTTATATCCATGAAAGTTATTTGAGTTCCTTTGATCTCTTATATGCATAATCTCTTATAGCCTCATATTTCTTTTTTTGGGCCAATTTGATCTATTTATCTTGCAACGGGAAGAGGTGCCCGGTAGTGGGTTTGATCTTACGGTGCTTGATCCGAGTGACAGAAAGGGAAACAACACGTATGTATCGTTACCACTAAGGATAAAAAGATGGGATCTTTATCTATGCCATAGATAAACGGATCTTGTCTACATCATGTCATCGTTCTTATTGCATTACTCCGTTTTTCCATGAACTTAATACACTAGATGCATGCTGGATAGCGGTCGATGTGTGTAGTAATAGTAGTAGATGCAGGCAGGAGTTGGTCTACTAATCTTGGACGTGATGCCTATGTAATCATCATTGCCTGGATATCGTCATAATTATTCGAGGTTCTATCAATTTCCCAATAGTGATTTGTTTACCCACCGTTTGCTACTTTTCTCGAGAGAAGCCACTAGTGAAACCTACGACCCCCGGGTCTTCTTCCTCATATATTTGCTTGCGATCTACTTTTCCTTTGCGTTTTTATTCAGATCTATTAAACCAAAAATACAACAATACTTTGTTGCACTTTATTTTATTTGTGATCTATTATTTCAGTCTATTGCAAATTTCCGGCATCGTTAACCGAAAGGGATTGACAACCCCTTTAACACGTCGGGTTGCGAGGTGTTGTTATTTGTGTGTAGGTGTTGTTTACGTTGTGTTTCTTGGTTCTCCTACTGGTTCGATAACCTTGGTTTCTTTACTGAGCGAAATACCTACCGTCATTGTGCTGCATCATCCCTTCCTCTTTGGGGAAATACCGACATAGTCCTAGCAGAAATGAGCTTTTCCGGCGCTATTTCCAGAGAGCAATCAGTGCGCCTGTGTCAGCTCCATGGTCATGTCGGTATGCACCGGCGTTGGCTCCGGTGCAGTGTCGGCGTCGGACCCCGTCACCATTTTGGGGTTGTCGTCGGAGAACTCAGCGGATGGCAAGCTGGCCTCGATCGGCATAGAACGGCGGCTCTGCTAGGTAGCCGCATAGGCGGTGATCTTGTGCTTCATCTCCATACAGGCTCTCCCACAGAGCGTTCCCGCTCGCGGTCATGGTAGATGTGCTGCAAGCGAGGAGGATGTGGAGCAGATGTGTTGTGGTGTGGAGTTGAGCCGGGTGTGGCTCCCTTGAAATAGCGGATTCCAGTGAGGCCAAGCGTTCGGGTGCATCAGTGCGCGGTGCCAGAGTTGGTTTCTCGGTCTACGAGCCTGTTTAATTGCAGCATACAGACGGACGGGCATTAACGGGCGTGGTAGATGTCTATCCCATCCAGTACAACAAACATTGCTCTGGCATTGAACATGCGCGGACACCAGGGACGCGGCGCAGCAGGTGATGATGACATATACCAAGGGTAGGATCTTAGGCCTGACCTAGACACCCTACCCAAGGACACTGCCCTAGAGTCAAAGACATTCAAAGTCCAACAGAAGGCACCGGCAGAAATAACCTTGAAGTGCAATCCACTCGACAGAAGTTTCCACTCACATACCTCAATTCCACTCGACCACAGTAGCGTCACTCGACCATGCGAAGAACCACTCGGAGTACAGAAGATCTAAAGCCACCCCAGGATGGCAACGGTCAGGAGTTCACTCCGTAGTCATGAAGACCATTAATAGCTGCCGTTACCAATAACGCACCTGTCTTAACTCACATTGAACCCTGTGTAACCGAGGGCTGGAGGGGCATGGTGCACTATATATAAGCCACCCCCCTCCTCTGGCACATGGATTTGCACCCCGTGTAACTCTCACACATAATCCAGTCGATAAGCCTCTGAGGCACCGAGATGTAGGGTTGTTACCTCCTCCGAGAGGGGCCTGAACTCGTAAAACTTATGTGCACAACCTTGCCGTAGCTAGGACCTTGCCTCCTCCTACGTACCCCCTACTCTTACTGTCAGACTCACTCCCGCGACAGTTGGCGCCCACCTTGGGGTAGGCGTCTTAGTGACTTCCGGTGAGGTTGTAGTTTTTTCGATCTCCATCAACATGGTTTCCAGCGGTGGTTTGTCCCTGGGCCACGAGGTCTGCCCCGGAGCGCTCGTCTTCATCGCCGACGACTCTGCCTGGCTCCAAGAAGCCCCCCTCGACGTCGAGACTCTCCGCGTCCGCGGGGCGACGCACTTTCACGTGTGCGCTCACAGCGTCCTTTTGCAGCAGCCGTCGACCCAGCATCGATCGGCTCCCGCGGCATCCTCACTCCTCGTTGTTCACCGTTGCAAGCGATCTGGTCGATCGCGGCTCCAGCAGTGGGTGAAGCATGCGGTGGCTCGACAACCAACCACCCCTCAAGTCGCGGCAATTGAGCCCGACAAATCTCTCTACGGATTGTTCGACCTGCCGGTTGGTCACTCGGACACTCTTTTCGAGTGCGAGAGGAATAACCCAGCAGCGGAAGTTCTCATGATCGACTCCCTGTGCAGCCCGCCCGGATTTCGTCGTGGCGGCGGCGGAGACGACCCGATGCGTGATCCATGACGATTACTATCCCCAAGCCCTCACTGCAGAGCAAAGGGAGGAGCTGCATCACGTGTAACATCCCAAATTTTTAGATTTGGAATGTTAATGGGATCATTATGTTGCATCCTGATTTCTATGCATATTTGAAATTTTCTGATTATTCAAATCGTTATTGCAACTTAAGGCAAAATATTTGGAGTGGTGATAATATGACTTCTCCCCTATTAATTATATTTGGAAAATGCTAAGAGTATATTTTGGTGTCTACCTAAATTATTTTGGCTTGGTAGTAACTCAAAATTATTTTATAGTTGTTATCATACTCTTTATATGCTTGTATTGCAAAATATTGTTTCTAGTGAATTTGTGTTTTAAAAATGTTCACTATTTTGTAAAGTAGCAGTAATGTCTTACTATGTGTTCTGGTAATTTTATTTTGTTTTGTTTTAGATTTGTTTAGCTATATTGTTACTTCTGTAGCAGAGGTTTAAAAAAAAGAGAAACCGCACACGCGTGCACAGTGTCGTCGGGCAGCCCAGCTGCTTTTCCTCGCCCGCGCGCGCAGCCCTGCAAGCAGGCCGGCCCATTCTTTCCCCGCACAGCCGCAGCCCACTCCATAGCCTTTTCGTTTTTTTCCTCTTTCGCCTCTCTGGCGCTGACCGCCTTGGCCCGCATGTCATCTTGCCCGCAGCGCCGTGTTCTTCCCGAGCACTGTTGCTCACCGAACCGCAACCGGATCGAATCGATCGATTCTTGACCCATAGGCCATGGTATCTGATCTATATAAGATCCCAAACCCCTCCTTGCCCGATTTTTGGCCAAACTGCCGCCTCCCGTGCCTGTTTTGCCTCGCCCGGATCTCGCCGGAGTCCGCCGCCGCAGAAGCTTTCCGCCGGTCGTTTCCGTCGCGTCCAAAGGTTCCCAGCACCTATTTTTTCTCTGATTGTTTCCCCTTGGTCTCCTCTTTCTCCATCACCTATTAGTTCTTGCAGGGAAGCACTAAACCGAGTTTACCGAGCTCGCCCGAAACAAATTCCGCCGGTCGCCGCTCCAGCCGGTCACTGTCGTCACAAGAGCAAGATCCAATCTTCTCGGAGGACACCTACTTCACCTCCGTGGCGCTCTGCACCCGTTGGTGATTTCTACGTAGCTAGAGGGCCTCTGTAGCTGTCGCCCGCTTCATCACCGAGCCGCTCGAGCCCTTCTTCTCCAACTCCGGCGGCCACGTTGCCTTTGTTCACCGGTGAGCATCCCCGTCCGTCCAATCTTCATCCGACCGCTGAAATTAGGTCGCCTTTTTTTTGTTATTGCCGAATCATTTTCCTTTAAATTGCGGCCGTTCGCCATTTAAGCCTCCTGGCGGACAGGCAATAGCCACTACTGTCACGCCACGTGGCACGTCCGCAGCAGTCGCGGCAGTTTTTCCCAGAATGCTTTTATGGCATAATTTTTCTTTGCAGATTCCATATCAAATTTTCATTTAGGTTTATCTTCAGATCCGTAACTCCACATTCATCGATTCTTTTTCCTGTGTACTCGTAGAGACCAGTAGAATACTGTAGGACCAAAATTTCACATTTTTGAACTATTCAAATTTGAATTTGTTTAAATTTGAATTCAAACTTCCGGAGGCCATATCTTTTAAACCGTTGATCCAAATTAGTTGATTCTTTTTGCACTGTGATCCTACTAGCATGTAGATAGTGTATACCTACTGATATGTTCTGTTAATTAAGTTTTTATTTGAATTTGTTGATGTTTACTTTATTGTGGTGTTATGTGAGTACGACTTATTTATCGGTGCCTCCGTTAATCGTATAGATTGTCCGGAGTGCGAAGCTGGTCGGAATTAATCGTTAGAGTACTTCAACAGCGTTCAAGGCAAGTTTGCACTTTTGGTTTTGCTCATCCTATATTCTGCTATGCATGTGTGATTTTTATGCTATGACATGGGCTTGGATTGATGTGTATGTTCTCTGTTGACATATTCTAATAGTGATTTTATTTTGTGATGGCATGATCAACTTGCTATGGTAGACGTGGGCATGTGTCGCGTGATGTTTGGAAGTGGTGAGCGCTTATAGCTGTAGGCTCGGGGCTTTTTCTCAGGTGAATGCGTCAATGGCTGAGCGCTCTATTGTCCCTAGAGAATGCGCCATGACTGAGCGCACTAGAGTTGTCGGGGCTTTTTCTCACGTGAATGCGTCACTGGCTGAGCGCTCTATTGTCCCTAGAGAATGCGCCAGGACTGAGCGCACTTGAGACATCTTGAAGATCTTTGTCATCTGTGTTGTGTGCACCTTGCCTATGTCGTGTAGGTAGGTGAAGGTAGTTTTACGCGAAACCAAACTTGAGTGTTTTGTTTGTCATGCTTTGCTTTGTGGATGTAGGTTTGCTATATCATATTGTGTGATTTGCCAATACATTCAATGTATTAACCCTTTGTGGCTGCAACTTATCATGTTGCAGGATTTTCAGATGATCAGTGAGTTACAGTAGGGTCGCGAGCTTTCACTCAACATTTTCGCCAGTGGGCATTAACGGGACTCATCATTTGCTTATGCTACATTTCCGCTGTTATTATTGAATAAAGTTAGCTATGTGCTACTCAGTTTGTAATACTTTATGAATTCTGGATCATACGTTATAGTAAATGATGCACTTTCTATTTGATATTCATATGTACTGTGTGTGCTAGCGATTCGATCCAGGGACTCGCACGGTAAGCACAGAGACATCGAATCTTATCAGGTTCGGGTCGTTATAGTTGGTATCAGAGCAGTGTGTTGATTGTAGGTCGTGACCCTAGAAACTGGATTAGAAAAGCCATTGGAGTGAAAAACTACTTTACAACTTGTTGTCTACTTGTTAGTTCATACTCTTGTACTCATATCTTTTCTTTTCGAAGTATAGATGGCCCCTGGTATTATTATTAGTGACATTTAAGGAGTTTTAGTTGACAGACCACCATTACTAATTTGTTACTGATAAACGATTTGCGGTAGTATGATGAGATCATATCTCTTGTGGATATGACCTTTCCTGTAGGTTTTGCTTGTGCTGTGTGATATGCCATATGTTTGGTTGGTCATGGTTTTCCGTGTTGTCATATTTCGTGGATTGTTTGTATTATGCAATTGGGTGCTTTGATTGATCATATGTGCTCTTTTGATGTGATTACTTTAGGATAGTTTTGGTGAATTGTGTGAATTTAGTGTTTGGTTTTGTTTGATTTGGAAGTTTTGTTGCTAGCATGATGCATATGGGTAGTGTTTTCCCCTTAGATCTTTATTCTGCCTATATCCTAATCTCTGCTACAATCTAGTGATGAGTTCAAGTTTTACCACATGCGCCAAGATCTGACAAGAAGCAAAGACAATCTTGCTGAAGGAACAACCCTAGAGGAAGCTATAATTCATTAGTAGATGTTTTACAGTAGTTGACGCAAACCTGAGAGTTGAAGGGAACGATAGATGTTTTGTTTGGCATGCAGAACCAATGGATCTATCTGAACCCAGTTCATGAACAAGAGAAATTTCTGCAATGCTTGTGAGGATGCCCGAGTGTTAGAATGCAAGATTTTCTAAACCATATACAAGGTAATGATTTGGGTGCGGAATGGATTGATCACCATGCCGACTTACCCTTATTATTCGCTTTTGCTATGTGGAATGGTAAATCTAGAGTGACATACCTATAGTACAGAGACGTCGTTATTAAGCCTTCAACCGTAGAATGGTGTGACGTTTGATCCCTGTAGAAGGCACCCGTTGCCAATAGTAGGTTATACGGTGAGAATAAACCAATACTCTTTTCTGCAGGAACCATTCTTGATGACCACCATGAGAGTATTGATATTTGTTTAGTATTGGGGCAAGACCTGTGAGCCATGAAGTTTCAGTTTATGGAAGACCGCTCTTTTGATAAGGGATTCAGACTTTCAAAGGAGTGTAAGGCATATGTCTGAAGGATTTCCTCGAAGGATTAAGATTTTTGAAGACCCATGACTCTTATTCTAAGGGTGGTAGTACTCCACACTCTCGGACGAACAATGGATATTCAAGGTGATCCCAACCCTAGTCTTTTCTTTCTAGCCTCTTCGAATCTCGAGGACGAGATTCATTTTCAGGGTGGTAGATTTGTAACATCCCAAATTTTTAGATTTGGAATGTTAATAGGATCATTATGTTGCATCCTGATTTCTATGCATATTTGAAATTTTCCGATTATTCAAATCGTTATTGCAACTTAAGGCAAAATATTTGGAGTGGAGATAATATGACTTCTCCCCTATTAATTATATTTGGAAAATGCTAAGAGTATATTTTGGTGTCTACCTAAATTATTTTGGCTTGGTAGTAACTCAAAATTATTTTATAGTTGTTATCATACTCTTTATATGCTTGTATTGCAAAATATTGTTTCTAGTGAATTTGTGTTTTAAAAATGTTCACTATTTTGTAAAGTAGCAGTAATATCTTACTATCTGTTCTGGTAATTTTATTTTGTTTTGTTTTAGATTTGTTTTAGATTTGTTTAGATTTGTTTAGATTTGTTTAGCTATATTGTTACTTCTGTAGCAGAGGTTTAAAAAAAGAGAAACCGCACACGCGTGCACCGTGCCGTCGGGCAGCACAGCTGCAGCCCAGCTGCTTTTCCTCGCCCGCGCGGGCAGCCCAGCAAGCAGGCCGGCCCATTCTTTCCCCGCACAGCCGCAGCCCACTCCACAGCCTTTTTTTTCCTCTTTCACCTCTCTGGCGCTGACCGCCCTGGCCCGCATGTCATCTTGCCCGCAGCGCCGTGTTCTTCCCGAGCATTGTTGCTCACCGAACCGCAACCGGATCGAATCGATCGATTCTTGACCCGTAGGCCATGGTATCTGATCTATATAAGATCCCAAACCCCTCCTCGCCCGATTTTTGGCCAAACCGCCGCCTCCCGTGCCCGTTTCGCCTCGCCCGGATCTCGCCGGAGTCCGCCGCCGCAGAAGCTTTCCGCCGGTCGTTTCCGTCGCGTCCAAAGGTTCCCAGCACCTATTTTTTTCTCTGATTGTTTCCCCTTGGTCTCCTCTTTCTCCATCACCTATTAGTTCTCGCAGGGAAGCACTAAACCGAGTTTACCGAGCTCGCCCGAAACAAATTCCGCCGGTCGCCGCTCCAGTCGGTCACTGTCGTCATAGGAGCAAGATCCAATCTTCTCGGAGGACACCAACTTCACCTCCGTGGCGCTCTGCACCCGTTGGTGATTTCTACGTAGCCAGAGGGCCCTTGTAGCCGTCGCCCGCTTCATCACCAAGCCGCTCGAGCCCTTCTTCTCCAACTCTGGCGGCCACGTTGCCTTTGTTCACCGCTGAGCATCCCCGTCCGTCCAATCTTCATCCGACCGCTGAAATTAGGTCGCCTCTTTTTTTTTGTCATTGCCGAATCGTTTTCCTTTAAATTGCGGTCGTTCGCCGTTTAAGCCTCCTGGCGGACAGGCAATAGCCACTAGTGTCACGCCACGTGGCACGTCCGCAGCAGCCGCGGCAGTTTTTCCCAGAACGCTTTTATGGCATAATTTTTCTTTGCAAATTCCATATCAAATTTTCATTTAGGTTTATCTTCAGATCCGTAACTCCAAATTCATCGATTCTTTTTCCTGTGTACTCGTAGAGACCAGTAGAATACTGTAGAACCAAAATTTCACATTTTTGAACTATTCAAATTTGAATTTGTTTAAATTTGAATTCAAACTTCCGGAGGCCATATCTTTTAAACCGTTGATCCAAATTAGTTGATTCTTTTTGCATTGTGATCCTACTAGCATGTAGATAGTGTATACCTACTGATATGTTCTGTTAATTAAGTTTTTATTTGAATTCGTTGATGTTTACTTTATTGTGGTGTTATGTGAGTACGACTTATTTATCGGTGCCTCCGTTAATCGTATAGATTGTCCGGAGTGCGAAGCAGGTCGGAATTAATCGTTAGAGTACTTCAACAACGTTCAAGGCAAGTTTGCACTTTTGATTTTGCTCATCCTATATTCTGCTATGCATGTGTGATTTTTTATGCTATGACATGTGCTTGGTTTATGTGTATGTTCTCTGTTGACATATTCTGATAGTGATTTTATTTTGTGATGGCGTGATCAACTTGCTATGGTAGACGTGGGCATGTGTCGCGTGATGCTTGGAAGTGGTGATCGCTTATAGCTGTAGGCTCGGGGCTTTTTCTCAGGTGAATGCGTCAATGGCCGAGCGCTCTATTGTCCCTAGAGAATGCGCCATGACTGAGCGCACTTGAGTTGTCGGGGCTTTTTCTCACGTGAATGCGTCACTGGCTGAGCGCTCTATTGTCCCTAGAGAATGCGCCAGGACTGAGCGCACTTGAGACATCTTGAAGATCTTTGTCATCTGTGTTGTGTGCACCTTGCCTATGTCGTGGAGGTAGGTGAAGGTAGTTTTACGCGAAACCAAACTTGAGTGTTTTGTTTGTCATGCTTTGCTTTGTGGATGTAGGTGTGCTATATCATATTGTGTGATTTGCCAATACATTCAATGTATTGACCCTTTGTGGCTGCAACTTATCATGTTGCAGGATTTTCAGATGATCAGTGAGTTATAGTAGGGTCGCGAGTCTTCACTCAACATTTTCGCCAGTGGGCATTGACGGGACTCATTGTTTGCTTATGCTACATTTCCGCTGTTATTATTGAAAGTTAGCTATGTGCTACTTAGTTTGTAATACTTTATGAATTCTGGATCATATGTTATAGTAAATGATGCACTTTCTATTTGATATTCATATGTATTGTGTGTTCTAGCGAGTCGATCCAGGGACTAGCACGGTAAGCACAGAGACATCGAATCTTATCAGGTTCGGGTCGTTACATCACCGCAACATCCAGGCGCTCCAGACCCCCATCATTGGGGAGACCTCCGAGGCTCGGGCCTTGGAGCCTGCGTGCTTGGCCACCTTGGCTGAGCGTACGCGTCTGGAGAATCTCCAACAGTCACTTGACGAACATGCCTGTCAGCAGATCCCTGGATCCAGTCGACAGCCACGACAACTGTTTCCGCCTAAACCGCAGGTATACCGTACTCCGATTCAAAACGTTGCAGCAGCAACACGCATAGCAGAGTCAATTCAGCCGTCTCGTTCAGAAGCTGGTAGAGGTTTGCTGCAGATCCGAGCGCTGCTCCATGCAGCGGGAGAACAAAACTCGGTCGTTTCTTAGTCGCGTAACATAATTCATAGCAGATCTGTGGTAGCAGACATAGTTCAGTCGGCACATAGTCCGAGATCGCCTCCGCGGCATGAAGATCGTGGTCACCACCAGGATTAGGACCTGGGTCGAGGCCACAGGCAGTATGATCATCGATATCCCCATGATGACCACTGTCGAGTGCCTATGCCCCCTCCGAGGGGCAGGTCATACGCGCCCTGGCGGTATGATGACATGCGCCCGTATGGTGACGAGCGGAGAGCCCCAGTCGACCCAGGAGAGCCTGGGTTAGATGCGAGGTCACTCCTCGTGCAGGATTTGGTCAACTGGGGCTAAGCACACAGAGAAGGACAAGACAGAGACCGTCCAAGTGAAAGCAGAGCATTTGTTTCTGGGCCCGAGTGTTTGAGTAGAGCCATCTGAACTGCTGAGATCCCTCCAACTTCAGATTGGCGACGGGCATGAGTAAGTTCACCGGTGAGTCGAAGCCCGACACATGGCTGGAAGATTACCGAGTGGCAGTGCAGATTGGTGGAGGCAATGATGATGTAGCCATGAAGCACCTCCCCTAATGCTTGAGGGTTCGGCCAGAGCCTGGTTGAATCAATTGGCCCCTGGAAGTATTTTCTGTTGGGAAGAGTTAGCCCGAGTGTTCATCAAAACATTCAAGGGCACTTGCAAGTGACCTGTTGGGCTGAATGAATTGCAGCAGTGTGTCCAGAAACCGAATGAGACTTTGAGAGACTTCATCCAGAGATGGACTACCCTTCATCATATAGTGGAAAATGTGTCAGAGCACCAGGCAGTTTGCGCCTTCAAGGAGGGCGTCCATTACAGAGAGCTCAACCTGAAGTTCGGTCGTTCCGGAGACATGTCTCTAGCCTGAATGATGGAAATAGCCACTTGGTATGCCAGTGGCAAAGAAGAAGATCGACTCCGCAGTGGCAAGGGAAAATCAGTCGACCAGGACAACAGAGGTGGAAATTCCGGTCGGAAGCAAAAACGTAAAGCCGAAGTTGCAGGTCCCGCCGAGGCTGCAGTTCTTAATCAAGGAAAGTTCAAGGGAAAGCCTAAGGGGACGTGGGTGCCCAAAAAGGTGAAAGATCAGTCAGGCAACGACGTCCTTGATGTACTGTGTCACATACACACGAAAAAAGATGAAGAGGGTAACTTGATTCTGCCCAAGCATACCACTCGACAATGTCGACTCCTGATTCAGCAGTTTCGAGAGGGTCAGCCCACTGAGAAGGACTCTGATAAGGATGAAGAGAAAGAAGAAGACGAAGGTTACCCCAACATCAACGCTACTTTGGTCATTTTTGCTTATGTCGAGAGCAAGAGTCGACTGAAGGTCATCAACAGAGAAGTGAACATGGTTGCTTCGGCAACTACGACGTATTTGAAGTGGTTGAAGACTCCCATTACATTCGACTAGTCTGACCACCCAGCGCACGTTGCTACCCCCGGGTGGCAGGCGTTAGTGGTCCACCCAGTCGTTGGGGGCACCCGACTGACTAAGGTCCTTATGGATGGTGGCAGTGGTTTGAACATTTTGTACGTTGAACCCTTCAAGAGATGGGCATTCCGATGTCTAAACTCAATGAGAGCAACATGCAGTTTCACGGTGTCATCCCTGGAAAGAAGGCAAAGTCACTCGGACAGATTGCTCTTGATGTGGTTTTTGGTGATTCGAGGAATTACCGCAAAGAGAAGTTGACGTTTGAAGTGGTGGATTTCCACAGTGCCTACCATGTAATTCTGGGCAGGCCCGCATATGCTCGTTTCATGGCTCGACCATGTTACATATATCTCAAGTTGAAGATGCATGGGCCCAGATGCTTGATCACAGTCACAGGGAGTCGGCAAAGAGCAGAAGAGTGCCTCCAGAAAGGCTCAAACATTGCTGACGAGCAGATGGCGGCAGTAGAGATGGAAGAATACAAGAAGAATGCAGATCCGGGTGATTTGTTGCAGGCTAAGAAGCCTGCTTCGGAGTCAGCATTTCAGTCGGCCAAAGAGACAAAGCCAGTCCATATTCACTCGGAAGACCCCAATGCTGCTCCGACCCACATCTCAACAACACTCGACAGCAAATAGGAAGAAGTGCTCATCCAGTTCTTCCGTGAGAACTGGGACATCTTCGCATGGAAACCATCAGACATGCCGGGTGTACCCAGGGGACTGGCTGAGCATCGTTTGCGTGTCGACCCAAAAGCAAAACCTGTCAAGGAACACCTTCGTCGGTCCGCCTTGGAGAAGAGGAAGGCAATTGGTGAAGAAGTGGCTCAGCTCCTGTCAGCTGAGTTCATTTGCGAGATATACCACTCCGAGTGGCTCGCCAATGTCGTCATGGTCCCCAAGAAAGATGATTCACTCTGTATGTGTATCGACTTCAAGCACATCAATCGGGCCTGCCCGAAAGATCACTTCCCTCTCCCCCGCATCGACCAGATCGTCGAGTCGACTGCGGGGTGTGAGTGTTTGTCCTTTCTGGACGTGTATTCCGGGTATTCCCTCTCCCCCATCATCAGATCCGACTGTATGGGCCCAATGAGATAAAAACGGCCTTCATCACCCCATTCAGGTGCTTTTGCTATGTTACCATGCCTTTTGGTCTTAAGAACGCTGGCGCCACATTCATGTGCATGATTCAGAAGTGCCTAGTCACTCAAATCAGTCGGAATATGGAAGCATACATGGATGATATCGTGGTCAAGTCACGCAAAGGTTCTGACCTGCTGGCTGACCTCGCTGAAACATTTGCCAACCTAAGAAGATATGATATCAAGCTCAATCCGTCGAAATGCACATCCGGAGTCCCAGGAGGAAAGTTACTCAGTTTTCTCGTTTCCGAACGAGGGATCGATGCAAACCTGGAAAAGATTGGAGCAATTCTCCGAATGAAGTGCGCTGTGCGTGTGCATGATGTTCAGAAGCTTACTGGTTGTTTGGTTGCATTGAGCCGATTCATTTCCCGTCTCGGTGAAAAAGCATTGCCTCTTTACCAACTGATGAAAAAGTCTGATAAGTTCGAGTGGACTCCTGAAGCTGAAGCTGGGTTTGTAGAGCTCAAAGCCCTGCTTTCCACCCAGCCGGTGCTTGCTGCCCCAGTCAGCAAAGAGCCTCTATTGTTGTATATCGCAGCCACTGGACAGGTTGTCAGCAAAGTGCTCACAGTCGAGCGGGAAGAAGAAGGCAAAGCCTACAAAGTTCAATGCCCAGTGTATTACATCTCTGAAGTCTTGACTCCGTCCAAGCAAAGTTATCCGCATTACCAGAAGCTTGTCTACGGAATTTATCTGACCACGAAGAAAGTTGCACATTACTTTGCAGACCACTCGGTGTCAGTCGTCATTGACGCTCCATTGTCACAAATTTTGAACAATCGAGATGCAACCGGTCGAGTGGCCAAATGGGCGATTGAACTCCTTCCTCTGGATATCAAGTTCGAAGCCAAAAGGCGATTAAGTCTCAAGCAATTGCAGATTTCTTGGCCGAGTGGATTGAGAAATAGCAACCGACTCAAGTTCACTCGGAACACTGGACCATGTTCTTTGACGGATCTAAAATTTTGAATGGTTATGGTGCTGGAGTGGTTCTGGTTTCTCCAAGAGGCGACAGGCTCAGTTACGTCCCCCAGATTCACTTTGATTCCTCCAATAATGAATCTGAGTACGAAGCACTTTTGTATGGGTTGCGTATGGCCATCTGATGACCCATAAGTATAGGGGATCTATCGTAGTCCTTTCTATAAGTAAGAGTGTCGAACCCAACGAGGAGCAGAAGGAAATGACAAGCAGTTTTCAGTAAGGTATTCTCTACAAGCACTGAAATCATCGGTAATAGATAGTTTTGTGATAAGATAATTCGTAACGGGTAACAAGTAACAAAAGTAAACAAGGTGCAGCAAGGTGGCCCAGTCCTTTTTGTAGCAAAGGACAAGCCTGGACAAACTCTTATATAAAGGAAAGCGCTCCCGAGGACACATGGGAATTATCGTCAAGCTAGTTTTCATCATGCTCATATGATTCGCATTCGTTACTTTGATAATTTGATATGTGGGTGGACCGGTGCTTGGGTACTGACCTTCCTTGGACAAGCATCCCACTTATAATTAACCCCCCTCGCAAGCATCTGCAACTACGAAAGAAGAATTAAGGTAAACCTAACCATAGCATGAAACATATGGATCCAAATCAGCCCCTTACGAAGCAACGCATAAACTAGGGTTTAAGCTTCTGTCACTCTAGCAACCCATCATCTACTTATTACTTCCCAATGCCTCCCCCTAGGCCAAACAATGGTGAATTTTCATGTAGTCGACGTTCACATAACACCACTAGAGGAAAGACAACATACATATCATCAAAATATCGAACGAATACCAAATTCACATGACTACTTATAACAAGACTTCTCCCATGTCCTCAGGAACAAACGTAACTACTAACAAATCATATTCATGTTCATAATCAGAGGGGTATTAATATGCATAAAGGATCTGAACATATAATCTTCCACCGAATAAACCAACTAGCATCAACTACAAGGAGTAATCAACACTACTAGCAACCCACAGGTACCAATCTGAGGTTTTGAGACAAAGATCAGATACAAGAGATGAACTAGGGTTTGAGAGGAGATGGTGCTGGTGAAGATGTTGATGGAGATTGATCCCCTCCTGATGAGAGGATCGATGGTTATGACGATGGTGACAATTTCCCCCTCCCGGAGAGATGTTTCCCCGGCAGAACAGCTTCGCCGGAGCCCTAGATTGGTTTCGCCAGGTTCCGCCTCGAGACGGCGGCGCTTCGTCTCAAAAGCTTCCTTCTTATTTTTTCCAGGGAAAAAGACACCTTATACCAGAAGATGGGCATCGGGGGGATTCTAGGTGGCCCACGAGGCAGGGGGCGCGCCCAGGGGGTAGGGCGCGCCCTCCACCCTCGTGGACAGTGGGTGGCCCCCTCTGGTGCTTTCTTCGCCCAATATTTTTAATATATTCCAAAACTGACTTTCGTGGAGTTTCAGGACTTTTGGAGTTGTGCAGAATAGGTCTCTATTTGCTCCTTTTCCAGCGCAGAATTCCAGCTGCCAGCATTCTCCCTCTTCATGTAAACCTTGTAAAATAAGAGAGAAAAGGCATAAGTATTGTGACATAATGTGTAATAACAGCCCATAATGCAATAAATATCGATATAAAAGCATGATGCAAAATGGGGTGGTCGGGCCTCGCCTTTTAAAGGGACTGGCCGGGGAAGTCCGGCTCGGGCACGACTCGTAGGTCGGTTCGTTTTTTTAACGGACGGAGTAAAATAAATAAAAGAAAAACCAAACAAAGTCCAAAAATCTTGAAATTAATTTTCACGGTCCTCTAATAATATTTCGGACAGAGTGAACATTTATTTGGGCTAAGAATGCAATTTTGAAAAATGCATATTTTTCCTAATTCAAATAAAATAGCAATAAAATCCAAATAAAAATATTTATTTGATTTTAACATTTTCCTCCCAATATTTCATTTATTTTGGAGAAGTCATATTATCTCGTCTCATATATTTTAATTTGAAAATTTTTTTGGAGAGAAAAATAATGAATCAAAATGATCCCTGTTTCAATATTTGAGAAAATTCAAATATGAAAATAATAAAATCCCCAACTCTCTCCATGGGTCCTTGAGTTGCTTAGGATTTTTAGGATCACACCCAAAATGCAAATAAAAATATGATCTGCATATGATGACCTAGGTATAACATTCCAAATTGAAAATTTGGGATGTTACACCGTACCACATACCTATTCCTTTTCAGAGTCTAAAACGTTCTGGAAAGTGTCCCTTATGTACTCCTCCGGGGTTACGGTATCAATAACATTGGTTTCAACATTTATGGGATTACCTGAGATATAATGTTTGATTCTTTGAACGTTCACCACATTCGGATTTGTGCCTTCGAAGTTGTTGATTTTTATGGCACCGGAACGATAGACCTCCTCGATAACGTAAGGACCTTCCCATTTAGAGAGGAGTTTTCCTGCAAAAAATCTTAAACGAGAGTTGTATAACAAAACATAATCACATACATTAAACTCACGCTTTTGTATCCTTTTGTCATGCCATCTTTTAACTTTTTCTTTAAACAGTTTGGCATTGTCATAGGCCTGGGTTCTCCACTCATCAAGTGAGCTAATGTCAAATAGTCTCTTCTCGCCGGCAAGTTTGAAATCATAATTGAGCTCTTTAATGGCCCAATATGCCTTATGTTCTAGTTCGAGAGGTAAGTGACATGCTTTTCCATAAACCATTTTATACGAAGACATACCCATAGGATTTTTATATGCAGTTCTATAGGCCCATAATGCATCATCAAGTTTCTTGGACCAATTCTTTCTACATCTATTAACAGTCTTTTGCAAAATTAATTTAATCTCCCTATTACTCAGTTCTACTTGACCACTAGACTGTGGGTGGTATGGACATGCAATTCTATGATTAACATCATACTTAGCAAGCATTTTACGAAAAGCACCATGAATAAAATATGAACCACCATCAGTAATTAAGTATCTAGGGACTCCAAACCACGGAAAATAACTTCATTAAGCATCTTAGTAGAGGTGTTATGATCAGCACTACTAGTTGGAATAGCTTCTAATCACTTAGTAACGTAATCAACAACAACTAAAATATGTGTATACCCAATAGAGGAAGGAAACGACCCCATATAATCAAAGCCCCAAACATCAAATGGTTTAATAACAAGTGAATAGTTCATAGGCATTTCTTGACGTCTACTAATATTACCAATTCTTTGACATTCATCACAAGACAAGACAAACTTACGGGCATCTTCAAAAAGAGTAGGCCAATAAAAACCGGATTGCAATACCTTATGTGCAGTTCTATCTCCAGCGTGGTGTCCTCCATAAGCCTCGGAGTGACACTTGCGTAGGATCTATTCCTGTTTATGCTCGGGTACACAACGTCTAATAACACCATCTACTCCTTCTTTATAAAGGTGTGGGTCATCCCAGAAGTAATGTCTTAAATCATAGAAAAACTTTTTATTTTGCTGGTATGTGAAACTAGGTGGTATAAATTTAGCAACAATGTAATTAGCATAATCAGCATACCATGGACCAGTATGAGAAGCATTTATGACAGCTAATTGTTCATCAGGAAAGCTATCATCAATAGGTAGTGGGTCATCAATAATATTCTCTAACCTAGATAAGTTGTCTGCAATGGGGTTCTCAGCTCCCTTTCTATCAATAATATGCAAATCAAACTCTTGTAGCAAGAGAACCCATCTAATAAGTCTAGGTTTAGCATCTTTCTTTTCCATAAGATATTTAATAGCAGCATGATCAGTGTGAATAGTTACTTTAGAATCAACAATATAAGGTCTGAACTAATCACAAGCAAATACAACTGCTAAAAATTCTTTTTCAGTAGTAGCATAATTTCTCTGGGCACTGTCTAGAGTTTTACTAGCAATTGGATAACATTTAATTTCTTGTCAACTCTTTGTCCTAGAACAGGACCTACAACATAATCACTAGCATCACACATAATTTCAAAGGGTAAATTCCAATCAAGTGGCTGAACAATAGGTGCAGTAATCAAGGCTTTCTTAAGTATTTCAAATGCTTCTACACAATCATCATCAAAGACAAAAGGAACATATTTTTGTAAGAGATTAGTCAGAGGCCTACAAATTTTTGAGAAGTCTTTAATGAACCTCCTATAAAAACGGGCATGACCAAGGAAACTTCTTATACCTTTAATGTCCTTAGGACACGACATCTTTTCAATAGCATCAACTTTAGCTTTATCAACTTCAATACCTCTTTCAAAAAAATATGCCCCAAGACAATACCTTCATTACCCATAAAGTGGCACTTCTCCCAATTCAAGACAAGATTAGTTTGTTCACATCTCTGTAAAACTCGATCAAGGTTGCTTAAGCAATCATCAAAAGAAGTTCCATACATGGAGAAATCATCCATGAAAACCTCAACAATCTTTTCAGAAAAGTAAGAGAATATAGCAGCCATACATCTTTGAAAGGTGGCAGGTGCATTATATAAACCAAAAGGCATACGTCTATAAGCAAAGGTACCGAAAGGGCAAGTAAAAGTGGTATTTTCCTGATCCTCTTTTGACACAAGTATTTGAGAGAAACTAGAATAACCGTCTAGAAAGCAAAAATGTGTATGTTTGGATAATCTTTCTAGCATTTGATCAATAAAAGGTAAAGAGTAATGATCCTTTCTAGTAGCTTTATTTAATTTGCGGAAGTCAATTACCATTCTATAACCTGTAACAATTCTTTCTGGGATCAATTCATCTTTATCATTAGGAACAACAGTAATACCTCCCTTCTCAGGGACACAATGGACAGGACTTACCCACTGACTATCAGCAACAGTATAAATTATACCCTCCTCCAGAAGCTTTAGTATTTCATTTCTTACCACTTCTTTCATCTTAGGATTTAACCGTCGTTAGTGATCAACAACCGGTTTAGCGTCTTTCTCCAATTTTATTTTGTGCTGGCATAGAGTGGGACTAATGCCCTTAAGATCATAAAGAGTATATCCAATAGCAGCACGGTGCTTCTTCAGAGTTTTCAATAATTTCTCTTCTTCCTGCTCTGAAAGGTTAGCACTAATAATAACAGGATATATTTTCTTTTCATCAAGATAAGCATATTTAAGAGTATCAGGTAATGGTTTAAGCTCAGACACGGGATCACCCTTGGGTGGAGGAGGATCCCCTAAAATTTCAATAGGCAAGTTGTGTTTCAAAATAGGTCCCTGTTTAAAGAATACTTCATCTATTTCCCTTCTTTCATTCATAAACATATCATTTTCATGGTCTAGAAAATATTGTTCTAAAGGATGATTAGGAGGCACGGAAATAGAAGCAAGACCAATAATTTCATCCTTACTAGGCAATTCTTTATCATGGGGTTGTCTATGAAATATAGCAAAATTAAAATCATGAGACACGTCCCCTAAACCAATAGTAACAATATCCTTTTCACAGTCTATCCTAGCATTAACAGTATTCAAGAAGGGTCTACCAAATGTAATGGGGCAAAAGTCATCTTGTGGGGAACCAAGAACAAGAAAATCAGTAGAATATTTAACTTCCCACACAAGACTTCAACATCTCTAACAATCCCAATTGGTGAAATAGTATCTCTATTGGCAAGCTTAATTGTAACATCAATATCTTCTATCTCAGCAGGTGCAATATCATGCATAATTTCTTTGTATAAGGAATGAGGTATTGTACTCGCACTAGCACCCATATCACATAAGCCATGATAACAATGATCTCCTATTTTAACAAAAACAATAGGCATGCCGACAACAGGTCTATGTTTATTTTTAGTATCGAGTCTAGCAATTCTAGCAGCTTCATTACAGTAGTAAATAACATGCCCATCAATATTATCAACCAAGAGATCCTTAAGCATAGCATACTAGGTTCAACTTTAATTTGCTCAGAGGGTGTAGATGTTCTAGCATTACTCTTACGAACCACAGTTGAAGCTTTAGCATGATCCTTAATTCTAATAGGGAAAGGTCGTTTCTCAATATAAGCGGTAGGAACAATAGGATCAGCATTATAAGTGATAGTATTTTCTTCAACTTTAATAGGTTCAGCTACTTTTACTTCAATGGGAGGATGATATTTAAACCACTTCTCCTTAGGGAGATCAACATGAGTAGCAAATGATTCACATAAAGAAGCTACTATCTCAGAGCCAAGTCCATATTTAGTGCTAAATTCACGAAAAACATCGGTATCCATAAAAGATTTAACACAATCAAACTTAGGTGTTATACCTGACTCCTTACCTTCGTCGAGTTCCCAATTTTTAGAGTTGCGTTTAATTCTTTCCAATAAATCCCATTTGAATTCAATAGTCTTCATCATAAAAGAGCTAGTACAAGAAGTATCGAGCATGGAGCGATTATTGAGAGAAAGGCGAGCATAATTTTTTTGAATAATAAATTCTCTTGAGAGCTCATGATTGGGGCATGAATATAACATTGACTTAATCCTCCCCCAAGCTTGAGCGATACTTTCTCCTTAGCGAGGCCAAAAATTATATATATAATTACGATCACGATGAACTAGATGCATAGGATAAAACTTCTAATGAAATTCCAATTTCAATCGGTTGTAGTTCCATGATCCAATATCATCACATAGCCTAAACCATGTCAATGCCTTTCCCTTCAAAGATAAAGGGAAGACCTTCTTCTTGATAACATCCTCGAGCATACCTGCAAGCTTAAATAATCCACAAACTTCAACCACATAGATTAGGTGCATATCGGGATGTAATGTTCCATCTCCTGTAAAAGGATTAGCTAGCAGTTTCTCTCTCATATCCGAAGGAATTTAGTAGTAAACATTTTCAGTAGGTTCGGTAGGTTGAGGAGCAACTCTTTGCTCTACTGTCGGGGTGAAGATACCCCCTCAAAGGATTATTTTCCATAGTAACAAGTGACAGTAAATTTTAGCACACTATGTAAATTTTTCCTTACCAAATTCCACTTACCAAAGGCGCTTCACTCCCCGGCAACAGCGCCAGAAAAGAGTCTTGATGACCCACAAGTATAGGGGATCTATCGCAGTCCTTTCGATATGTAAGAGTGCCGAACCCAACGAGGAGCAGAAGGAAATGACAAGCAGTTTTTAGTAAGGTATTCTCTGCAAGCACTGAAATTATCGGTAACAGATAATTTTGTGATAAGTAACGGGTAACACGTAACAAAAGTAAACAAGGTGCAGCAAGGTGGACCAATCCTTCTTTTAGCAAAGGACAAGCCTGGACAAACTCTTATATAAAGGAAAGCGCTCCCGAGGACACATGGGAATTATCATCAAGCTAGTTTTCATCATGCTCATATGATTCACGTTCGTTACTTTGATAATTTCATATGTGGGTGGACCGGTGCTTGGGTACTGCCCTTCCTTGGACAAGCATCCCACTTATGATTAACCCCCCTCGCAAGCATCCGCAACTACGAAAGAAGAATTAAGGTAAACCTAACCATAGCACGAAACATATGGATCCAAATCAGCCCCTTACGCAGCAACGCATAAACTAGGGTTTAAGCTTCTGTCACTCTAGCAACCCATCATCTACTTATTACTTCCCAATGCCTTCCCCTAGGCCCAAACAATGGTGAAGTGTCATGTAGTCGACGTTCACATAACACCACTAGAGGAAAGACAACATACATCTCATCAAAATATCGAATGAATACCAAATTCACATAACTACTTATAACAAGACTTCTCCCATGTCCTCAGGAACAAACGTAACTACTCACAAATCATATTCATGTTCATAATCAGAGGGGTATTAATATGCATAAAGGATCCGAACATATAATCTTCCACCGAATAAACCAACTAGCATCAACTACAAGGAGTAATCAACACTACTAGCAACCCACAGGTACCAATCCGAGGTTTTGAGACAAAGATCGGATACAAGAGATGAACTAGGGTTTGAGAGGAGATGGTGCTGGTGAAGATGTTGATGGAGATTGACCCTCTCCCGATGAGAGGATCGATGGTGATGAAGATGGTGACGATTTCCCCCTCCCGGAGGGATGTTTCCTCGGCAGAACAGCTCCGCCGGAGCCCTAGATTGGTTCTCGCAAGGTTCCGCCTCGAGGCGGCGGCGCTTCATCCCGAAAGCTTCCTTCTGATTTTTTTTCCAGGGCCAAAGACACCTTATACTAGAAGATGGGCATCGGGGGGCTTCCATGTGGCCCACGAGGCAGGGGGCGCGCCCAAGGGGTAGGGCGCGCCCTCCACCCTCGTGGACAGTGGGTGGCCCCCCTCTGGTGCTTTCTTCGCCCAATATTTTTAATATATTCCAAAACTGACTTTCGTGGAATTTCAGGACTTTTGGAGTTGTGCATAATAGGTCTCTAATATTTGCTCCTTTTCCAGCGCAGAATTCCAGCTGCCAGCATTCTCCCTCTTCATGTAAACCTTGTAAAATAAGAGAGAAAAGGCATAAGTATTGTGACATAATGTGTAATAACATCCCATAATGCAATAAATATCGATATAAAAGCATGATGCAAAATGGACGTATCATCATCTCACTCGGCGTCCATCACCTGATGGTTAACGGCGACTCAGATTTGGTGGCCAATCAAGTGATGAAGGAGTGGGATATCAGGAGCCCTGCCATGACTGGATACTGCAATGCAATGAGAAAATTAGAGAAGAAGTTTGAAGGGTTGGAGCTCCACCACATACTTCGACTCAAGAATCAAGCAGCCGATGATCTGGCGAAAATAGGTTGCACTCATAAGCCTATTCCCAGTAGTGTGTTCTTGGAGCATCTCCACACCCCGTCAGTTCTAGAAGATGCCTTTACAAAGGAGCCACATAGCCGATAAGTTTGACCAATCCGACTGAAGTTGAAGTGCCAGCGGTGGTCGACCTGATCATGGAAGTTTTGGTAATTACCCCCGACTGGACAGTGTCGTACATTGCATACCTGCTCAGACAGGAGCTTCCGGAGGATGAAGATGAGGCTCGTCAGATCGTTCCCAGATCCAAAGCCTTCACAGTAACAAGTGGGCAGCTCTTCAGAGAAAGTGTTACTGGCGTGGCTCAATGATGTATCTCTCCGGAAGAGGGTCGACTGATCTTAAACGAGATTCACTCGGGGACCTGTGGTCACCATGCGTCCTCTCGGACCATCATGGCTAAAGCATACCGAGCAGGATTCTACTAGCCACAGACAAATGAGATGGCGAAGGATATCATCGATAAATGCGGAGGCTGCTAGTTTTACTCGAACATGTCCCACAAACCAGCATCGGCTTTGAAGACTATCCCACTCGTCTGGCCATTTGCTGTGTGGGGACTGGACATGGTTGGACCCTTGAGAACTGGTAGAAGTGGATTCACCCATTTGCTTGTGGCAGTCGACAAGTTCACTAAGTGGACTGAAGCAAAACCTATCAAGAACTTAGACTCAAGCACAGTCGTTAGCTTCATCAAAGAATTGGTGTTCCGATACGAAGTCCCGCACAGCATCATTACAGACAATGGATCAAACTTTGATTCTGATGAGTTCAGAGCATTTTGTGCTTCCCAAGGCACTCGGGTTGACTTTGCATCCGTTATGCACCTGCAGTTGAATGGGCAAGTTGAAAGAGCAAATGGTTCGATCCTCCAAGGGTTGAAACCCCGATTGATGCACGACCTCAACCACACAGCTGGAGCTTGGGTGACCGAGTTACCGTCTGTCCTGTGGGGATTAAGGACGACTCCCAACCGGTCGACTGGTCGAATCCCTTTCTTCATGGTGTACAGAGCTGAAGCTGTGCTTCCGAGTGATTTGCTGCACAATGCTCCTAGAGTGGAACTTTTCTCAGAAGCCGAGGCAGAACAAGCACGACAGGACGCCGTCGATCTTTTGGAGGAAGAAGGAGAGATGGCTCTGATCCGGTCGACCATTTATCAGCAACACCTTCGTCGATTCCATGCCCGAAACATCAAAGGTCGAGCATTTCAGGAAGGAGATCTTGTGCTCCGAGTGCATCAGCAGAGGCCTCATAAGCTTGCCCCTGCTTGGGAAGGACCCTTCATCATGACCAAGGTGCTCCACAACGGGGCGTATCATCTTTACAATGTGGCCAAGAAGCAAGACGAACCGCGCTCTTGGAATGCGGATCTGCTCCGCTGCTTTTATACCTAAACACTCAGATTGATGAGATGTAATAAGAAGTACTTTTCATATTGTTTGTTAAAGACATGATTTCTGCAGTCTCCTAATGATTGTTTTCACATAAATGTGTGTCTAAATCCCCTAGTGGGTGGCTTAGTTGCGAACCCGATTCGCCTAAGTTTCAAAAACACTCCGAGTGAAGAGCAACCCTCTCACTCGGGGACTTAGCTGCCAACCAGATTCGCCTAAGTTTCAAACATACTCCGAGTGAAGAGCAACCCTCTCACTCGGGGGCTTAGCCGCGACCCCGTACTCGCCTAAGTTTCAAAAAACATATTCCGAGTGAAGATCCACCCTCCCACTCAGGGACTTAGCCGCGACCCCGTACTCGCCTAAGTTTCAAAAAACACTTTGAGTGAAGAGCAACCCTCTCACTCGGGTGCTTAGCTGCGACCCCGTACTCGCCTAAGTTTCAAAACATACTCTGAGTGAAGAGCAACCCTCTCACTCAGAGGTTTAGCTGTGACCCCGTACTCGCCTAAGTTTCAAAAACACTCCGAGTGAAGAGCAACCCTCTCACTCGGGGGCTTAGCTGCGACCCCGTACTCGTCTAAGTTTCAAAACTTACTCCGAGTGAAGAGCAACCCTCTCACTCGGGGGCTTAGTTGCTACCCCGTACTCGCCTAAGTTTCAAAACGTACTCCGAGTGAAGAGCAACGCTCTCACTCGGAGGCTTAGCTACGACCCCGTACTCGCCTAAGTTTCAAAACATACTTCGAGTGAAGAGCAACCCTCTCACTCGGAGGCTTAGCTGCGACCCCGTACTCGCCTAAGTTTCAAAATATACTCCGAGTGAAGAGTAACCCTCTCACTCGGAGGCTTAGCTGCGACCCCGTACTCACCGAAGTTTCAAAACATACTCCAAGTGAAGAGCAACCCTCTCACTCGGAGGCTTAGCTGCGACCCTGTACTCGCCTAAGTTTCAAAACATACTCCGAGTGAAGAGCAACCCTCTCACTCGGGGGCTTAGCCGCGTACCTGATTCGCCTAAGTTTCAAAGAGGTGCATCCCGAGCTGCGCCACAAGTACAATGTCCGGTCGCACTCTGAGCTACGCCACAAGTACAACGTCTTGGTGCACTCTGAGCTATGCCACAAGTACAACGTCTATTCCGAGTGAAGAGCAATCCTCTCACTCGGAGACTCAGTTGCGATCCTAGATTTGCCTAAGTCAAAAAATCCGAAGACAATAGAAACAAAGCAACTACATTCAAATAAAGACAACCAGGTTCGGATAAATCCAGCAAGGTTCAGAACCACCAGCAGAAGTGCTCGGGCATCAAGCCCAAAAGAGTTTAACAATTACAAAATCAATCGGCATTCCGAGGCAAATAAAGTCAAGTTATCAAGTTTTTTACTCGGCAGAAGGAGGACTTGCTGGCTCGACGAAAGTGTCCAAGTCCATGCCGTCTGCAATGCGAGTGGCTGCGTCGATGAAGGTCTCCATGAAAGATTGAAATTGAAGCTTCTTGGTGTTAGCCACCTGAAGAGCCTTGAGCTTCTCTTCCTTGGCGTCCTTGCAAAGAACACGGACGAGTGATAAAGCCACATCAGCACCGCAGCGAGTAGCTGACTTCTTCCATGCCTGCACTCGGTCAGGGATGCTGTTGAGTCGAGTCATCAGTGACTCGAGGTCGTTCAGAAGGACATCCTCTGGCCATAACTCCTTGTCGATCCAGGACAGCGTGACCTTCAGTCAGGCAATGTAGTCCAAGACACTGGCAATACGACATTCTAGTCATAGCACGTTCATGGCAGCTTCGTCCTTGACGGGAGAGTTGATGGGGTCCAGTCCTGTCTCAATCCGCCCAGTTTCCTCCTCAAAATTCTGACAGAACTCTGCATGCACAGAATGGTAATGAATTGGCAGCAACATGGTGAAGAAGTTTTTTGCAATCAGTCAGATAAGGGAAAGTACCTTCAAGCATGAGGAACATCTTCTTGGCAAGACCACCCAGATAAGTTTCCAGTTTGTCCCTCTTCCGAGTGAGAATAGCCACTTTGTCAGCCAAAGCCACCTTCTCCTCCTTCCGTTGCTCAACCTCTTTCTTCGCCTCGCCAACAACAGTTTTCAGCTTGGCGTTCTCCTCTTCCAACTTTCTGACTGAAGCCAGCTTCCTGTCAGCAAGTTCAGTCTTCTCAGGCACCGTCTTCTGCGCTGCTACAAGATCAAGGTCCTTCTGCTCCAAAGCCTGCTTCATTTTGTCTAAAGAAATAACATTCCTCAGACGAGCTTGGAGTTGACGGTTTTCACTATGCACATCTGCTCGAGTGGAGTCACTCGGTTCAAAGAGTGGAAAGGAAAATATGACAAGGCAAATAGTCAGCGAGTTGTTACCTCCCATAACAGCTACTTCATCTTGGGCTTTCTTCAAGTTCTCCTTGGCCAGATCCAGTTCAAGCTTGAGTTGGTTTCTCTCCCGTTCCAAGGCAGCATACTGAGTCCCAAGCTCACAAGATTTATGCAATCAATAACAAGAAACATCAATCGACAGTTGGTTACTTCCGAGTGAAAAAGTGCAAGTTCAAATTGCTATGGCAAAAGAGTTCTAAGACTGCCGCCGAATCAAACATCCAACGGCAGTCTCGGGGACTACACACAGTGGGTGCACTTAGCGTGCCCCCACTGGTTCGATTTCCCACTTGGCATGGTCCGACCAGCCCGAGTGGAAGAAGCAAAAAAAAATCATCATTTGTTCTCAGACCACCGCCGACTGCCCGCAGTCGACCGCGGTCTCGGGGACTACACCCAGTGGGTGCACTTAGCGTGCCCCCACTGGATCAGTTCCCACTCGGCACGACCTGTCTAGACCAAGTGGAAGTATTATAAACAGTTATATCGTCAAAGACCCCCGCCGATTCAAACATTCGACAGTGGTCTCGGGGACTACACCCAGTAGGTGCACTCAGCGTGCCCCCACTGGACCAAGATCTCACTCGACACAACCTGGTCAACTCAAGTGAAAGAGCTACAAAGAAAAAGATAAACACCCAGTGGGTGAACAAATGCAAGGTGCAGATTCATGATAGATGCACATTAAAGGTTCCAAAACACTCATCCACGAACATCTTACGAATAATAAAGTAGCAGTTTTCAGGAAAGCTTATCTTAACAGAACAAGGATCAAGCTCGAAAAACCAATCGGAAATCAACTTACAATCCCACTTACTCGGACATTGGCTTGGAGGGCAAAACTGGCGTCATAGGCGGCCTTGCTGGTGTCATACACCACCTTCAGTCAGTCCATCATCAGACCTGCCTGCACCATGGCTTCCTTGGAAGCTCCTTCTTGATCCTCCGAGACATGGTGCATAACAAATGGAAGAGATGATGGACAACATGACGTGGCTAGTGGAGTTGGAGCTTGAGGTTACGCAATCAGATCAGGAGCCTGAGCAGTCGATACTGAGGGTTGGTCAGCCGACAGAGGATCAGCAAAAGAGACTGAAGCCCATACTGGATCATCAGGTTGCTAGACTACAGGTTCAGTTGCCGAGCGAGGCGTTCTGGTGCCCTCTTGCTCAAAGCTCTGCCTCTCCTCCCAGTATTCCTCAGAGGCACATCCTCATCATCATCGTCAGGGAGTTGGATAACATTTGTCGGTACTGAAACACTCGACAGTGAAATTCCAGTCGACCAGAAAGTCAGTTGACAAAGCATGAACGTGGCTATGGAACCATACCTGCCCGAGAGGTGGCCGCACCCACGGTTTCCGCATCACCACGCTCCTCATCGATATCCATGGACGTTGCAGAAGTAGCAGCACTGAAAGTTCCAAATTTCACTCGGTCACACGAGCAAAGGAGTCCATGATAACACAGAAGCACAAAGAAAAAGAACACTCACATTGAAGCGACAGGCACAGCCACCTTGATCCTAGGCAGGGCCTTCCGAGGTTTGGGCGTGGAAACTTTGGCCGGCTTCACGGCCTTCTCTGATGGCCCGGGAGTAGACGATCGAGTGCGTTTTGGAATCTTTGCACTCAACGCGGCAGCTTTGCCACGTCCCCATGCAGGGTCTTACAACTGTTTGGAACGACACTTCAAGCGGGGCGGTGAGTCCACTTCTTCGCTGCTGCCTGAGTCCTCACTCTCATCTTCACTATCATTTGCATACTGATAATCACCGCTCTCGCCGTCACTCTCAACTCCTTCCTGGTACTACTCTCCGTTCGGCATCGAGTACATCTTGGTGAAAATCTGCAAGACACAAGTTACAGGTATCAGTCGGATTCAAGAACAATCGCAGATCGAAAGGAAAAAAACACTCGGTAAATTGAGCTTGACCTCTTCTGGAGCATTGTTGGCGTCGAATGGCAGAATCCTCCTGGACCCCCTGGGGTTATCCTTGTTACCAGTAATGCTCCTGAGCCACTGGGCCACCGTCTCCTCATCAACCTCCTCCGGATGGGTTCGAGCGGTGTCTTCTGGACCCGAGTACATCCACATAGGGTGGTCAGGGGCCTGCAAGGGCTGGATGCATCGACTGAGGAATACCTCCAACAGATCCATACCCGTCACTCCACCTTGAACCAATGCAACGACTGCGTCGACTAACATTCGCACCTCCCCCTTTTCCTCTAGCGCTAAGATTAGTGAACGAGGGGTGTGGAGTCTCTCCAAAGAGAAATGTGGAAGGCCAGTCGACTGACCGGGAGTCAGAATATCTTTGCAGTAGAACCAAGTCGACTGCCATCCCCTAACTGACTCGGAAAAAGTCATGGGAGGAAAAGTACTGCTACCCCTCATCTGGATTCCTAAACCCCCACACATCTGGATCACGTGCGTCTTTTCGTCGTCTGGGTTGGCTTTCTTTACCGACTAGGATCGACAAGTGAAAATGTGTTTGAACAAGCCCCAGTGCGGCTGGCACCCAAGGAAGTTCTCGCACATGGAAACAAAGGCAGCGAGGTACGAGATTGTGTTGGGAGGAAAGTGATGGATCTGAGCACCGAGGAAATTCATGAAACCCCGGAAGAACTGATGTGGAGGCAGGGAGAAACCTCGATCGACGTGGATGGTGAGGAGGACGCACTCACCCTCGCGTGGCTGGGGCTCGGATTCATTCCCCGGCAGCCTCCAGGACCCATGAGCAATCAGGCCGTCATGGGCAAGATTCTCCAAGTCCTCCTTCACGGCGGTGGAGCAGATCCAGTCCCCCTGGATCCAACCAGGCGGCAGACCTGACCGCGACGACGACCCCCTCACCGTCTTCTTGCCCTTTGCCGCCGCTCTCGCCTTCTTTGCGCGCTCCAGGGCCACAGTCCTTTCCTTCACCATGGCGGCAGAGTTCGAGCAGACCGGGCGGAAGCGTCGAGAGCAGAGAGAAGCAAGGTGGAGAAGCAGAGAGGAAGGGGCTCGAATGGGATGCACAGTGCCTCGCATCGGCCTCGGCGCTCTTTATGGGGCTGCTTTCTAGTGGCTGACCCATGTGCCCGAGCGATCTTATCGCATCCTGTAACAGGTGATGGCCTGATATGTGGTAAAAAGGCGTCACGAAGATCGAGGAGTCCCTATCTACTCGTTCTGTTTACTGCGCCACGCCTCGTCCCGCACGCTTCTCCAATATTTCAAATCCCGTGAGATCCGGAGACCGCAGAGCATTCAATCGCGTCAAAGATTTCACACTCTAATTCACTCGAAGATTTATGGCATAATTCACTCGGCGATCTCAGAAGCCAGAATCGATCAAGGCGACTGATGCAGGGTTAAAGTACCAGGGTGCTTTCCAGACCTTGATGAAATGCCTCTGAAGCATAAGATCGAGTCGGAACCAACTTCAACCCTTCTTCACTCGGACCTCAATCCATTTGGGGGCTAATGAAGATGACATGTACCTAGGGTAGGGTCTTAGGCCTGACCTAGACACCCTACCCAAGGACACTGCCCTAGAGTCAAAGACATTCAAAGTCCAACAGAAGGCACCGACTGAAATCACCTTGAAGTGCAATCCACTCGACAGAAGCTTCCACTCGGATACCTCAATTCCACTCGACCATACGAAGAACCACTCGGAGTACAGAAGATCTAAAGCCACCCCAGGATGGCAACGGTCAGGCGTTCACTCTGTAGTCATAAAGACCATTAATAGCTGGCGTTACCAATAACGCCCCTGTCTTAACTCACATTGAACCTTGTGTAACCGAGGGCTGGAGGGGCATGGCGCACTCTATATAAGTCACCCCTCCTTTAGCACAGGGGTTCGCACCCCCTGTAACTCTCACACATAATCCAGTCGACAAGCCTCCGAGGCACCGAGACGTAGGGTTGTTACCTCCTCCGAGAGGGGCCTGAACTCGTAAAACTTGTGTGTACAACCTCGCCATAGCTAGGACCTTGCCTCCTCCTACGCACCCCCTACTCTTACTGTCAGACTCACTCCCACGACAGGCGACGCTCTTGGCCTGCGCGCCGCTTCAATGCCAGCGCTAGTAAGAGGTTACGTCCCCTCTAGGCCGGCGTCAATGCGGAGCGGCCGTTGTAGGCCGCTCTATAGCTGCATGTATGCGGGCAGCTGGCGCCGAGAGGGAACGCACGCGGGCGCGGGAGAAGGGATTTTGGTAGGCCAAGGTAGTCAGGAGCGGGCGTGGCAGCGGTCCGAACGCCCGCAAAGTCCCTAGTCTCTGGTTTGCGAAAAAAGTGTGTGTGGACCGTCAAGCGGACTGATACCTGACCGCGTTGGAGTGCTTCCGTGGTCTGAATTGTCTGGTCCAGACATATGCGGGTGGTTAGATGGTCGACATTGGAGATGCATGTATTCATTCACGCGGCGGTTAGCGTGTTTACCGATGCACGTTCCATGAGGGCATGTACAATGGTTCTATCTTAGGTGTGCCGGGTAGAATAAATGATGAGGTGGAGGAGCGAGAAATCATAAGAAAATGTGTGTCTTCTCTTATTTAAGAGGTAATAATGCGAGCACCAAGACTTGAACCCTAGTGGGCTGAGGATACCACTGTCCCTCTAACAATCCAACCACAGGTTGGTTCAAGAGATGATCTCTTAACATAATATGTCTCAACATATTTTTAGAAATAGCTAGTTATTGAAAATAAGACGAAGAGATAACCCATTGTAGACATGTTTTTTTTATCATATCTAAATTACATGAAAGACTTAAGATAATAAGAATGTCTTATCAACCATGTAAGAGCAACTCCAACGCAGGGACCCAAATCGTCCGCATGCGTCCGTTTGGGTCGGCACGGACAAAAGTGAAGGCCCAACGCGCCGACCCAAACCCAAAATGCGTCTGCTTTGCGTCCGCGCCGACACATTTGCGGCCCAAATTTGGGATGCAAATGCGTCGGCGCGGACGCGTCGCGCGCCTTCTCGGTGTCCGCCGCGTCCCCACCTGGCGGCCGGCCAACTACCCGCGGCCAGTTTGGTCAGCTTAATTTATGACCTCGGGCCCACTAGTCAGCAATGGCGGTCGGCTTTTTTAAGCCGAGAGTGCGGGGGGGGGGGGGGAGGGCGTCCTCATCCGCTTCCAGAAGGCCCCCGTCCCCATCTCGCCACCCTCTGCTCCCCCGTCGACGGCAACCCTAGCCACCGGCGCGATGGGCTTCTTCTCCGGCAACGGCAAAGCAAAGGGCAAGGCCCCGCCTCTGCCGGCGTCTTCCCACCGGCCGAGGCAGCGCGTGAGCGTGCCAGTGCACCAGGTGGAGTAGCACTGCCAGCACCGCGTCCCTCTCCCCTACCCCGATGTCACCCTGTTGCACGACTGGCATTTGGATCCGGAGAGGATCCCAGTGCCGGCAGCGCCACCGTCGGCAATGGCACACGTGGAGGAGGTGCGGCACCGGCGGGCGCTGCTGACGGCCGAGCAGCGCCATGACTCCGCCTACGATGCCGACTCGCCCTATTGGGCGCGTTGGTTCGCCTTCGAGCACGAGGAGGCCAGGCGGCGTGGCGTCCCTGAAGTCTCCCGTGGCTCCCTACCGCCGCCCATCGTCGTTCGCGACGAGGACCAGGAGGTGGAGGCCGCCTACCAGGCGGACACGACAGTTGTCCTCCGGGAAAGCGAGGAGGACAAGCGGCGTACCAGGCGCGCATGGCGGAGGCCATGGCGCTGTCCACGGCCACGACTGCGTCGTGCCGCCGCTGGCCCCGCCGTCCCCTGCCAAGGTCGAGCCGGAGCCGACGCCCATCGAGCGCTACTCCTGGACGGGAGTAGTGCGCGAGTGGGTCAGCGCCCCGCCGATCTGGATGGGGCGACCCCGGCGCAGGAGGCGACGTACCTCGAGCAATGGCGCCACCGACAACTGGCCAAGGAGCGCCGCCACGACGAGTACCTCGAGCAGCTGGAGCGCGATGCCGAGGAGGAGCAGCGCGAGGTGGAGGAGGAGGTGCGCCAGGCACAGCCCGCAGCGGCACAACCGGCGGCCGACATCGATGTCGTGTGGAACACGACGTTCCCCTAGGCCGGCCCTACGCGACGCTGATCAACCTCACCTGCCCCGACGTCAACGACGAGGACGCCTAAAGCAGCGCCCCGCCTCGTAGTTTAGGGTTTTAATGTTTTATTAAGTTTTTAATATTTAATTAATGTAATGTGGACGCGTGGACTATCGCAGGCCTTCGTGCCCGGCTTTAATGTTTAATTAATGGTTGTTTTAATTTTTGAAATATTTGTGTTCTTTTTTTTGCTTGCCATCAAAATGGGTTGGGCCAGCATTGGGTGCATGCGCCGACCCAAACACGAAAACAGACACGAGCGTCTGCCAAGCCGACCCAAACAAACAAAAATAAATAAAATCGCCGTCCGTTTGGGTCGGTGCGTTGGAGTTGCTCTAATTGCCTTACAAATCTCAAGAGTAGCACTTTGTGGTCCGGAGCTAAGCGGGTCATTTTCTCCGGTATGCCCTGAATCTCGATTGCAAAGATAGCCACAGCAAATAAACTCCACGCGATGCACGGACAGGACCACAGGTACAGGGTCTTGCGGCAGACGCGGGAGTGCCTGTTGGGCTCGAGTCCGACCGAGGCAATACTACGCCAAGCTCGACCCGCCGCGCCGGATGACAAGAGGCGTAGGCCAGTCGCACGAACTCGGAAGTACTACTACGTAATCCCACGGCGTCGCGGGCCCGATATGATAGCCTCCATCTCGAGTCCGTGCGCTCACACCCTCGAAAAAGAAGAGTCTGTGCGCTCGCGCGGAAAAGCGTTTCTCGCCACCAAGTGCGCTGACACGTAGGCACGGCCCCCGGATGTTAGCGAGGTTTTCAAACAGGTTTCAAGCCAGCCGACAAGGTCACTGGGCCCCGGTGAATCGGCTTTCGCGGGGCGGGCGGGCAGCGGACCAACCCGCGCGCACGGGCGGTATTTCTGATTGGTCCTCGCCGGCACCCACCGGCTGCACCTGGATGCGTTGCATCTTTTGAGCTGGCGTCTTGGCGTTGCCGATCTTCTATTCATAGTAGTGAGTAAAAGCATCTCCAGCCGTTTGGTCTCTTGGGAGTCGCCTTTTCAGGGCGTACCGGCGCTAACCGCGTGCTGGGGCGTGATGCTCCTCAGTCGCTGTGCCCATGTTTTTTTAAAAACAAAATCCGGCCCCACATTCGCACAAATAAGACGCAAATTCAACCAAACTTCGACGAGTTCATAAAATATTTTACAAAAGAAGAAAAGAAACACTACTAAACCCGCCGTCGCCCTCGCCGTTCCTCGCCGCCCGCCGCCCTGAAGCTCTACATGCCGAGGAGTCTGTAGAACTGCGTGTAGTCGCCGCCGCCGCCGTCGCCGTCGTCGCCACCTCCGCGGCCGCCGTCCCTGCTGCTCCCCTGCCCAGGGTCGCCGACGCGCGGCGGGTTGGACGGTCCGGGGGCATCCTCATCCTCGTCGCTGTCGAGGATCACCACGCCGTTCTCGTCCTCGCGCCCACGCTGGCGGGCGGCTATCTCCTGCAGGGCTCGGCTGCCAGACCATCTCGTCGCGGAGGTAGTCGTCCCGCGCCCACTTCAGGGCGGCCTCGTCGGAGAAGCCGCGCCGGGCTATGGCCTCATACTCCGCGGGGAGGCCGGACTCCACCTTCGGCCTGACGAGCCGAGAAGAGGTGGGGGAGGACTCGGCGATGCGAATGCCGCAGCTGCGGGTACGCTGGCTGATCGGCGCGTCCTGGGGCTCCGGCTTGACGGGGAGGAGGGACGGAGAGCCGGACGAGGAGGAGGACGACGGGTCCATGCGTCTCGGCGTCCACGAGCTCCCACGCCGGCGGGAGAAGGTGGGGGGAGCGGGGTACTCCAGCCTCGGCGTGTTGCCGCCCTTGATGTACTCGAGGACGGCCTCCAGCGTGCGGCCGGGCACGCCCCACCATCGGCGGAGCCCGTTGGCGTTGAGCCTCCAGGAGGGCACGACGCCGTTGGTGGCCTCGAGCTGCTCGGCGTGGCGGCGACGGAAGTACAGCTCCTATCGGTGTCAAAACCGGCGGATCTCGGGTAGGGGGTCCCGTACTGTGCGTCTAGGATCGATGGTAACATGAGACGGGGGACACGATGTTTACCCAGGTCCGGGCCCTCTCTATGGAGGTAATACCCTACTTCCTGCTTGATTGATCTTGATGAGTATGACTATTACAAGAGTTGATCTACCACGAGATCGTAATGGCTAAACCCTAAAAATCTAGCCTATATGACTATGGTAATGTATATATCCTTTTCGGACTAACGCCTCCGGTTTATATAGACACCGGGGGAATCTAGGGTTACATAGAGTCGGTTACATAAGAAAGAATCTTCATAGTCGGTCGCCAAGCTTGCCCTCCACGCCAAGGAGAATCCAATCCGGACACGGGTACAGTCTTCGGCCTTCATGTCTTCACAGCCCATCAGTCCGGCCCATTGGACAACAGACCGGACGCCCGATGACCCCTTAGTCCAGGACTCCCTCAGTAGCCCCCGAACCAGTCTTCAATAGCGAGGTGTTCGACACACAAATTGTCTTCGGCATTGCAAGGCGGGTTCCTCCTTTAATGATCTCCAAGTAATGTATTCGGCCATTGATCCAATTTCGCTCCCCTCGGCTTCTGCGCGTTAAATAACTTCGTCTTCCATGTGTCGAGCGAAGGTGAGAGGTCGGGGTATTTTTGCAGATAACACCCCGTCCACGCAAGGAAGGGCGCCTATTAAAGAGATTGGATCCTAGATCCGTTCGTCACCACGCAGAGAAAAAACCCTGGAGACTGCTTAGAAGAAACCATTCCAGCATGGCTAGCGTCCCCAGCTCCTCCACCCGTTCCGGCCCAGAGAAAGGCGAATGGAAGAGGTGTTCAGTGTCCCACAGTCAACTGATGAAGTTGCAGACGTAGGGAATTCCCCCTGCAGATTTAGTCCCTGTTCGAGCGGGGCTAGACTCCTTCAACGGTGAGACTCAGGCAGAGGACTCTCCCAATCCATCCGGGGGAGTGCGAGTATGTTTCATCCCCTACCTGCTAAGAGGCGTCGGTTTTCCAATCCATCCGTTCCTCTGAGGGCTTCAGGAATATTATGGCCTCCAGCTGCCTCCATTCTACATATCGCAGGTTATGTTGCCTTATGCGAATTATTCCTGGGTATCGAAGCCCATTTCGAGCTGTGGAGGAAGTTGTTCTGTCTTGTCCGGCGCAATCATGAGGGGTTAATATTTGAAGTGGGCGGAGCCGAAGTGTGGTGTATCGCCGACACCGGATATCCGTCCGACACGCCAAGGAAGGCATCCGAAGAATGGCCTTCCGAATGGTTTTATATTGAGGACGTCGCACTTCCTGACCCAGTTCAAAAGGGTCTTCCTGAATTCGCGAGTGTTCCGCTGAAGAAACGCCACAGTTGGCGTCCCCGGAGTCATGAAGAGGATGATAGTGCAGAAGTTCGTCAGCTGATGAGCAAGATAAAGATGCTTGCTCAGTCCGGACTCACCATAATCGAGGTAATGGCGACCTCCATAGTGCGAGGAGTTCAGCCGCTACAATACCGAGGGCTGCCAATGTGGTACTATAATGGGGAGGATGCCGCCTCCCGCAATGGCCGGAAAGGTCCGGATACCCCCGCCGCTCTGGCCAAGATATTGGCCAAGCTGTTCAAAGGGGAGGAAGAGGAATTTCTTCGCATTAAGCGTAGAGATGGGTATTCTATGTATGATCCTCCCAGTTGGGTAAGCCTCCACCCCTCTGTTTCACTCGTTCCCTTGCCGGATTACTTCTGATAAATTTTAAATCTGTTTATTACGATAGCATTGGCGAAAGGTCACCGAAGGACTTCATAGTCCCGCCCCACAGCCGGAGAACCACAACGGGGAGCTTGATCCTGGATTTGAGGAGGATCCGGATATATCCGTGGTGCTCGCGGAGGGAGTGTTTTACCAGACAAGCTATGACGGCACAGAAGTGGCTATCACCGCCGACTACCCTGGTCTCCTTCCTGCTTCACATGTAAATAACCAAGAAACACTTTTTCTAAAAGAGTGCTCTTATTCTGCCTCACCCACCGCACTGTATCGTGCTCCACAGGGGAGACGTTCGGCGATTCCAAAGAGATCGGCTCCTGCACCGGGCAAGCCTTCGAAGAGGAAGACCGGTGAAGACACAACCAGGCCTTTGTCGAGGAGGTACGGATAAATATGATTTTCGGCGGCCGCATCCGACTGTGACTTATGTGTTTGTTTGGCTACAGGAAAAAGGTTCGCCAAACTGTGTCCGGGGACCCGGCCGGTCGCGCTCCCAACAACTAGGATTTAGATCCAGTCGGGGGGACGGGGGCCGGTGTAGGAACGACGCCGGACTGCCCTTCGGCCGAGGGTTCGGAAAATATGTCTGTCACCAACTCGGAGGTGGAGAGCGCCATGAATCATCGGTGCTGCAGGGCTGTTTTACGAGACCCCAAGCTCTCGGAAGAGGCATTTAATGCCTTTAGCTCGGGCGACGCGTACATCCGAGCTGCTCGAGATGGGCTTAGAAGAGCCACGAAGCAATATCTGACAGATGTGCAGGTAAGTTTTCTTTGTCAAAAAAGGATAACCATATGCCCGTAGCCCCCGAGACTGAAAGCAGTTGGCACAACTGATTTAAGGATCGTTGTACGACCAGGTCCTTACAGAAAAGAATGGCTTGCTGGCCCAAGAGCTGGAGCAGTGCCGGGCGCAGCTAAATGCTGCTACCGCCGAACTGGAAAACTTCAAGAAGTCGTCTTTTGGTAATGTTCCCCTCCATCGAGGAACAAGAATTGCATACCAACTGTGCTAATTCTGCTGCTGGTCGCATAATAGGGTCGCCTGATCAACTTGAAGAGAAGTTGAAGATCGCCCAAGAGGGAGAAAAAGAGGCGAAAAGGCAACACGCCATGGGCGAGCGTGTGCTGACCCGCGTCAGAGACGAGAAAAACAAGCTACAGGATTCCAACACTACATTGGGTGAAGAATTGAAAGATGTTCGAGCCCAGCTAGCCGATTCCGTGAGGGAGAACAAGAAGCTGTTGGGCGGCATATTCAGTATGTGTCCGAACTATTTTAAAGTAGTTCCGAGATAAATGGATCTGATATAGTCATGTTTGCAGGTATATTGACGGGCCGTCCTGAAGAGGAGGTGTCCGGATCATCAAATGATATGCTGCAAAGACTGTCGCAAGTGCACCAGCATGCCCGGCTGGCCATGCGGAGCGTTGCCAAGGCCTTATGGCCATTCGCCTCCCCTCCAGGAAGTATGGAGGAGCTTGTAGAGCTGTTCAAGGGAGCGCGGCGGCGTATCCGACTATAGAAGATATCGGCCTGCCGAGAGGGTGCGCGAGAGGCCTGGGCCATGGTGAAAACGCGATATACCATGCTGGATCCGAATCACATGGCCCGGGTTGGACCGTTAGGGTCAAATGGGGAAGAAATTCCCGTTAGTTTAGTATATGACCAAGTAGAGGTGGCCGCTAAATATTCCCAACAGGATTGTAAGTTAGACTACCTGTTGGAAGGTGTAGAGGAGGAAGCGTTCGAGCCCAAGTGACAGTGTACTTTCCTCATTATGTGGAACTCTAGCTGAATTGTATATCATTTGTCATGCAGACCTTTTCGCTTCAGCCTCCGGACCCGAAGGTGCGGAGTGTTTCCGAATACCGTCGCGGCCGAATAGGCCGGGGTATGCCTGGAAAACTAGGCGTAGGGGTCATAGTTGCTTGAACAGACAAGTTGTATCTGGCTAGCTATGTTATATTACATTGATATCGTAAGAAACATCTTCCAAAGAGAATAGTTCCGTTAGGGGTTCCTTTCCCTGGGTGTGCATGCATTTAATGTACATGTACGACTTGTGATGTGAGCATCACGGTTTATATAACTTCTGGGGGTGCACAATGGAGTGTGTTTAAAAAACATCTTTAATTCACCGACCGAATATTCTCTTAAGAACGCTAGCTTTCGGCTTCACCCAGTCTGAGGTACACATCCGGATGACCCGGCAGTAACAATCGCAGAGGTGCTCCCTTTATGCCCTAGCCGAACTAACGGGAACGTAGGGCATAAGCACAGGAGCCAGGCAACTCAGCTTGGCCAAAACTTAAGTCATATCAATGCATATAGTGGCAAAGAAAAGGTACATATGAAAAAACTCATATGTGAAGAGCTTGATGCTCCGTGAATAATGAAAAAGCTTATGTCCAAGAAGCCCCCAGGTATAATGGACGTACACATATTAAAATGGGTACGCCAGCGGTGTTCGGTCGAGCCGTATGAGAGCTTTAAAGCGAAGAAATAAAGGTGGAAAAGAGAGAAAAAGTAATGGAAACTATAGAGGAGAAGGAGACTAACAAAGAGTTCGGCGCTAGGCATAGAACCTTCGGAGTCTGGCCGTGTTCCAGGGATTCGGCTCTAGGTGATTGTCTGATGCATCGCGAAGACGGTACGCTCCTCCGGTAAGAACTTCGTCGATTATGAAGGGACCCTCCCATTTGGGCTTGAGTTTGTCCTTTTTCTTCTCCGGCAGGCGTAGAACGAGTTCGCCAATGTTGTATGTCTTGGCCCGTACTTCTCTGCCTTGATATCTTCGAGCCTGCTGTTGATAAAATGTTGAACGGGCTTTGGTGACGTCGCGCTCCTCCTCCAGGGCATCTAGGCTGTCCTGCCGATTCAACTCGGCCTCTTTCTCTTCGTACATACGCACTCGAGGTGAGTCATGTATAATATCGCAGGGCAACACAGCCTCTGCACCATACACCATGAAGAAAGGTGTGTATCCGGTAGTACGGTTGGGTGTGGTCCGCAGCCCCCAGAGTACGGAGTCGAGCTCCTCAACCCAGTGCTTGTCTGATTCTTTCAAAGACCGCACTAGTCTGGGTTTGATGCCGCTCATAATAAGACCATTCACTCGTTCGACTTGACCGTTGGTTTGCGGGTGGTAGATGGAGGCATAATCGAGTTTAATACCCAGATTAGTACACCAGGTTTTTACCTCGTCAGTTGTGAAATTAGAGCCGTTGTCAGTGATGATGCTGTGTGGGACACCATAACGGTGCACAACCCCGGATATGAAGTCTATCACCGGGCCGGACTCAGCCGTTTTGACCGGTTTAGCTTCTATCCACTTAGTGAATTTGTCCACCATAACCAGTAGATATTTTTTCTTACGGCTTTGTGACGCCCGGATAATTAAGCTACAGTAATCCCTCGTTAACGATGCCACATCACCCCGTTACTGTTGATAAACTCTCGATGGTTCAGAACCGAAACAAATTCAAAATTTAAATAAAAGCAAACAACAAAAGTTTTCAGATGTTAAAACTAAAATGTTCGGATCGTGACAAATATTGCGTAGGTAGTTATGGTGAAGAAACAACATTTTTATAAAAAGTTTAAATGCACTTAAATGATTAAAACAGTAGGTAAAACTATTAAATAAATGCCTTTGATATTTTATAAAATCATAAACTATTTTATCTTGAGGTAAAACTTTTTAGGGTAGTGGGTTGTTTTGGAACACTAATTTGGAGCTATTGTCATGTTTTACTGAACTAAGAATAAAGTGTAACTAAAATAAAACAGAAAAGGAAAAAGAACTAAAACTAAAACAAACAAACAAAAAACAACTGCCCCCCCTGACTGGGCCTTGGCCCAGTTGGCCGTGTGGCCGAGCGGCCTGCCGGCCCAACCCACCCCCCCCCCCCCCCCGCGCCCCTGGCCTACTAGGCCCCCCACCAGTAAACCCTAGCCGTAACCCCCCACTTCCCCACTCCCTCGTCTCCCTCCTGGTGCCGCCCCCCCTCCCGCACGCACGCGACACACACACACACACCATCGCCGCCACCCTGGGCTCTGGAGCACCCGCGCTCGAGCCCCGCACCATCCGGCGACCCGGCGGCCGTGGATGAGCCGCCCGCCGGCGACGACCTCCGCCACCTCGCCTCCCCGCGTCGGCCTGGACAACCCCGGCCCGAGCCACCACCCGTGGCCCCATCACCGGACCGCCGCCGCCTGGAGCTGACCTCGCCTGACGTTGCCCCGCCGTCGCCGCGTCCCCGTCCTCCTCCCCGCCGGACTGCATCCGCCTCCCCGACACGGCGACGACGCCTCGTCCCCATCCTCCTCCACAACGGTCGCCCCCGAGCCTCGCCGCCCCGCTTCTCTCCAACGCCGGTGGGGCCACCTCCGGCCTCCAGTCCCTTCTCCCTTCCCCGCGCCGTACCCGCCCGCTGCCCGCCTCGCATCGCCCCACCGCGCCTGTTCCGGTAGCCGCCCGTGCCGCCGCGGATGTCGACTCCGCCGTCGACGCCGGCCAAGTCCGGCCGCCCCGCGACAGCCGGTCGACGTGGTCGACCCCTAGCTACCCATCGGTCCCCTTCGCGCATCGAACCGACGCCCGTAGCGCAAGCCCCGGCGGGTTCCCGCGTTGCTGCCGTCGCCGGCGCACTGTAACTCCTCGCCGGCGTTAACCACGATGACGTGGACGTCATTAACCCCCCTAACCAAATCCCTAACAGCCACTGACATCGGACCCCACAGTCCTAATTAATCTCATCGGTTTTGTTTAAAAGTCTATTAAACAAATCACTCAATGACACTCGGGCCACACTGGGCCCTTTGACTAGTCAAACTACTGACTAGGACTAGCCCAGTCAATGGTAGGTGGGACCCCGTGGCCCACTTTGACCAGTCAACAAGGACTAGTCAACTGCTGACTGAGCCGTCAACTAGGACCCACTGTCATCCTCACATACAAATAGCTGGGTACACTCTCTGTGTACCCGTAGCAATTTAACATTTAATTTCGAATTAAAACAATTTAGAAAATGTTTTAAAACTTTAAATATTAATAATAAATAATAAAAATAATAAATTAAATTAATAAAAATAAATAATTAAAATGATAATAATAAATAAATAATAAAGATAATTAATTAAGATAGTTAATTAACTTAATTAATCCTGTTAAGTTAAACTAATTAAACTTAATTAACCTAATAACTAGTTAACCTAATTAAATCACTGTTAATTAGCTAAACAGTCCCTGACAGGTGGGACCCATCTGTCAGGTTGACCAGGTCAACGGTCAATGTTGACTGCTGATGTCAGCATGACATCATGCTGATGTCATAAATCCAAATTTCGAATTAAATTAAATAATTAATTAAATTCCAGAAATTAATAAAATCTTTAGAAAATCATATCTTTTAATCCGTAACTCGGATTAAAATATTTTCAACATGAAAGTTGCTCAGAATGACGAGACGAATCCGGATACGCAGTCCGTTCGTCCACCACACCTCCCTAACCTATCGAACTCGCAACTTGCCCCCTCCGGTCCGTCTGTCCGAAAACGCGAAACATCGGGAATACTTTCCCGGATGTTCCCCCCTTCGCCGGTACCACCTACTGTCGCGTTAGGACACCCCCTAGCACTGCTCATTGTCATGTCACGCATCGTCATGCTTATGTTTGCATTATATTTACTGTTTCCTCCCCCTCTTCTCTCCGGTAGACTACGAGACCGACACTGCTGCTGCCCAGTTCGACTACGGAGTTGACGACCCCTCCTACTTGCCAGAGCAACCAGGCAAGCCCCCCCCCCTTGATCACCAGATATCGTCTATTCTTCTCTATACTGCTTGCATTAGAGTAGTGTAGCATGTTACTGCTTTTCGTTAATCCTATCCTGATGCATAGCCTGTCATTGTTGCTACAGTTGTTACCATTACCTGCTATCCTACTGCTTAGTATAGGATGCTAGTGTTCCATCAGTGGCCCTACACTCTTGTCCGTCTGCCATGCTATACTACTGGGCCGTGATCACTTCGGGAGGTGATCACGGGTATATACTATATACATTATATACATGACACATGTGGTGACTAAAGTCGGGTCGGCTCGAGGAGTACCCGCAAGTGATTCTGATGAGGGGGCTGAAAGGACAGGTGGCTCCACCCCGGTAGAGGTGGGCCTGGGTTCCTGACGGCCCCCGACTGTTACTTTGTGGCGGAGCGACATGGCAGGTTGAGACCACCTAGGAGAGAGGTGGGCCTGGCCCTGGTCGGCGTTCGCGGATACTTAACACGCTTAACGAGTTCTTGGTATTTGATCTGAGTCTGGCCATTTGGTCTATACGCACTAACCATCTACGTGGGAGTAGTTATGGGTATCCCGGCGTCGTGGTATCAACCGAAGCCTTCTTGACGTCAGCGACTGAGTGGCGCGCGCCGGATTGGACTGGAACGCCACTAGGCTAGGTCTGCTTCCGGCCGCGTACGCAACGTGCAGGTGTGCATAGGGCGATGGGCCCAGACCCCTGCGCGCATAGGGTTAGACCGGCGTGCTGACCTCTCTATTGTGCTTAGGTGGGGCTGCGACGTGTTGATCTTACGAGGCCGGGCATGACCCAGAAAAGTGTGTCCGGCCAAATGGGATCGAGCGTGTTGGGTTATGTGGTGCACCCCTGCAGGGAAGTTTATCTATTCGAATAGCCGTGTCCCTCGGTAAAAGGACGACCCGGAGTTGTACCTTGACCTTATGACAACTAGAACTAGATACTGAATAAAATACACCCTTCCAAGTGCCAGATACAACCCGGTGATCGCTCTCTAACAGGGCGACGAGGAGGGGATCACCGGGTAGGATTATGCTATGCGATGCTACTTGGAGGACTTCAATCTTCTCTCTTCTACATGCTGCAAGATGGAGGCTGCCAGAAGCGTAGTCTTCGACAGGATTAGCTATCCCCCTCTTATTCTGGCATTCTGCAGTTCAGTCCACTGATATGGCCCTTTACACATATACACATGCATATGTAGTGTAGCTCCTTGCTTGCGAGTACTTTGGATGAGTACTCACGGTTGCTTTCCTCCCTCTTTTCCCCTTTCTATACCTGATTGTCGCAACCAGATGCTGGAGTCCAGGAGCTAGAGATCCCGAGGATGATTCTACATGGAGTTCGGCTTCGAGGAGTAGTTAGGAGGTCCCAGGCAGGAGGCCTTGCCTTTTCGATCGTTGCTACTTTGTGCTAGCCTTCTTAAGGCAAACTTGTTTAACTTATGTCTGTACTCAGATATTGTTGCTTCCGCTGACTCGTCTGTGATCGAGCACTTGTATTCGAGCCCTCGAGGCCCCTGGCTTGTATTATAATGCTTGTATGACTTATTTTTGTTTTGGAGTTGTGTTGTGATATCTTCCCGTGAGTCCCTGATCTTGATCGTACACATTTGCGTGCATGATTAGTGTACGGTCAAATCGGGGGCGTCACAAGTTGGTATCAGGGCCGACTGCCTGTAGGAATCCCCCTTCCCAAACTCCTTGGCCGAAGTTGAGTCTAGACATTGCAAAAACTTTTACTAACATGGCTGTGTGTCTTACGGGCCCACGTCGCCATTGGGTGGTATTAGGATCTTTTACTCCTTGTCTATACTCTGGGACTATGATCTCTCTTCTATTCGGGTTAAGTGAATTTTACTAAATCTAACATTAGGATCTCGTTATCACTTTCACCCGGAGAGCCCTTATTACTGATGATCGTCTGCTGCACGTGAAGACCCTGAAGATACTCTCCGCTGATAACCCGAGAACTTGTGTTCATTGCTTTTGCAATTCCCTTTCATCGATAAACTCCTATGAATAACCACGTATACTCGCCATTCATACAATGTTTCCCAGTTGATCTTGTTATTACAAGATACCCCGAAATTATCTCTGTTGTTCCGAGAATCATTGAGCTTACTGCCTTGCTGTTCTTTGACACCTGAATACCCCTACGGATAATCCTCGCACTTACCGAGTATCCGCTCATCCCCAGTTGATTCAGGTATTTCACAAAAGTGTGCAAAATATCATTCGATTTTCCGAAAATCTTCAGGAGCCTTTTTGCTCTTGAAATTCTTGCTTACTTGCATTATGATTAATCTTAAGTCTCGTAATCTTATTGGCATCTCTTGTCATTATCATTTTGAGTCTGTTGATTCAATTTGTTGCGAATGCTCGCAATCCTCAATCATATCCTAGAATTCATTCTTCCGTCTCAGACGGCATTTTAAACGTGAGCTGGATTTCGACCTATCAAATTGCCATCGATTGTACCCCTAAGCCTACTCAACTTATCCATCCTTGATCAGAGCGTTGCTTCTGACCCCATGATTTGGAAATCATAATTCTTTTGCATTTGAACTTTGAGTTAGTCAGTTGCTTCTATAATCAGATCTCCTTGCATTCTCCTTCCTCTGGTTGAGTACCGATGCTCACATCAGATCCCTTGTGGACCATCGGTTCCTTTGTTGGATTTTATCCGACAGTGTCCTTCATAATGAATAACCTTGTGAGCCTTTCCATGGGTATATAATGCCTTTGGTAAATTGTATCATCTATTTTTGAACAATGCTCTTCTTTCGAGCTTGTAATATTTAGTCCGAAGTTTGTGGTATATGTTCCTAAGATGCCTTGATGGGTTGAACCTATACCTTCCCTAAAAACCGTATGAACCCGAAGGTTTTCACAAGCCATACCCTTCTGGTATTTTACCAGATAATTTTCTACCATACAACTTCATCGAACGCGAGAAGTGAATGAAAGGTTATGCATTGAAGAAGTGGGAGTCGACCTTGAACTTTACGTTCATGCCCATGGACCCGATGAAGATCTTATCATTAAAGCTTTTCTTAAATTAAATTGTTCCATTGGTATAAGTTCATCTTATATCTGGGATCTGGCCTTTTTCAATCATGGTTCCGACCATGTTCTCTTTTAAATACCATTTCTCATACAAGTTGAGCACTTGTCTTCTGCAGAGCAATACCCTAGTCCAGCCTCTACCTTGATCTGTCGTCGAGTATTACCCCCTGGTATCTCGAGATTATCATGGAACTGCATAACTTCTTATGAGTTCTTCATCAAGTGCTACATTCTCACTGATTCCAATTTTCCACGGGCTCTCAGTTATTAGTCACTCGAGAACACCGACAAGTGAATCGATTCCGCACTCCGATTCAATAACTCTAAGTAATTCTTGTTGCTTACGAGTTTAATAATCCTTCAAGTCATTACTAGCCTTATCGGCTATATCCTTATCGTGAAAACTTTTTAACTGTGCTACCCGGTCCTTCCCGGAACACAACTTTCGATGATGAGCTAAGCTTACGTCGATCTTCCTCGTCATATTAGTTCGCCTTGCACAACAAGCTTGATTTCAAGTTTGTGCCGTACCCTTGGTTCCATTAACCTATCGCTTTCATCATTCCTCTGACTTGATGTCATCGCCGATATATTACATCTTCATGAAATCTCTCGACAAATGTGTCGTGATCAGCACCAACATTTTGAGCTCTTCCAGGATATCAGTCGAAATTTAGGATGAGAAATACCATCCTTGCCCCTCGATGATTTGTGTTATCATCGGCAACGTTATTGCCCCCCCCACTCCAATTCAGACTTTATCATGATATGGAGATCTTTCCTATCTAGCTTATGTTATGTTCTACATTGAAGTATTACTGTCCTTCATGTCAAGGATATTGTGAGAATTTCTCCACCTCTTGAGAATTCTTGATATAGTAATACTTCTCGCCATCTCCATTTGTTTTATGATCCCCGTGTTGTTTCTAACCTGAATACCGACAATTGAACTATGATGTGCGACTTCAAAACTTCTAGCAACCCTATTGCTTTGAAGTTAATGGTCGATATTTCATTCTTAGACCATTGGTTATCGAATCACCGTTCTAACATTGATCATTCTACCTAAGCCCATATTCGGGTGCACCTAACAACCAATGTTTAACTGTGTATGTTTTCCTCGAGCATACATCATTAAGTCATTCGATCTAGCTAATGTTATCTCCTTGTTCACATAGTGGTGGAAATCCATCTTTTGGAAATCTCAATGGATTGTTGCTGAGTCAATCAGTCACCTCCTCACCTCTCCTTGATGAAATGAACCCTTGTTCGGAACTCGCTTCCATAGTTCATCTCCCGAGAATCTTCGATGTCGTTTCGACAATTTGTGTTGCACCTTTCTTCTCAGGCATCCTGAGTCTGAGTTATCCTGACACCAATCATATCTGAATCTCGGTCAGATATGATGGTTGGAACATATTTCCAAGAGTTATAACATTGGCCTATTTATGACCCGGTAAGGTGATGATACCCAGCACACCTGGCGGGAGGACCTACTGCTATAAGTTTTCCCTTTTAGCAAGGTTGGCTGTTGTTCCATGAGGAAATTGTAAGACTTATTCTATAAGTTGTTCCTGATGGATCCTTTTTGTTTCCAAAGTCTGATCTTCACCTGTTGACCATGTCAATGCTATCTCGAAGCCTGTCTATGGTACTCCGATTTTCAACAGGAACATTTGAAGCCCAATGTTAAATGTTTCCTGCTCAATTATCCAAACGCCGTTGTATGGGTAATGCCATGAAATTTCTCTCCCCTACCTAAAGAGTTTTCTACATTATATCCTGTCATGAATATCATACTCAGCTTGTCCTTGGGAAGGATATAACCTTGAAATATGTGTTTAAACACATTTTCCTTTCCATTCTTCTGTTTAATCTGATAATCATATTTTCCTTTCCATTGTGTGGTTTAACCTTTCTGGTGAACTATATGATCTAAGCAGTAATATTCTCCTGCTTATGTAAACACCTCGGTGTACAACTCTGTCAGTAAGACCCTGTTATTATTGTTGGTGACATTTCGGTAACCACCGATGGACGAGAACTTTGCCTAATGGTCCGCCTCGTTTCAACGAGCAGGCAAATGGTTCTCTTCGTCCCTCGCCCTTGGTACCGACGATGTTGCTGACATATAACTGACAGGCTACCCTCTGCCATGCCTTGCCATCATGATCGTGCAAGATATCACCGCCCTTCCTATTTTAACCCACATGGTGGGCCCATAACCCACAGTTCCACAGGATCGAACCTGACTCTCCTGTGCACCCCCTGTTCCCAAATTTATTCATCGCGCGTGGCCTCGTATGTAATTCACGGGCCACCGTCCCAAGTGATCAATTCTGGTATCGGACACAATACTTATTCCCGTTGCTCTGAACCCCTTTTCACTCTGTTTCAGGCAATGAACGATTGCCTATCCGCTCGAAACTTCTTATTACACTGTCCTACTCTGCTCTCGATGTGTTTCATTTGTTCAACTCGAGAGATACTCATATGTTCATTCTTGGGATAACCCCCAGATGATTTTCCCTTATAACATCCTATCGTTGAAGAGCTGCCCCTTACCTATTCGTAAGTACGATGGAGTTCCCCGAAGAAAGGACGACAACATCATCATGATGCATAGGAATAAAGAATTGAAGACATCAATGAAAGGGATTAACTTCTTCGAGAAGATCCGTTATAATTTCGTAACCAGAACTTTCCCCCTTACCCCACCTCCTCAATCTCGGGACGAGATTTCTTGTAGTGGAGGAGAATTGTGACGCCCGGATAATTAAGCTACAGTAATCCCTCGTTAACGATGCCACGTCACCCCGTTACTGTTGATAAACTCTCGATGGTTCAGAACCGAAACAAATTCAAAATTTAAATAAAAGCAAACAACAAAAGTTTTCAGATGTTAAAACTAAAATGTTCGGATCGTGACAAATATTGCGTAGGTAGTTATGGTGAAGAAACAACATTTTTATAAAAAGTTTAAATGCACTTAAATGATTAAAACAGTAGGTAAAACTATTAAATAAATGCCTTTGATATTTTATAAAATCATAAACTATTTTATCTTGAGGTAAAACTTTTTAGGGTAGTGGGTTGTTTTGGAACACTAATTTGGAGCTATTGTCATGTTTTACTGAACTAAGAATAAAGTGTAACTAAAATAAAACAGAAAAGGAAAAAGAACTAAAACTAAAACAAACAAAAAAAAGAAAAACAACTGCCCCCCCCTGACTAGCCCTTGGCCCAGTTGGCCGTGTGGCCGAGCGGCCTGCCGGCCCAACCCCCCCCCCCCCCCCCCCCCCCCGCGCCCCTGGCCTACTAGGCCCCCCACCAGTAAACCCTAGCCGTAACCCCCCACTTCCCCACTCCCTCGTCTCCCTCCTGGGGCCGCCCCCCCTCCCGCACGCACGCGACACACACACACCATCGCCGCCACCCTGGGCTCTGGAGCAGCCGCGCTCGAGCCCCGCACCATCCAGCGACCCGGCGGCCGTGGATGAGCCGCCCGCCGGCGACGACCTCAGCCACCTCGCCTCCCCGCGTCGGCCTCGACAACCCCGGCCCGAGCCACCACCCGTGGCCCCATCACCGGACCGCCGCCGCCCGGAGCTGACCTCGCCTGACGCTGCCCCGCCGTCGCCGCGTCCCCGTCCTCCTCCCCGCCGGACTGCGTCCGCCTCCCCGACACGGCGAGGACGCCTCGTCCCCATCCTCCTCCACAACGGTCGCCCCCGAGCCTCGCCGCCCCGCTTCTCTCCAACGCCGGTGAGGCCACCTCCAGCCTCCAGTCCCTTCTCCCTTCCCCGCGCCGTACCCGCCCGCTGCCCGCCTCGCATCGCCCCACCGCGCCTGTTCCGGTAGCCGCCCGTGCCGCCGCGGATGTCGACTCCGCCGTCGACGCCGGCCAAGTCCGGCCGCCCCGCGACCACCGGTCGACGTGGTCGACCCCTAGCTACCCATCGGTCCCCTTCGCGCATCGAACCGACGCCCGTAGCGCAAGCCCCGGCGGGTTCCCGCGTTGCTGCCGTCCCCGGCCCACTGTAACTCCTCGCCGGCGTTAACCACGATGACGTGGACGTCATTAACCCCCCTAACCAAATCCCTAACAGCCACTGACATCGGACCCCACAGTCCTAATTAATCTCATCGGTTTTGTTTAAAAGTCTGTTAAACAAATCACTCAATGACACTCGGGCCCCACTGGGCCCTTTGACCAGTCAAACTATTGACTAGGACTAGCCCAGTCAATGGTAGGTGGGACCCCGTGGCCCACTTTGACCAGTCAACTGGGACCCACTGTCATCCTCACATACAAATAGCTGGGTACACTCTCTGTGTACCCGTAGCAATTTAACATTTAATTTCGAATTAAAACAATTTAGAAAATGTTTTAAAACTTTAAATATTAATAATAAATAATAAAAATAATAAATTAAATTAATAAAAATAAATAATTAAAATGATAATAATAAATAAATAATAAAGATAATTAATTAAGATAGTTAATTAACTTAATTAATCCTGTTAAGTTAAACTAATTAAACTTAATTAACCTAATAACTAGTTAACCTAATTAAATCACTGTTAATTAGCTAAACAGTCCCTGACAGGTGGGACCCATCTGTCAGGTTGACCAGGTCAACGGTCAATGTTGACTGCTGATGTCAGCATGACATCATGCTGATGTCATAAATCCAAATTTCGAATTAAATTAAATAATTAATTAAATTCCAGAAATTAATAAAATCTTTAGAAAATCATATCTTTTAATCCGTAACTCGGATTAAAATATTTTCAACATGAAAGTTGCTCAGAATGACGAGACGAATCCGGATACGCAGTCCGTTCGTCCACCACACCTCCCGAACCTATCGAACTCGCAACTTGCCCCCTCCGGTCCGTTTGTCCGAAAACGCGAAACATCGGGAATACTTTCCCGGATGTTCCCCCCCTTCGCCGGTACCACCTACTGTCGCGTTAGGACACCCCCTAGCACTGCTCATTGTCATGTCACGCATCGTCATGCTTATGTTTGCATTATATTTACTGTTTCCTCCCCCTCTTCTCTCCGGTAGACTACGAGACCGACACTGCTGCTGCCCAGTTCGACTACGGAGTTGACGACCCCTCCTACTTGCCAGAGCAACCAGGCAAGCCCCCCCCTTGATCACCAGATATCGTCTATTCTTCTCTATACTGCTTGCATTAGAGTAGTGTAGCATGTTACTGCTTTCCGTTAATCCTATCCTGATGCATAGCCTGTCATTGTTGCTACAGTTGTTACCCTTACCTGCTATCCTACTGCTTAGTATAGGATGCTAGTGTTCCATCAGTGGCCCTACACTCTTGTCCGTCTGCCATGCTATACTACTGGGCCGTGATCACTTCGGGAGGTGATCACGGGTATATACTATATACATTATATACATGACACATGTGGTGACTAAAGTCGGGTCGGCTCGAGGAGTACCCGCAAGTGATTCTGATGAGGGGGCTGAAAGGACAGGTGGCTCCACCCCGGTAGAGGTGGGCCTGGGTTCCTGACGGCCCCCGACTGTTACTTTGTGGCGGAGCGACAGGGCAGGTTGAGACCACCTAGGAGAGAGGTAGGCCTGGCCCTGGTCGGCGTTCGCGGATACTTAACACGCTTAACGAGTTCTTGGTATTTGATCTGAGTCTGGCCATTTGGTCTATACGCACTAACCATCTACGTGGGAGTAGTTATGGGTATCCCGGCATCGTGGTATCAACCGAAGCCTTCTTGACGTCAGCGACTGAGTGGCGCGCGCCGGATTGGACTGGAACGCCACTAGGCTAGGTCTGCTTCCGGCCGCGTACGCAACATGCAGGTGTGCATAGGGCGATGGGCCCAGACCCCTGCGCGCATAGGGTTAGACCGGCGTGCTGACCTCTCTGTTGTGCTTAGGTGGGGCTGCGACGTGTTGATCTTACGAGGCCGGGCATGACCCAGAAAAGTGTGTCCGGCCAAATGGGATCGAGCGTGTTGGGTTATGTGGTGCACCCCTGCAGGGAAGTTTATCTATTCGAATAGCCATGTCCCTCGGTAAAAGGACGACCCGGAGTTGTACCTTGACCTTATGACAACTAGAACTGGATACTGAATAAAATACACCCTTCCAAGTGCCAGATACAACCCGGTGATCGCTCTCTAACAAGGCGACGAGGAGGGGATCGCCGGGTAGGATTATGCTATGCGATGCTACTTGGAGGACTTCAATCTTCTCTCTTCTACATGCTGCAAGATGGAGGCTGCCAGAAGCGTAGTCTTCGACAGGATTAGCTATCCCCCTCTTATTCTGGCATTCTGCAGTTCAGTCCACTGATATGGCCCTTTACACATATACACATGCATATGTAGTGTAGCTCCTTGCTTGCGAGTACTTTGGATGAGTACTCACGGTTGCTTTTCTCCCTCTTTTCCCCTTTCTATACCTGATTGTCGCAACCAGATGCTGGAGTCTAGGAGCTAGAGATCCCGAGGATGATTCTACATGGAGTTCGGCTTTGAGGAGTAGTTAGGAGGTCCCAGGCAGGAGGCCTTGCCTTTTCGATCGTTGCTACTTTGTGCTAGCCTTCTTAAGGCAAACTTGTTTAACTTATGTCCGTACTCAGATATTGTTGCTTCCGCTGACTCGTCTATGATCGAGCACTTGTATTCGAGCCCTCGAGGCCCCTGGCTTGTATTATAATGCTTGTATGACTTATTTTTGTTTTAGAGTTGTGTTGTGATATCTTCCCGTGAGTCCCTGATCTTGATCGTACACATTTGCGTGCATGATTAGTGTACGGTCAAATCGGGGGCGTCACAGGCTTCCCCCTTTAAGGGGTCCAACCATATCCAGTCCCCAGACCGCGAAAGGCCAAGTGATGGGGATAGTTTGTAAGGAAGTTGGGGGCATATGGCTTTGGTTGGCGAAGAGTTGGCATCCCACGCAGCGTTGGACGAGGTCATGTGTGTCTGCGTGGGCTGTCGGCCAATAAAACCCAGTACGGAAGGCCTTGGTAACGAGAGCCCGAGCTGCGGCGTGGTGTCCACCGAGACCGGCGTGAATTTCCGCTATAAGCTGCCGCCCCTCTTCTTTGGAGATACATCTTTGAAGTATTCCGGTAGTACTTTTCTTGTAGAGCTCTCTGTCGTGAACCTTGTAGGCATTCGAGTGCCGGACAATGTGGCGAGCCTCATTCTGGTCTTCGGGGAGCTCCTTCCTATTAATGTAGGCCAAGAAAGGTTCGGTCCATGGAGCAATGACTGCCATAATGAGATGGGCCGACGGTGTTATTTCGGTGGCTGAGCCCCCGATACTATTGGTGTGTTCGGGATTTGGAGTTGTATTCGGATCTGGGCTATTATTGCCGCCCTCCCCTTGCCACACCACAGATGGCTTAAAAAGCCTTTCCAGGAAGATGTTGGGTGGGACGGGGTCGCGCTTAGCGCCGATGCGAGCAAGGACGTCCGCCGCCTGGTTACTTTCTCGGGCGACGTGATGAAATTCAAGCCCCTCGAATCGAGCCGACATTTTTAATACGACATTATGGTAAGCTGCCATCTTTGGATCTTTGGCGTCAAAGTCACCGTTTATTTAAGATATGGCGAGGTTTGAGTCCCCGCACACCTCCAGGCGTTGTATGCCCATGGATACGGCCATCCGAAGACCATGCAGTAGGGCCTCATATTCGGCTGCGTTGTTAGAGTCTGTGTATAATATCTGGAGTACATACTGGACGACGTCTCCAGTGGGGGATGTTAACACGACTCCCGCTCCCAGCCCTGCCAACATTTTGGAGCCGTCAAAATGCATAACCCAATTGGAATATGCGCCGTACTCTTTAGGGAGTTCAGCCTCTATCCATTCGGCGATGAAGTCGGCCAGTACTTGGGATTTGATGGCTCATCGTGGCTTGTATGTTATGTCGAATGGAAGTAGCTCTATGGCCCATTTGGCGATCCGTCCCGTGGCATCGCTGTTGTTTATTATGTCATTGAGTGGGACCTCAGAAGCCACCGCGATGGAACACTCCTGGAAGTAGTGTCGTAGCTTGCGGGATGCCATGAAGACCGCGTATGCTATCTTTTGGTAGTGGGGGTACCGGGATTTGCACGGTGTGAGGACAGTTGATACATAGTATACTGGTTTTTGTAGCGGAAATTTGTGTCCGTCCTGTTCTCGTTCGACGACGAGCACGGCGCTCACCACCTGATGTGTTGCCGATATGTATAACAACATGGGCTCGCCAGTGTTTGGTGCGGCCAGGACTGGGTTGCTTGCTAGAGGGCCTTTATTTCCTCCAGTACGGCAGTCGCCGCGTCTGTCCATTCGAAGTTATCAGTGCGCCGTAAGAGGCGATAGAGTGGTAGTGCCTTTTCTCCTAATCTGGAGATAAAGCGGCTTAGTGCTGCCACGCATCCCGCTAGTTTTTGGACCTGTTTGAGGTCTGTTGGTGTAGCCAACTGTGACAGAGCTCGGATTTTAGCCGGATTTGCTTCGATTCCTCTATTGGAAACAATGAAGCCCAGCAGTTTTCCAGCGGGGACGCCGAAGACACACTTTTCCGGGTTGAGCTTAATGTCATATGCCCGGAGGTTGTCGAATGTAAGACGTAAGTCGTCTATTAGTGTTTTGACGTGCCTAGTTTTGATGATGATGTCATCAACATAAGCTTCTACCATTTTGCCGATCTGTTTCTCCAGGCATGTTTGAATCATGCGTTGGTATGTGGCTCCGGCATTCTTGAGCCCGAAGGGCATGGTGTTGAAGCAAAATGGCCCATATGGGGTGATAAATGTTGTTGCGGCTTGATCGGACTCCTTCATTTTGATTTGATGGTATCCGGAATATGCATCGAGGAAACACAGTGAGTCGTGTCCTGCGGTGGCGTCAATGATTTGATCAATGGGGGGGAGGGGGAAGGGATCCTTAGGGCAAGCCTTGTTGAGGTCTTTGAAATCGACACACAGGCGCCAGGATTTGTCCTTCTTTGGTACCATCACCAGGTTTGCCAGCCAGTCCGGATGTTTGATTTCTCTAATGAATCCGGCCTCGATGAGTTTGGACAGCTCCTCCCCCATGGCTTGTCGCTTGGGTTCAGAAAAGCGCCGCAGTGTTTGCTTAACCGGTTTAAATCCCTTTAATATATTAAGGCTGTGTTCGGCCAGCTCGCGTGGGATCCCTGGCATATCTGAAGGGTGCCACGCGAATATGTCTCAGTTTTCGCGCAGGAATTCTCGTAGTGCGGTGTCAACTGTTGGGTTCAGTTGAGCTCCGATAGATGCTGTCTTCTTGGGGTCCGTTGGGTGGACCTGGAATTTGACTATTTCTTCTGCTGGTTTGAAGGAGGTGGATTTGGGGAGTTTGTCAAGAATCACGTCGTCCCTGTCCACAGTGGAGCGTAGTGCGGTTAACTCTTCGGCCGCGAGGGCTTCGGATAGCGCCTCCAGGGCCAGGGATGCGGTTTTGTTTTTGGCGCGGAGTGCTATGTCTGGATCACTGACAAGAGTGATCATACCGTTTGGTCCGGGCATTTTGAGCTTCATATACCCGTAATGGGGTATGGCCTGGAAGTGTGTAAAAGCATCCCGCCCCAACAGGGCGTGATATCCGTTGCTGAAAGGGGCCACTTGGAAAGTTATTTCTTCGGACCGATAGTTCTCCCACGTGCCGAATACTACATCAAGTGTGATTTTGCCCGCGCACCGCGCCTCCCGACTGGGAATAATTCCTTGGAAGGTTGTGTTACTTTGCTTGATGCGGCTCCTGTCTATTTCCATTTTATGGAGTGTGTCCTCATAAATGAGGTTTAGTCCGCTGCCGCCGTCCATGAGGACCTTGGTGAGTCGAAACCCGTCCACGATGGGACTGAGGACTAACGCGGCTGGCGCTCGTACTATTCTGTATTTTGGTTCGTCACCGGCGTTGAATGTTATAGCCGTGTCGTTCCAGGGGTTTATTGCAGCAATTTGGCAGAGTTCGGCGAGCTCGCGAAGTGCCCTTTTGTGCTTGTTGTTTGAAGCGAATGTCCCAAAGACCGTCAATACTCTTGAGTCGTCGTCTTCTGGGGGATGCTGTTCTGGGGCGTCCTTGATAAGGATGTCCTCACCGCTCTTGGCTACCTATCTTAGTATCCAACATGCTCTAAGGCTGTGGGTTGCCACGGTATCTGGTGTTGTATGTATTTTGCATGGGCCATCGAGCCACCCCTCCAGAACGGTGCCGTGCCGCATAGCGGTTTTGTGTTTCTTGACTGTTAGACTGGGCGTGCTACGAGGGTGCGCCCTTTTCTCCTGTAGGGGGAGTTGAGTTGGGACTGACGGTTCCCAGCGAGCTGCCTGATTTTTCCAGGCGCTCTCCATCGCGCTGTACTTTTGTACGATGGTTGTTAAGTCAGCGAATTTCAGTATGCGGCGGCGATTGATGGCGTTGAGGATTCCTTCGTCCGCGCAAATGTTGCAGAACGCTGATATTGCGTCCTCGTCACGGCAATCTTTTACCTTGTCCTTCACAAGGAGGAATCTGGCCCAAAAGTGGTGGACCGTTTCCTGAGACTGCTGTTTTATGCTCCTGAGAGCGTCTATGTCCGGGTGGGTGGGTGGAATTTAAATCCGAACCCCGACCTTTCCGATTATCTGGAGTCTGACGACCTTCCGGGCTTGACAGTCCGGGTTCCGGAATATCTTCTGATTGTTTAGGACCGTCATCCGATTCTATGTTCGGAGGGCTGGTCGCATCCTTTCGCGGGTGAGTATCCGGCTCTTCCTGACCGGCGATCCGAACATAGTCCGTCTTCGATATAGAAGAATACTCGCCGTCCTGCTCCTCGACTACCGCAATCTGGTGGGTGACCGGTGGAGTCTTGATTTCTCCATGATCAGTTTTAGGCCCGATCCGATCGTAATCTGTGGCGATTCCCAAAGCGGCGATGCAATCTAGGAGTTTGTTCAAGGACGAAAACTCTACCGGGTCCATCTGTTTGGAGTGCTCACAGTTGATGCGAAGGGGGTTTTCGATGGCCCGAGAGGTCATCGTCGGCTCAACGGCTGGGCGATCATAGTAAAGCCGCCCAGCCGGAGGGTTTGGCCTGGGGCCAGAGCTCCCCCGGAGGTGATGTTATCTTTAAGGACAAGGCGAGCCATTGAGCCTTTCGTCGACGGCACAGTGGAACTCTCAATGAAAGCCCCAATGTCGATCTCAAAACCGGCGGATCTCAGGTAGGGGGTCCCGAACTGTGCGTCTAGGATCGATGGTAACAGGAGACAGGGGACACGATGTTTACCCAGGTTCGGGCCCTCTCTATGGAGGTAATACCCTATTTCCTACTTGATTGATCTTGATGAATATGAGTATTACAAGAGTTGATCTACCACGAGATCGTAATGGCTAAACCCTAGAAATCTAGCCTATATGACTATGGTAATGTATATATCCTTTTCGGACTAACCCCTCCGGTTTATATAGACACCGGGGGGGTCTAGGGTTACATAGAGTCGGTTACATAAGAAGGAATCTTCATAGTCGGTTGCCAAGCTTGCCCTCCACGCCAAGGAGAGTCCAATTCGGACACGGGTACAGTCTTCGGCCTTCATGTCTTCACAGCCCATCAGTCCAGCCCATTGGACAACAGGCCGGACGCCCGAGGACCCCTTAGTCCAGGACTCCCTCAGCTCCCACAACGTGCTGTCGGGGGTGTACCTCGGCCCTTCTCTCGCCGCCTGCAGCAGAGAGGCACGGATACGGGCGATCTCCGCACAACACACCGCCCCGGTGGGCGGCGGTGGCATCGGGACCCCGCCGGCGCTTATCCTCCACGCCCCGGGCACCCGCATGTCCGGCGGGAACGGGTACTCGGCCTCATAGAGAAGTCGGGCTTCGTCCTCGTGATGGTGGTGGCGGCCGAAGACGTTCGCCGCCGCGCCATCGCCTGGGTAGCACTCGGCCATTGGGTGAACTGGGAACGGCGAGAAGAGAGGGAGGAACGGGGGCGTCTGCGATGGAGAGTGAGGTGAGTGCGTGGCTCACCGGTGCGGGAGGGGGCGGCTTATATAGGCGGCGCTCGCGTGGCCGCCGTGTGTACGCGTGGCGGGCGAGGGACGCGCGTCGCCCCGTCTTCAATGCGCCGCTCGTGAGGCATCAATGGAGGAGGCTGACCGGCGCGGCAACGCGCGGCAGCTTTGGCATTGATTCCCCCACGGGAACCGAGGCGATGAGGACGACGAAGCGACGAGAAGATCCGAGTCGCTGCCAAGGAGGCCCCGCCGATTTTCGCACTAAAAACGATTCAGCCGGCGCCCCCAGCGCGCCGGGTTTGGCCTGGGTCCGCCGGCGCCAATTTCGGCCCGAGCCGGCGAAAAAGGGCCTTTGGGGGCGCGACGGCGGCCAAAAAATCGCCTCGGTGGCCTTGTTGGGGGCGCGGCTGGAGATGCTCTAACTGAGCATGGTTAATGGTTAAGACTACGGAGTACCCACAGTGGGAGTAACATAGCGGTAACATCACACATCTTTAGGCAAAACTGATGATGTGACGAGTAATTAATGAGGAAATAGAGGCATATGGTAACATAGCTAGTTACTGTAACATCACACATACCAATACAAAATGAGTCTACAACCTAAGGCTGGTCATGGTGGGGAGTAACTTATACTAATGTTATGCATATGACACTAGTCTAAGTTACTATCTTCATAATGCAAAGTAACATACTCCCTTCGTCTAGGTGATTAAATCACATTAGAAGGAGCAGCGCGACCTAGGTAGCTTAAGATTGAACGAGAAGCGGCACCTGATACGTCCATTTTGCATCATGCTTTTATATCGATACTTATTGCATTATGGGCTGTTATTACACGTTATGTCATAATACTTATGCCTATTCTCTCTTATTTTACAAGGTTTACATGAAGAGGGAGAATGCCGGCAGCTGGAATTATGGGCTGGAAAAGCAGCAAATATTAGAGACCTATTCTGCACAGCTCCAAAAGTCCTGAAACTTCATGGAAGTCATTTTTTGAATTAACAAAAAATACTGAGCAGAGAAAATACCAAAGGGGGGGGCCACACCCTCGCCACGAGGGTGGGAGGCGCGCCCTACCCCCCTGGGCACGCCCCCTGCCTCGTGGGCCCCCTGGCAGGCCTCCGGTGCCCATCTTCTGTTATATGTAGTCTTTCGTCCGAGGAAAAATCATAAGCAAGCTTTCGGGAAGAAACTCCGCCGCCACGAGGTGGAACCTTGGCGGAACCAATCTAGGGCTCCGGCAGAGCTGTTCTGCCGGGGAAACTTCCCTCCGGGAGGGGGAAATCATCGCCATCGTCATCACCAACGATCCTCTCATAGGGAGGGGGTCAATCTTCATCAACATCTTCACCAGCACCATCTCCTCTCAAACCCTAGTTCATGTCTTGTATCCAATCTTTGTCCCAAAGCCTCAGATTGGTACCTGTGGGTTACTAGTAGTGTTGATTACTCCTTGTAGTTGATGCTAGTTGGTTTATTTGGTGGAAGATCATATGTTTAGATCCATTATGCATATTAATACCCCTATGATTATGAACATGAATATGATTTGTGAGTAGTTACGTTTGTTCCTGAGGACATGGGAGAAGTCTTGGTATAAGTAGTCATGTGAATTTGGTATTCATTCGATATTTTGATGAGATGTATGTTGTCTTTCCTCTAGTGGTGTTATGTGAACGTCGACTACATGCGGATTTCCAAGCTTCCTTTCGTGCCCGCTTCATTCCTCAGTGAATCATGGACAGGAAGAAGCGAGATTTCCGCAACCTCACTCAAGGCAACAAGTCTATAGATGCTTATCAGCGGGAATTTCTTGACTTGTCACGTTATGCTGAAGAAGACATTGCAACTGATGCTCGTAAGCAAGAGAAGTTTCATGATGGACTTCACCCTGATATCAAGCTAGCACTGCTCGTCCATGACTTTGCCGACTTCGCCACCTTGGTGAACAAGGCCATTCATGTCGAAACTGGTCTGCAGGAACATCAGGGATCCCTCAGGCGCAGTCGTGACGCTGGCTCATCTTCGGGCCCGTCAGCGCAGAAGCGTCAGATATGGATTCCCCACAGCATGTATCGTCCAACTGCACCTGCACCAAGATAGTCCTATGCTGCACCTCATCTGCCTCCTCCACCGCAGAGGCAGCCTCTTCGAGATGTACCACCCCAAGCTTCTGCTCCCAACCCCAATGACGGTCTATGCTTCAAGTGTGGCCTTCCTCTAGGCCAAAATAATGGTGAAGTGTCATGTAGTCGACGTTCACATAACACCACTAGAGGAAAGACAACATACATCTCATCAAAATATCGAACGAATACCAAATTCACATGACTACTTATAGCAAGACTTCTCCCATGTCCTCAGGAACAAACGTAACTACTCACAAATCATATTCATGTTCATAATCAAAGGGGTATTAATATGCATAATGGATCTAAACATATGATCTTCCACCAAATAAACCAACTAGCATCAACTACAAGGAGTAATCAACACTACTAGTAGCCCACATGTACCAATCTGAGGCTTTGGGACAAAGATTGGATACAAGAGATGAACTAGGGTTTGAGAGGAGATGGTGCTGGTGAAGATGTTGATGAAGATTGACCCCCTCCCTATGAGAGGATCGTTGGTGATGACGATGGCGATGATTTCCCCCTCCCGGAGGGAAGTTTCCCCGACAGAACAGCTCTGCCGGAGCCCTAGATTGGTTCCGCGAAGGTTCCGCCCCGTGGCGGCGGAGTTTCTTCCCGAAAGCTTGCTTATGATTTTTCCTCGGACGAAAGACTTCATATAGCACAAGATGGGCACTGGAGGCCTGCCAGGGGGCCCACGAGGCAGGGGGCGCGCCCAGGGGGTAGGGCGTGCCCCCACCCTTGTGGCCAGGGTGTGGGCCCCCTCTGGTACTTTCTTCGCTCAGTATTTTTTATTAATTCCAAAAATAACTTTCGTGGAGTTTCAGGACTTTTGGAGTTGTGCAGAATAGGTCTCTAATATTTGCTCCTTTTCCAGCCCAGAATTCCAGTTGCCGGCATTCTCCCTCTTCATGCAAACCTTGTAAAATAAGAGAGAATAGGCATAAGTATTGTGACATAACTTGTAATAACAGCCCATAATCCAATAAATATCGATATAAAAGCATGATGCAAAATGGACGTATCAACTCCCCCAAGCTTAGACCTCGCTTGTCCTCAAGCGGAAGCCGATAACGATAAATATGTCCACCTGTTTAGGGATAGAGGTGTCGATAAAATAAAATACAGACATGAGGGCATCATGATCATTCTTATAACAACAACATATATGGATATTGTCATATGATTTCTTATGCTCAAGTAATAATCTATTCACAATGTCAAGTATGAATCAGAAACTTCATTGAGAACTAACAAACTATGATCTCAGTCATTGAAGCAATTGCAATTTATCATAACATCGGAAAGAGTCAATATAAGAGCTTTCAGCAAGTCCACATACTCAACTATCATTTAGTCTTTCACAATTGCTAACACTCACGCAATACTTATGGGTATGGAGTTTTAATCGGACATAGAGAAAGACAGGGGCTTATAGTGTTGCCTCCCAACCTTTTACCTCATGGGTAATGTCAACAATAAAAGTTCATGATGAGTTACATCCAATTGGATATATATATATATATATATCAGGATCTTTCCACAATGTGCTTGCCAAAGGATAATATGTAAAAAGGAAAGGTGAAGATCACCATGACTCTTGCATAAGGTATAAGACAAAAGTAAAAGATAGGCCCTTCGCAGAGGGAAGCAGAGGTTGTCATGTGCTTTTAGGGTTGGATTCACAAAATCTTAATGCAAAAGAACGTCACTTTATATTGCCACTTGTGATATGGACCTTTATTATGCTGCCCGTCGCTTTTATTGCTTCCATATCACAAGATCGTGTAAAGCTTATTTTCTCCACACTAATAAATCATACATATTTAGAGAGCAATTTTTATTGCATGCAACATGACAACTTACTTGAAGGATCTTACTCAATCCATAGGTAGATATGGTGGACTCTCATGGCAAACTGGGTTTAAGGATATTTGGAAGCACAACTAGTATCTATACTTGGTGCAATGAGTTTGGCTAGCATGAGGGAGAAAGGCAAGCTCAACATGTTGGATGATCCATGACAATATACTTTATTTCGGATATAAGAAAACATAACCCATTACGTTGTCTTCCTTGTCCAACATCAACTCTTTAGCATGTCTTATTTTAATGAGTGCTCACAATCATAAAAGATGTCCAAGATAGTATATTTATATGTGAAAACCTCTCTTTCTTTATTACTTCCTATTAATTGCAAAGATGACCAAAACTATGTTTGTCAACTCTCAACAACTTTTATTCATCATACTCTTTATATGTGAAGTCATTACTCCCCCATAAGATCAATATGATCTCTTTATTTCTTTTTATTCTTTCTTTTTCTTTTATTCCCTCAAGATCAAAGCAAAATTATCAAGCCCTTGACTCAACACTAATCTTTATTATATATAGCTTACGGACTCGATTACATAGAAGGATCATAAGGCAAAACTCAAAACTAAATCATACTAAAACTTTATTCTATTAGATCAAGATATTACCAAAACGGATCGAACTAAGAAAAACAGTGAAGATAGGAGTGTGATGGTGATACGATACCGGGGCACCTCCCCCAAGCTTGACAGTTGCCAAGGGGAGTGCCCATACCCATGTGATTATGTTTCTATTGCTGGTGAAGAAGATGGTGGCGATGATGGATAGTCGCACATCGAGCGTAGGAGATCCTCCAATTTGTGGATAATGCCCTTGAGTGCGGTGATATGCTCCTTCAACAAAATATTTTCACGTGTGAGATACTTGTTTTGTATACGAGCTAACTCAATCATCTTGAAAGCTTCAATCTCAGTTGGGGTAAGAAGATTGTGATGAGGTTGAAGGATGTCTTCTTCTTCTGCTGCCGGAACTTGATCCTCCATGGCCTTATTGATCCTATCATCCTTGTTGATCTCCACGGGTTCTTCTCTCTTCAGCTCTATCTTCATTAGCCAAGCATTGTTTCCCACATTGTTGGAGGAGGGGGGCGACATGATGCCTGGCCTTGACAACTCTGGCAGAAAACAGCTCGAAACAAGAACAGAGGATATTTGCATGATACGGTGGTCAAAACCTTTGGGAGATTATATAATGAATTTTTACCGACCAAAAGAAGTATCGTGCAAGAAAACGGAGTCCGGAGAGCGCGCGAGGTGCCCACGAGGCAGGGGGCGCGCCCAGGGGGTAGGGCGCGCTCTCCACCCTCGTGGACGCCTCGTGTCCTTCCCGGACTACTTCTTATTTTCCTATTTTCTTAAATATTCCAAAACGGAGAAAAATTACTATTAGAACTGTTTTGGAGTCGGTTTACATACCGTACCACGTACCTATTCCTTTTCTGAGTCTAAAACGTTCTGGAAAGTGTCCCTTATGTATTCCTCCGGGGTTATAGTTTCAATAACATTAGTTTCAACATTTATAGGATTACCTGAGATATAATGTTTGATTCTTTGACCGTTCACCACCTTTGGATTTGTGCCTTCGAAGTTGTTGATTTTTATGGCACCGGAATGATAGACCTCCTCGATAACGTAAGGACCTTCCCATTTAGAGAGAAGCTTTCCTGCCAAAAATCTTAAACGAGAGTTGAATAGCAACGCATAATCACCTACAATAAACTCACGCTTTTGTATCCTTTTGTCATGCCATCTTTTAACTTTTTCTTTAAATAGTTTGGCATTCTCATAGGCTTGAGTTCTCCATTCATCAAGTGAGCTAATGTCAAAAAGCCTCTTCTCACCGGCAAGTTTGAAATCATAATTGGGCTCTTTAATGGCCCAATATGCCTTATGTTCTAGTTCGAGAGGTAAGTGACATGCTTTTCCATAAACCATTTTATACGGAGACATACCCATAGGATTTTTATATGCAGTTCTATAGGCCCATAATGCATCATCAAGTTTCTTAGACCAATTCTTTCTAGATCTATTAACAGTCTTTTGCAAAATTAATTTGAGCTCTCTATTACTCAATTCTACTTGACCACTAGACTGCGGGTGATACGGAGATGCAATTCTATGATTAACATCATACTTAGCAAGCATTTTACGAAAAGCACCATGAATAAAATGTGAACCACCATCAGTCATTAAATATCTAGGGACTCCAAACCTCGGAAAAATAACTTCTTTAAGCATCTTAATAGAGGTGTTATGATCAGCACTACTAGTTGGAATAGCTTCTGCCCACTTAGTAACGTAATCAACAGCAACTAAAATATGTGTATACCCATTAGAGGAAGGAAACGGTCCCATATAATCAAAGCCCCAAACATCAAATGGTTCAATAACAAGTGAATAATTCATAGGCATTTCTTGATGTCTACTAATATTACCAATTCTTTGACATTCATCACAAGACAAGACAAACTTAGGGGCATATTTGAAGAGAGTAGGCCAATAAAACCGGATTGCAATACCTTATGTGTAGTTCTATCTCCAGCGTGGTGTCCTCCATAAGCTTTGGAGTGACACTTGCGTAGGATCTGTTCCTATTCATGCTCAGGTATAGAACGTCTAATAACACCATCTACTCCTTCTTTATAAAGGTGTGGGTCATCCCAGAAGTAATGCCTTAAATCATAGAAAAACTTTTTCTTTTGTTGGTATGTGAAACTAGGTGGTATAAATTTAGCAACAATGTAATTAGCATAATCAGCATACCATGGAGCGGTACAAGAAGCATTTATGACAGCTAATTGTTCATCAGGAAAGCTATCATCAATAGGTAGTGGGTCATCAAGAACATTCTCTAACCTAGACAAGTTGTCTGCAACAGGGTTCTCAGCTCCCTTTCTATCAATAATATGCAAATCAAATTCTTGCAGCAAGAGAACCGATCTAATAAGTCTAGATTTAGCATCTTTCTTTTCCATGAGATATTTAATAGCAGCATGATCAGTGTGAACAGTTACTTTAGAATCAACAATATAAGGTGTGAACTTATCACAAGCGAATACAACTGCTGAAAATTATTTTTCAGTAGTAGCATAATTTCTCTGGGCACTGTCTAGAGTTCTACTAGCATATTGAATAACATCTAATTTCTTATCAACTCTTTGTCCTAGAACAGCACCTACAACATAATCACTAGCATCACATATAATTTCAAAGGGTAAATTCCAATCAGGTGGCCGAACAATAGGTGCAGAAATCAAAGCTTTCTTAAGTATTTCAAATGCTTCTACACAATCATCATCAAAGACGAAAGGAATATCTTTTTGTAAGAGATTAGTCAGAGGCCTGGAGATTTTAGAGAAGTCCTTAATGAACCTCCTATAAAAACCGGCATGACCAAGGAAACTTCTTATACCTTTAATGTCCTTTGGACACGGCATCTTTTCAATAGCATCAACTTTAGCTTTGTCAACTTCAATACCTCTTTCAGAAATTTTATGCCCCAAGAAAATACCTTCATTAACCATAAAGTGGCACTTCTCCCAATTCAAGACAAGGTTAGTTTCTTCACATCTCTGCAAAACTCGATCAAGGTTGCTCAAGCAATCATCAAAAGAAGTTCCATATACGGAGAAATCAACCATGAAAACCTCAACAATCTTTTCACAAAAGTCAGAGAATATAGCCATCATGCATCTTTGAAAGGTAGCAGGTGCATTACATAAACCAAAAGGCATATGTATATAAGCAAAGGTACCGAAAGGGCAAGTAAAAGTGGTCTTTTGTTGATCCACTTTTGACACAGGTATTTGAGAGAAACCGGAATAACCATCTAGAAAGCAAAAATGTGTATGTTTGGATAATCTTTCTAGCATTTGATCAATAAAAGGTAAAGGGTAATGATCTTTTTATGTACCTTTATTTAATTTGCGGAAATCAATTACCATTCTATAACCTGTAATAATTCTTTGTGGGATCAATTCATCTTTATCATTAGGAACAACAGTAATACCTCCCTTCTTAGGGACACAATGGACAGGACTTACCCACTGACTATCAGCAACGGGATAAATTATACCTGCTTCTAGAAGCTTTAGTATTTCTTTTCTTACCACTTCTTTCATCTTAGGATTTAACCGTCGTTGGTGATCAACAACTGGTTTAGTGTCTTTCTCCAATTTTATTTTGTGTTGGCATAAAGTGGGACTAATGCCCTTAAGATCATCAAGAGTATATCCAATAGCAGCACGGTGCTTCTTCAGAGTTTTCAATAATCTCTTTTCTTCATGCTCTCAAAGGTAGCACTAATAATAACAGGATATATCTTCTTTTCATCAAGATAAGCATATTTGAGAGTATCAGGTAATGTCTTAAGCTCAATCACGGGATCACCCTTGGGTGGAGGAGGATCCCCTAGGATTTCAACAGGCAAGTTGTGTTACAAAATGGGTCCCTGTTTAAAGAATACTTCATCTATTTCTCTTCTTTCGTTCATAAACATATCATTTTCATGGTCTAGCAAATATTGTTCTAAAGAATCATTAGGAGGCACGACAATAGAAGCAAGACCAATAATTTCATCTTTACTAGGAAATTCCTCATCACGGGGTTGTCTACGAAATTTAGCAAAATTAAACTCATGAGACATATCACCCAAACCAATAGTAACAACATCCTTTTCGCAGTCTATCCTAGCATTAACAGTATTCAAGAAGGGTCTACCAAATATAATGGGACAAAAGTTATCTTGTGGGGAACCAAGAATAAGAAAATCAGCAGGATATTTAACTTCCCCACACAAGACTTCAACATCTCTAACAATCCCGACTGGTGAAATAGTATCTCTATTGGCAAGCTTAATTGTAACATCAATTTCTTCTATCTCAGCAGGTGCATTATCATGCATAATTTCTTTTTATAAGGAATGAGGTATTGCACTTGCACTAGCACCCATATCACATAAGCCATGATAACAATGATCTCCTATTTTAACAGCAATAACAGGCATGCCTACAACAGGTCTATGTTTATTTTTAGTATCAGGTCTAGCAATTCTAGCAGTTTCCTCACAGAAGTAAATAACATGCCCATCAATATTATCAGCCAAGAGATCTTTAACCATAGCAATACTAGGTTCAACTTTAATTTGCTCAGGGCATTTGGGTGTCTTAATGTTACTTTTATTGACCACAGTTGAAACTTTAGCATGATCCTTTATTCTAACACGGAAAGGTGGTTTCTCAATATAAGCAGTAGGAACAACAGGATCATTATAAGTGATAGTATTTTCTTCAACTTCAATAGGTGTAGCTACTTTTACTTCAATGGGAGGATTATATTTAAACCACTTCTCCTTAGGTAGATCAACATGAGTAGCAAAGGATTCACAGAAAGAAGCTACTATCTCAGAGTCAAGTCCATATTTAGTGCTAAATTCACGGAAAACATCGGTATCCATAAAAGATTTAACACAATCAAACTTAGGTATTATACCTGACTCCTTACCTTCGTCGAGATCCCAATCTTCAGAGTTGCGTTTAATTCTCTCCAATAAATGCCATTTGAATTCAATAGTCTTCATCATAAAAGAGCCAGTACAAGAAGTATCGAGCATGGAGCGATTATTGAGAGAAAGCCGAGCATAAAAGTTTTGAATAATCATTTCTCTTGAGAGATCATGATTGGGGCATGAATATAACATTGACTTAAGCCTCCCCCAAGCTTGAGCGATGCTTTCTCCTTCGCGAGGCCAAAAATTATATATATAATTACGGTCACGATGAACAAGATGCATAGGATAAAACTTCTGATGAAATTCCAATTTCAATCGGTTGTAGTTCCATGATCCCATATCATCACATAGCCTAAACCATGTCAATGCCTCTGCCTTCAAAGATAAAGGGAAGAACTTCTTCTTGATAACATCCTCGGGCATACCTGCAAGCTTAAATAATCCAGAAACTTCATCCACATAGATTAGGTGCAAATCAGGATGTAATGTTCCATCTCGTGTAAAAGGATTAGCTAGCAGTTTCTCTATCATACCCGAAGGAATTTCAAAGTAAACATTTTCAGTACGTTCAGTAGGTTGAGGAGCAACTCTTTGCTCTACTGTTCGGGGTGAAGATACCCCGAACAAGCCCCACAGAGGATTACTTTCCATAGTAACAAGTGACAGTAAATTTCAGCACACTATATGAATTTTTCCTTACCAAATTCCACCTACCAAAGGCGCTTTACTCCCCGGCAACGGCGCCAAAAAAGAGTCTTGATGACCCACAAGTGTAGGGGATCTATCATAGTCCTTTCGATAAGTAAGAGTGTTGAACCCAACGAGGAGCAGAAGGAAATGATAAGCAGTTTTCAGTAAGGTATTCTCTGCAAGCACTGAAATTATCGGTAACAGATAGTTTTGTGATAAGGTAATTTGTAACGGGTAACAAGTAATAAAAGTAAATAAGGTGCAGCAAGATGGCCCAATCATTTTTGTAGCAAAGGACAAGCCTGGACAAACTATTATATGAAGGAAAACGCTCCCGAGGACACATGGGAGTTATCGTCAAGCTAGTTTTCATCACGCTCATATGATTCGCGTTCGTTACTTTGATAATTTGGTATGTGGGTGGACCGGTGCTTAGGTGCTGTCCTTCCTTGGACAAGCATCCCACTTATGATTAACCCCTATTGCAAGCGTCCGCAACTACAAAAGAAGTATTAAGGTAAACCTAACCATAGCATGAAACATATGGATCCAAATAAGCCCCTTACGAAGCAACTCATAAACTAGGGTTTAAGCTTCTGTCACTCTAGCAACCCATCATCTACTTATTACTTCCCAATACCTTCCTCTAGGCCCAAACAATGGTGAAGTGTCATGTAGTCGACGTTCACATAACACCACTAGAGGAGAGACAACATACATCCCATCAAAATATCGAACGAATACCAAATTCACATGACTACTTATAGCAAGACTTCTCCCATGTCCTCAGGAACAAACTTAACTACTCACAAATCATATTCATGTTCATAATCATAGGGGTATTAATATGCATAAAGGATCTGAACATATGATCTTCCACCAAATAAACCAACTAGCATCAACTATAAGGAGTAATCAACACTACTAGCAACCCACAGGTACAAATCTGAGGCTTTGGGACAAAGATTGGATACAAGAGATGAACTAGGGTTTGAGAGGAGATGGTGCTGGTGAAGATGTTGATGGAGATTGACCCCCTCCCGATGAGAGGATCATTGGTGATGACGATGGCGATGATTTCCCTCTCTCGAAGGGAAGTTTCCCCGGCAGAACAGCTCTGCCGGAGCCCTAGATTGGTTCCGCCAAGGTTCCGCCTCTTGGCGGCGGAGTTCCTTCTCAAAAACTTGCTTATGATTTTTTTCAGGGTAAAAGACTTCATATAGTAGAAGATGGGCACCGGAGGCCTGCCAGGGGGCGCGCCCAGGGGGGTAGGTTGCGCCCCCACCCTCGTGGCCAGGGTGTGGGCCCCCTTTAGTACTTTCTTCGCTCAGTATTTTTTATTAATTCCAAAAATAACTTCCGTGGAGTTTCAGGACTTTTGGAGTTGTGCAGAATAGGTCTCTAATATTTGCTCCTTTTCCAGCCCAGAATTCCAGCTGCCGGCATTCTCCCTGTTCATGTAAACCTTGTAAAATAAGAGAGAATATATATAATTATTGTGACATAACTTGTAATAACAGCCCATAATGCAATAAATGTCGATATAAAAGCATGATGCAAAATGGACGTATCACCTGTCAGCCTCCCACCCGCATGGGGCGTCGTCCTATTTAATGTGGAAGCCGCGGACCGGCCAGTCCACACTTACACTCCCGGCGACGCATGCCTCCTCGAAACCCGTCACGACCAAACCCTAGTCACCGGCCACCGAAGCTCCACCCCCTCTCCTCCACCCCATCCTCGCTATCGGCCATAGGGTGGCACTGGATTGACGGGCGCAAGAGGAAGCACGACCATGAGGCTGGGTCCTCCTCCGGTCGCCACAGCCGCTCCACCCCTCCAACCCCTCCTCCTCCTTTGTTGTTCTTCACCGCCCCGTCGACGGCCAACCCTCGCAACGGGGCGTGCTGCCGGGAGCGCTACTGGGAGACAGGGACGCCATTTCTATGGAGTGACATCCACCTCCCCAACAATTGGCACTTATCCGCGGACCGCGTGCCCATCCTGCCGGTCCCGGTCGGTGGCCAAGCCCATCGCGAGGAGATCCAGCGCCGCCTCGCCCTCCTGCCCTCCCCAACCTCGTCGACAACGCCAGGTACATCGTCGACTCCCTGCTATGGGACACGTGGTTCCACGACGAGCACGACCTGCGGCGACAATCGTACTTCGCCGGTCTTGGTTCGAGCGTGTCACGGGCGAGCGGTCGTGCGCGGATCTACGGGCTCACCCTGACATCGTCCCCGTCCCCGCCACCACCACCTCCCATGACTGCCGAGGAGGCAGAGGAGCTCGTGCGGCGGGTTCTGGAGGAGTTCGTCCACGACCAGAACGAGGCCCACTAGCATGGGCTTGAGGTGATGATGGCCCTCTCCGCCACGGGCGATGTCGTCATCCCCCCTGAAGCTGCAGGACTCTGCCGTCGTCAAGGAGGAGGAGGTCGTCATCGGGCCACACTTTGCGGCAATGGTCGGGTAGGCGTGGTCCTGGATGGACACGATGTCGTGCATGCTGAAGTTCGTCTCCGTGCCGCCCTCGTGGGTGGGTGTTGAGGCGTGGTCCCCGTCCCTGGCACGATAACAGGTCGTGCAGGCGCATCCGGCCATGCAGCCGCCGCAGGAACCGCCTGCCAACCTCTGGCAGTCACCGTCGTACATCAACCTCACCGGGACGACGACTAGTGAAGAAAATATGCCCTAGAGGCAATAATAAAGTTGTTATTTATATTTCCTTATATCATGATAAATGTTTATTATTCATGCTAGAATTGTATTAACTGGAAACTTAGTACATGTGTGAATACATAGACAAACAGAGTGTCCCTAGTATGCCTCTACTTGACTAGCTCGTTAATCAAAGATGGTTAAGTTTCCTGACCATAGACATGTGTTTTCATTTGATGAACGGGATCACATCATTAGATAATGATGTGATGGACAAGACCCATCCGTTAGCTTAGCATAATGATCGTTTAGTTTTATTGCTATTGCTTTCTTCATGACTTATACATATTCCTCTGACTATGAGATTATGCAACTCCCGGATATCGGAGGAACACTTTGTGTGCTATCAAACGTCACAACGTAACTGGGTGATTATAAAGATTCTCTACAGGTGTCTCCGATGGTGTTTGTTGAGTTGGCATAGATCGAGATAGGATTTGTCACTCCGAGTATCGGAGAGGTATCTCTGGGCCCTCTCGGTAATGCACATCACTATAAGCCTTGCAAGCAATGCGACTAATGAGTTAGTTATGGGATGATGCATTACGGAACGAGTAAAGAGACTTGACGGTAACTAGATTGAACTAGGCATGAGGATACCGCGATCGAATCTCGGGCAAGTAACATACCGATGACAAAGGGAATGACGTATGTTGTTATGCGGTTTGACTGATGAAGATCTTCGTAGAGTATGTAGGAGCCAATATGAGCATCCAGGTTCCGCTATTGGTTATTGACCGGAGATGTGTCTCGGTCATGTCTACATAGTTCTCGAACCCGTAGGGTCCGCACGCTTAACATTCGATGACGATTTGTATTATGAGTTATGTGATTTGATGACCAAAGATTGTTTAGAGTCCCGGATGAGATCACGGACATGACGAGGAGTCTCGAAATGGTCGAGAGGTAAAGATTGATATATTGGAAGGTTATATTCGGACACCGGAATGGTTCCGAAGTGATTCGGGTATTTTTCGGAGTACCGGGAGGTTACCGGAACCCCCCGGGGAAGTAGTGGCCCTTCATGGGCCTTAGTGGAAAGGAGAGGAGGGTCGCAAGGGTTGCCGCCCACCCATGGCAACTCCGAATTGGACTAGGGAGGGGGCGGAGCCCCCCTCTTTCCTTCTCCCTCTCCTCCTCCTTCCCTCGCCCCCCTCTTGGAAAAGGAAGGGGAGTCCAACTAGGAAATCCTAGTTGGACTCCCCCTATGGCGCACCCCTCCTGGCCGCCGGCTCCTCCTCTCCCTCCTTTATATACGTGGCCAGGGGCACCCCAAAGCACAACAGACAATCTCTTAGCCGTGTGGTGTGCCCCCTCCATGGTTTAACACCTCGGTCATATCGTCGTAGTGCTTAGGCGAAGCCCTGCGCCGGTAAATTCATCATCACCGTCGCCACTCCATCGTGCAGACGGAACTCTCCCTTGTCCTCAACTAGATCAAGAGCTCAAGCGATGTCATCCTGCTGAACGTGTGCTGAACATGGAGGTGCCGTACGTTTGGTACTTGGATCGGTTGGATCGTGAAGACGTTCGACTACATCAACCGCGTTACTAAACGCTTCCGCTTTCGGTCTCCGAGGGTACGTGGACACACTCTCCCGTCTCGTTGCTATGCATCTCCTAGATAGATCTTGCGTGATCGTAGGAATTTTCTTGAAATATTGCGTTCCCCAACAGTGGCATCCGAGCCAGGTCTTTGCATAGATGTTATATGCACGAGTAGAACACAATGAGTTGTGGACGATAATAGTCATATTGCTTACCACCAACGTCTTACTTTGATTCGGCGGTATTGTTGGATGAAGCGGCCCGGACCGACATTACATGACCGCGTTCATGAGACTGGTTCTACCGACGTGCTTCGCACACAGGTGGCTGGCGGGTGTCCGTTTATCCAACTTTAGTTGAATCGAGTTTGACTACGGCCGGTCCTTGTTGAAGGTTAAAACATCACACTTGACGAAAAATCGTTGTGGTTTCGATGCGTAGGTAAGAACGGTTCTTGCTAGAAGCCCGTAGCAGCCACGTAAAACTTGAAACAACAAAGTAGAGGACATCTAACTTGTTTTTGCAGGGCATGTTGTGATGTGATATGGTCAAGACGTGATGAGATATAAATTGTTGTATGAGATGATCATGTTTTGTAAAAGTTATCGGCAACTGTCAGGAGCCTTATGGTTGTTGCTTTATTGTATGAAATGCAATCACCATGTAATTGCTTTACTTTATCACTAAGCGGTAGCGATGGTCATGGAAGAAATAGTTGGCGAGACGGCAACGATGCTACGTTGGAGATCAAGGTGTCAAGCCAGCGATGATGGAGATCATGATGGCGCTTTGGAGATGGAGATCAAAGGCACAAGATGATGATGGCCATATCATGTCACATGCTTTGATTGCATGTGATGTTTATCCTTTATGCATCTTATTTTGCTTAGTACGGCGGTAGCATTATAAGATGATCCCTCACTTAAATTTCAAGGTATAAGTGTTCTCCCTGAGTATGCCCCGTTGCTACAGTTCATCGTGCCTAGACACCACGTGATGATCGGGTGTGATAAGCTCTACGTTCACATACAACGGGTGCAAGTCAGTTTTGCATGTGCAGAATACTCAGGTTAAACTTGACGAGCCTAGCATATACAGATATGGCCTCGAAACACTGAGACCGAAAGGTCGAACGTGAATCATATAGTAGATATGATCAACATAGTGATGTTCACCATTGAAAACTACTCCATCTCACGTGATGATCGGACATGGTTTAGTTGATTTGGATCACGTGACCATTTAGATGACTAGAGGCATGTTTATCTAAGTGGGGGTTCTTAAGTAATATGATTAACTAAACTTTAATTTATCATGAACTTAGTACCTGATAGTTTTTGCATGTCTATGTTGTTGTAGATCAAAGGCCCGTGCTACCGTTCCCTTGAATTTTAATGCGTTCCTAGAGAAAGCTAAGTTGAAAGATGATGGTAGAAACTACACGGACTGGGTCCATAACTTGAGGATTATCCTCATCGTTGCATAGAAGAATTACGTCCTGGAAGCACCGCTAGGTGCAAGACCCGCTGCAGGAGCAACTCGGGATGTTATGAACAACTGGCAGAGCAAAGCTGATGACTACTCGATAGTTCAGTGTGCCATGCTTTACAACTTAGAATCGGGACTTCAAAGACGTTTTGAACACCATGGAGCATATGAGATGTTCCAGGAGTTGAAGTTAATATTTCAAGCAAATGCCCGAACTAAGAGATATGAAGTCTCCAATAAGTTCTATAGCTGCAAGATGGAGGAGAATAGTTCTGTCAGTGAACATATACTCAGAATGTCTGGGTACCACAACCACTTGACTCAACTGGGAGTTAATCTTCCTGATGATAATGTCATTGACAGAGTTCTTCAATCACTGCCACCAAGCTACAAGAGCTTCGTGATGAACTATAATATGCAAGGGATGGATAAGACAATTCCCGAGCTCTTCGCGATGCTAAAGGCTGCGAAGGTAGAAATCAAGAAGGAGCATCAAGTGTTGATGGTTAACAAGACCACTAGTTTCAAGAAAAAGGGAAAAGGAAAGAAGGGGAACTTCAAGAAGAATGGCAAGCAAGTGCTTCTCAAGTGAAGAATCCCAAGTCTGGACCTAAGCCTGAAACTGAGTGCTTCTATTGCAAAGGAACTGGTCACTGGAAGCGTAACTGCCCCAAGTATTTGGCGGATAAGAAGGATGGCAAAGTGAAAAGTATATTTGATATACATGTTATTGATGTGTACCTTACTAATGCTCATAGTAGCGCCTGGGTATTTGATACTAGTTCTGTTGCTCATATTTGCAACTCGAAACAGGGGCTACGGATTAAACAAAGATTGGCTAAGGACGAGGTGACGATGCGTGTGGGAAATGGTTCCAAAGTCGATGTGATCGCCGTCGGCACGCTACCTCTACATCTACCGTCGGGATTAGTTTTAGACCTGAATAATTGTTATTTGGTGCCAGCGTTGAGCATGAACATTATATCTGGATCTTGTTTAATGCGAGACAGTTATTCATTTAAATCAGAGAATAATGGTTGTTCTATTTATATGAGTAATATCTTTTATGGTCATGCACCCTTGATGAGTGGTCTATTTTTGTTGAATCTCGATTGTAGTGATACACATATTCATAATATTGAAGCCAAAAGATTCAAGGTTAATAATGATAGTGCAACTTATTTGTGGCACTGCCGTTTAGGTCATATTGGTGTAAAGCGCATGAAGAAACTCCATGCTGATGGGCTTTTGGAATCACTTGATTATGAATCACTTGATGCTTGCGAACCATGCCTCATGGGAAAAATGACTAAAACTCCGTTCTGCGGAACAATGGAGCGAGCAACTGACTTGTTGGAAATAATACATACTGATGTGTGCGGTCCGATGAGTGTTGAGGCTCGCGGCGGGTATCGTTATTTTCTGACCTTCATAGATATGGGTATATCTACTTGATGAAACACAAGTCTGAAACATTTAAAAAGTTCAAAGAATTTCAGAGTGAAGTAGAAAATCATCGTAACAAGAAAATAAAGTTTCTATGATCTGATCGTGGAGGTGAATATTTGAGTTACGAGTTTGGTCTTCATTTGAAACAATGTGGAATAGTTTCGCAACTCATGCCACCTGGAACACCACAGCGTAATGGTGTGTCCGAACGTCGTAACCGTACTTTATTAGATATGATGCGATCTATGATGTCTCTTACTGATTTACCACTATCGTTTTGGGGTTATGTTTTAGAGACGGCTGCATTCACATTAAATAGGGCACCATCTAAATCCGTTGAGACGACACCATATGAACTGTGGTTTGGCAAGAAACCTTAGCTGTCGTTTCTTAAATTTTGGGGCTGCGATGCTTATGTGAAAAAGCTTCAACCTGATAAGCTCGAACCCAAATCGGAGAAATGTGTCTTCATAAGACCCAAAGGAGACTATTGGGTACACCTTCTATCACAGATCCAAAGGCAAGATATTCATTGCTAAGAATGGATCCTTTCTAGAGAAGGAGTTTCTCTCGAAAGAAGTGAGTGGGAGGAAAGTAGAACTTGATGAGGTAATTGTACCTTCTCTCGAATTGAAAAGTAGTACATCACATAAATGAGTTCCAGTGATTCCTACACCAATCAGTGAGGAAGCTAATGATGATGATCATGAAACTTCAGATCAAGTTACTACTGAACCTCGTAGGTCAACCAGAGTACGGTCCGCACCAGAGTGGTACGGTAATCCTGTTCTGGAGGTCATGTTACTTGAACATGACGAACCTATGAACTATGAGGAAGCGATGATGAGCCCAGATTCTGCGAAATGGCTTGAGGCCATGAAATCTGAGATGGGATCCATGTATGAAAACAAAGTGTGGACTTTGGTTGACTTGCCCGATGATCGGCAAGCCATAGAGAATAAATGGATCTTCAAGAAGAAGACTGACGCTGACGGTATTGTTACTGTCTACAAAGCTCGACTTGTTGCGAAAGGTTTTCCACAAGTTCAAGGAGTTGACTACGATGAGACATTCTCACCCGTAGCGATGCTTAAATCTGTCCGAATCATGTTAGCAATTGCCGCATTTTATGATTATGAAATTTGACAAATGGATGTCAAAACTGCATTCCTTAATGGATATCTTAAAGAAGAGTTGTATATGATGCAACCAGAAGGTTTTGTCGATCCTAAAGGTGCTAACAAAGTGTGCAAGCTCCAGCGATCCATTTATGGACTGGTGCAAGCCTCTTGGAGTTGGAATATACGCTTTGATAGTGTGATCAAAGCATATGGTTTTATACAGACTTTTGGAGAAGCCTTTATTTACAAGAAAGTGAGTGGGAGCTCTGTAGCATTTCTAATATTATATGTGGATGGCATATTATTGATTGGAAATAATACAGAATTTCTGGATAGCATAAAAGGATACTTGAATAAGAACTTTTCAATGAAAGACCTCGGTGAAGCTGCTTATATATTGGGCATCAAGATCTATAGAGATAGATCAAGACATTTAATTGGACTTTCACAAAGCACATACCTTGATAAAGTTTTGAAGAAGTTTAAAATGGATCAGTCAAAGAAAGGGTTCTTTCCTGTGTTCCAAGGTGTGAAATTGAGTCAGACTCAATGCTCGACCATTTCAGAAGATAGAGAGAAAATGAAGGTCATTCCCTATGCCTCAGCCATGGGTTCTATAATGTATGAATGCTGTGTACCAGACCTGATGTGTGCCTTGCTATAAGTTTAGCAGGGAGGTACCAAAGTAATCCAGGAGTGGATCACTGGACAACGGTCAAGAACATCCTGAAATACCTGAAAAGGACTAAGGATATGTTTCTCGTTTATGGAGGTGACAAAGAGCTCGTCGTAAATGGTTACGTTGATGCAAGCTTCGACACTGATCCGGATGACTCTAAGTCCCAAACCGAATATATATTTATATTGAATGGTGGAGGTGTCAGTTGGTGTAGTTCCAATAGAGCGTCGTGGCGGGATCTACGTGTGAAGCGGAGTACATAGCTGCTTCGGAAGCAGCAAATGAAGGAGTCTGGATGAAGGAGTTCATTTCCGATCTAGGTGTAATACCTAGTGCATCGGGTCGAATGAAAATCTTTTGTGACAATACTGGAGCAATAGCCTTGGTGAAGGAATCCAGATTTCACAAGAGAACCAAACACATCAAGAGACGCTTCAATTCCATCCGCGATCAAGTCAAGGAGGGAGACATAGAGATTTGCAAAATACATACAGATCTGAATGTTGCAGACCCGTTGACTAAGCCTCTTCCATGAGCAAAACATGATCAGCACCAAGACTCCATGGGTGTTAGAATCATTATTATGTAATCTAGATTATTGACTCTAGTGCAAGTGGGAGACTGAAGGAAATATGCCCTAGAGGCAATAATAAAGTTGTTATTTATATTTCCTTATATCATGATAAATGTTTATTGTTCATGCTAGAATTGTATTAACCGGAAACTTAGTACATGTGTGAATACATAGACAAACAGAGTGTCCCTAGTATGTCTGTACTTGACTAGCTCGTTAATCAAAGATGGTTAAGTTTCCTAACCATAGACATGTGTTGTCATTTGATGAACGAGATCATATCATTAGAGAATGATGTGATGGACAAGAACCATCCGTTAGCTTAGCATAATGATCATTTAGTTTTATTGCTATTGCTTTCTTCATGACTTATACATATTCCTCTGACTATGAGATTATGCAACTCCTGAATACCAGAGGAACACTTTGTGTGCTATCAAACGTCACAACGTAACTGGGTGATTATAAAGATGCTTTACAGGTGTCTCCGATGGTGTTTGTTGACTTGGCATAGATCGAGATTAGGATTTGTCACTCCGAGTATCGGAGAGGTATCTCTGGGCCCTCTCAGTAATGCACATCACTATAAGCCTTGCAAGCAATGTGACTAATGAGTTAGTTACGGGATGATGCATTACAGAACGAGTAAAGAGACTTGCCGGTAACTAGATTGAACTAGGTATGAGGATACCGACGATCGAATCTCGGGCAAGTAACATACCAATGACAAAGGGAATGACGTATGTTGTTATGCGGTTTGACCGATGAAGATCTTCGTAGAATATGTAGGAGCCAATATGGGCATCCAGGTTCCGCTATTGATTATTGACCGGAGATGTGTCTCGGTCATGTCTACATAGTTCTCGAACCCGTAGGGTCCGCACGCTTAACGTTCGATGACCATTTGTATTATGAGTTATGTAATTTGGTGACCGAAGATTGTTCGGAGTCCTGGATGAGATCACGGACATGACGAGGAGTCTCAAAGTGGTCGGGAGGTAAAGATTTATATATTGGAAGGTTATATTCGGACACCGGAATGGTTCCGGAGTGATTCGGGTATTTTTCGGAGTACCGGGAGGTTACCGGAACCCCCCGGGGAAGTAGTGGGCCTTCATGGGCCTTAGTGGAAAGGAGAGGAGGGCCGCAAGGGTGGCCGTCCCCCATGGCAAGTCCGAATTGGACTATGGAGGGGGCGGCGCCCCCCTCTTTCCTTCTCCCTCTCCTCCTCCTTTCCTCTCTTCCCCTCTTGGAAAAGGAAGGGGGGTCCAACTAGGATTGGGAATCCTAGTTGGACTCCCCCTATGGCGCACCCCTCCTGGCCGCCGGCCTCCTCCTCTCCCTCCTTTATATACATGGCCAGGGGGCACCCCAAAGCACAACAGACAATCTCGTAGCCGTGTGCGGTGCTCCCCTCCACAGTTTAACACCTCGGTCATATCGTCGTAGTGCTTAGGCGAAGCCCTGCGCCGGTAACTTCATCATCACCATCGCCACGCCGTCGTGCTGGCGGAAATCTCCCTTGTCCTCAACTAGATCAAGAGCTCGAGGGACGTCATCCTGCTGAACGTGTGCTGAACACGGAGGTGCCGTACGTTTGGTACTTGGATCGGTTGGATCATGGAGACGTTCGACTACATCAACCGTGTTACTAAACACTTCCGCTTTCGGTCTACGAGGGTAAGTGGACACACTCTCCCGTCTCGTTGCTATGCATCTCCTAGATAGATCTTGCGTGATCGTAGGATTTTTTTTGAAATATTGCGTTCCCCAACAACTAGGAGGACGACGGCGTCTGAAGACGGCAACGACATCGAGCACGGCCACGGCGGTGGCGGTGTGAAGTTTCTTTTTATGTTTTTTTAAGTTTTAAGTTAAGTTTAATGTGTGACCGGGACTTGTTTAAATGGTTTAAATATTTTAGAACTGTTTAATTAAGTTTATTTATATGTTTCTAAATGTGTGGCCGGTATTTTTTTCATCGCGAGCCGGACAAAATGCGATGCGGCTGCTCGTTGGGTGCACCGACCGACGGACGGGCCAAACCGTATACGGGCGCCCGTTTTGCCGCCCCAAACGGGAAACATCCGGACAAATTGGACGTTCGTTTGGGTCGACGATTGGAGTTGGCCTTAGACCATGGTTAACAATGTAGGGCATGGCAAGCTATATGAAGTTGTCATGTCATGAATAGCCAACCTAATATCCCACTGGTATAATAGGAAATAATGTTTGTATTCTAGTGCTATTAATACATAGCTCATCTTTTTCTCGCATAAAAAGTATTGGAACAGGTGCTACAGCTGGCTGCAAGTTTATAGTCCGCTTCTTTTCTCTCTCCCCTTCTCTTTTATCCAACTAGGCAAAATCTAATATGGCATCTTTTATAATTAGCCTACACCATCCTATTGTATTTGCTCTTACCACTCCCATTCTCGGGTATAATGAAGTGGTAAGAGCAACAAATTCACTTTGGATGACGAGAGAGCCCTGTATTTTGAATAGTGTCAAAATAGCATTTCAAAAAAAATCAACATGTTTATGGATGTACTCCCTTCATATTAGTGTTGTCTCCGGTCAAATTTTCTAAATTTTGATCAAGTTTATATAAAAATATTAACGTCCACAAAACCAAATCAATGCCATTAGAATCATCATTCAATATATTTTATATCATATATTTTTTATTGTGAAAGTTTAGATTGTTTATGAGAAACTTGGTACCTTATAATGTTTGACTTATGTCAAACCTAATATGTTGAGTAAATAAAAGCAGAGAAAGTATATTACACATGTGCAAATTTTGATGCTTAAATAAATAAATAACCATATAAGTTACATAAAAAGGACAAAATCATGATTTTGGAAAGATGAACACTACATATTATTTACTATTTAGAAATCACCAATTTGTCACTTTTGTATAGCTCACATGTTTACTTATTTCATCACCAAACTTATACATATGTAATATACATCCATACAAACACACAATTCTTTTCAGAATTTTTTGAAACTTTAAATGTGATTTTAATAAACTATTGAAAATAAGGTTCCTCCCAGGCACCCGGGCTCCAAAAATCCACTTTTGTGGTAAAAGCATCAATAACCCTGGTTGCCTAATTTGGGGCCATATACGCATGCGGACGAGGTCGTGCGCGACAGGTGTAAGTGATCGGGCACATCCCTTTTGTCCCTGTCCACAACCACAACCCCCATATGTCCACACCCAAATCCATACAAGAACATGCACACTACGTAGATCGTCCATACAAACACAACAATTGGACATAGATAGGGGAATCCAACATAGATAAGTTCATACTAGCCGATCCGAAAGGGTCACCGCACATAGATAAGTTAATAAATTAACTAAAATGCAAGATTAAAAAGTAATTAAACATCGGAAGCGGGCCAGAGTGAACCACTTCCTCGCACGCCACTTCCTCTTGGGGTCTTGGGAGTGGCGGTTGCCTTTGGTGTAGGCGTTGGCTGCAGGTCCGTCATCCTTCGTCGTGCCGCTGTCCAATAAGGAGGACGAACTAATAATCCCCGCCAGGATCCAAGTGGCACGGGTCTGCTCCCTTGCGAATTTTGCTGCTCTCTCCGCCGCCGTTGTCCTCTGCGTCGCGGACATCTCGGACCTCAAGCCCGATGCACAGCACCTCCGCATTTGCGGTACCGACGACGAGCATCAACCAAGGTTTCGTCACCTCATTGACCGAGGTTCCCCCTCCTTGTTGCATGGTTCATCATGTGGTCAGTTTTCCCTCTCGGGGTCACCATCGAGGTCGTTACCGTTGTTGTTGTCTTTGCCCGGACTAGCGTTTGGCATTTCGACCATGTAGCAATCGTAGGTCGAGGTCGTGTGCCACTTATGTGAGGGCACCATGGCTGGCGCTTGGCTGTCCGCGCTCGACGACTTCGTCTTTCGTGTCTTCTGCCTCCTCCATGGCTCCCTCGAGGACCTCCATGAGATATTCTATGTTGGCGATGACATGGGTAGTGGATGGATCGGCAAATTCGACTTCTTCCAGAATATCCTAGATCGAATCTGAAAAACATGGTTGCTACTGCTCCTGGATCTGTCTTGACGCCAAACCCTAAAGGATCAACTCTTCACGGGAGTCCATGGAGTACTGAGGGCACCATGGCTGGCGCTCGGCTGTCCGCGCTCGATGACTTCCTCTTTCGTGTCTTCTGCCTCCTCCATGGCTTCCTCGAGGACCTCCATGAGATATTCTACGTTGGCGATGACATGGGTGGTGGATGGATCGACAAATTCGACTTCTTCTAGAATCTCCTGGATCGAAACTGAAAAACCTGGTTGCTACTGCTCCTGGATCTGTCTTGACGTCAAACCCTAGAGGATCAACTCTTCACGGAAGTCCATGGAGTACTCAAGATTGCCTAATTTGACGATCCGACTTGGAGTAAATGTCTCGACCTGGCCGAGGTGGCCAGCCCAGTCAATGACGAATGTGGCAACGCCGAAATGAACAACGACCTGGTCTTGTTGGATCCCATCTGAGCGTCCATCTTGATTCCCATTTAGCCGCAGTGTTCACCTAGCAGGATCTACATGGTCCACCACTATCGGAGCTGCCTCGGACAGATACCTTGGTATGATATCCTAGCTAGGCGACTTGGTAGGGTGATAACAGGGACAAGGGTTTTTACCCATGTTCGGGCTCTCATGGAGGATATAATACCCTATGTCCTGCTCTTTGTTTATTGCGTTGGGATGTATGCAGAGTACAAAGTACCAAGGGATTGTAATGTGTCTATCTACAAGCCCGGCTTCGGGTTATATAACACACCGGGGGTCCTAGGGTTACAAATCCTAGCCGGCTACATAGGTGGAGGTAGATCCCTCAATGACTCCATCCACTTGTCTTGTACATCATGGGCCGCCCAAAGTGGCCCAGGACGAAACTGACCTAGGGGTCCGCATCCCGGCCCAAAACTGTCTCCCGGGGTCCAAAATTTTCATTTCTAGGCCTGATAGTCTTCAACAGAAAAAAGTAGGACGGAGAACTAGTATGAATTGTGCCTGACATTCAATTCATGACGTAGATGATCCGCTGACGGAGTCGATTAGGTGAAACAACTCTGCAAAGTTTGTTTATTCCCAGGCTGGGAACTGACATGACAAGGACCCCCTCGACCAGGACGCTGGCATCGAGTCCAAATGTAGTGTATATACACTCGTAAGAACATCTACCCATGGCTAGAACCACCAATAATATAAGCCAATGAACTCACGATGAACGTTCGTTATCTTTTATTCATCTGTGCAATGCATGTTAATATTTCTTATATATTAATCACATTGCACACTAGTATTTTGGCAAGATCATACATACATGTTGATATTAGGTAGGATATAATTAGTTGGTTAGCTCTAATGCTGCTATAAGATATGCTAAACATCGGGACAATATAGACCATTGAATAGATGCTGTTGTTTTACATGTGACATGTGTTGAATCTTCGCAATTCGCTTTTTATATTTTTATCATATATTAAATAATATAAATAAAGATGAATGCGCATTATCTTTATTTTCTACGTTGTCGCATCGCTCTCTAGGGGGGTGGCACGGGTGAACCCTAGCCGCCGCCCCGTACCTCTCTAGCCCTGACCGCTATCGAAGGAGGCTGACGGGAAAAGTTAGCTCCAGCAGACGGCGACGGCTGAGCGTGCTCCTCTTGCGACGAGTGTTATGTCCCTGACTGCGCGCGCATTCTTGGAGTGTTACGGTCTTATTTTGTTTTTCAAGACATCGAGTACAAGTATGGTGTATGTGTATATATACTTGCAGAGAACATCTATCCAAGGTCGGAACCACCAATACTATACATAAATGAACTCATCACGAACGCTCATTATTTGTATTTCTGCAAAAACGCCTATTATGAACCATTACGTTCTTTACCTTTCAAAGAATTACCCACTTTAACCCTATTTTGTGAAGCATAGCTGTTTTTGGTGGAGCTGAAAAAAAGATACTTTGCTCACAGAGTCACACCCCATCTCAATCTTGCACATCTAATCATGTTCGTCTCTAGAGTTGCTGCGAAATTTCCCTCGTTTGACATTTAGTATACCCCGACCGAATAGCACACCTAGCCCCTTTTCTCCTTGTACTAGAGATTAGTGGAGGACTGAATCTCTTTCAAACGAAGTTTAGTTACTTTGTACTGACTAGTAAATGTGTACGTGCAATGCACGTTGATATTAGGTAATATGTTAATTACACATAAATATTAGGTAGAATATTATTTGCGTATTAATTATTTCCTCCTTTCCGGTTTATAGGGCTTATCTTAAAATCTTAGGTTTTTCATTTTATAAGGCTCAATTTGGTTGTTCCCCATCACAATTTCAGATTCTAAGGTGCATTAAATAATTGCATGCAAGTATTAAGAAAAAATTGACTAATGCATGTATTTTATCCATGCATGCATTGCAATTAATACATTGGTAAACATAATTTTTTGAGGAAAACAAGAGCATTAATTGGGTGCTTTTGTAAATTACAAAAAATATTCCATCACTCATCATCTACTTCCTCCGTCACGGTTTAGAAGGCGCGCTTGGAAATTCTCTGGGACCTAGGTGGTTATCTATTGGTTGTGAGATGAGCTAAAAAATAGCATTCACACTACGCATGCATATAGAAATAGTATATCGGAGTACTAATTAGGTACTAGAAATAAATGCAATGCGCCCTAAACCTTGTCTATTGTGGAAACGCACGCAAATTTAACTGTGCCTTCTAAACTGTGACGGAGGGAGTACCTTGGTTGGTGAGATTTTTAAATTGAGCCCTATAAACCGGAAAGGAGGGAATATGTGATTAGCATTGACATTAATATTTGATATGGTATTAAGTGCACGCTAAACGTGTTGAGCGTTCACCATTGGAGCAGCCTAATTCGTTGGATTGACCTGATTTGACGGTCTGGATCTATTAAATATGTCCTTTTGAGTCTTTTTATATTGATGATATAGATATAGATGCTTCGTTCTAAACCTAGAATACGTGAATTGGATACTAACAAATTACATACAAGTTTCCTAAATGATAAAACCTTGTAGACGACTTATTTGGTGTCTAAAATGATGAATGCAAGACTAGGCATGTGCGCCCCATCATTTCCTATAACATAGGTTGATTTTTATTACCAGAAAAATGAGAAAAAACGACCAATACACTTCATGGAGTATGTTACTATATTTGGATAATGACACCAAGTGATTGTTTAAAGACGCTTAGTCTCTAAGCAAGATACACTTAGCGGTTGCATTTATTCCCCAATCTTTTCTGTTTTATTTACCATCGTGGTGCTTTTAATTCTTATTCTTGTAGTACATATGCTACTTTTAGTGAGAAAGAAAACTGAAATGAGTGCTTTTAGAAAAGTCATTCACGTGATCTTACATGTTGACCAACATTAGACCCCCAATGAATCAGCTTGCCGCATAGACTAGAAAGAGTGGACATAGCCAAAGCACTTTAGCATCACAAAACCAACGAAGTCAAACAAAGTAATACTTAGGGCCTCTTCGGAGTCTCACCACTCTAGAACTCTACTCCCGGAGCAGGGGTAGGTTCAGCTGGAAATAGAGGAGCGGGGAAACACCCGCTCCGCAGATCCTCGTATTTCTTGAAGCCGGCGGACTACCGAACAGGGCCTTAGTAACACTCATCACCACGTCAACATATTTGCGTCAGGAGTGTTGCAAGGTTGTCATGATGCAATGAACAATGGGTTGGGTAAGATTAAATTTCATACCGTAGACATGTTAAGTTCAAATTTTAATAACCATCAATCAGGTCATCACAAGAAAAAAACATATTTTTGACAAATGCTGAATTTTGTTAGCTCAAAATGAAGCATCAAAAGGATACATAACACAATGAGCACACACCTGGTCTCTGCATAGTTAGGATTCATACAGCCAACATCAACATGCACGAAAACACGACGCCAATTAGCAAAGTCATATAAGACCAAAACTATGCGTAAGCGAGGAAAAAAAGCTCCAAAGCGACCAGATACGCGATCAGAAAACTGCAGCAATGACCATATCCACATCAACTGTATCATGACAGCACACAGACGATGAGGTTCTTCAACAACAATGCCTTCAGAAAGGAAGCGACACTCACGTGCCTCTTTCACGACTAGGATCTAGGATCTGAAGAATTAATCTGAACATATCCGAGCAATGCCTTCAACAAGTAACAACGTAAAAAAACATCGTCATTGCTAGGTATAACCAGCTTGGGTTAGACCTAGGCTATCACTTCGAAGCTCGAGATCAGGTGCTCGAGTAGCACCACCATCGAAGTCACTTAAGTGCTGTCTCCTGCACCTTTTCTTAATCCCAACAGTTACATGTGATGCAACCGCTGTCGCTGCAAAACCCTCGTCCATAATTTGGACCAATCTCTGCAAAAAAAGGGCAAAAAATATGGAGGGGCCTCTTCGGCAAGCCGTCGTCCATAATTTGCATCTCATAACCACTGGATCTTGAGAGATGAACACTTCTGAAGACCTTTCAATGACCACTGCCATCATAGAGTCGTAGGAGGTCGCTGTAGCACAGTCTGTAGTCATCGCTACCCGGTCGACCGGATCTGGATCACCACCACCAAGCCCTAGACCGTAGCGCCGCCGAGCGGCCACCGCCCGCCCGGAAGGCCGACGCAACACATGCTAGTTGCTACTCTACTAATGTATTTTCTCCGATTCTCTAACAGTTTCTATTTATAGCAAAGTTATGATCAAACTACTCATAGTTGAATCATTTATAACAAAATATATATCTAAGTAATTGTTGTAATTATATGCAATTCCATTAGCTTTGTAAATACGTTAATGCAAAAATTGGCGGTGAAATTGTGTTTTGGAATCTTGCTTGCGTAGATCTTGTTTGTACAATACAATTTTTGACCAATCTAAAGAAAGCACGCGTAAATACCGCCTACCCTTTCTAAGATAAAGAAGGAGAATGTGCCTTTTTCTAATAGGATGAATCTTCAGTGTGAGCACCTCCACTCAAACTATTCAGCACCTTTTTCCTCTGCCCTATAGAATTGATTTCGTGTAACCTCCTCCACTCAAAATCCTACGACACCATCGCCGGTAAAAGCTACTCGTAAAAGCTATGAATCCATTGCATCTCAATTCGATTTTTTTTCTTTCTTTTTTGAAGAATCCATTGCATCTCAACCAAAAATTCACCGTGCCCCGAGGAACAAAGCTGTGAAAACGACATTTTTGCCCATGGAGCATAGCAAATACCAAAACCCAACCCCAACCAAAACCTAGCTTTGTCCAAAAACCCAAAGGCCCCCTCCCTTTCCCCTCCCACTCCCCGCTTTCCACCATTTCGTCGAACACCTTCTCCGATCGCGCGCCGCCGCCCATGGGGGAGGCCTCCGAGTATGACGGGGTGGATGTGGCGGCTGTATCGGCGAGGTTGCTGGAGCTGGTGGCCGACGACGACGTGACGGCGCTCGTTGACCTCCTCGCCGCGCACCCGCTCCTCGCGGATGAGCCGGCGCCGTGGTACTCTCCGGCGCGGGGCGCGGAGCCCATGACGCCGCTCATGGTCGCCGCCGCGTACGGGTCCGTGGCTTGCCTCGACGCCCTCCTCTCGCCGCCCCACCTCGCCGACCCCAACCGCGCCTCCGCCTCCTCGCTCTCCACCCCGCTCCACCTCGCCGCCGCAGGCGGCGCTCCATCCGCACCCACCACCGTTTCCCGCCTCCTCGCCGCCGGCGCCGACCCTACCCTCCTTGACCATCTCCACCGCCGGCCGTCAGACCTCGTCGCGCTGCCGCCCAACTCGTTGCCCCTCAAGAACCACATCCTCTCACTCCTTGGCGCCCGGAAGGAGTGGCCACCGGACCCCTCACTCCCGGACATCAAGAACGGCGCATACGCTTCCGACGACTTCCGCATGTATTCCTTCAAGGTCCGCGCGTGCTCCAGGGCCTACTCCCACGACTGGACGGAGTGCCCCTTCGTCCACCCAGGAGAGAACGCGCGGCGGAGGGATCCGAGGAAGTACCACTACAGCTGCGTGCCGTGCCCGGAGTTCAAGAAGGGCGCCGGGTGCAGGAGAGGGGACATGTGCGAGTATGCGCACGGGGTGTTCGAGAGCTGGCTCCACCCGGCGCAGTACCGGACGCGCCTCTGCAAGGACGGCATCGGCTGCGCGCGCCGCGTCTGCTTCTTCGCTCACACGCCAGAAGAGCTCCGGCCGCTGTACGTGTCCACAGGCTCGGCCGTGCCGTCGCCCCGCGGGGCGATGGAGATGGCCGCCATGGGGATGGGACTGTCATCACCGGGATCTTCGTTCACGCCGCCGCTGTCGCCGTCCGGTGGAGGGAGTGGCATGTCGTGGCCGCAGCCTAACTTGCCGGCGCTGTGCCTCCCCGGGAGCGCAGGGAACCTGCACCTGAGCCGGCTGCGTACCTCGCTGAGCGCGAGGGCCATGGCGGTCGACGAGCTTCTGGCCTCGGGGGACTATGACAACCACCTTGGATCGCCTGCCTCTGTGCGGTCGGCGAGGGGGAAGGCGCTTGTGCCGTCAAATCTGGATGAACTGTTCTCGGCGGAGATGGCGGCCTCCCACTCGCCGCGGTACGGCGACCAGGGCGGCGCTGCGTTCTCGCCGACGCACAAGGCCGCCTTCCTGAACCAGTTCCAGCAGCATCAGAGCTTGCTCTCGCCACGGGCTGCGGCCACCCCAGAGCCTGTCTCCCCAATGAGCTCCCGGCTGCTCGCTGCGTTGGCGCAGCGGGAGAAGATGCAGCAGCAGACACTGCGAAGCATGAGCTCAAGAGACCTGGGTTCCAGCGCCCCGCTCCTGGTCGGCTCACCGGTGGTGGGCTCTAGCTGGTCCAAATGGGGCCTCCCCTCGGGCACCCCAGACTGGGGTGCCGACAACGATGAGCTTGGCCGTCTCAAGCGGTCGTCCTCGTTTGATCTCCGGTCTGGGGCCAACACCGATGAGCCTGACCTCTCATGGGTCAATACCTTAGTAAAGGAGCCCACGCCGGAGAAATCATCAACCAACGGGACCATGGCAACAGAGTCTATTGGCATCTTGGGCCGATCAGCAAGCCACCACGAGAGCATTGCCGGTGATGACAGTGCCATCTTGGGTCGATCAGCGAACCACCGTGAGGGCATCGACGGTGAGGAGGACGCCGCCACTGGTGTCATCGGTGGCTGGCTCGAACAGCTTCAGCTCGATGAGATGGTAGTTTAGGACAACCAAACACACAGATGAATCAAGAGAGGTGACAATTTTTTGGCTGTGCTTCAACCGGCTGCTACTGCCTGCTGCTGCTAAGTTACCAGCCTCAGGACATCATGCTAGCAAGTACTGGTGCCACATTCTTTTGGGGTTGTTTGGTGTAGAAGGTGAGGAGATTTCTACCATTTCGAGCTTGGCCACAGGTGAAGCAAATGGAGGAAATGGAGCCTGATCAACTGTATCAAAGTTGCCAGCTTTGCCTAGGTGAGGCATTTCTCCTCTTATTTCTACTTTGGTGCCCCCTTTCTCGTTGATCTTTATAAAGGTGACTTCTTCACTATGAGGATTGTGAATTACTCTTAAGGTACTATCTTATCTGTTGCCCCCTTATCCTTTGGTTGTGTTGTGAACCAAGGACTAGGGAGGGGAGAAGGATATTACATCAAATTGTTGCTCCATGACTCGACTCATGGTTGTTGTAATAACATATTGTTGTTGTACTTGAGATTCATGAACCATGATTGATGTAAAGTTCCCTCTCGCTATTCCAAAATTAAGCTCCGTCCTTCAAGATTAAGTTCTGCTACTGCTTGATTTTTCTTCACAATGAACTGTCTAAATGCAGATTACATTATAGCATCACACAGCATTACATCTACTCTATGTGGAGTAATCGTTGTTCAGCTGCTGTTGCTGGTTCCAAATGCGGGAATTATTTTCTTCATTCCTGCAGGGAATTAAACCTTTCCGGGCGGGGAAAAAGAATCCCAGGTCGGCAGGGGCATTGACAAAGATTGTGCTTGGAGTTTGGACGGATCCCTTCTCTTTCTCGTGGAGGCATTGAAAAGGATCGGATGGTTAACATCATAGTACACATCGACCACTGCGAGGTTCATTTCTGATGCGCTATCGATGAGTCCTCGTCTGCCCTGACCGATGCATCTTTCTTGTCATAATAAAACAACTGGCACGGACGGTGGCTCGGTATGGTCGCCTCACGCCTTGGCTCACCCGCTGTGCTGACATGTACTGTGTGACCTGGAATACAAAGTAAAATTGGGCTGCATTATCCTGCCATGCATAATTTTACTACGAAGGTCTTGCACTGGAGACAAGAGCTGCTGTCTCGGGCCTACCAACATGACCTGCAAAACGTGGGTGCGCCAATATGAACAATTACTGTTTTTTAAGGGGAATATATTAATATCAAGCCGATACCAATTACACACAGCCTTTGCAACAACAAGATGACTAAAAACATTCAGGATGCACACAACAAAAAAGAAAATAAAAAGATAAAAAAAAACCGTCACGGTGATCAATCACCCGCAGTAGCAGCACTCTAACCACCACCAAAGACATCACCCAGAATATATATGAGGTTCTCCAAAAGCAACGCCTCGAAGAAGAAAACAAAGCACAAGTGTTGTTGTTGCCCGATAAAAAAAAAAAGAATGATTACTGTGCTAAGAGTTGCTATATATATAAAAAGCAGGGCGAAAGCCTGTTTTGAGAGGAGTATGATAAAAACTTACCGTTTTCTTGAAGTTTCAAGTCTCTACCTAATAATAAAGAAAATTGGGTTTCTGTCGTCCGTCAAAAAATACCCCCAAAGTTGCAATAAATTACCCACTATGCCACCCATAAGTAAAGTAAACATTTTTTTTTCAAAAGTCAACTCCGTCCTCAGTTCTTTAAAGGTATGACTCCCTTATTAAACACAGATGCATGAGTGCTCCAGTGGCTAACTCATTGCTTTTCTTCCCTGGAGACCAGGTTCGATTCCCACCTTTCACACTTTTTCCCTTCCTTTTCTCACAAACGTTCACTGTATTAGTGGGCCGGCCCATGTGCGTGGCTTCACATATCTTTTTTTAATTTCATTTTTCTCTTTTTTCTTTTCTCATTTTATTTCCGTTTCAGAAAATAAAATGTTTGTGAATTCAAAAATGGAAAATTCGGGATATTCCATATGTTTCTCATTTGGGATATTCCAAATTTAAAAGTTACGAGTTTCAAAAAATTGTTAAAGAAATCATAAAATGTCTGTGCATTCAAAAATGGAAAATCATCAAATTTTCTCGGATTCGAAAAGTGTCGGTGATTTTACATACTGTTCACAAATTATAAAAATAATGATTTTAAAAAGTGGTCAGGAAATAGTATCATGTTCATGATTTTTAAAAAATAACCATGTATTCGAAACACATTCGTGTATCTGAAAAAAAAAATCCATGAAATTTTAGAGTTTGTTAACAAAAGTTCAAAAAAATTACAAATTCACAACAGTTCAAAAAAATCACAAATTTTAAAATTAGTTCTCCAATATTTTTAAAAATCATTGATTAAAAAAGTGTTGAGTCAAAAAATGTTGAAGTATTCGAAAACTATTCATGCATTTCAAAAAATGCTCATAAACAAAATGAACATTTGTGATTTAAAAAAAAAATCCAAAATTTCAAAAAAGAACTTTTTCGATTCGCTAAACTGTTCGCCAATTCAAAAGTCTTTTATGTATAGGATTTGATTAGTTTTTGAAAACTCTTTATATGTCTAACCATTGTTAGTAGTTTGTGGTTGATGAGATAGAAAAATTTAAGTTTTAAACATTCCCCTGCGCAACGTAATGACAAGTGTGGCGTGAAGTGGCAAGCTCATAGCCTTGGGATTTACCACGTCAAATGCATTGTGATCACGTGGACATCGCGACCATCATTAGCGAGGGTGAGAGAAAAGATAAGTGGCAACATGGTGAGCCTCCGTGTTAAAATAGAGGAAGCTCATATGTCGTGGTATTAAGTCCAACTTATTAGACTAATGCATAATTTTTTTTCTAAATTTTTTATCTCCCGTTGCAACGCACGGGCATGTTTGCTAGTGATACCAAACTAGCTCCGGTCACAAATGTATGCCGGGTTTTTTCCCCGGGAAAAACATGTCGGTTCGTACTCCCTAACAACCTAATTTGGTTACACAGACTTGTACTCCCTCTGTAAAAAAAAATATAAAAGCAAACGCTCTTATATTTCTTTATGGAGGGAGTACTACTTTGGACATGCATGGTATGAGGATAATATTCTCTTATAGTCTAATTTTCGCAGAATTCTTTGTTTCAGAACAAAATACAGAGAACACATGAATATAAGTAAAGTGCGAATGTTTAACACTAGTATATGTTGTTTATTGTTCACTGTAACTAACAGGAGAATGGCATGTTTGAAGGGGAGTACATCGCCGATTTACAATATATTATTTTTCTTTAGCAGCTGTGGCATAAAGCACATGGATTAAAATTTAATTTCTGTTTTCGGATAGTTTATGTTAAATATTCGATCCTTCTGAGAGTACAATGATGTAAGATCTCTTTTATAATGAGTTGTTTGGTGCATGATCAAATGTTAGTTAGAAAAGTGCTTGCACAATTGGATTAGGCTATTAGGCTGCCTACCTCACTCTTGCTGACATTCAGGTGCATCTACTTAAGCTATATGTCCAAATATTTCCTTTTCAAAACCGTAAATTTGTAATTTCTAGAATAAATAATTTTGGTGGATGGTATACAAAATTTCCACAAAAATAAGCCACACCTGCCAGTACTCTTGGCTATTGGGCCATTGACTCTACAAATTTAACTCGAAAATGTCAACAAAAGAAAGAATCAATCTGACAAGTTAAAAACTTGGATATGTTACAACATTTTTCTCAAAAGAAAAAATACAATTATAAAAAAAATCAACTCCGAGAAAGTATTCCTTGGATGATATTAGTTGAGGAACCTATTCTGCATTATGCATTGGAATCGACCAAATGCTACTTTGCTTTTCAATTTTATAAATGTGGTTTGGTAACCTAGTGACACAGATCATGGACCCACAAGAATATTATAGTCAAAAATCAATACAGGTAAACCACTCAACCGATAGTCGGTGAGGATCTAACCATAGTTCTTTTTTTCCTAAACTTAGGATCTAACCATAGTTAGCGGAAAGAGAGACAAGGTGGTACGCTGCTAGGCATCGATATGTGTAATAAAAAAGAACTATACCATATGTGTTGGTGAAATTGCTAATCATGATTAATTTTCTGTCAGCATCATCTAGTGTAGCATTCACATCTTGCTGTTTGTGATCTTACTTCCGGCAGACCGGTTTTCTTGGAGAAGAAAAGGACGTGAAGTATCATATGTGTCATGGGTTACAAGTCATCTTTTTTGACATTTGTTAGCTTGGTGTGGAATGCTTTTTGACGAGTTGGGTCCTTTCGGTTTGGGGTTTTGTGGCTGTGGAATTGTCGGTAACGCGTGGATTTTATATCAATTCTTTGTTTCAGGATCACATGAGCTCCTCTATAAGGTTTCTTTAACAAAAAGCAAACAGTCTAGAAGCCCGCGAAGAACACACTCATCATGGAGGAGTGATAACCCAAAATGCTAGGGTGTTAGTTGTAACCTTTTCGATAAGTAAAAGTGACGAACTCAACAACGAGCTAAAGATAGAATAATATTCCCTCAAATTTCATCGACCACCAATACAACTCTACGTATACCGATAGTTTATTTTATCTAGAAACAAGAAATAAACTACTTTATAGGTGTAATGGAATAGATTTGCAAGATAATAAAAACTTGTAAGTAAAAATTAGTCGCTGATTTGTAAATGAACAATAAAGGGAAAAATTGAGTATGAAACAAAGTGATAATTACCATACTTATGCGGGAGACATGTTCTTATGTTTGAAACTCTAGCAAGCATCCTCAAATACCAAACATTCATCAGGTAAACCCCAACCATAGCATTAAGTTATAAGGTCCCCTTCTGTTGAGGATATAGACCTTAGAGTCACCCGCCAGGAGGGGCTGGGTTACTCATAATGGTCATTGCCAGAAGCCCGGCGCCAAGCTTGAAGACGGTGGGCCAGAGATGGGCTAAGACCCGGATACGGCTTAAGGCCCGTAGTTGCAATCTTTATCATGGTAGAACTTGTAGTGTAAGGCAAGAATAGTTGAGAGTCCGAGCCGGACACTCTGATGAGCCGGCCGGGACTCTGAGAGCTGTAGGGCGTCAGCCTCCCTATATAAAGGGACGACCCGGCAGCGGTTTAGGAGGAGGACAATCTCATCGAAAGCCAGGCATAGCGGTTTAGCTCCCTGGTTATCGAAACCCTAATCAATACCACCTAAAACTGGACGTAGGCTTTTACCTTCACCGTAAGGGGCCGAACCAGTATAAACCCTCGTGTTCCTTGTCCCGCTTAACCCCTTCAAGCTTCCTAGCTGCGATGGCTCCACGACTAAGTCCTAGCTCGAGGACATCTGCCGTGACAATTCCACGACAGTTGGCGCCCACCGTGGGGCCAGCGCACGGTGGATTTGAGTTCTTGAAGGGCAGCTTCGAAGTGCTCAAGGGATATGCTGTGGGCCGGATGACCAAGAGTCGTCGCGGCAAGCTCTACATCGACGATGCAAGCTGGGGCCCCGACGCCGGCTCAATTGAGTACGGGTACCGGGTCCCCTTCGGCGGAATTCATGTTTTCATTGGCAAGATTGGTGAGCCGGGCCCTGAGCCGGACCTTTGCGCCGATCTCATCGAGACGGCTCAGCGTGCACGACCCGCCCGGGCCCGGCCTGCCTTACGGCATGCTTTTGTGGGATGTATCCATGGAGGGCCCTCTGATCAATCTGGGTCTGGTGATGAGGCGGCCGCCGGCTCTGACGGCGAGTCGTCCACCGATGAGTCAAACTCGTTGTATCAACTTCAAGATGGCAGGCTCATGGGTTGTTCCGATGGTGACAGTATTCCGGACCCGTTTGAGCCGCCAAGTCAGGTTGGAGTCTTTATGGCCGGTGCACAGCCTGTTCAGAACCCCGCTGCTGGAGCGGGAAACCCGGTGCCCTCGCCGGCTCAGGTACTAATGGATCTCACGGACAAGATGACGGCTCTGTTAACCGCTACGGTTGACCCGACAGATCAAGCTCAGCATGATGCGGAGGTGGCGCAGTTAAAATTGGATCTAGTGAAAGCTAAGGAGGATCTGGCAGCAGAGGGGATCAGGATGGCTGCGGAAAGGGCGGCTCTCGACGCCCAAACCCAGTTGATTCAAGCGCAGTCCTTCCGGCTCACGATGGATCAAAACGCGTCCAATGAGGTCCTGAGAAGGAGGCATCAAAAGGCCCAATCTCGACTCCCTCCGGTTTACGATCCACGAAACCTCTTCAACACGCCAGGTGCAGGGTCTAGTAACCCGCCAGGGGTCATAGTGCCCGGGTCTGGGACCCCTATTCAGCCACAAGTGATGGGGCCTCCCCAGGTGCCCCCTGCCCCGCCTCAGTACGTGCCAATACCCCCGGGTCATTATAATAACCCGCTGGAGAACATGGTCGCCGCGGCGGCACGGCTGGCGGCTCTCCCAGTTGACGGCGACTCTTCGACGGCTATTGAAACCCGCCGGGTCAGGGAACTCCTTCAGACAGCACTGGCGCAGCAAGAGGCATATTCCTACAGCCGGGACAGGATCCACTCGACCCCTCGTCCAGGCCGGAGCCCGAGTTACAGCAGGCACATGGTCTCAGCGACCGGCTCAAGTAACGTCCGACGCCATGACCCGCCCCCTGGCCATGGCCCGGTTCATAACGGAGCCTTTCACGCAGCAGACCAAGACAGAGCACGGCGAGAGGCGGAGCAGGTGCCCCAGCTGACGGCTTACCAGACTCCCCCAGCTTATCCGACGGCTTCCGTCGACGTGGGTATCCCTACCAGGACCGGGGGTGTCCCTTGTTTAGTGCCGGCTATCCGCAACGAACGTCTACCCAAGGACTTCAAAGGCCCTAGGAAGGTGCCTAATTACACAGCAGACTTACAACCCGCAGCCTGGATCGAGAGTTATGAGATGGCTATGGAACTGCTGGAGGTCAGTGAGGCGGCCATGGCTAAGTACTTCACCATGATGTTAGATGGGACTGCCCGCACTTGGTTGAAAGGGCTACCGCCGAATTCCATTGGGTCTTGGGCTGAGCTGAAGGCCCGGTTCATCCAAAACTTCAAGGATACCTGCAGGCAGTCTATGTCAATTGTAGATTTGACTAACTGCAAGCAGCAGGAAGGTGAGTCTACGACACATTGGGTTCGCCGGGTTAAGGAGATCATACATTCGTCAGATAAGATGGATGCCGGCTCAGCGGTCTTAATGTTGGAGCAGAATTGTCGTTTTGTGCCCCTGAAGATGAAACTCGGGCGGCTTAAGCGCGACTGCAATGATATGGGTACACTGATGGCGGCTCTTGTCAAGTACGCCGATTCTGATGGTACCAAGGACCCCGCTTCAGATGATGAAAGGACAGGGAAGGGAAAGAAGAACGGCAATGGCAAGGGTCCTCAGCATAACCCGGGGAACCAAGGAGGAAGCAAGCGCAAGGCCGATGGCAGCCTAGAGTTTGTAGCCAACGCCAGCTCACAAGGTAATAACCAGCGACGCAAGGGGAGGCCCCCTCCCCGAGGCGGCGGGTCAGGCCCGACGCTGGAGCAGCTGTTGAATGAGCCTTGTCCAAGGCATGGCTCTAGAGAGAAGCCAGCGACTCATCTATGGAAGGACTGTGCAATCATGAAGGCCTTTAAGAATTACAATGGCCCGGGCGGCGGCTCAGGCGCCGGCGGTTTTCATGGCCCGGGCGGCGGCTCAAATTCCAATCCTCCGAACGGTCAAGGGGGCTTTAATCAGCAGTCTGGCCAGGGTCATCAACAGCAGCAGGGGGGTTATCAAACCAATCCAAAGCAGCTTAGCGGTGGACAGTACCATGTATTCACCACCAGTCTGTGTAAGCGAGACCAGAAGCTTCATAAGAGGGCCGTGAATGCTGTTGAGCCGACGGTTCCACGCTACTTGCGGTGGTCTGAGCAGCCTATAGTGTGGAGTAGAGAGGATCACCCTCCTCGGGTAGACAATCCGGGTCACTTGGCCTTAGTGGTGGCTCCTCAGGTGGGAGGATATAAGTTCACTAAGGTGCTCATGGATGGAGGCAGCAGCATCAACATCCTCTATTATGAGACTTTTCGCCGTATGGGGTTGGTTGATAAGAACCTCAGCCAGTCAAACACTATCTTCCATGGTGTGGTACCTGGTAAGTCGGCTTATCCAGTCGGCAAGATCGAGTTGGAAGTGGCCTTCGGAGATGAAAACAACTACAGGGTGGAAAAATTGACCTTTGAGGTGGTCAAGATAAGAAGTCCGTACCATGCTATATTTGGGCGGCCGGCTTACGCCAAGTTCATGGCATGGCCGTGTTATGTTTACTTACAGCTCAAGATGCCGGGTCATAATGGGACCATTACGGTTCACGGCAGCCGGAAGGTGGCCTTGGAATGTGAGGAAGGCGATGCAGCTTATGCAGAATCTGTTTGCGCAACAGAGGAGTTGAAATTTTACAAGGACAATGTTGACCCCACTGATATGACCTTTCTGAAAAAGCCGACTACGGAGCATGAGCTGGCAATGAAATTTAAGTCGGCTGATGAGACTAAACTTGTTGATTTCGTTCCAGGAGATTCATCTCAGCAATTTAGCATCAGTGCCAATCTGGATCCAAAATAGGAAAGCGCGCTCATCGGGTTCATTCGTGAGAATAGGGACATCTTCGCATGGAAACCTTCTGACATGCCAGGTGTACCTAGAGAACTCGCTGAGCATACTCTCAATGTTGATCCGAAATTTAAGCCGGTCAGGCAGTTCCTTCGGCGATTTAATGAAGAAAGGCGGAAAGCTATTGGCGAAGAGGTGGCCCGGCTCTTGCCGGCCGGGTTTATTGTTGAAGTCTTTCACCCAGAGTGGTTAGCTAACCCGGTGCTCGTGCTCAAGAAGAACGGCACTTGGCGGATGTGTGTGGATTATACGGACTTAAACAAGGCGTGTCCGGCTGATCCTTTTGCCCTCCCCCGTATTGATCAAATTATTGATGCTACGGCAAGTTGTGCGCGCTTAAGTTTCTTGGATGCTTATTCCGGATATCATCAGATTAAAATGGCAGTTAAGGACCAGGAGAAGACGGCGTTTATCACTCCCTTTGGAGCCTTCTGCTATGTGTCTATGCCCTTTGGACTCAAGTGTGCACAGGCGACTTACCAGCGTTGTGTACAGAACTGTCTTCATAAACAGATCGGGCGCAATGTTCACGCTTATGTGGACGATATTGTGGTTAAGTCCATAAAGGAGGAAACCCTGATAGATGATTTAAGGGAAACCTTTGATAATCTCCGGGTCTACAAGATGATGCTTAACCCGGCCAAGTGTGTTTTTGGTGTTCCTGCAGGCAAACTCTTGGGTTTCTTGGTTTCTGACAGAGGCATTGAAGCTAACCGGGAGAAGATCAAAGCCATCACCTCCCTAGCTAAGCCGGCGTGTATAAATGATGTTCAACGCTTGGCGGGTCGCATTGCTGCTTTAAGCCGGTTTATAAGCCGTTTGGGTGAGAAGGCCATGCCATTATATCAGTTGATGAAGAAAACTGATAACTTTGTCTGGAATGATGCAGCTAATACTGCCTTTGAGGATTTGAAGAAGCAGCTGGCAGAGCCCCCAGTCCTTGCTGCTCCGGTGGATAAGGAGCCCTTATTGCTGTATGTGGCTGCTAACGCACGAGCCGTCAGTGTGGCCGTGGTGGTGGAACACAAGGAAGAGGGTAAGGAGCATCCGGTTCAGCGGCCGGTTTATTATGTCAGCGAAGTGCTCATTGAGTCCAAGCAGCGGTATCCGCATTGGCAGAAGCTTGTTTACGGTGTGTTCATGGCAAGCCGGAAACTTAAGCATTATTTTCAGTGTCATCCCATCACTGTGGTCAGTTCTGCCCCTCTTGGTGATATCATTCAAAACAGAGAGGCCACAGGGAGAGTGGCTAAGTGGGCTATAGAGCTTGGACCTCATGGTCTCAAGTACGTGCCACGCACTGCTGTTAAATCTCAGGCCCTGGTGGATTTCATCAATGACTGGACAGAGTCACAAGTGCCCGAGCAGAAGCCGGATAACACATATTGGACTATTCACTTTGATGGGTCCAGGCAGTTGGAGGGCTCGGGGGCTGGAGTTGTGTTGGCTTCCCCTAAGGGTGACAAGTTCCATTATGTGCTACGGTTGCTGTTTCCTTGCACTAACAACGCGGCTGAGTACGAGGCCTTGCTCCATGGTCTTCGGATGGCTAAAGAGATGAGCTTAAGCCGGGTAAGGTGCTTCGGCGACTCAGACTTGGTGGCTCAACAAGTATCAGGAAAGTGGGATTCCAAGGACCCTCTCATGGCGGCTTATCGCCGCGAAGTTGATGCCATTGCTGGGCACTTTCAGGGTTACCAAGTGGAACACATCGATCGCAGGAAGAACGAGGCGGCGGATGCTTTAAGCCGGCTAGGCTCTCAGCGAAAACCGGTGCCGCCTAACACTTTCCTGGACGTCCTGTATGGCCCTTCTGTTAAGTTGCCTACAGAGGAAGACTTGGCTGTCCCTGACCCGGAGGCACGACTGGTGGCGGCTCTCCATATCATACCAGACTGGACAATGCCCTATCTGGCTTACATGACCCGGGGTGAGTTGCCTGAGGATGAAAATTTGGCCAAGCAAATAACCCGGCGGGCTAAGTCAATGATTGTTATCAACGGTGAGTTGCATCACCGCAGTGTTACGGGAGCGTTTCAGCGTTGTGTTTCCCCTGAGGAAGGTCAAGAGATCTTGCGTGAGATCCATGAAGGGGATTGTGGCCATCACGCCGGCTCAAAATCTCTTGTGGCCAAGGCTTTTCGTCATGATTTTTATTGGTTGACGGCTCATGCTGATGCAGAGGACTTGGTCAGTAAGTGTGATGGTTGCCAAAGGTTCTCGCGACGGGCTCATGTACCGGCTCAAGAACTGAGGATGATCCCAATCACTTGGCCCTTTGCGGTCTGGGGGCTTGATATGGTTGGGCCTTTCAAAAGGTCCAAGGATAAGAAGACTCACCTTTTGGTGGCGGTTGACAAGTTTACCAAGTGGGTTGAAGCGGAGCCAGTTAGCAAGTGCGATGCAGCCACGGCGGTTCAGTTTATGAAAAAGGTGGTCTTCCGCTTTGGTTTTCCGCACAGCATTATCACTGACAATGGCACCAATCTCTCCAAAGGCGCCATGGAAGAGTTTTGTCAATGAGAGCATATCCGACTTGATGTTTCCTCAGTGGCTCATCCTCAATCCAATGGTCAAGCTGAGAGAGCTAATCAGGAGATTCTGAAGGGCATTAAGCCCCGGCTTTTGGTCCCTTTGCAACGGACGCCGGGTTGTTGGGTGGAGGAGTTGCCCTCCGTATTATGGAGCATCAACACTACTCCTAACAGGTCTACAGGTTTTACGCCTTTCTTCATGGTTTATGGGGCGGAAGCAGTCCTCCCCAGTGACATCCGTCATGACTCACCTCGCGTGGCGGCTTACGTTTAGGCGGATAATGAACAGGCGCGCCAAGATGCTCTTGACTTGTTGGACGAACAGCGTGATGTGGCAGCAGCCCGTTCAGCGATTTACCAACAAGACCTGCGCCGTTATCATAGCCGCCGGGTTAAATCCCGGGTCTTCCAGGAAGGCGATCTCGTGCTCCGGCTCATCCAGGATCAAATAGATGCACACAAGTTATCCACGCCTTGGGAAGGGCCCTTTGTGGTCAGCAAGAACTTGCACAACGGGTCATATTACCTCATTGACATTCGGGAGCACAAAGATTCACGTAAGTCGGAGGAAGAGACCCGTCGGCCGTGGAACATAGCTCAGCTTCGGCCTTACTACACTTGAGCCACCGGCTCTCATAATGTACATATTTCTCTCAGCCATGTATATATTATGATAAGCAATAAAACAGGACCTCTGTCCTTTTTCTCCTCCAAATGTGCACGTGTTTGTTTTCTTTGCAAGATTAACATGATAACTTGAAGGAGGATCCGGCTTATGATCGTATTCGAATCTAGCCGCAGGTAATAAGGTCACCTGGGGGCTTCCTGTTCAAACGTGGGTCGTATTCGAACCAAAGAGAACATAGCTGTCGATACCCATTTGATTGGCAAAGTGCCGAGCTCATTGGGAGGTTTTCTTTGGTCATATTTGAATCATAGTTTAACCCCTTTGAGAACCGACGTGGATCGTATTCGAATCAGCGTCGTTAAACAATTCTTAAAATCACTTGGGGGCTTCCTGTTCAAACATGGGTCGTATTCGAACCAAAGAGAACATAGCTGTCGATACCCTCTTGATTGGCATCGCCACACCCACTGGGGGCTATATGATCGCATTCGAATCCTAGCATAATCCCTTTGGGCCGGGTCTCTGGTCGTATTCGAACCGGAAGTCCCTAAGTTCTTCTGCTTTATAGCAAGTTTCTTCTGATTATTTCAATGTGTGTACAGCCGGGTCTCACTTTGCCGGCTTAAAACTTGATTAACAGTGTTGGTTGGACACAATGGGTGTCATTAGGACAGGTACACCGGAGTTGAGGTACCAACCTTATTACCCGGATTACCTAAGCCGGAAGTATGCTTGCAGGCCGCTAAGTATGATATTACGGCTGTATTAAGGATATAATTGGAGATCAGTCCTTTTTTTTCTCCATATTCCAGGTTATATATCTAAAACTTATGATTCTCAGGACGGTAAGCCGCCTCGAGACTTGTGATTTTCCCTTTTATGCAGGATAGTTAAAGGCAACTATTTTGAGGTTAAGGAAAACAAAGGATTGATTATGACCCGGAGAAACATACCGGAGACAACTTCATCAGACTTTAACATTCAAGGCGTGTACGATGGCACGACAAGGATAAAAGTATTGGTCCTACTCTATTACAAAGACTCATTGAGTCCAAAAGGGTGAGGCATTGATTGATAATCCGCCAGCTGAGTTACGACGCCTGCTGAGTTGAAGTCTCCGGCTCGTTCCCCTCTTCTCCTCCGGCTGATCCCAAGATCCGGAAGGTTGATGACTTCCAGTCGATGCCACTGAGAGCTTCGAATTGGGCTTCCTCGTCAATTAACCCGGCCGGGTCAATCTCCGGGGCGAAAGTGTGCTGACGAGCCGGTGGGATCAAGTTGAGGGCTTCATAGCGCGGAGTAGGGATCCTCTGATTTTCTGCGTCGTAGCCCGGCTGATACTTGGTCAGATCTGTATCGTTGCCAATAAGAGTGGCCACCGGGCGTACGGTCTTCACGCAAGCTGCGAAGTCCTTCTAATCAAAGGCGGTGCCGTCTTCCTTCAGACTTGGGTAGCCGAGGGCGATGTCCGCCGGGTCTAACTCTGGCAAGAACGCCTTGGCCCGGCTCAGCGCAGCGATCGCTCCGGCCCTTGCAGAGGCCCGTCGCAGCTCCTGGATCCGCTGAGGCAGAACGGCGAGCCGGCGAAGGACTTCCGCCAGGTGAGTCGGCACCTCGTTGGAGAGGGCCACCACAGCCAAGGCACGTTGTGACCCGGTGTAGAGATGTTCCACCAGGGTGTATACGGCCTTCAGCTTGGTCACCACACTCTGATTCAGGTTGGCACTTCTGGGACCTGTTTAACAGAGTCAGATAAGCCGTCGACAAGGATGAATTATGAGATATAAAAATTATAAACTTGATGAAAGCCGGTGAGACGACTTACCGAAGATTGCGGCCACCATCTGGGACACTTGGCGCTTTAGGCCGGAGAGCTCGGCGGTCTTCTCGGAGAGAGCCTTCTCCGCCTGTTCGGCCCGGTTCACCAATGCGGCCTTTTCTTCGGCCCACGCCTTCCGCTCAGCGTCAAACTCTGTCTTCAGCTTCTCTTGCGCGGGGATGCTGGATACAAACTTGGCGTTTGCCTTCCGGGTCTCCATCTCTTGCATCTTCAGCCGGTTCTTGAGATCGGCAAGGTCAGCCTCAAGCTTCTTGCCAGCAGCCTGTATAGATTTCCGGGTTATGGCATGAACAATTACTATGTAAATGTAAAGTCCCAAGCGTTTTCCAAGAAAAGACACTTGGCCCTTGGGGGCTAATGCATATTGAACGTTTCTATCTACACATTGCCGGTTCAATGGAGTAAGCCGGAACCTAAGTCTACAACATACTCAATCATAAGTCGTCGACTTGGGGGCTAGCATGGTACAGGTAACTAAGCAGTAAGTAAGAGGACAAAAGGATATTACCTCAGATTTTTGCTGGATCTGGGTCACCATAGCAATCTCTGTGTCCTGGCTCTTGTGCACTTGGCTGACGAAGCCGGAGACGATCTCTCCAATGTTCAAGTTGGAGTAGTCGGTGAGGTCCAGGTTAACCCGACGCGACTCTAGCAGCTCCCCTTTGGCGGAGCACTTGGCCAGCACGGTAGGTCTCCCCGGCTCAACGAACTCCGTCCGGGTGATTACCACGTCCGGGCCGTCTCCTGGTGGAGCCGAGCTGGAGGCCTCCGGGTTAACAGAAGCTTCTGTAGTTGCCTTGGTGGTTGGGGCAGCGGCCTCAGGTACAAAGGCGGCTGGTGGCTCTTGAGCGGCTGCCTCTGGCTCAGGCAAGTCCGGCTCATCGACCGGCTTGGACTTCTTCGCCCTCTTGGTGATCTTGGCCTGGGCACTGAAAGGACAAAAGATTAAACACAACAGGGTAAGTGAAGACAAAAGTACAACATGAGATGGTTATCATTACCCGGGCACGGTCTTGAAAGCCGGCAGACTTGACTGCATAGAGTCGCCGGAAGAGGGGGAAGTTTCCTGATAATTTGAGTCAGAAGAGTTGAGTGGTTGACGTATAACACCTGCCAATGGATGAAAAGGGTACAATTTTGAGATCACCTCGGTCCGGCGTTTCCTCGATGCGTCAGGTAAACCGGAGGAGAGGTCGGTGCTTTTGTCGGTCCGGGTGTGCCACCGGCTCTCATGCACCTGTCGCTTCAAAATAAATTGAGGGTCTTGATAAGCTAAAGGATGTGAAAAGCTTACTTTCCGGGTTACCCTTCGGATTTTCAGCCTGGGCAAGGGCTCCGAGTCGGAGGAAAGTGTCGTTACCTCTTCAACCACCGGGTTACTTGCTCCGGTGTCGTCCTATTGATGAACAAGTATTGATAAGGCGGACAGAAGTAAACAACAAAGTACAACAAGGACTTACAGGCTCAGGGGTTACCTCTGACTCGGAGCTGTCGCTTAGTTGCATCAGCTCTGAAGCAGTAGGCCTGTTTCCTTTCTTGCGAGGGGCGGCTTTCTTGGCGGCTTTCTTCGCCTTTCTGGCCTTTTTGGCCGCCTCATGGTCATACTTGGCCCGCCAGAACTTATCATCAGCCTGAAAAAATGCAATGAGGTTTTCTTAAAATGATTCAGATGAAAGTTATGTACAGATAAGATGTTCAGATCAGCGGCTTACCGCTGGGGCTGGGTTGGTCTTGCAGAAGGGGGCTAACCCGGTCCTTCCGCAGTCTGCCAGGCTCTCGTTCAAGAGAGCCTTGGTCATCTCCTCTGCAACATCTTCAGGAAGATCGTTGCGGCTGTGTCTCTGAGGATCGTCCTTTCGGCCCGTGTACTCACAATTTAAGCCGGGGCGGCGGCTCAATGGGATCACCCGCCACGAGATCCAGACCCGGACCAGATCGATTCCATTCAGACCATTGCCCAGGAGAGCCTTGATCTTGTTGATAGTGGGGAGCAGAGGTTGGCGCTCCGCTTGAGTTAGCTTGTCTGACAGTGGGTGAGTCGGCTCCAGACGTGAGGGGCGAAAGCCGGGCAACGGACTTTCATCAGCCGGCGACGTGTCTTGGCAGTAAAACCACGTCAGATTCCAGTCCTTGGGGTGGCTGGGCGGCTCTGCGTAAGGGAAAAGACAGTCCCTTCGCCGCTGAATGGAGATGCCACCTAGCTCCAGACTTGGCCCATTGGCGCACTCATTCTGACGGTTCAAGTAAAAAAGCTCTCTGAAGAGCAGCAGACTAGGTTCTTCTCCAAGGTAAATCTCGCAGAACACTTGGAAGTTGCAGATATTGGACACTGAGTTGGGTCCTATGTCCTGAGGCCGCAGATCGAAGAAATTCAGAACGTCTCTGAAAAACTTTGAACCGGGCGGTGGAAAGCCCCGGCTCATATGATCCGCAAAAATCACTACCTCCCCGTCCTTTGGCCATGGTCTCTCTTCTGACGGGTCAGGGGCACGGTAGGACATGACGTCCTTCTTGGGCAGATATCCAGACTTGACAAAATCTGCTAGGGTCTCATTGGTGACATTGGACCTCATCCAGTTGCAAGTAATGGAGGCTTTGGGAGCTTTGGGAGGCATGGTGAAAGTCGGCAGTCTATGATAAAAGGAAAAACATCCGGATTAATTATAAGCCAGAAGAAATCTACAGTTCAATGTCAAGGTGGCGGCTTATGAAGGGGACTAATGGTATACACCTAAGTGCATCGGGCTATTTAAGCCGCCGAGGGATTGAGAGTAATTTGATTGTCTATAGGCCTTATCACAGCTAAGCCGGAAATTTTTATGGCGCATGGTTTTCTTTAAGCCGGAAGGTTCTACGGCGCGTGGTTTCTTTAAACCGGAAATGTAAACCGCCGAGATTCAATGATTGCAGTTTTTTACTAAGTGGTAAAACAGGTTTCACACATCGCAGTAAATATTTTGGATCAAAATGGTCGGGCAAAAGAAAAGTTTCTAGACCTAGAAACAGACGCGAGGAAGTTCTTGAGATCGAACAAGGCTCTTATGCAGTAAAAAGAGGGCTATTTGCATGTGAAATGGGTCTTAAACATCTATCGCAGTGAGTCTATACAGAGCTAAGATCAAAAAAGGGCAGTAAAATTCAAATCTACTGAGGGCCGCGATGAACTACGAAGAACAGAGGAAGAACTATGAAGCCCTAGTGCGGATCTGCCCTATGGAGTAGCGAGGACTCACCGGAGCTGAAGAGGAGCGGAGGTTGCCGCCGTTTGTCTGGACCGAGTCAGGGTGATGCAGCGGCCAAGGTTGACGAAGACCGGGGGCGCGACGGCGGCGGCAGAGTTCGAGCTCGAGCAGAGGAACAGTGGCGCAAGGAGGAAGAAGGGTGGCAGAAAGGCCCGTCGGGCCGGCCTATTTATAAGGGCGAGCTCATAAAGCGGGCACGAGAATCAAGGAGACCACGGCGTGGTTATCTCCCCACGAAACGCCTCGATTTTCGGGATGACAGTAAAGGTAAAGATCCGTTGCGAATCTGGCGGAGTAAAAAACGGGCTTAATGGAAGATGACGTCACGGCGGATTACCCGGAGTCCAGAGGATGATGTCATGCCGGGTTATGGCCTTCACACAATTGTAAGCCGGAGGTTTTCTGTCGAAAGAATTGAAGATTGACATGAGCCGGCTCAAATCAATCTGGGGCCTAATGTTGAGGATATAGACCTTAGAGTCACCCGCCAGGAGGGGCCGGGTTACTCATAATGGTCATTGCCAGAAGCCCGGCGCCAAGCTTGAAGACGGTGGGCCAGAGATGGGCTAAGACCCGGATACGGCTTAAGGCCCGTAGTTGCAATCTTTATCATGGTAGAACTTGTAGTGTAAGGCAAGAATAGTTGAGAGTCCGAGCCGGACACTCTGATGAGCCGGCCGGGACTCTGAGAGCTGCAGGGCGTCAGCCTCCCTATATAAAGGGACGACCCGGCAGCGGTTTAGGAGGAGGACAATCTCATCGAAAGCCAGGCATAGCGGTTTAGCTCCCTGGTTATCGAAACCCTAATCAATACCACCTAAAACTGGACGTAGGCTTTTACCTTCACCGTAAGGGGCCGAACCAGTATAAACCCTCGTGTTCCTTGTCCCGCTTAACCCCTTCAAGCTTCCTAGCTGCGATGGCTCCACGACTAAGTCCTAGCTCGAGGACATCTGCCGTGACAATTCCACGACACCTTCAATCCCAAATGCAACAAATCACGAACTGGGGTTTAGGTTTCTATTACTACAACCCATCATAAGCAAACCATTAACATATTGCAACACCCTACAACGGGAATCCCACACGTTTGCGCGAGACAGCGGACACCATAGGACAACACCATGATAACATACAACTCATATCAACCATAACATACCACAATTAGCTCATAGGACAAAAAGAAACTACTCAAACATGATAGAGGTGCAATACATCATTGGATAATAAAATATAGCATAGAGCACCATGTTCCATGTGTAAACGCAATATGGGCTCTTTCTTGACCAAGTAAGTTGTGGGAACCCTCCCTGGCATGACCAGCAGATGTAGATTTGCATGTAGGGAAACCGGACTGTTCTGCCTGTGGGAGAGGGCTACTACTTCCCAAAAGTCTAGTCTTGATCTGCCTAACTACTTCACAAGTGAAGTTTAGTATCAGGAGGGTGTGATTGGGAATCACGGGTAAAGTATACAAACCTCTACCGGGTGTCCAAAACTACATGATTAGTCGTCCCTAGTTACGGACATTTTTAGCAACTCATTGGAGAATTGTTAGCTTGAACTCATCACCTCTTCTAATAAAACTTGACGGGTTGAACCAAAGGGGAGTATGGACCCAACTCAGATACCTAGGGTGATACCAGGGAGATTATCTGGAGTTTGGCTTGGGACAAGTGTGTGATGCGGAAGCCCACATACTCAAATGCTTCATGGGTGACCGCGTGATACGATTGTCCAGAACTACTGTGTGAAATGGTATGTCCAGCTATTAGCGTAGACCACTACTACAAAGGTGGGGGAAAACTATTTCGTGCAAAAGGAAAACCAGCCACACCAAAATGCATGTTTATTTTCTTAAAGCCAATTCTGGTGAAGATTGCCAATACTTTCAGTGTATTGACCCTTGTGGTGTCAACGTATCATGCTGTAGATTTATCGTATCGAAGGAAGGATACATGACACGTCTCCAACGTATCTATAATTTTTTATTGTTCCATTCTATTATAGTATCAATCTTGGATGTTTTATATACACTTACAAGCAATTATATATCATTTTTTGGACTAAGCTATTAACTTAGTGCCCAATGCCAGTTGAGTTTTTTTTGCCTGTTTTTATTTTTTCAGAATATTAGTACCAAATGAAGTCCAAGTGGCATGAAACTTTTTGGAGACTTTTTTCTAGACATAAGAGACCCTGGAAGCTTCGAGAGGGGACGAAAAGATGGAGCAGAGGACCACAAGGCACCATGGTGCGCCCAGGGGTGTAGGAAATGTCTTGGTGGCTTGTGGGGACCACGTGGCTCCGTTTGACCTAACTCCGCCTCTATAAATTTTCTAAAATCGGGAAACCAACAGAGGAGTCCACGGAATACTTTTTTCGCCGCAAGTTCCGGTTCTCGAGAGATCCCATCTAGAGGCCTTCTTCGGCACTCTGCCGAAGGGGTCCGGATTCGATCACGGAGGGGCTCTACATCAACCTTGTTGCCCTTCCGATGATGCTTGAGTAGTTTACCACAGACCTACGGGTCCATAGTTAGTAGCTAGATGGCTCTTCTCTCTAGGCCTATCAACTGTCATAGGCTTCGTATTTCTCTCCGATCTATTGATTTGGTTTGGCCAACTAGATTGATTTACCTTGCAAGGGGAGAGGTGCTTTGTAATGGGTTCGATCTTGCGGTGCTCAATCCCAGTGACAGAAGGGGACATGACACATATTGTATCATTGCTATTAAGGATAAAAAGATGGGGTTTATTCATGCGTGAGTTTACTTTGTCTACATTATGCCATCTTGCTTAAGGCGGTACTCCGTTTTTTACGAACTTAATACTCTAGATGCATGTTGGATAGTGGTCGATATGTGGAGTAATAGTAGTAGATGCAGAATCGTTTCGGTCTACTTGTCTCAGACGTGATTCCTATATACATGATCATTGCCCTGGATATCGTCATGATTATTTTCTTTTCTATCAATTGCCCAACAGTAATTTGTCTACCCACCGTATGCTATCTTCAAGAGAGAAGCCTCTAGTGAAAACTATGGCCCCCGGGTCTACTTCTATCATATATTAAAAATCCTAAAAATACTTTGCTGCACTTTTACTTTATTTAGTTTATTTTGAATTTTTGTTCGATCTATCTATCTATCACCATACAATTTAATCTTGCAAATAACCGCCAAGGGATTGACAACCCCTTGTTCATGTTAGGTGCGACACTGGTACGCGTCGCTGCTAAACAAACGGTTTTTAACCCCTTTCCTCGACGGCATTTGGAACCATCGCCAGGTGAGTGTGGGTGATAGGGGGGTCCTTCCCAGACGACCCAGAAACCGTTGGGGATATGCCCTCCTGGCACACACGCTCGGCAAAATGAGGTCGTGTGCGACCGGCGAGCACTCAAATACAGAAATACATAGAGTAGTGCTAAAAAAATACAATTATATAGGCGAAATCATTTCCGGTCGTAAGTACATCCCACACAGTCAGTCACCGCTAAACGTTTCCGTTTCTATATACATCCCACACAGTCACTCTAAGGAAAACATTTGCGCAAGGTGGCGTAACGCAAACAGTTTTCAAGAGAATGTCGTGTGTGATTGTTCATTGATCCAACATGGTTTATTCCTAGAAACTGTGTGCATTGTCTAAGGTCATCGCCCACGGTGTTTTCTCATTAACCGTTTGCAATAGGAAAACCCAATTAGCGAGCTAATTGCCCTATTATTAATAATCCATTTACTAATCTAATTGACATTCATATTAAGCACATAATATATTCTATTTTCATATTAAGGAAGCAGGATTTCATAATTGAAATACATCGGAGTACAACATGATATAGCTTCAGCACTCAGCTACCCCATTACACAACTGCACCAGCAGTAAGTTTCACATGCAACATCTTGAACCTTTCGAAATTAGCATCATAGATGGTACATAGAGAGATGCATCTCATCTGGAAAACTGCTGAAGCGGAAGGCGAATATTGAGCCTTCATTCATGTTGAAGGTCTTTGCAACTTTAGGCCAGTGCCTGTGGATGATTGACCGTCCATCCTTCGACCTCTTCAGGAACACTTCAATATTGAACCGTGGTTGTTGTATGAAAACTTTCCTCGCCTCCTGACGAGAGAGGTGATTTGAGAGATAATCATCAGTGAAGCCTGAAAACAAGGATGTGCATAAATATCTTCTCTATATTGGAAATGGGGCAAAGGAATAAAAAAGGCAAGGTATAATAGTTAGTACCATCTTGTAAACCTCAGTGCTTCCCATTGTTTCCCTGCAACACATATAAGGTAGTTAGTCATCAGGTTAAGTAAGGGTTCGCATGCAATCAGTAAAATATGTTGATGAAAAATAAGCACATTGCAGATTCATCAGATTCATTCAAGCCACATGGAAAACCCATTTATCCAAACAAAGCATGATTGAGAATTAGGAAATATAGCACTTGTATATGTTTCTCATGTATTAAGTGCAGCCAAATTCGATTTATTCCTCACATGGTATACAATAAGAGAATGCAGCCACATCAATTGAACATCGCATTGCAGAATTGAACCAAGCAGTTAACTTAACACCACAACAAATGAACCAAACGTTAACTGAGCACCACATTGCACAATATAACATACTCCTAATAGAAGATCAGACAGTTAACCAAACCAAGCATGCTTAACAACTTGGAAATATTGCACCCTGAAGAATTGAACATCACATTTGCAGAATTGAACCAAGCAGTTAACTGAACACCACATTGCACGACATATAGAACATATACACTATAGCAGAAGATTGCATGGTAAAAGTAGATAGCACAATTCATTAGAATTTGTTAAGGAAAGGCAATAGCTAGCAAACTGAACATGGGTTCTTATAGTGAGCTAATAAGACAAGCTACTCCTCATTGTCGGAGATATCGATGACGATTGGCTCCTTGGACATGGAAGAGGGTGAGGCCTCCGCATCGTGGGTGCCCTCATTGTAGTGGTGAGTTGCCTGAGCCACTCCGGGCACCAACCTGCTGGCTCTCGAGATGAGGTAAGCACGTGCACGCTGAGAAAACACCTCGTAGTCTTCATCGAAGGCACCGACGGTAGCCTCGAGAAAACACCACGAAATGTCGTTTAAAGCATCCAACCGCGCTGCGGCATCGGCACGCGAGGCGTCAACGGTGGCCTCGATGGCGAGGTGCTTCTCCAAGATCTGGGGGTCGGCACGAATGGCAGCCATTGCAACCTCATCCCCACGTGCGGCCGCGATTTGCTTCTCCGCTGCCAAATGCTCCTTGAGGTCCTGGCTATACTGTGTGCACCATGGCTTAGGACGATGCTTATTTGGTGGAGGGGTCGGTGATTTGGGTGGAAGGTGTCGCGCTCGTGCCGGCGGTCAGGGCATGTGGGATGTGGAAGGAGGAGGAGGATGGGGATCGGGTGTGGATTACCTGCCTGGATAGGCGAGGCCGAGCAGCGTGAAGGAGGGTCGCCGGCGAGGAGGCGGCGCTGCAAGCAAGGAGTGAAGGTTTCAACTTGGAAAGGAAGGTGGAAACAGGGGAAATGTGGCTTTTCGTAAGGGGGAGGGCAGGGAGGTAGATATTTCTGCGGAAGCCAAAAATTTGGAATCGCTTCAGCGAAAAAACTGGCGCGCAAAGTGTCATCAGACACGGTCCCTTATTCAGAGCGGGTTGTGGACTATAGCCGTCGCACCTTCTCGCGTAAGCCGTATGTGTATTATACTCTGACGGTGCTCCAAGATATTTTGTGCTGCATCTCACACGGTTGGTTATAATAACCTCTGTGGGATCTACTTGATTTATCGTCTTGATTTGAATTACATAATGGGGTCACAGCGGCCATGGATGGTGTTTGAATTGCTAGACCTTTTATCTGCAGTGATCACAAAAGAATTGGAATTATTTAGGGTTCGTTTGGACATTTTTATGCATTAAGTGAGTTTTCAATGCATTTATGTGAATAATTCAAATTTGAACTACATGCACATGCTCCAGTGCATATAAATTGGTTGAAAAATCAAATCTTTTGTCCTTGGGTGCATGCTTTGTTGGGAACGTAGTAATTTCAAAAAAATTCCTACGCACACGCAAGATCATGGTGATGCATAACAACGAGAGGGGAGAGTGTTGTCTACGTACAATCGTAGACCGAAAGCGGAAGCGTTAGCACAACGCGGTTGATGTAGTCGTACGTCTTCATGATCCGACCGATCAAGTACCGAACGCACGGCACCTCCGAGTTCAACACACGTTCAGCCCGATGACGTCCCTCGAACTCCGATCCAGCCGAGTGTTGAGGGAGAGTTTCGTCAGCACGAAGGCATGGTGACGATGATGATGTTCTACTGACGCAGGGCTTCGCCTAAGCACCGCTACAGTATTATCGAGGTGGACTATGGTGGAGGGGGGCACCGCACACAGCTAAAAGATCAAATCAATTGTTGTGTCTTTGGGGTGCCCCCTGCCCCCGTATATAAAGGAGCAAAGGGGGGAGGTGCGGCCGGCCAGGAGGAGTCCTACTCCCACCGGGAGTAGGACTCCCTCCCTTCCTTGTTGGATTAGGAGAAGGGGGGAAAGAGGAGGGAGAGAGGAAGGAAAGGGGGGGGGCGCCCCCTCTCCTTGTCCTATTCGGACTAGGGGGGAGGGGCGCGCGGCCCTGCCCTGGCTGCCTCTCCTCTTCTCCACTAAGGCCCACTATGGCCCATTAAGCCCCCGGGGGGTTCCGGTAACCCCTCGGTACTCCGGTAAAATCCCGATTTCACCCGGAACATTTCCGATATCCAAATATAGGCTTCCAACATATCAATCTTCATGTCTCGACCATTTCGAGACTCCTCGTCAAGTCCATGATCACATCCGGGACTCCGAACAACCTTCGGTACATCAAAACTCATAAACTCATAATATAACCGTCATCGAAACTTTAAGCGTGCGGACCCTACGGGTTCGAGAACTATGTAGACATGACCGAGACACATCTCCGGTCAATAACCAATAGCGGAACCTGGATGCTCATATTGGCTCCCACATATTCTACGAAGATCTTTATCGGTCGGACCGCATAACAACATACGTTGTTCCCTTTGTCATCGGTATGTTACTTGCCCGAGATTCGATCGTCGGTATCTCAATACCTAGTTCAATCTCGTTACCGGCAAGTCTCTTTACTCGTTCCGTAATACATCATCCTGCAACTAACTCATTAATTGCAATGCTCGCACGACTTATAGTGATGTGCATTACCGAGTGGGCCCAGAGATACCTCTCCGACAATCGGAGTGCCAAATCCTAATCTCGAAATACGCCAACCCAACAAGTACCTTCGGAGACACCTATAGAGCACCTTTATAATCACCCAGTTACGTTGTGACATTTGGTAGCACACAAAGTGTTCCTCCGGTAAACGGGAGTTGCATAATCTAATAGTCATAGGAACATGTATAAGTCATGAAGAAAGCAATAGCAACATACTAAACGATCGAGTGCTAAGCTAACGGAATGGGTCTCAAGTCAATCACATCATTCTCCTAAGGATGTGATCCCGTTAATCAAATGACAACTCATGTCTATGGCTAGGAAACATAACCATCTTTGATCAACGAGCTAGTCATGTAGAGGCATACTAGTGACACTTGTTTGTCTATGTATTCACACAAGTATTATGTTTCCGGTTAATACAATTCTAGCATGAATAATAAACATTTATCATGATATAAGGAAATAAATAATAACTTTATTATTGCCTCTAGGGCATATTTCCTTCAGTCTCCCACTTGCACTAGAGTCAATAATCTAGATTACACAGTAATGATTCTAACACCCATGGAGTCTTGGTGCTGATCATGTTTTGCTCGTGGAAGAGGCTTAGTCAACGGGTCTGCAACATTCAGATCCGTATGTATCTTGCAAATTTCTATGTCTCCCACCTGGACTAGATCCTGGATGGAATTGAAGCGTCTCTTGATGTGTTTGGTTCTCTTGTGAAATCTGGATTCCTTCACTAAGGCAATTGCTCCAGTATTGTCACAAAAGATTTTCATTGGACCTGATGCACTAGGTATGACACCTAGATCGGATATGAACTCCTTCATCCAGACTCCTTCATTTGCTGCTTCCGAAGCAGCTATGTACTCCGCTTCACACGTAGATCCCGCCACGACGCTTTGTTTAGAACTGCACCAACTGACAGCTCCACCGTTTAATGTAAACACGTATCCGGTTTGCGATTTAGAATCGTCCGGATCAGTGTCAAAGCTTGCATCAACGTAACCATTTACAATGAGCTCTTTGTCACCTCCATAAACGAGAAACATATCCTTAGTCCTTTTCAGGTATTTCAGGATGTTCTTGACCGCTGTCCAGTGATCCACTCCTGGATTACTTTGGTACCTCCCTGCTAGACTTATAGCAAGGCACACATCAGGTCTGGTACACAACATTGCATACATGATAGAGCCTATGGCTGAAGCATAGGGAACATCTTTCATCTTCTCTCTATCTTCTGCAGTGGTCGGGCATTGAGTCTTACTCAACTTCACACCTTGTAACACAGGCAAGAACCCTTTCTTTGCTTGATCCATTTTGAACTTCTTCAAAACTTTGTCAAGGTATGTGCTTTGTGAAAGTCCAATTAAGCGTCTGGATCTATCTCTATAGATCTTGATGCCCAATATATAAGCAGCTTCACCGAGGTCTTTCATTGAAAAACTCTTATTCAAGTATCCCTTTATGCTATCCAGAAATTCTATATCATTTCCAATCAGCAATATGTCATCCACATATAATATCAGAAATGCTACAGAGCTCCCACTCACTTTCTTGTAAATACAGGCTTCTCCAAAAGTCTGTACAAAACCAAATGCTTTGATCACACTATCAAAGCGTTTATTCCAACTCCGAGAGGCTTGCACCAGTCCATAAATGGATCGCTGGAGCTTGCACACTTTCTTAGCTCCCTTTGGATCGATAAAACCTTCTGGTTGCATCATATACAACTCTTCTTCCAGAAATCCATTCAGGAATGCAGTTTTAACATCCATTTGCCAAATTTCATAATCATAAAATGCGGCAATTGCTAACATGATTCAGACAGACTTAAGCATCGCTACGGGTGAGAAGATCTCATCGTAGTCAATCCCTTGAACTTGTCGAAAACCTTTCGCAACAAGTCGAGCTTTATAGACAGTAACATTACCGTCAGCGTCAGTCTTCTTCTTGAAGATCCATTTATTCTCAATGGCTTGACGATCATCGGGCAAGTCAACCAAAGTCCACACTTTGTTTTTCATACATGGATCCCATCTCAGATTTCATGGCCTCAAGCCATTTTGCGGAATCTGGGCTCACCATCGCTTCTTCATAGTTCGTAGGTTCGTCATGGTCTAGTAACATAACCTGCAGAACAGGATTTCCATACCACTCTTGTGCGGATCTTACTCTGGTTGACCTACGAGGTTCAGTAACAACTTGATCTGAAGTTCCATGATCATCATCATTAACTTCCTCACTAATTGGTATAGACGTCACAGGAACCGGTTTCTGTATGAACTACTTTCCAATAAGGGAGCAGGTACGGTTACCTCATCAAGTTCTACTTTCTTCCCACTCACTTCTTTCGAGAGAAACTCCTTCTCTAGAAAGGATCCATTCTTAACAACGAATGTCTTGCCTTCAGATCTGTGATAGAAGGTGTACCCAACAGTCTCCTTTGGGTATTCTATGAAGACACATTTATCCGATTTGGGTTCGAGCTTATCAGGTTGAAGCTTTTTCACATAAGCATCGCAGCCCCAAACTTTAAGAAACGACAACTTTGGTTTCTTGCAACCGCAGTTCATAAGGCGTCGTCTCAATGGATTTTGATGGTGTCCTATTTAACGTGAATGCGGCCATCTCTAAAGCATAACCCCAAAACGATAGCGGCAAATCAGTAAGAGACATCATAGATCGCACCATATCTAGTAAAGTACGATTACGATGTTCGGACACACCATTACGCTGTGGTGTTCCGGGTGGCGTGAGTTGTGAAACTATTCCGCATTGTTTCAAATGTAGTCCAAACTCGTAACTCAAATATTCTCCTCCATGATCTGATCGTAGAAACTTTATTTTCTTGTTACGATGATTTTCAACTTCACTCTGAAATTCTTTGAACTTTTCAAATGTTTCATACTTATGTTTCATTAAGTAGATATACCCATATCTGCTCAAATCATCTGTGAAGGTGAGAAAATAACGATATCCGCCACGAGCCTCAATATTCATTGGACCACATACATCTGTATGTATGATTTCCAACAAATCTGTTGCTCTCTCCATAGTACCGGAGAACGGCGTTTTAGTCATCTTGCCAATGAGGCATGGTTCGCAAGTACCAAGTGATTCATAATCAAGTGATTCCAAAAGTCCATCAGTATGGCGTTTCTTCTTGCGCTTTACACCAATATGACCCAAACGGCAGTGCCACAAATAAGTTGCACTATCATTATCAATTCTGCATCTTTTGGCTTCAACATTATGAATATGTGTATCACTACTATCGAGAAAAAATAGACCACTCTTCAAGGGTGCATGACCATAAAAGATATTACTCATATAAATAGAACAACCATTATTCTCAGATTTAAATGAATAACCGTCTCGCATCAAACAAGATCTAGATATAATGTTCATGCTCAACGCTGGCACCAAATAACAATTATTTAGGTCTAATACTAATCCCGAAGGTAGATGTAGAGGTAGTGTGCCGACGGCGATCACATCGACTTTGGAACCGTTTCCCACGCGCATCGTCACCTCGTCCTTGGCCAGTGTTCGCTTAATCCGTAGTCCCTGTTTTGAGTTGCAAATATTAGCAACAGAACCAATATCAAATACCCAGGTGCTACTGCGAGCTCTGGTAAGGTACACATCAATAACATGTATATCATATATACCTTTGTTCACCTTACCATCCTTCTTATCCGCCAAATACTTGGGGCAGTTCCGCTTCCAGTGACCAGTCTGTTTGTATTAGAAGCACTCAGTCTCAGGCTTAGGTCCAGACTTGGGTTTCTTCTCTTGAGCAGCAACTTGCTTGCTGTTCTTTTTGAAGTTCCCCTTCTTCTTCCCTTTGCCCTTTTTCTTGAAACTGGTGGTCTTATTGACCATCAACACTTGATGCTCCTTCTTGATTTCTATGTCCGCAGCCTTTAGCATTGCGAAGAGCTCGGGAATCGTCTTATCCATCCATTGCATATTATAGTTCATCACGAAGCTCTTGTAGCTTGGTGGTAGTGATTGAAGAATTCTGTCAATGACGCTATCATCCGGAAGATTAACTCCCAGTTGAATCAAGTGATTATTATACCCAGACATTTTGAGTATATGCTCACTGACAGAACTATTCTCCTCCATTTTGCAACTGTAGAACTTATTGGAGACTTCATATCTCTCAATCCGGGCATTTTCTTGAAATATTAACTTCAACACCTGGAACATCTCATATGCTCCATGACGTTCAAAACGTCGTTGAAGTCCCGGTTCTAAGCCGTAAAGCATGGCACACTGTACTATCGAGTAGTCGTCAGCTTTGCTCTGCCAGACGTTCATAACATCTGGTGTTGCTCCTGCAGCAGGTTTGGCACCTAGCGGTGCTTCCAGGACATAATTCTTCTGTGCAGCAATGAGGATAATCCTCAAGTTATGGACCCAGTCCGTGTAATTGCTACCATCATCTTTCAACTTTGCTTTCTCAAGGAACGCATTAAAATTCAACGGAACAACAACACGGGCCATCTATCTACAATTAACATAGACAAGCAAGATACTATCAGGTACTAAGTTCATGATAAATTTAAGTTCAATTAATCATATTACTTAAGAACTCCCACTTAGATAGACATCCCTCTAATCCTCTAAGTGATCACGTGATCCAAATCAACTAAACCATAACCGATCATCACGTGAAATGGAGTAGCTTTCAATGGTGAACATCATTATGTTGATCATATCTACTATATGATTCATGCTCGACCTTTCGGTCTCAGTGTTCCGAGGCCATATCTGCATATGCTAGGCTCGTCAAGTTTAACTGAGTATTCCGGGTGTGCAAAACTGGCTTGCACCCATTGTAGATGGACGTAGAGCTTATCACACCCGATCATCACGTGGTGTCTGGGCACGACGAACTTTGGCAACGGTGCATACTCAGGGAGAACACTTTTATCTTGAAATTTAGTGAGAGATCATCTTATAATGCTACCGTCAATCAAAGCAAGATAAGATGCATAAAAGATAAACATCACATGCAATCAATATGAGTGATATGATATGGCCATCATCGTCTTGTGCTTGTGATCTCCATCTCCGAAGCACCGTCATGATCACCATCGTCACCGGCGCGACACCTTGATCTCCATCATAGCATCGTTGTCGTCTCGCCAATCTTATGCTTCTACGACTATCGCTACTGCTTAGTGATAAAGTAAAGCATTACAGGGCGATTGCATTGCATACAATAAAGCGACAACCATATGGCTCCTGCCAGTTGCCGATACTCGGTTACAAAACATGATCATCTCATACAATAAAATACAGCATCACGTCTTGACCATATCACATCACAACATGCCCTGCAAAAACAAGTTAGACGTCCTCTACTTTTTTGTTGCAAGTTTTACGTGGCTGCTACGGGCTTAGCAAGAACCGTTCTTACCTACGCATCAAAACCACAACGATAGTTTGTCAAGTTGGTGCTGTTTTAACCTTCGCAAGGACCGGGCGTAGCCACACTCGGTTCAACTAAAGTTGGAGAAACTGACACCCGCCAGCCACCTGTGTGCAAAGCACATCGGTAGAACCAGTCTCGCGTAAGCGTACGCGTAATGTCGGTCCGGGCCGCTTCATCCAACAATACCGCTGAACCAAAGTATGACATGCTGGTAAGCAGTATGACTTATATCGCCCAAAACTCACTTGTGTTCTACTCGTGCATATGACATCTACGCATAAAACCTGGCTCGGATGCCACTGTTGGGGAACGTAGTAATTTCAAAATATTTCCTACGCACACGCAAGATCATGGTGATGCATAGCAACGAGAGGGGAGAGTGTTGTCTACGTACCCTCGTAGACCGAAAGCGGAAGCGTTCGCACAACGCGGTTGATGTAGTCGTACGTCTTCACGATCCGACCGATCAAGTACCGAACGCACGGCACCTCCGAGTTCAGCACACATTCTGCCCGATGACATCCCTCGAACTCCGATCCAGCCGAGTGTCGAGGGAGAGTTTCGTCAGTACGACGGCATGGTGACGATGATGATGTTCTACCGACGTAGGGCTTCGCCTAAGCACCGCTACAGTATTATCGAGGTGGACTATGGTGGAGGGGGGCACCGCACACGGCTAAAAGATCAAATCAATTGTCGTGTCTTTGGGGTGCCCCTGCCCCCGTATATAAAGGAGCAAAGGGGGGAGGTGCGGCTGGCCAGGAGGAGGCGCGCCAGGAGGAGTCCTACTCCCACCGGGAGTAGGACTCCCTCCCTTCCTTGTTGGATTAGGAGAAGGGGGGAAAGAGGAGGGAGAGAGGAAGGAAAGGGGGGGGGCGCCGCCCCCCTCTCCTTGTCCTATTCGGACTAGGAGGGGAGGGGCGCGCGGCCCTGCCCTGGCTGCCTCTCCTCTTCTCCACTAAGGCCCACTATGGCCCATTAAGCCCCCGGGGGGTTCCGGTAACCCCTCGGTACTCCAGTAAAATCCCGATTTCACCCGGAACATTTCCGATATCCAAATATAGGCTTCCAATATATCAATCTTCATGTCTCGACCATTTCAAGACTCCTCGTCATGTTCGTGATCACATCCGGGACTCCGAACAACCTTCGGTACATCAAAACTCATAAACTCATAATATAACCGTCATCGAAACTTTAAGCGTGCGGACCCTACGGGTTCGAGAACTATGTAGACATGACCGAGACACGTCTCCGGTCAATAACCAATAGCGGAACCTGGATGCTCATATTGGCTCCCACATATTCTACGAAGATCTTTATCGGTCAGACCGCATAACAACATACGTTGTTCCCTTTGTCATCAGTATGTTACTTGCCCGAGATTCGATCGTCGGTATCTCAATACCTAGTTCAATCTCGTTACCGGCAAGTCTCTTTACTCGTCCGTAATACATCATCCCGCAATTAACTCATTAGTTGCAATGCTTGCAAGGCTTATAGTGATGTGCATTACCAAGTGGGCCCAGAGATACCTCTCCGACAATCGGAGTGACAAATCCTAATCTGGAAATACGCCAACCCAACAAGTACCTTCGGAGACACCTGTAGAGAACCTTTATAATCACCCAGTTATGTTGTGAAATTTGGTAGCACACAAAGTGTTCCTCCGGTAAACGGGAGTTGCATAATCTCATAGTCATAGGAACATGTATAAGTCATGAAGAAAGCAATAGCAACATACTAAACGATCGAGTGCTAAGCTAACGGAATGGGTCAAGTCAATCACATCATTCTCCTAATGATGTGATCCCGTTAATCAAATGACAACTCATGTCTATGGCTAGGAAACATAACCATCTTTGATCAACGAGCTAGTCAAGTAGAGGCATACTAGTGACACTCTATTTGTCTATGTATTCACACAAGTATTATGTTTCCAGTTAATACAATTCTAGCATGAATAATAAACATTTATCATGATATGAGGAAATAAATAATAACTTTATTATTGCCTCTAGGGCATATTTCCTTCATGCTTAGGTCCCATGCAAGAAATGGGAATGAATGTCAAACACCCTGCCACCGTCACTTGGCCGCAAACATTGAGATACCTGGTTTTTAAATTCTAGTAAATCCAAAACTCGTCTGAAATTCATGAAACTTGGCATGCTATCATGGAGCGGCATCAACATGTCGTGCTAATTTTTTTGTCCCATTTGGGGCAGGTTTGGGTATATGCTTCTCACAACAAGCATCATGGTTTCGGTAGGGAACACCCCACCTTTGGGGACGAAACGATATCCATTGCCTCTTATTGCTTTCAAAATTTTTCTCGTGTCAACATAGAAGCACGGGAGTGTTGTGTTATTTTTTGTGATTTTTCGGGGTTCGTTTGGTCATTTTTATGCATTAAGTGAGTTTTCAATGCATTCATGTGCATAATTCAAATTTGAACTACATGCACATGATCCAGTGCATATAAATTGGTTGAAAAATCAAATCTTTTGTCCTTGGGTTTATGCTTAGGTACCTTGCAAGAAATGGGAATGAATGTCAAACACCCTGCCACCGTCACTCGGCCGCAAACATTGAGATACCTGGTTTTTAAATTCTAGTAAATCCAAAACTCGTCTGAAATTCATGAAAACAAGCATGATGGTTTCGGTAGGGAACGCCCCACCTTTGGGGATGAAACGATATCCATTGCCTCTTATTGCTTTCAAATTTTTTCTCGTGTCAACATAGAACAACAGGAGTGTTGTGTTATTTTTTGTGATTTTTCGGGGTTCGTTTGGACATTTTTATGCATTAAGTGAGTTATCAATGCATTTATGTGCATAATTCAAATTTGAACTACATGCACATGCTCCAGTGCATATAAATTGGTTGAAAAATTAAATATGTGTCCTTGGGTGCATGCTTAGGTCCCATGCAAGAAATGGGAATAAATTTCAAACACCAGGGGACCGTTGATTGCCGGCAAAACATTGAGATGCCTGGTTTTTAAATTCTAGTAAGTCCAAAACTCGTCTGAAATTCATGAAACTTGGCATGCTATCATGGAGGGGCATCAACATGTCGTGGTAATTTTTTCCCATTTGGGACAGGTTTGGGTATATGCTTCTTACAAACCAGAGTTTCTCACAACAAGCATGATGGTTTCGGTAGGGAACGCCCCACCTTTGGGGACGAAACAATATCCATTGCCTCTTATTGCTTTCAATTTTTTTTCTCGTGTCAACATAGAACAACAGGAGTGTTGTGTTATTTTTTGTGATTTTTCGGGGTTCGTTTGGACATTTTTATGCATTAAGTGAGTTTTCAATGCATTCATGTGCATAATTCAAATTTGAACTACATGCACATGCTCCAGTGCATATAAATTGGTTGAAAAATCAAATCTTTGTCCTTGGGTGCATGCTTAGGTCCCATGCAAGAAATGGGAATGAATGTCAAACACCCTGCCACCGTCACTCGTCCGCAAACATTGAGATACCTTGTTTTTAAATTCTAGTAAATCCAAAACTCGTCTGAAATTCATGAAACTTGGCATGATATCATGGAGTGGCATCAACATGCCATGGTAAATTTTTTGTCCCATTTGGGGCAGGCTTGGGTATATGCTTCTCACAAACCAGAGCTTCTCACAACAAGCATGATGGTTTGATAGGGAACATTCCACCTTTAGGGACGAATCGATATCCATTGCCTCTTATTGATTTCAAATCTTCTCTCGTGTCAACATAGAACAACAGGAGTGTTGTGTCAATTTTTGTGATTTTTCGGGGTTCATTTGGACATTTTTATGCATTAAGTGAGTTTTCAATGCATTTATGTGCATAATTCAAATTTCAACTACATGCACATGCTCCAGTGCATATAAATTGGTTGAAAAATCAAATCTGTGTCCTTGGGTGCATGCAAGAAATGAGAATGAATTTCAAACACCAGGGCACCGTTGATTGCCGGCAAAACGTTGAGATACTTTGTTTTTAAATTCTAGTAAATCTAAAACTCGTCTAAAATTCATGAAACTTGGCATGCTATCATGGAAGGGCACCCGACATGCTATGGTATTTTTCGTGTCCATTTTGAGAGAAGGCGCACTCGAATAATGACAGCCATCAAATGCATTTTGAAAAAATAGCTGCCATTTAATATCTAAAACGTTTGTATATCTCAAACCGTGTGTATTCTGTTTACCATTCACGTGATGCCACGTGTCTTGGTTTTAATGGCTATAGGAGGTGCCGTGTGGACACTTGCTTGACTGAACGGGAGGCGTGCGAGCGTAGTCCGGTGCGCAGGTGATACGTCTCCATCGTATCTACTTTTCCAAACACTTTTGCCCTTGTTTTGGACTCTAACTTGCATGATTTGAATGGAACTAACACGGACTGACGCTGTTTTCAGCAGAATTGCCATGTTGTTATTTTTGTGCAGAAATAAAAGTTCTCGGAATGACCTGAAACTTCAGAGAGAATATTTTTGGAATTAATAAAAAATACTGGCGAACGAATCAAGGCCAGGGGGCCCACACTCTGTCCACGAGGGTGGGAGGCACGCCTACCACCCTGGGCGCGTCCCCCTGCCTCATGGGCCCCCTGGTGCTCCAACGACCTCAACTCCAACTCTATATATTCTCGTTCGGGGAGAAAAAAAACCAGAGAGAAGGATTCATCGCATTTTACGATACGGAGGCGCCGCCAAGCCCTAATCTCTCTCGGGAGGGCTGATCTGGAGTCCGTTCGGGGCTCCGGAGAGGGGAATCCGTTGCCGTCGTCATCATCAACCTTCTTCCATCACCAATTTCATGATGCTCACCGCCGTGCATGAGTAATTCCATCGTAGGCTTGCTGGACGGTGATGGGTTGGATGAGATTTACCATGTAATTGAGTTAGTTTTGTTAGGGTTTGATCCCTAGTATCCATTATATTTTGAGATTGATGTTGCTATGACTTTGCTATGCTTAATGCTTGTCACTAGGGCCCGACTACCATGATTTCATATCTGAACCTATTATGTTTTCATGAATATATGTGAGTTCTTGATCCTATCTTGCAAGTCTATAGTCACCTATTATGTGTTATGATCCGTTAACCCCGAAGTGACAATAATCGGGATACTTACCGGTGATGACCGTAGTTTGAGGAGTTCATGTATTCACTAAGTGTTAATGCTTTGTCCGGTACTCTATTAAAAGGAGGCCTTATTATCCCTTAGTTTCCAATAGGACCCCGCTGCCACGGGAGGGTAGGACAAAAGATGTCATGCAAGTTCTTTTCCATAAGCACGTATGACTATATTCGGAATACATGCCTACATTACATTGATGAACTGGAGCTAGTTCTGTGTCACCCTATGTTATAACTATTGCATGAGGAATCGCATCCGGCATAATTCTACATCACCGATCCAATGCCTACGAGCTTTTCACATATTGCTCTTTGCTTAGTTACTTTGTCGTTGCCACTGTTACAATTACTACAAAACTGCCACTGTTACTTTTGCCACTCTTACCGTTACTTCCATACTACTTTGCTACTAAACACTTTGCTGCAGATACTAAGTTATCCAGGTGTGGTTGAATTGAAAACTCAACTGCTAATACTTGAGAATATTCTTTGGCTCCCCTTGTGTCGAATCAATAAATTTGGGTTGAATACTCTACCCTCGAAAACTGTTGCGATCCCCTATACTTGTGGGTTATCAAGACTATTTTCTGGCGCCGTTGCCGGGGAGTGTTGGAAATATGCCCTAGAGGCAATAATAAAATGGTTATTATTGTATTTCCTTGTTCATGATAATTGTCTGTTGTTCATGCTATAATTGTATTAACTGGAAACCGTAATACATGTGTGAATACATAGACCACAACATGTCCCTAGTAAGCCTCTAGTTGACTAGCTCATTGATCAATAGATGGTTATGGTTTCCTGACCGTGGACATTGGATGTCATTGATAACGGGATCACATCATTAGGAGAATGATGTGATGGACAAGACCCAATCCTAAGCATAGCACAAGATCGTGTAGTTCGTTTGCTAGAGCTTTTCTAATGTCAAGTATCATTTCCTTAGACCATGAGATTGTGCAACTCCCGGATACCGTAGGAATGCTTTGGGTGTACCAAACGTCACAACGTAACTGGGTGGCTATAAAGGTGCACTACAGGTATCTCCGAAAGTGTCTGTTGGGTTGGCACGAATCGAGACTGGGATTTGTCACTCCGTATGACGGAGAGGTATCTCTGGGCCCACTCGGTAATGCATCATCATAATGAGCTCAATGTGACCAAGTGTTTGGTCACGGGATCATGCATTATGGTACGAGTAAAGTGACTTGCCGATAACGAGATTGAACAAGGTATTGGGATACCGACGATCGAATCTCGGGCAAGTAACGTACCGATTGACAAAGGGAATTGTATACAGGATTGATTGAATCCTCGACATCGTGGTTCATCCGATGAGATCATCGTGGAACATGTGGGAGCCAACATGGGTATCTAGATCCCGCTGTTGGTTATTGACCGGAGAGTCGTCTCGGTCATGTCTGCATGTCTCCCGAACCCGTAGGGTCTACACACTTAAGGTTCGGTGACGCTAGGGTTGTAGAGATATTAGTATGTGGAAATCCGAAAGTCATTCGGAGTCCCGAATGAGATCCCGGACGTCACGAGGAGTTTCGGAATGGTCCGGAGGTAAAGATTTATATATGGGAAGTCCTATTTTGGCCACCGGAAAATGTTCGGGATTTTTCGGTATTGTACCGAGAAGGTTCTAGAAGGTTCCGAAGTGGGTCCCACCTGCATGGGGGGACCCACATGAACGTGGGTAGTGGGGGCAAGGCCCCACACCCCTGGTCAAGGCGCACCAAGATCCCACCTTAGAAGGAATAAGATCATATCCCGAAGGGATAAGATCAAGATCCCTAAAAAAGGGGGATAACAATCGGTGGGGAAGGGAAATGATGGGATTTCTTTCCCCCACCTTTGCCAACGCCCCAATGGACTTGGAGGGCAAGAAACCAGCCCCCTCCACCCCTATATATAGTGGGGAGGTGCATGGGAGCAGCACCCCAAGCCCTGGCGCCTCCCTCCCTCCCGTGACACCTCTTCCTCCCCACTTGCGCTTGGCGAAGCCCTGCCAGGATCCCGCTACTTCCACCACCACGCCGTCATGCTGCTGGATCTCCATCAACCTCTCCTCCCCCATTGCTGTATCAAGAAGGAGGAGACGTCGCTGCTCCGTACGTGTGTTGAACGCGGAGGTGTCGTCCGTTCGGCGCTAGGATCATCGGTGATTTGGATCACGACGAGTACGACTCCATCAACCCCGTTCTCTTGAACGCTTCTGCTCGCGATCTACAAGGGTATGTAGATGCACTCTTTTCCCTCTCGTTGCTAGAAGACTCCATAGATTGTTCTTGGTGATGCGTAGAAAAATTTGAATTATTGCTACGTTCCCCAACAGTGGCATCATGAGCCAGGTCTATGCGTAGATTCTATGCACGAGTAGAACACAAATTAGTTGTGGGCGAAGATTTGTTCAATTTGCTTACCGTTACTAGTCTTATCTTGATTCGGCGGCATTGTGGGATGAAGCGGCCCGGACCGACCTTACACGTACTCTTATGTGAGACAGGTTCCACCGATTGACATGCACTTGATGCATAAGGTGGCTAGCGGGTGTCTGTCTCTCCCACTTTAGTCGGATCGGATTCGATGAAGAGGGTCCTTATGAAGGGTAAATAGCAATTGGCATATCACCGTTGTGGCTTTTGCGTAGGTAAGAAACGTTCTTGCTAGAAACCCATAGCAGCCACGTAAAACATGCAACAACAATTAGAGGACGTCTAACTTGTTTTTGCAGGGTATGCTATGTGATGTGATATGGCCAAAAGGATGTGATGAATTATATATGTGATGTATGAGATTGATCATGTTCTTGTAATAGGAATCACGACTTGCATGTCGATGAGTATGACAACCGGCAGGAGCCATAGGAGTTGTCTTAATTTATTGTATGACCTGCGTGTCAATGAAAAACGCCATGTAATTACTTTACTTTATTGCTAACCGTTAGCCATAGTAGTAGAAGTAATAGTTGGCGAGACAACTTTATGAAGACACGATGATGGGGATCATGGTGTCATGCCGGTGACAAAGGTGATCATGCCGCGCCTCGAAGATGGAGATCAAAAGGCGCAAGATGATATTGGCCATATCATGCCACTTTATGATTTGCATGTGATGTTTGTCATGTTTACATCTTATTTGCTTAGAACGACGGTAGCATAAATAATATGATCCCTCACTAAAATTTCAAGAGATGTGTTCCCCCTAACTGTGCACCGTTGCGAAGGTTCATTGTTTCGAAGCACCACGTGATGATCGGGTGTGATAGATTCTAACGTTCGCATACAACGGGTGTTGACGAGCCTAGCATGTACAGACATGGCCTCGGAACATAAGCAAAACACTTAGGTTGACTTGACGAGCCTAGGATGTACAGACATGGCCTCGGAACACAAGCAAAACACTTAGGTTGACTTGACGAGCCTAGCATGTACAGACATGGCCTCGGAACACAAGAGACCGAAAGGTCGAACATGAGTCGTATAGTAGATACGATCAACATGGAGATGTTCACCAATGATGACTAGTCTGTCTCACGTGATGATCGGACACGGCCTAGTCGAGTCGGATCATGTATCACTTAGATGACTAGAGGGATGTCTATCTAAGTGGGAGTTCATTAAATAATCAGATGAACTTAATTATCATGAACATAGTCAAAAGGTGTTTGCAAATAATGTCGTAGCTCACGCTTTAGTTCTACTAAGATATGTTCCTAGAGAAAATTTAGTTGAAAGTTGATAGTAGCAATTATGCGGACTGGGTCCGTAAACTGAGGATTGTCCTCATTGCTGCACAGAAGGCTTATGTCCTTAATGCACCGCTCGGTGTGCTGAACCTCGAGCGTCGTATGTAGATGTTGCGAAACATCTGACATACATGTTTTGATGACTACATGATAGTTCAGTGTGTGATGCTAACGGTTTAAAATTGTGGCACCAAAGACGGTTTTGAAACGTCGCAGAACATATGAGATGTTCCAAAGACTGAAATTGGGATTTCAGACTAGTGCCCACGTCAAGAGGTATGAGACCTTTGACAAGTTTCTTAAGCCTGCAAACTAAGGGAGAAAAGCTCAATCGTTGAGCATGTGCTCAGATTGTCTGAGTACTACAATCACTTGAATCGAGTGGGAGTTAATCTTCCAGATGAGATAGTGATGGTTCTCCATAGTCACTGCCACCAAGCTATTAGAGCTTCATGATGAACTATAACATATCAGGGATAGACATGATGATCCTTGAGCAACTCGCGATGTTTGACACCGCGAAAGTAGAAATCAAGTAGGAGCATCAATTGTTGATGGTTAGTAAAACCACTAGTTTCTAGAAGGGCAAGGGCAAGAAGGGATACTTCATGAAACGGCAAATCAGTTGCTGCTCTAGTGAAGAAACCTAAGGTTGAACCCAAACCCGAGACTAAGTGCTTCTGAAATGAGGGGAACGGTCACTGAAGCAGAACTACCCTAGATACTTCGTAGATGAGAAGGCTGGCAAGGTCGACAGAAGTATATTGGATATACATTATATTAATGTGTACTTTACTAGTACTCCTAGTAGCACCAGGGTATTAGATACTGGTTCGGTTGCTAAGTGTTAGTAACTCGAAATAAAAGCTGCGGAATAAACGGAGACTAGCTAAAGGTGAGATGACGATATGTGTTGGAAGTGTTTCCAAGGTTGATGTGATCAAGCATCGCATGCTCCCTCTACCATCGAGATTGGGGTTAAACCTGAATAATTGTTATTTGGTGTTTGCGTTGAGCATAGACATGATTGGATTATGTTTATCGCAATACGGTTATTCATTAAAGGAGAATAATGGTTACTCTGTCTATTTGAATAATACCTTCAATGGTCTTGCACCTAAAATGAATGGTTTATTGAATCTCGATCGTAGTGATACACATGTTCATGCCAAAAGATATAAGATAATAATGATAGTACCACATACTTGTGGCACTGCCACTTGAGTCATATTGGTATAAAACGCATGAAGAAGCTCCATGTTGATGGATCTTTGGACTCACTCGTTTTTGAAAAGATTGAGACATGCGAACCATGTCTATTAGTATATATGCATGAAGAAAGTCCATACAGATGGATCGTTTGGACTCACTTGAGACATGCAAATCATACCACATGGGCAAGATGACTGAAAGGCCTCGTTTTCAGTAAGATGGAACAAGAAAGCAACTTGTTGGAAGTAATACATTTTGATGTGTGCAGTCCAATGAGTGCTGAGGCATGCAGTGGATATCGTTATGTTCTTGCTTCACAGATGATTTGAGTAGATGCTGAGTATATTTACTTGATGAAACACAAGTCTGAATTATTGAAAGGTTCAAGTAATTTCAGAGTGAAGTTGAAGATCGTCGTGACAAGAGGATAAAATGTCTGTGATATGATCATAGAGATGAATATCTGAGTTACGAGTTTGGCACACAATTAAGAAATTGTGGAAATTGTTTCACAACTAATACCGCCTGGAACACCATAGTGTGATGGTGTGTCCGAACATCATAACTGCACCCTATTGGATATGGTGCATACCATGATGTCTCTTATCGAATTACACTATCGTTTATGGGTTAGGCATTAGAGACAACCGCATTCACTTTAAATAGGGCACCACGCAATTCCGTTGAGACGACACCGTATGAACTATGGTTTAGAGAAACCTAAGCTGTCGTTTCTTAAAAGTTTGGGGCTGCGACACTTATGTGAAAAAGTTTCAGGCTGATAAGCTCGAACCCAAAGCGGATAAATGCATCTTCATAGAATACCCAAAATTGTTGGGTATACCTCCTATTTCAGATCTGGAAGCAAAAGTGATTGTTTCTAGAAACGGGTCCTTTCTCGAGGAAAAGTTTCTCTCGAAAGAATTGAGTGAGAGGATGGTGGAGACTTGATGAAGTCATTGAACCATCACTTCAACTAATATGTAGCAGGGCACAGGAAGTTGTTCCTGTGGCACCTACACCAATTGAAGTGGAAGCTTATGATAGTGATCATGAAACTTCAGATCAAGTCACTACCAAACCTCATAGGACGACAAGGATGCGTACTACTTAAGAGTGGTACGTAATCCTATCTTGGAAGTCATGCTGCAAGACAACAATGAACCTACGAGCTATGGAGAAGCGATGGTGGGCCCGGATTCCGACGAATGGCTCGAGGCCATAAAATCCGAGAGGATCCATGTATGAAAACAAAGTATAGACTTTGAAAGAACTACTTGATGGTCGTAAGGCTGTTGGGTATAGATGGATTTTAAAGGGAAGACAGACAATGATGGTAAGTGTCACCATTAAGAAAGCTCGACTTGTCGTTAAGATGTTTTCCGGCAAGTTCAAGGAGTTGACTGCGATGAGACTTTCTCACTCGTAGCGATGCTAAGAGTCTGTTAGAATTATATTAGCAGTTACTGCATTATTTATGAAATCTTGCAGATAGGATGTCAAAACATTGTTTCCTCGACGATTTTCTTGAGGAAAGGTTGTATGTGATACAACCAGAAGGTTTTGTCAATCCTGAAAGATGCTAACAAGTATGCAAAGCTCCAGCAATCCTTCTAAGGATTGGAGTAAGCATCTCGGAGTTGGAATGAACGCTTTGATGAGATGATCAAAGATTTTGGGTTTATACAAAGTTCATGAGAAACTTGTATTTCCAAAGAAGTGAGTGGGAGCACTATAGAATTTTTAATGAGTATATGTTGTTAACATATTGTTGATCAGAAATGATGTAGAATTTCTGGAAAGCATCCAGGGTTATTTGAAAAGTGTTTTTAATGGAAAACCTGGATTAAGCTACTTGAACATTGAGCATCAAGATCTATAAGGATAGATCAAAAACGCTTAATAGTACTTTCAAATGAATACATACCGTGACAAGATTTTGAAGGAGTTCAAAATAGATCAGCAAAGAAGGAGTTCTTGGCTGTGTTACAAGGTGTGAGTATTGAGTAAGACTCAAGACCTAACCACGGCAGAAGAAAGAGAAAGGATGAAGGTCGTCCCCTATGCTTTAGACGTAGGCTCTACAATATGCTATGCTGTGTACCGCACCTGAAGTGTGCCTTGCCATGAGTTAGTCAAGGGGTACAATAGTGATCCAGGAAGGGATCACATGACAGCGGTCGAACTTATCCTTAGTATCTAGTGGACTAAGGAATTTTCTCGATTATGGAGGTGGAAAGGGGGGTTTGTCATAAAGGGTTACGTCGATGCAAACTTTGACACTAATCCGGATGACTCTGAGTAGTGAACCGGATTCGTATAGTAGAGCAGTTATTTGGAATAGCTCCAAGTAGCAAGTGGTAGCTGCATCTACAAGATGACATAGAGATTTGTAAAGCACACACGGATCTGAATGTTGCAGACCGGTTGAATAAACCTCTCTCGTAAGCATAACATGATCAAACCCTAGAACTCATTGAGTGTTAATCACATGGTGATGTGAACTAGATTATTGACTCTAGTGAACTCTTGGGTATTAGTCACATGGCGATGTGAACTTTGAGTGTTAATCACATGGTGATGTGAACTAGATTATTGACTCTAGTGCAAGTGGGAGACTGTTGGAAATATGCCCTAGAGGCAATAATAAAATGGTTATTATTGTATTTCCTTGTTCATGATAATTGTCTGTTGTTCATGCTATAATTGTATTAACTGGAAACCGTAATACATGTGTGAATACATAGACCACAACATGTCCCTAGTAAGCCTCTAGTTGACTAGCTCGTTGATCAATAGATGGTTATGGTTTCCTGACCATGGACATTGGATGTCACTGATAACGGGATCACATCATTAGGAGAATGATGTGATGGACAAGACCCAATCCTAAGCATAGCACAAGATCGTGTAGTTCGTTTGCTAGAGCTTTTCTAATGTCAAGTATCATTTCCTTAGACCATGAGATTGTGCAACTCCCGGATACCGTAGGAATGCTTTGGGTGTACCAAACGTCACAACGTAACTGGGTGGCTATAAAGGTGCACTACAGGTATCTCCGAAAGTGTCTGTTGGGTTGGCACGAATCGAGACTGGGATTTGTCACTCCGTATGACATAGAGGTATCTCTGGGCCCACTCGGTAATGCATCATCATAATGAGCTCAATGTGACCAAGTGTTTGGTCACGGGATCATGCATTACGGTACGAGTAAAGTGACTTGCCGGTAACGAGATTGAACAAGGTATTGGGATACCGACGATCGATTCTCGGGCAAGTAACGTACCGATTGACAAAGGGAATTGTATACAGGATTGATTGAATCCTCGACATCGTGGTTCATCCGATGAGATCATCGTGGAACATGTGGGAGCCAACATGGGTATCCAGATCCCGCTGTTGGTTATTGACCGGAGAGTCGTCTCGGTCATGTCTGCATGTCTCCCGAACCCGTAGGGTCTACACACTTAAGGTTCGGTGACGCTAGGGTTGTAGAGATATTAGTATGCGGAAATCCGAAAGTCATTCGGAGTCCCGGATGAGATCCCAGACGTCACGAGGAGTTTCGGAATGGTCCGGAGGTAAAGATTTATATATGGGAAGTCCTATTTTGGCCACCGGAAAATGTTCGGGATTTTTCGGTATTGTACCGAGAAGGTTCTAGAAGGTTCCGAAGTGGGTCCCACCTGCATGGGGGGACCCACATGAACGTGGGTAGTGGGGGCAAGGCCCCACACCCCTGGTCAAGGCGCACCAAGATCCCACCTTAGAAGGAATAAGATCATATCCCGAAGGGATAAGATCAAGATCCCTAAAAAAGGGGGATAACAATCGGTGGGGAAGGGAAATGATGGGATTTCTTTCCCCCACCTTTGCCAACGCCCCAATGGACTTGGAGGGCAAGAAACCAGCCCCCTCCACCCCTATATATAGTGGGGAGGCGCATGGGAGCAGCACCCCAAGCCCTGGCGCCTCCCTCTCTCCCGTGACACCTCTTCCTCCCCGCTTGCGCTTGGCGAAGCCCTGCCAGGATCCCGCTAATTCCACCACCACGCCGTCGTGTTGCTGGATCTCCATCAACCTCTCCTCCCCCTTGCTGGATCAAGAAGGAGGAGACGTCGCTGCTCCGTACGTGTGTTGAACGCGGAGGTGCCGTCCGTTCGGCGCTAGGATCATCGGTGATTTGGATCACGACGAGTACGACTCCATCAACCCCGTTCGCTTGAACGCTTCCGCTCGCGATCTACAAGGGTATGTAGATGCACTCTTTTCCCTCTCGTTTCTAGAAGACTCCATAGATTGTTCTTGGTGATGCGTAGAAAAATTTGAATTATTGCTACGTTCCCCAGGGAGGATAGCTCTGTTCTTCGAGTCACTTGGGATTTATATCTGCTGATCACTATGAGGAACTTGAAAGACGAGAAAACCAAAATTTATCCCTCAACTATGAGGGGAGGTAAGGAACTGCCATCTAGCTCTGCACTTGATTCTCCTTCTGTTTTGAGTAAACTTGCGACACCTAAACCTGCTTCTGCTATTAATTCTGATATGTCGCATGTTATTGATGATGCCACTTCTGCTATGCATAGTACTTATGATGAAACTACTTCTATGCTTGATACTATTGTGCCATTAGGTGAATTTATTGATGAACAACTTGCTAGGGCTAGAGAGAATGAAATTATTGAAACTGATAATATTGATGAAAGTGATGATGAAGATTCTCCCCCTAGATATGAATTTCCTGTTGTGCCTGAGGGCTATGTTATGGATGAAGAAACTGCTAGAAACTTTCTTGCTTGCAATGATAGAAATGATCTTAAGAAATTATTAGCTAAGCTAAAAGAAAAATCTTTGAATGCTAGAATGAAATATGACCCTGCTTTTGTTACTTCACCTATCCGTATTTTCGATAAGGATTATGATTTCTCTGTCAACCCTGAGATAATTACTTTGGTTGAATCTGATCCTTTTTATGGCTATGAATCTGAAACCGTTGTGGCACATCTTACTAAATTAAATGATATAGCCACCCTGTTCACTAATGATGAGAAAACTCGCTACTACTATATCCTTAAATTATTTCCGTTCTCATTAAAGGGTGATGCTAAAACATGGTTTAATTCTCTTGATCCTGGTTGTGTGCGTAGTCCCCAGGATATGATTTATTACTTCTCTGCTAAATATTTCCCCGCTCATAAGAAACAAGCTGCTTTAAGGGAAATATATAATTTTGTGCAAATTGAAGAAGAGAGTCTCCCACAAGCTTGGGGGATGCTTCTCCAATTACTTAATGCTTTGCCTGATCATCCTCTCAAGAAAAATGAAATACTTGATATCTTTTATAATGGACTAACCGATGCTTCCAGAGACCACCTAGATAGTTGTGCTGGTTGTGTTTTCAGGGAAAGAACAGTTGATCAAGCTGAATTGCTATTGAATAATATGTTGACTAATGAAAATAATTGGACACTTCCTGAACCAACTCCTAAGCCAACTCCGAAGAAAAGGGGTATTCTATTTCTCAGTCCTGAAGATATGCAAGAGGCAAAGAAATCTATGAAAGAAAAAGGTATTAAAGCTGAAGATGTTAAGAATTTACCTCCTATTGAAGAAATACATGGTCTTAATTTGCCGCCTGTTGAAGAAATACATGGTCTTGATAACCCGACACATGTAGTAAAGGTAAATTCTCTCTATAGATTTGATGAAGGTGATATTCCTCGTTATAAGTCTGCTAGCCAATGCTTAGATGAGTTTGATAATTTTATTGTTAAACAAGAAAACTTCAATGCTTATGTTGGTAGACAATTGAAACGAAATGCTTATATGATTGAACACTTGAGTGATTATATGTCTAGAGTTAAAGGTGAACTTAAACTCATTAGTAAACATGCTTCTATGGTTACCACTCAAGTAAAACAAGTGCTTAAAGCTCAAAATGATTTGCTCAATGAATTAAATAATAAGAAAAATGATAATGTTGTTAGAGTTATGACTAGAGGGGGTAAAATGACTCAGGAACCTTTGTATCCTGAGGGCCACCCTAAGAGAATTGAGCAAGATTCTCAGAGAACTAATGTTGATGCACCCAGTCCTTCTAAAAAGAAGAAAAAGAAAAATGATAGGACTTTGCATGCTTCTAGTGAACCTGTTGTTGACACACCTGAGAATCCCAATGATATTTCTATTTCTGATGCTGAAACACAATCGGGTGATGAACATGAACCTAGTGATAATGTTAATGATGATGTTCATGTTGATGCTCAACCTAGTAATGACAATGATGTAGAGATTGAACCCGCTGTTGATCTTGATAACCCACAATCAAAGAATCAACGTTATGATAAGAGAGACTTCGTTGCTAGGAAGCACGGTAAAGAAAGAGAACCATGGGTTCAGAAACCCATGCCTATTCCTCCCAAACCATCCAAGAAAAAGGATGATGAGGATTTTGAGCGCTTTGCTGAAATGATTAGACCTGTCTTTTTGCGTATGCGTTTGACTGATATGCTTAAAATGAATCCTTATGCTAAATACATGAAGGAAATTGTCACAAATAAAAGAAAGATACCAGAAGCTGAAATTTCCACCATGCTTGTTAATTATACTTTTAAGGGTGGAATACCTAAGAAACTAGGAGATCCAGGAGTACCAACTATACCATGCTCCATTAAAAGAAACTATGTTAGAACTGCTTTATGTGATCTTGGATCCGGTGTTAGTGTTATGCCCCTCTCTTTATATCGTAGACTTGATTTGAATAAGTTGACACATACTGAAATATCTCTGCAAATGGCCGATAAATCAACCGCTATACCTGTCGGTATTTGTGAGGATGTGCCTGTTGTGGTTGCAAATGTTACTATTTTAACGGACTTTGTTATTCTTGATATTCCCGAGGATGACAGTATGTCGATTATCCTTGGTAGACCACTTTTTGAATACTGCAGGGGCTATTATTGATTGCAACAAAGGCAATGTCACTTTTCATGTTAATGGTAATGAGCATATGGTACACTTTCCGAGGAAATAACCTCAAGTCCACAGTATCAATTGTATTGAAAAAATTCCATCGATTATTATTGGAGGTTTTGAATTTCCTCTTCCTACTATCAAAAAGAAATATGATATTCTTATTGTTGGGGATGTGCATGTCCCCGTTGAGGTAACCTAGTGCTATTCGAAAATTCTCCGGTTTCATGTGATTCGGAATGAGTTTGTTAACAAGAGTTGATCAACCTTGTTAGTGGATTCCTTTTGATGAGCATGAGATGGATGAAGTTAGAAAGCACAACCTTCTGTACCCTCCTTCTACTTTCTGTTATTTAGATGAAATAAAGCAAAAATAGTATTTTCTGTTTGTTTTCTGAATTTTCCGTGCAATAAATAAATACCCCGAAAATTAAAGTTCTCCAAATGCCCTGAAAATGAAATATGATTTTTTCTAGAATATTTAAGAATATTTCACACTGAGAACACATCAGGGGGATCAAGCACCTGGCCACGAGGGTCCAAGGTGTGAGGGAGTCCTGGATTAGGGGGTCCTCGGACAGCCGGACTATATCCTTTAGCCGGACTGTAGGACTATGAAGATACAAGATTGAAAACTTCGTCCCGTGTCCGGATGGGACTCTCCTTGGCGTGGAAGGCAAGCTTGGCAATACGGATATGTAGATCTCCTCCCTTGTAACCGACTCTGTGTAACCCTAGCCCCCTCTGGTGTCTATATAAACCGGAAGGTTTAGTCTGTAGGACAACAACAATCATACCATAGGCTAGCTTCTAGGGTTTAGCCTCTACGATCTCGTGGTAGATCAACTCTTGTAATACTCATATCATCAAGATCAATCAAGCAGGAAGTAGGGTATTACCTCCATCGAGAGGGCCCGAACCTGGGAAAACATCGTGTCCCCCGCCTCCTATTACCATCCACCTTAGACGCACAGTTCGGGACCCCCTACCCGAGATCCGCCGGTTTGGACACTGACAGGGGGCGCCCACCCCCTGGGCACGCCCCCCTGCCTCGTGGGCCCCTGGTGGCCCCCCTCCACTTATTCCAACCACCACACACTCCTTCTTCCTCCCAAAAAAATCACCAACCAGCTCAAGCACGAGTTCTAGCTCATCTTGGTGCGATTTTCGATCTCCTTGCTCAAAGCTCCACTCACAAAACTGCTTTGGGGGATTGTTCTTCGGTATGCGACTCCTCCAGTGGTCCAATTAGTTTTTGTTCTAGTGCTTTATTCATTGTAAATTTTTGCTTCCTAGGTGACCCTGTTCTTGAGCTTGCATGTCAAATTTATATGGTCCCAAGTAGTTCCAATGCATGATATAGTCTCTAGGCACTTGTGGGAGTAGTTGCTATCAATTTTGTTGAGTTTGGTTCACTTTTATTTTGAGTTACTTAAATTTTCAGAAATTTTTCAGAGGAAGAAATATGTTTAGGAAAATGTACCAAGGTGGTTCTTCAAGGAAGCAAGGACCCAGGCCCGCAATACGTGAGCCGGACCATGAACCACCAAGAGAAGCTCAAGTGCGGCCTTGTGAATTAAGGAGGAATTTGACGCATATGTGCGTAATGCTGAACTCGAGGGCTTCATGCTAGATAATTGCCCTTAGTATTATTACCTAACTGATTCCTTTGTGAGAAGGTTCAAATTTTCATCTTCACGCAATTCTCATACTATGGACTTAGAAGATTTTAATACTGCTTGTAAACTTCCGCAGTGGGGTAGTGCTAGTGAACCTCACAAATCTGAGTTTAAGGATTTTCTTGCTAGTATCACTGTGGAGGAATCTAGGGAAATAATACAAGCTACCATAGGGAGCATTCATTTTCCCGCTATTCATTATTTTGCTCTCTTTATAGGTAGATGTATAAACGGTAAGGATGAGGCATGTCACATGTGTGTTCCTGATCTTAGTGTTCTCAAGAGTGTTGTTTTAGGAGATAAACAATATAACTTGGGGGCCATTGTTGCACGAAGGTTGCATAATAATGGTTTAAGTGGAGACTTGTTTGGTGGGATTTATGCAACCCGTGTGGCTAATTTTCTTGAGATACCCATACATGAAAATGATATGGAATTGCCTCCCACGTATCTAGATTATGATGCTATGGTTCGCCATCAATTTATTGAGAGGAATGAACAGACTCTCCAGTATCGACTAATGTTTGACAGGTGCCGCACTTTCCATGTTGCTCTCCCTGCTCCTACCTTCTTTGACTTTCAGGCAAAAGGGAGATATATTATAACCAGGGAGGAGGCGAATGAATATAAGAGGAGGACGGAGGCAGCTCGCCTCCAAGCGGCAGCTCATGAGGCAATAGATGCTGCTTCTCAGTAGGACCCCAGCTACAACTTTGGATATCCGCCAGGCCAGCCATGGCCCTAGACCAACTTAGGCCAAAAGCCTAAGCTTGGGGGAGTACGTATTTCTCACCGACATTACATTCATGTTGACACACTCATTCTAGTTGTCGGCAAGGTAGTCAGAGTCTGGATTCGGATTGATCAATTTTCCTTAGACAGGATCGAGTCGTAAGATCGAGTCGTGGAATCGAGGATTCTGCTAGATGTACTCAAATAAGATAGTTTGTATGCACACAAGAAATTTATATGGGTTCTATAGAGTTTTGACACTAAATATGGAGCAAAGAACATACACATCAATGCTAGTTGTATTCCACTTATTTTTATGGCTAACCTGCCATTTAGCTCGCATGTATGGAACATATATGAGAGGGAAATATATAGAACATTTAAACATTCAATGCACGAAATTTACTTAGGTTCTTTTTAAAGTGCGTGAATAGTCGATCACTTGTCTATCTGACATGCAGTGCTAAACCTTGAAGGGTCTTGCTCTTCTTCTCCGATCAATCTTGAAGCATCCTCCTTTTCACGCCAATTCCATCTGTCGACAAGCCTGATCCTCAATTTCGATCTAGGGTTTCTAAGATCTAGATCAAAGGTGTCGGCGGCTGAGCGTTTGGGCTTCGGAGGGGAATAAAGGTCCATGAGGTATATGAAAAGTGGTTTGGATGATGGCATACTATTCTGCAACAACTAAACAAACGGCTTAGATAAATTAGTAGAATCGGACATAGTCCATAGCGTGGTCGGGATTGTATAGTTTTGTACAGGATTCTATGATTTGGATCGCGACTCAACATGGATTCTACCTAATCCGGATTCATAGTGGGATTTGGATCGACATGCTTCCGTAGGGTCATGAAGTGGTAGGATTCTAGCAGTCGAGTCGGAATTCTGACTACCATGGTTGTCGGTGCTCATACTTTTTCATTGTAATAACCATGCTAGTTTATTTTCTTTTTCTCACTTTCTTCTTGTGTGTTTGAATAACTTTAAGAAAAACCAAAAAAAATAGTTGTAGCTTTTAGCTAGTTTACTTTCCATGCCTGTAGTAGTAATAATTAAAAGAAAACCCAAAAAGATTTCGTGTTCTTCTTTTGCTTGTTGGGAGCTTTCCCGTGTAAATATTTTTATTTCTTTTTTATTTTCTTTGGGGGTCGAGAGGAGAAGACCATGATTAAAATGTTGAAGTGGCTCTTATATGCATTATTATTGATTTAACCAGGAGCCCATGTTACCTTGTCTTCTCCTTTGTGTTAAGATGCCTGCAGATTCCAGCTTAGTCCAATGCACGTGCACTATTATTATTATCCACACCAATCAGTCGTGCAAGAGAAAGGCAATAATGACGACATATGATGGACTGATTGAGATGAGAAAAGCTGGTATGAACTCGACCTCTCTTGTTTTTGTAAATATGATTTGTTCATCATTCTTGATTCAGCCTATTATGAATGAACATGTTTGCAATTCCAATTAGAGATTATAGTTGCCCATGCCATGCTTAATTTGCTAGGAGTTTATAATGGTTTACCTTGCATGCCAACATGCTATTAAAATGGTTGTGATGTTGTATGATAGGGTGGTATCCTCCTTTGAACGATTCGAGTGACTTGACTTGGCACATGTTCACGCATGTAGTTGAAACAAAATTAACATAGCCTTCACGATATTTATGTTCATGGTGGATTATATCCTACTCATGCTTGCACTCAATGTTCATTAATTTTAATGCATGTTCATGACTGTTGTCGCTCTCTAGTTGGTCGCTTCCCAGTCTTTTTCTAGCCTTCACTTGTACTAAGCGGGAATACTGCTTGTGCATCCATTTCCATAAACCCCAAAGTTATTCCATATGAGTCCACCATACCTTCCTATATGCGGTATCTACTTGCCGTTCCAAGTAAATATGTATGTGCCAAACTCTAAACCTTCAAATGAAATTCTATTTCGTATGCTCGAATAGCTCATGTATCAACTAGGGTTGTCTGTATCTTCCATGCTAGGCGGGTTATTCTCAAGAGGAGTGGACTCCGCTCCTCACTCACGAGAAAATGGCCGGTCACCGGGATGCCCAGTCCCATGCTTAAATCAAAATAATTGCAAACAAAATTCCCCCAGGACTGTTGTTAGTTGGAGGCACCCGTTGTTTCGGGCCAGCCATGGATTGATGCTCGTTGGGGGTGGGGGAGCATAAACTTTACCATTCTGCTTGGAACCGCCTATAATGTGTGTAGAATGGAAGATATCGAGATCTCTCGGTTGTTATGTTGACAACGAAAGTATGCCGCTCAAAATATTATTCATCTCTATTTCAAAAATCAAGCTCTGGCACCTCTACAAGTCCCTGCTTCCCTCTGCGAAGGGCCTATCTATTTACTTTTATGTTGAGTCATCATCCTCTTATTAAAAAGCACCAGTTGGAGAGCACCGCTGTCATTTGCATGCATTACTATTAATTTATATTGAGTATGACTATGACTAGATCTCTTTTACCATGAATTACAATGTCTAGTCAGTCCTTGATCTTCAAAGGTGCTCTGCATTTATGTTTTGCGGTCTCAGAAAGGGCTAGCGAGATACCATCTTGTTATATCATATTATGATTGTTTTGAGAAAGTGTTGTCATCCGAGATTTATTATTATTGCTTGCTAGTTGATTATGCCATTGATATGAGTAAACATGAGACCTAAATGTTATTGTGAATATGGTTAGTTCATAATCTTTGCTGAAAACTTGAATGCTGGCTTTACATATTTATAACAACAAGAGCAAACAGAGTTTGTAAAAGTTTTTCTTTATCACTTTCAGTTTATCAACTGAATTGCTTGAGGACAAGCAAAGGTTTAAGCTTGGGGGAGTTGATAAGTCTCCATCGTATCTACTTTTCCAAACACTTCTGCCATTGTTTTGGACTCTAACTTGCATGATTTGAATGGAACTAACCCGGACTGACGCTGTTTTCAGCAGAATTGCCATGGTGTTATTTTTGTGCAGAAATAAAAGTTCTCGGAATGACCTGAAACTTCACGGCGAATATTTTTGGAATTAATAAAAAATACTGGCGAAATAATCAAGGCCAGGGGTCCACACCCTGTCCACGAGGGTGGGAGGCTCGCCTACCCCCCTGGGCGCACCCCCTTGCCTTGTGGGCCCCCTGGTGCTCCAGCGACCTCAACTCCAACTCTATATATTCACGTTCGGGGAGAAAAAAACCAGAGAGAAGGATTCATCGCGTTTTACGATACGGAGCCGCCGCCAAGCCCTAATCTCTCTCGGGAGGGCTGATCTGGAGTCCGTTCGGGGCTCTAGAGAGGGGAATCCGTTGTCGTCATCATCATCAACCTTCTTCCATCACCAATTTCATGATGCTCACCGCCGTGCGTGAGTAATTCCATCGTAGGCTTGCTAGACATTGATGGGTTGGATGAGATTTACCATGTAATTGAGTTAGTTTTCTTAGGGTTTGATCCCTAGTATCCATTATGTTCTGAGATTGATGTTGCTATGACTTTGCTATGCTTAATGCTTGTCACTAGGGCCCAAGTGCCATGATTTCAGATCTGAACCTATTATCTTTTCATGAATATACGTGAGTTCTTGATCCTATCTTGCAAGTCTATAGTCACCTATTATGTGTTATGATCCGTTAACCCCGAAGTGACAATAATTGGGATACTTACCGGTGATGACCGTAGTTTGAGGAGTCCATGTATTCACTAAGCGTTAATGCTTTGATCTGGTACTCTATTAAAAGGAGGCCTTAATATCCCTTAGTTTCCAATAGGACCCCGCTGCCACGGGAGGGTAGGACAAAAGATGTCATGCAAGTTCTTTGCATAAGCACGTATGACTATATTAGGAATACATGCCTACACTACATTGATGAACTGGAGCTAGTTCTGTGTCACCCTATGTTATAACTATTGCATGAGGAATCGCATCCGGCATAATTCTCCATCACCGATCCAATGCCTACGAGCTTTTCACATATTGCTCTTTTCTTAGTTACTTTGCCGTTGCCACTGTTACAATTACTACAAAACTGCTACTGTTACTTTTGCCACTGTTACCGTTACTTCCATACTACTTTCCTACTAAACACTTTGCTGCAGATACTAAGTTATCCAGGTGTGGTTGAATTGACAACTCATTTGCTAATACTTGAGAATATTCTTTGGCTCCCCTTGTGTCGAATCAATAAATTTGGGTTGAATACTCTACCCTCGAAAACTGTTGCGATGCCCTATACTTGTGGGTTATCAGCAGGCTCACCGGGAAGCATACAAGTTGTTCAACGCAGGATCTGTGCATCTCTTCAACGCAAACGGTTCAGATTACGGTATGCAAATTAAAGCCAGACTTCGGCGCTAAGCCAAGAGACACTATGATTTGTCAAAATATGCAGCTAAAAATCAATAGAACTATCTATTTTTCGCAACTAAAATTCAGTAATTAAGCATAGATTTCAGTCATACTAGAGATTAAGCAGTCGTTCTCACCAGGAAGCGAGACAGCCTTGGACCGCCGCCCGCCTCGCTCCCACTGGTCTATATTAATGGCGCCGCCGAGCGGCCGCACCCCCCATCCTCGCCACACACAATTCCTCTCTCTCCGCCCGCATCCTCGATGCCGCTCTGAGTCCTCAAAGCTGCAAGTGTACGAGAATGCCGCCGAAGCACCCCATCGGAGGGAGTGGCGACGCCGGGGCTGCTGAAGCACCGGAGCACAGCGTGAATATGGGGACAGAGGTTTCCGTTGCCGCCGACGAGGTGGAGAACGAGGCTGCCAACAAGCGGAGGCGGGTTGAGAAAGAACCGCAAGCGACTCAAGCAGGCCTAGACTTCATCAACAACCTCCCCGATGATATGTTGATAGTCATTATATCCCTCCTCCCAATCAAATATCGGGCGAGGACAACCGCCCTTTCTCGGCGGTGGCGCCCCCTATGGCTCCGCACCCCTGTCGACCTCCTCGACGCCCACAAGCTCTGCCATGGCTATCGCCAAAGCTTGGATGCGTTCTCCCAGATCCTCGGCAGTCACGATGGCCTAATCAAAGGCCTTATCACGGGCAAGTTCCGTTCCAATGGCAAGGACCAAGCCAAGCTTGACGAGTGGTTCCGATCCCCCGCGCCATAGAACAGCTCGAGAAGCTAAGTTAAAATGATGGGCATATGCGCTTGCTGCCAACGTCCGCGCTCCGCTTCGCGCCCACGCTGCGCCTCGCCAAGTTCATGAACTGCCATCCCCCCTTAATGACGCGCCCGCTCTTTTTCTACCACGATTGAAGCACCTCGAGCTCGTCGTCGTCCGCATCCCAAAGGATGACATGGAGCGCCTGCTCCGCGGCTATACTGCACTCGAATTCCTTCGTCTTCAGGCGATGAATTGGCCGATTACCTTGCACATCACCTCCAGGACTTTCCGGACTATTTATGTGTGTTGCTGGTGCTGCAACGAGAGATCACAAAAGGTGGACCACAATATGGTCATCCAGGACGCACCTTCACTTGAGAGATTACTTGTAGTTGATCAACAAGGTCCAACAAGAATCAATGTCATTTCTGCGCCGAAATTGGAAGTGGTGGGCTACTCGTCTGTCAAATACTACAACTTTTAGGTACAACAGTCGCCTTACATACCTCTCCTTCTTGATATCAACCTTATTTGTAGTTTTGAAGATGTATGTTCTTCTGCAATCCAGCGAAGCTTCACCCAGACTCTGGGCATATTGAAGGTCTTGGCACTAGAATCTGTCGGCCCCAACCTGGACCAAGTTTTCAGTTGCCTGAGATGCTTTCTATGCCTGAAGAAGTTGTATATCGAGGTGATGTTCCTTTCCTGTTAATGTTAACCATAAGGGAGTTCAATTTTTTGCACCTTTTCCCAAGTTTACAATGACAATGTACTACGATTTCTGAAGGAATTTTGGAGGATTTTAGGACATACACCCCCACCCCATATTGGTTGCTTCATTCATATGGTTACAATCGTCCATAAGCATCTCTCCTTTGGATTCATCTGTACTAGTTTTCTTAGGGAATTTTTCATCCAACCCAACCTCTTGTGAAGAAGGCTACATGTTTCTAGATTGTAATCAAATGCCCATGTTAATCATGCCAGATCGAAGATGGCACGTTGGTGCATTTTACAAATCCTGCAAACCAAATGGGCGTGTAGCAGTGTTCAAAACTGCATGTAGGCACTAACACGTTCTCTTCTTTTGCAAATAATAATAGGCCCGGAGGTGGATAATGTTTATAACGACAATCACATCGAATGCGTGGATCTGCATCTCTCAAATATTACTTTGAACTCCTACCGAGGGACCTTACCGGAGATTACACTCGCCAGGTTCTTTCTTGCTAGAGCAAAGGTGCTGAGGGTACTGAGGTTGAACACGCATTTAATTAGGAAAGATCAATGGTATGATTATCAGAGCCGACAGGTACTGCGGAATGGAAGTGCCTCCAAAAATGCCAAACTTCGTATTGGAAGAGCATATGGCAAAGCAATTGGAAGTTATTGTGTCAAATCCATACATGACTTGTCAGCAGCTGATCCCTTTTCAGAAATGACGCAACTTGCAATGTTTGAATTTGGGTGTTGTAATCTTTGAATTTGAACCTTGCAATATTTATGGTATTTGTTATATTGAACCGTTTCTGTTCTCTTGTCTCAACGCAAACAGTTCATCCGGGTGAACCGCATGTCGTACATCGCACACACCTTGATCTGGCTGACCGTTTCTTTTGTGTTGCCTAATGACAAACAGTTCATCCGAGTGAACTGTATGCTTTACATCACACACACGTTGATCTGGCTGACCGTTTCTTTTGTGTTGCCTAATCACAAACAGTTCATCCAAGTGAACCGTATGTTGTACATCGCACACACCTTGATCTGGCTGACCGTTTATTTTGTGTTGCCTAATCACAAAAAGTTCATCCAAGTGAACCGTATGTTGTACATCACACACACCTTCATCTGGCTGCCTGTTTCTTTTGTTCCTCCTCATCGAAAACGGTTAATTGAACTGAACGTATGCCCTGAATCGCACACGCAACTAAAATCTGAACCATGTTTGATGCATCCGTCATCGCAAACGTTTTGCACCTTTTTTGACAGTTTTTTACACCACTGTTTGCGATTATTGCATCGCACACAGTTTCGTCGAAGGGTCTCTGATCGTAGTGTCGCGTTAGCAGCATCCTACAGTAGTGCGAGGATTTGTTATTTTGAGGGCAGGTGCTGCTAACGAGTTGTTGCATGATTCTCCTACTGGATTGATAACCTTGGTTTCATAACTGAGGGAAATACTTATGTCTACTGTATTGCATCATCCCCTCCTCTTCGGGGAAATCCCAACGCAGCTCACAAGTAGAAGTACAAAGTAGGGTTACTGAAAGAGCATGGTGCCCCCATGTTTTGTTTTGTAATTGATGACAATCCCTATGGACTAATGGTTTCCTCGAGTTATATTTGAAGGGTTTGTCCATATGCATTGTTTGAAGACCATTTGTTGGTTTCAAGGTCTTTAGAAGAAGATTATGTGTTGACCAAGGTGCTATTAAAGAGTTTATCCAAAGATTAGTTATGTGAGAGTTGTGCCTATTGAAAACATGTCTTAAAGAATAAGATTGTGTGAATATTCATGTTTACCTTCAAGCCATCATCTTTATGAAGAGGGAAGATAAGATACAAGGTTGATCAAGACTAAGTACAAAGAGTGGATTCAAGTTGATCAACACACAAAGAAGAAGATATACCGAGTGGGATCAAGTGATCCCATGGTATGGTATGTCTCGTGGATATGGGACACGGGTACCCTCATAGTGGTAGAACGTGGCCCAACATGGGGGTGTCCAAGCAGGCTGGCTCCAACTGTTTGAATAAGACCCAGACTAATATCCGGGACGTAATAAAGGTGAGACTAGTTTGTATCCTACTAGGAATCTACATGTAAGAGGACCCCTTCAACTTATATAAGGAGGGGCAAGGCGCCCCAAGAGAGCGGAAGAAGAACCTATAGAAGCTCATGGCTAGGCAAAACTAGAGAAGTGTCGGCTCACATGTGGCTCCCTCATGAGCATACAAAAAAAGACCTAGCCGCAAACAACACGTAGGCCTATTACCGGATGATGTTTCCCGAGGCCCGAAGTGAAGGAAATATGCCCTAGAGGCAATAATAAAGTTGTTATTTTATATTTCCTTATTCATGATAAAGGTTTATTATTCATGCTAAAATTGTATTGATCGGAAACCTAAATACATGTGTGAATACATAGACAAACACCGTGTCCCTAGTAAGCCTCTACTAGACTAGCTCCTTGATCAAAGATGGTGTTTTTCTAACCATAGACATGTGTTGTCATTTGATAACGGGATCACATCATTAGGAGAATGATGTGATGGACAAGACCCATCCGTTATCTTAGCATATTAATCGTTCAGTTTTATTGCTATTTCTTTCTTCATGTCAAATACATATTCCTTCGACTATGAGATTATGCAACTCCCGAATACCGGAGGAATGCCTCGTGTGCTATCAAACGTCACAACGTAACTGGGTGATTATAAAGATGCTCTACAGGCATCTCCGAAGGTGTTTGTTGGGTTTTCATAGATCGAGATTAGGATTTGTCACTTCGAGTATCGAAGAGGTATCTCTGGGCCCTCTCGGTGAGGCACATCATAAGAAGCCTTGCAAGCAAAGTGAAAAATGAGTTAGTTGCAGGATGATGTATTACGGAACGAGTAAAGGGACTCGCCGGTAACGAGATTGAACTAGGTATGTGGATACAGACGATCGAATCTCGGGCAAGTAACATACCGATGACAAAGGGAATAACGTATGTTGTCATAACGGTTCGACCGATAAAGATCTTCGTAGAATATGTAGGAGCCAATATGAGGATCCAGGTTCCGCTATTGGTTATTGATCGGAGAGATGTCTCGGTCATGTCTACATAGTTCTCCAACCCGTAGGGTCCGCACGCTTAATGTTTGATGATGATTTAGTATTATATGAGTTATGTGATTTGCTGACCGAATGTTGTTCAGAGTCCCGCATGAGATCATGGACATGACGAGGAGTCTCGAAATGGTCGATAGGTAAAGATGGATATATAGGACAATGGTATCCGGACACCGAAAGTGTTCCGGAGGGTATCGGGTCACCCGAAGGTGTTTTGGGTACCCTCGACAATCCTATGGGCCATATGGGCCTTGTGAAGGAACACACCAGCCCATAAGGGGCTGGTGCGCCCTATAAGGCTATAGGAGGAGGAGAAGGAAAGGGGGAAGGGAAAGGAAAGGGGGAAGGGAAAGGAAAGTGTGGATAAGGATTCCCACTTCCTTTCCTCACCCCGCTCTTTCCTTCCCCTTCATGCATACATGGAATGGGGGCGCAGGGCAAGGCAGGGCCCCTAGGGGGCGGCGGCCAACCTAGGGCCCCCCTGGCTGCCTCTCCTCCCCCTCCCACCTATATATATATATATATGTGGGGAGGGGGTGCCTAGAACACACAACATCAATTGTTAGCTGATACGTCCCCAACGTATCTATAATTTTTTATTGTTCCATGCTATTATATTATTTGTTTTGGATGTTTTATATGCATTATTATGCTATTTTATTTTATTTTATTTTATTTTTGGGACTAACCTATTAACCTAGAGCCCAGTGCCAGTTCCTGTTTTTTCCTTGTTTTAGAGTTTCACAGAAAAGGAATACCAAACGGAGTCCAAACGGAATAAAACTTTCGCGATGATTTTTCTTGGACCAGAAGACATCTAGAGGACTTGGAGTGCAAGTCAGAGAAGCCAAGAGGCGGCCACAAGGATGGAGGGTGGTCCAGGGGGTAGGGCGTGCCCCCACCCTTGTGGGCCCCTCGTGACTCCACCGACCTAGTTTCTTCGCCTATATATTCTCATATATCCCAAAACCAACAGAGAGATCCACGAAAACACTTTTCCACCGCTGCAACCTTCTGTACCCGTGAGATCCCATCTTGGTGCCTTTTCTGGCATCCTGCGGGAGGGTGATTCGATCACGGAGGGCTTGTACATCAACACCATTGCCCTTCCGATGAAGCGTGAGTAGTTTACCACAGACCTACGGGTCCATAGCTAGTAGATAGATGGCTTCTTCTCTCTCTTTGATTCTCCATACCATGCTCTCCTCGATGTTCTTGGAGATCTATTTGATGTAATACTTTTTTGCGGTGTGTTTGCCGAGATCCTATGAATTGTGGATTTATGATTAGTTTATATATGAATATTATTTGAATCTTCTCTGAATTCTTATATGCATGATTTGATATCTTTGCAAGTCCTTCAAACTATCAATTTGGTTTGGCCAACTAGATTGGTTTTTCTTGCAATGGGAGAAGTGCTTAGCTTTGGGTTCAATCTTGCAGTGTCCTTTCCCAGTGACTGTAGGGGAAGCAAGGAACGTATTGTATTGTTGCCATCGAGGATAAAAAGAATGGGTTTTCATCATATTGCTTGAGTTAATTCCTCTACATCATGTCATCTTGCTTAAAGCGTTACTCCGTTCTTGATGAACTTAATACTCTAGATGCATGCTGGATAGCGGTCGATGTGTGGAGTAATAGTAGTAGATGCAGAATCGTTTTGGTCTACTTGACACGAACGTGATGCCTATATCCATGATCATTGCCTTAGATATCGTCATAACTTTGCGCTTTTCTACCAATTGCTCGGTAGTAATTTGTTCACCCACCGTAATATTTTCTATCTTGAGAGAAGCCTCTAGTGAAACCTATGGCCCCCGGGTCTATTTGCATCATATAAGTTTCTGATCTACAATTTTAGTTTCTCATTTACTTCCTGTGCAATCTTTTACTTTCCGATCTATAAACCAAAAATACCAAAAATATTTACTTTATCGTTTATCTATCTCTATCAGATCTCACTTTTGCAAGTAACTGTGAAGGGATTGACAACCCCTTTATCGCGTTGGGTGCAAGTTGTCTGATTGTTTGTGCAGGTGTTCAGTGACTTGTGCGTTGTCTCCTACTGGATTGACACCTTGGTTCTCAAACTGAGGGAAATACTTACTCTACTTTTCTGCATCACCCTTTCCTCTTCAAGGGAAAAACCAACGCAAGCTCAAGAAGTAGCTTTAGCCGTGTGCGGTGCCCCCTCCACAGGTTACACCCCAGGTCATATTCTTGCAGAGCTTAGGAGAAGCCCTGCGCGGATCACTTCACCATCACCGTCACCATGCCGCCGGGTTGACGAAACTCATCTACTTCCTGGACACCTTGCTGGATCAAGAAGGCGAGGGACGTCATCGCGCTGAACGTGTGCAAAACTCAGAGGTGTTGTACGTTCGGTACTTGATGGTTTGGAGCTAGAAGAAGTTCGACTACATCAACCGCGTTGTCAAACGCTTCCGCTTTCGGTCTACAAGGGTACGTAGACACACTCTTCCCCTCTCGTTGCTATGCATCACCTAGATGGATCTTGCGTGAGCGTAGGATTTTTTTTGAAATTGCATGCTACGTTTCCCAACAGTGGCATCCGAGCCAGGTCTATGCGTAGATGATATGCATGAGTAGAACACAAAGAGTTGTGGGCGGTGATCGTCATACTGCTTACCACCAATGTCTTATTTTGATTCAACGGTATTGTTGGATGAAGCATCCCGGACCAACCTTACAAGACCACGTTCATGAGACCGGTTCCACCGACAGACATGCAACTAGTTTTGCATAAAAGTGCCTGGCGGGTGTCTATTTCTCCTACTTTAGTTGAATCGAATTTGACTGCGGCCGGTCCTTTGTTGAAGGTTAAAACAACAAACTTGATAAATCACCGTTGTGGTTTTGATGCGTAGGTAAGAACGGTTCTTGCTAGAAGCTCGTAGCAGCCACGTAAGACTTGCAACAACAAAGTAGAGGACGTATAACTTGTTTTTGCAGGGCATGTTGTGATGTGATATACGTTATTGTATGAGATGATTATGTTTTGTTAAAGTTATCGACAACCGACAAGAGCCTTATGGTTGTCTCTTTATTGTATGAAATGCAAACGCCATGTAATTGCTTTACTTTATCACTATGCGTTAGCAATATTTGTAGAAGAAATAGTTGGCGAGACGACCATGACGCTATGATGGAGATCAAGGTGTCGAGCCAGTGACGATGGAGATCATAACGATGCTTTGGAGATGGAGATCAAAAGCACAAGATGATGATGGCACCATGTCACATATTTTGATTTCATGTGATGTTTACCTTTTATGCATCTTATTTTGCTTAGTACGGCGGTAGCATTATAAGATGATCCTTTAACTAAAATTTCAAGGTATAAGTGTTCTCCCTGAGTATGCACTGTTGCGAAAGTTCGTCGTGTTGAGACACCACGTGATGATCGGGTGTGATAGACTACGTTCACATACAACGGGTGCAAGACAGTTTTGCACATGTGGAATACTCGGGCATGGCCTCAGAACACTGGACACCGAAAGGTCGAACGTGAATCAGATAGTAGATATGATCAACAAAGAGATGTTCACCATTGATGACTACTCCATCTCACGTGATTATCGGACATGGTTTAGTTGATTTGGATCACGTATCATTTAGATGACTTGAGGGATGTCTATCTAAGTGGGAGTTCTTAAGTAATTTGATTAATTGAACTTAATTTATCATGAACTTAGTCCTGATAGTATTTGCATATCTATGTTGTAGATCAAAAGCTTGCGATATAGCTCCTATATTCATTTGATATGTTCCTAGAGAAAAGTTGAAAGATGATAGTAGCAATGATGCGTACTGGGTCCGTGATATGAGGATTATCCTCGTTGCTGCATAGAAGAATTATGTCCTTAATGCACCGCTAGGTGACAAACCTATTGCAAGAGCAGATACAGACGTTATGAACATTTTGCAAGCTCGATATGATGACTACTTGATAGTTTAGTGCGCCATGCTTTATGGCTTAGAACCGGGACTTCAAAAACATTTTGAATGCCACGGAGCATATGAGATGTTCCAAGAGCTGAAATTGGTATTTCAGACTCATGCCCGTGTCGAGAGGTATGAGACCTCTGACAAGTACTTTTCCTACAAGATGGAGGAGAATAGCTCAAACCTGTGAGCATGTGCTCAGAATGTCCGGGTACTACAATCACTTGAATCAAGTGGGAGTTAATCTTACAGATAAGATAGTGATTGATAGAGTTCTCTAGTCACTATCACCAAGCTACTAGAACTTCGTGATGAACTATAATGTGAGAGGGATCACGGAAAAGATTCCCGAGCTCTTCGCGATGCTGAAATCGGCGAAGGTAGAAATCAAGAAAGAGCATCAAGTGTTGATGGTTAACAAGACCACTAGTTTCAAGAAAAGGGGCAAAGGAAAAGAAAGGGAACTTCAAGAAGAATGACAAGCAAGTTGCCACTCCCGTGAAGAAGCCCAAAGCTAGACCTAAGCCTAAAACTGAGTGCTTCTACTACAAAGGGAATGGTCACTGGAAGCGGAACTACCCCAAATACTTGGCGGATAAGAAGGATGGCAAAGTGAACAAAGGTATATTTGATATACATGTTATTGATGTGTACTTTACTAGTGTTCATAGTAACCCCAGGGTATTTGATACCGGTTCAGTTGCTAAGATTAGTAACTCAAAACAGGAGTTGCAAAATGAACAAAAACTAGTTAAGGGATGATGAACCACAAGTATATGGGATCAATTGTAGCCTTTTAGATAAGTAAGAGTGTCGAACCCAATGAGGAGCGGAAGGAAATAAGAAGTGGTTTTCAGCAAGGTAATGTCTACAAGTGCTAAAATAGTAAGTAACAGAGTAGTTTGATAGCAAGATAATTTGTAACGAGCAAGTAAAGATAGTAGTAACAAAAGTGCAGCAAGATAGCCCAATCCTTTTGAGGCAAAGGACAGGCCAAAATGGTCTCTTATACTAAGTCTGGCGTTCTTGAGGGTACACGGGAATTTCATCTAGTCACTTTCATCATGTTGGCTCGATTTGTGTTCACTACCTTGATAATTTGGTATGTGGGTGGATCGGTGCTTAGGTGCTGTTCTTACTTGAACAAACCTCGTACTTATGATTAACCCCCTCGCAAGCATCCGCAACTACGAGAAAGGTATTAAGAATAAATTCTAACCATAACATTAAACTTTTGGATCCAATCGGTCCCTTACGGAATAGCGCATAAACTAGGGTTTAAGCTTCTGTCACTCTCGCAACCCATCATCTAATAACTACTCCACAATGCATTCCCTTAGGCCCAGATATGGTGAAGTGTCATGTAGTCAACGTTCACATGACACCACTAAGGGAATCACAACATACATACTATCGAAATATCGAACACATATCAAGTTCACATGATTACTTGCAACACGATTTCTCTCGTGACCTCAAGAACAAAAGTAACTACTCACAAATGATAATCATGCTCAAGATCAGAGGGGTATTAAATAGCATAATGGATCTGAACATATAATCTTCCACCAAATAAACCATATAGTAATCAACTACAAGATGTAATCAACACTACTAGTCACCCACAAGTACCAATTTGAGGTTCCAGTACAAAGATTGAACACAAGAGATGAACCAGGGTTTGAGAGGAGATGGTGCTGTTGAAGATTTTGATGGAGATTGCCCTCCCCATGATGGGAGAGTTGTTGGTGATGATGATGACAATGATTTCCCCCTCCGGGAGGGAGGTTCCCCCGGCGGAATCGCTCTGCCAGAGGGCAAAAGTGCTCCTTCCCAAGTTCCGCCTCGAGACGGTGGCGCTCCATCCCGAAAGACATCTCCTCATTTTTTTCTAGGTCAAATGGACTTATATACCAGAAGATGGGCACCAGAGGTGGGCCGGGCTGACCACAACCTACGAGGGCGCGCCTGGGGGCCAGGCACGCCCTAGTGTCTTGTGTTGACAAGGTGGGCCCTCTCTGGTAGTTATTTGCTCTAGTATTTCTAATTTATTCCATAAAAAATCCTCGTGAAGTTTCAGCTCATTTGGAGTTGTGCAGAATAGGTGGCCTGACGTAGCTTTTCCAGGTCCAGATTTCTAGCTGCTGGAATTCTCCCTATTTGTGTGAACCTTGCATATTATGAGAGAAAAGGCATTAGAATTACTCCAAAAAGCATTATTATGCATAAAAACATTATAAATAACAGTAGGTAAACATGATGCAAAATGGACATATCAAGGGCGAGGTGACGATGTGTGATGGAAGTGATTGCAAGGTTGATAAGATCACCATCTCACACTCCCTCTACCTTCGGGATTAGTGTTGGACCTAAATAAATATTATTTGGTGTTTGCGTTGAGCATGAATATGGTTGGATCATGCTTATTGAGATACGGTTATTCATTTAAGTCAGAGAATAATTGTTGTTCTGTTTACATGAATAAAACCTTCTATGGTCATACACCCAATGTAAATGGTTTATTGAATCTCGATCATAGTGATACACATATTCATAATATTGATGCCAAAAGATGCAAAGTTGATAATGATAGTGCAACATATTTGTGGCACTGCCGTTTAGGTCATATGGATGGATTTTTTGAATCACTTGATTATGAATCATTTGATACTTGCGAACCATGTCTCATGGGCAAGATGACTAAAACTCGGTTCTCCCGAACAATGGAGCGAGCCAATGACTTATTGGAAATAATACATACCGATGTATGCAGTCCGATTAGTGTTGAGGCACGCGGCGGGTATCGTTATTTCTAACCTTCAAAGATGATTTGAGCAGATATGGGTATATCTACTTAATGAAACACAAGTCTGAAACATTTGAAAAGTTCAAGGAATCTCAGAGTGAAGTGGAGAATCATTGTAACAAGAAAATAAAGTTTCCATGATCTGATCGCGAAGGTGAATATTTGAGTTATGAGTTAGGCCTTCCTTTAAGACAATGTGGAATAGTTTCACAACTCACGCCACCTGGAACACCACAGTAAATTTCAGCACACTATATAAATATTTCCTTACCAAATTCCACTTACCAAAGGCGCTTCACTCCCCGACAACGGCGCCAAAAAATAGCCTTGATGACCCACATGTATAGGGGATCAATTGTAGCTCTTTTCGATAAGTAAGAGTGTTGAACCCAATGAGGAGCAGAAGGAAATGACAAGTGGTTTTCAGCAAGGTAATGTCTGGAAGTGCTGAAATTCTAAGTAACAGAGTAGTTTGATAGCAAGATAATTTGTGACGAGCAAGTAACGATAATAATAGGAAAAGTGAAGCAAGGTAGCCCAATCCTTTTGAGGCAAAGGACAGGCTAAGACGGTCTCTTATGACAGGGTACACGGGAATTTCATCTAGTCACTTTCACCATGTTGGTTTGATTCATGTTTGGTACTTTGATAATTTGACATGTGGGTGGACCGGTGCTTAGGTGTTGTTCTTACTTGAAAAAACCTCCTACTTGTGATTAACCCTCCCGCAAGCATTCGCAACTACGAGAAAAGTATTAAGAATAAATTCTAACCATAGCATTAAACTTTTGGATCCAATCGGTCCCATACGGAATAGCGCATAAACTAGGGTTTAAGCTTCTGTCACTCTCGCAACCCATCATCTAATTGCTACTACACAATGCATTCCCTTAGGCCCAAATATGGTGAAGTATCATGTAGTCAACGTTCACATGACACCACTGAGGGAATCACAACATACATACTATCAAAATATCAAACACATATCAAGTTCACATGATTACTTGCAACATGATTTCTCCCGTGACCTCAAGAACAAAAGTAACTACTCATAAATGATAATCATGCTCAAGATCAGAGGGGTATTAAATAGCATATTGGATATGAACATATAATATTCCACCAAATAAACCATATAGTAATCAACTACAAGATGTAATCAACACTACTAGTCACCCACAAGCACCAATCTATAGTTCATATCCAAGATGAACTAGGGTTTGAGATGAGATGGTGCTGTTGAAGAGGTTGATGGAGATTGCCCTCCCCAAGATGGGAGAGTTGTTGGTGATGATGAGGACGATGATTTCCCCCTCCGGGAGGGATGTTCCCCCGGCGGAATCGCTCCGTCAGAGGGCAAAAGTGCTCCTGCAAAAGTTCCGCCTCGAGACGGTGGCGCTCCGTCCCGAAAGTCCTCTCCTTATTTTTTTTCTAGGCCAAAATGACTTATGTACTAGAAGATTGTCACCGGAGGTGGGCCTGGGTGAGCACAACCCACTAGGGCGCTTGGGCTCCCTGGCGCGCCCAGGTGGGTTGTGCACACCTGGTGGGCCTCCTCTGGTACTTATTTGTTCCAACGTTCTTCTTATATTCCGAAAAAATTCTCCGTGAAGTTTCAGCTTGTTTGGAGTTGTGCAGAATAGGTGGCGTGACGTAGCTTTTCCAGGTCCAAATTTCCAGCTACCGGGATTCTCCCTCTTTGTGTATACCTTGCATATTATGAGAGAAAAGGCATTAGAATTACTCCAAAAACATTATTATGGATAAAAACATCATAAATAACAGTAGGAAAACATGATGCAAAATGGACGTATCAACTCCCCCAAGCTTAGACCTTGATTGTCCTCAAGTGAAAACCGAAATCGAAAAACATGTCCACATGCTTAGAGAGAGAGGTGTCGATAAAATCAAAATACGGACATAGAAGCATCATGTTGATTATTATAACATCAACAAACTTAAACACAAGACTCTTATCATAGAACTTTTATCATAGACTTCTCATGAACAAGTGACAATTCATCACACTATTGAAGTATAAAGCAAAAACTCTATTAGAAACCAACAAACTATGTTCTCAGTCAACTTTGCAACTACAATTCATCATCTTTTCAGGAAGGGTCACGTATCGGAGCCTTTAGGCAAGTCCACATACTCAACCATCATATTGTCTTCCATGATTGCTATCACTCACCGCGTACACATGAGCAAAACGTTTCAACCGAACACATAGAAAGATAGGGGCTTGTAGTTTTGCCTCCCAACGTATTCACCTCAAGGGTGATGTCAACAATAATAACTCATGCTATCTATATTCAACTGGACATATGTGCCTAGATATTTCCTCACCACGTGATGCTTGCCAAAGGAGAAAATAAAAAGGAATAGAGAGAAAACTTTGACTCTTTGCATAAAAGTAAATACATAAAAGTAAAAGATAGGCCCTTCGCAGAGGGAAGCAGAGGTTACCATGCGCTTATTTGTTTGTATGCTCAACCCCTTAGTGCAAAAGAACGTCACGTTGTAGTGCCCCTTGTGATAGCAACCTTTGTTATGCAGTCTGTCGCTTTTATTCTTCACCATCACAAGTTCGTACAACGCTCAATTTTCTCTTACACTAAATGATCTCACACTTTTAGAAGCAATTTTTATTGCCTTTTTGCACCGATGACAACTTACTTGAGGGATCTTGCTCAATCCCTAGGTAGGTATGGTGGACTCTTGAAATAAGATTTGGGTTCAAGGGTTTTTGGATGCACAAGTAGTATCTCTACTTAGTGCGGAATTTTTGGCTAGCAAAGGTAGGGGGCAAGTACCACATGTTAAAGGATCCATGACAATATGACTTCTATGTGAATATAAACAAACATAAACCATTAGGTTGTCTTCCTTGTCTAACGTCAACAATTTTGGCATATAATATTTTGATGAGGGCTCACAATCACAAAAGATTTCTAGGATAGTATATTTATATGTGAATCTTCTTTTCCCTTATTAATTCTTTCATGAGTTGCATCATTGACTAATGCTATGTTTGTCAATCTCTAACAAAATTTCCTACTTATACTTTTCCTTATGTGGTGTCATCACCTACCATAAGATTAGCATATGATCTTTTTCATTTATTTCCTTTCTTTTTATTTATTTCCTTTCTTTTGATTGCAACATGAAAGTAAAGAAAGCAAAAACTCAAACTAAACTTTATTATATATCTCACACACGATTACAAGGATAGATCATTAAGCAAACTCTCGAAAGAAAGGATCAAACTAAACTTTTATTCATCTAAAGCAAAAGATCAAACTAAAATAAGTAAAAGCAAAAGATAGTGGGGATGATATGATACCGGGGCACCTCCCCCAAGCTTGGCGGAAGCCAAGGGGAGTGCCCATACCCGATACTCAATTCTCTTTTGGTGATGAAGAAGAAGGTGGTGGTGGTGGTGATGTAGAGGGTTTGGCCTTCTTCCTTAGCTTACGCTTGAGGATGGAATTTTCCTCCTTCAATTCACCGACCTACTGCTCGAGATCCAGTACCCTCTTACATAAGTCATGCTTGCATTCCTGCAAAAGGTGGAAAGGTATAAACTGAACCTTAGGCCTCTTTGCTCTGTTGGGGAGGCTTGACTTCTTGAATTCCACATGCATGTCCCCGGGTTGAGGTAGCGGAGGTTTGTCCTCATCTGAGCTCGTCTCATGCTTCTCCCTAGGATAATAGTCTTCCTCTTCCTTCGTGGTCCAGCCATAGTGCTCCACATCCCCATAGGACTTGGGGTTTGTGATGAAATCAGCAGCATAGGTCTCACCCTCGGAGTCTTGGGATGACATATTTTCAGATCTGTCAGGAGAACAACAAGGAAAAGAAAACAGAAGATTTCTCTGCGATATGGTGATGAATAGGTTCGGGGGGTATATAAGGATTTTTTTATCTTGGGAAACAAGCAAGCTGTAGAAAAACGAAGTCCGGAAGGTACCCCAGGTGGGCACAACCCACCTGGGCGCGCCTGGCAAGCCATGCTCGCCCTGGTGTCTTGTGCCCACCAGGGTACGCTTCCTTGAAATTTCTTATTTTCCTATGTTTCTAAATATTCCAAAACTGACAAAAAATATTTTTTGCGGATTTTTTGGAGTCCGTTTACTTACCGTATCACGTACCTCCTTATTTTCACGATTCTAGAGTGTTCCGGAAGGACTCTTTTATGTGTTCTTCCGGTGTCAAAGTTTGGATAATATTACTTTCAACATTAATGGGCATACCTGAGATATAATGTTTTATTCATTGCCCGTTAACAACCTTCGGGTTAGTACCTTCGGCATTATTTATTTTGATGGCTCCAGATCGATAAACCTCCTCGATAACATAGGGCCCTTCCCATTTTGAGAGGAGTTTTCCTGCAAAGAATCTGAAACGAGAGTTGTACAAAAGAACATATTCTCCTACTTTGAACTCACACTTTTGGATTCTTTTATCATGCCATCTTTTAACCTTTTCTTTAAACAACTTAGCATTTTCATAAGCCTGGGTTCTCCATTCACCTAAAGAGCTAATATCAAATAACCTCTTTTCACCAGCAAGTTTGAAATCATAGTTGAGCTCTTTGATTGTCCAATATGCTTTATGTTCTAACTCTAGAGGCAAATGACAGCCTTTTCCATAAACCATTTTATAAGGAGACATACCCATAGGATTTTTGTATGCTGTTCTGTAAGCCCAAAGTGCATCATCTAATTTCTTAGACCAATTCTTCCTGAACCTATTGACAGCCTTTTGCAAAATTAACTTTATTTCTCTATTGCTAAGTTCAACTTGACCACTAGACTGAGGATGATAAGGTGATGCAATTCTATGGTTATCATCATACTTGGCAAGCATTTTATAGAAAGCAACATGAATAAAGTGTGAACCACCATCAGTCATTAAATATCTAGGGACTCCAAACCTTGGGAAAATAACTTCCTTAAGCATTTTAATAGAGGTGTTGTGATCAACACTACTGGTAGGAATAACTTCTACCCATTTAGTAACATAATCAACAACAACCAGAATATGTGTATACCCATTAGAGGAAGGAAAAGGTCCCATGTAATCAAATCCCCAAACATCAAATGGTTTGACAGCAAGTTAATAATTCATAGGCATTTCTTGACGCTTACCGATATTACCTATTCTTTGGCATTCATCACAAGATAAGATGAACTTACAGGCATCCTTGAAGAGAGTAGGCCAATAAAATCAAGATTGCAATATGTTGTGAGCAGTTATATCTCCAGCATGATGCCCTTCATAAGCTTCGGAGTGACATTTCCGTAGGATTTGTCTATACTCATGCCTAGGTACACAACGTCTAATAATACCATCTACTCCTTCTTTATAAAGATGTGGGTCATCCCAAAAGTAATGTCTTAAATCATAGAAGAATTTTTTCTTTTGTTGGTATGTAAAGCTAGGTGGTAAATATTTAGCAACAATGTAATTAGCATAGTCAGCATACCAAGGAGTGTTATGAGCAACATTTATTGCAGTTAACTGCTCATCAAGAAAACTATCATCGATAGGTCATGGGTCATCAAGCACATTTTCCAGCCTAGACAAGTTATCAGCTACGGGGTTCTCAGCTCCTTTTCTATCAGTGATATGTAAATCAAATTCTTGTAGCAAGAGAACCCATTGAATAAGTCTAGGTTTAGCATCTTTCTTTTTCATAAGATATTTAATAGCAGCATGATCGGTGTGAACAATTACTTTTGAATCAACAATATAAGATCTAAATTTATCACAAGCAAACACCACTGCTAAGAATTCTTTTTCAGTAGTAGCATAGTTTCGTTGAGCACTGCCTAGAGTTTTACTAGCATAATGAATAACATTCAGTTTCTTATCAACTTTTGTCCTAGAACAACACCAACACCATAATCACTAGCATCACACATAATTTCAAAAGGCAAGTTCCAATCAGGTGGTTGAACAATAGGTGTAGAAACTAAGGCTTTCTTGAGTGTTTCAAAGGCTTCTAAACAATCATCATCAAAAACAAAAGTAATATCGTTTTGCAAAAGATTCGTAAGAGGCCTAGAGATTTTAGAAAAGTCTTTGATAAGTCTCCTATAGAAACCAGCATGACCTAAGAAACTACGAATACCTTTGATATCTTTAGGACATGGCATTTTCTCTATTGCATCAACCTTAGCTTTGTCCACTTCAATACCTCTTTCAAAAAATTTATGACCCAAGATAATGCCTTCATTAACCATAAAGTGGCACTTCTCCAATTCAAGACAAGATTTGTTTGTTCACATCTCACTAAAACTCGATCAAGATTGCTTAAACAATCATCAAAAGATTCCCCATAAACAGAGAAATCATCCATGGAAACCTCAACAATCTTTTCACAAAAGTCAAAGAATATAGCAGTCATACATCTTTGAAAGGTAGGAGGTGCATTGCATAAATCGAAAGGCATATGTCTATAAGCATAAGTTCAGAAGGGACAAGTAAAAGTGGTCTCTTCTTGATCAGGTTGAGAAATGGGTATTTGTGAAAAGCCAGAATATCCATCAAGGAAGCAAAAATGGGTGTGCTTAGATAATCTTTCTAGCATTTGATCAATAAAAGGCAGAGGGTAATGATCTTTTCTAGTTGCTTTGTTTAATTTTCTAAAATCAATTACCATTCTATAACCTGTAACAATTCTTTGTGGAATAAGTTCATTCTTATCATTAGGAACAATAGTAATACCTCCTTTCTTAGGAACCCAATGAATAGGACTTGCCCATCTACTATCAGCTATTGGATAGATTATACCCGCTTCCAGAAGTTTTAAGATTTCCATTCTTACCACTTCCTTCATTTTTGGATTTAACTGACATTGGTGATCAACAACGGGTTTAGCATCAGGTTCCATATTAATTTTGTGCTGACATAGAGTGGGACTAATGCCCTTTAAATCATCAAGAGTATATCCAATAGCAGCTCGGTGCTTCCTTAGAACTTTCAGTAGTCTTTCTTCTTCATGTTCTGAAAGGTTAGCACTAATAATAACACGATATATCTTCTTTTCATTAAGATAAGCATATTTCGAAGTGTCTGGCAATTGTTTTAAATCAAACACAGGATCACCTTTAGGTGGAGGAGGACCTCCTTTCAATAGGTAAATTGTGTTTAAGCAGAGGACGTTGTTCAAAGAAAACCTTATCTATTTCATTTCTTTCATGCATATGTAAATCATTTTCATGGTCTAGCAAATACTGTTCTAAAGGATCAGTAGGTGGTACAACAATAGAAGCAAGACCAATTATTTCATCCTCACTAGGCAATTCTTTTTAATGAAGCTTTCTACTAAACTTGGAAAAATTAAACTCATGAGACTCATCACGAAAACTAACACCGACATTTTGTTTCTCATAGTCTATTCTAGCATTAACGGTGTTCAAGAAAGGTCTACCCAAAGATAATGGGACAAAAGTCATCTTGTGGGGAACCAAGAACAAGAAAATCAGTAGGGTATTTTATTTTCCCACACAAGACTTCAACATCTCTAACAATCCCAATTGGTGATATGGTATCTCTATTAGCAAGTTTAATCGTAACATCTATGTCTTCTATTTCTGCGGGTGCTATGTCATTCATAATTTCTTGATATATGGAATAAGGAATAGCACTCACGCTAGCACCTATGTCACATAAACCATGATAACAATGATCTCCTATTTTAACTGAGACAACGGGCATGCCAACAATAGGTCTATGTTTATCCTTTTTATCAGGTTTGGCAATTCTAGCAGCTTCTTTGCAGAAGTAAATAACATGCCCATCTACATTTTCTTCCAAGAGATCCTTAACCATAGCAATACTAGGTTCTACTTTAATTTGTTCATCAAGTTTAGGTGTTCCAGTATAACTTTTGTTGACCACAGTTGAAACTTTAGCATGTTCTTTTATCCTAACAGGGAAAGGTGGTTTCTCAATGTAAGCAGTAGGAACAACTGGATCAACATTGTAAAGTATAGTTTCTTCTTTAACAGGTACCAGTTCTTTAATTTCTTCTTTAATAGGTGGGTGATATTTAAACCACTTCTCTTTAGGGAGATCAACATGAGTAGCAAATGATTCACAAAAGGAGGCTACTATCTCAGAGTCAAGTCCATATTTAGCGCTAAACTTTTGAAAAGCATCGGTATTCATAAAAGATTTAACACAATCATACTTAAGTTTAATAATTGACTCTTTACCTTCATCGAGTTCCCAATCTTCAGAGTTGGGTTTAATTCTTTCCAAAATATCCCACCGGGATTCAATAGTCTTCTTCTTAAAAGAACCAGTACAAGAAGTATCAAGCATGGATTGATCATCACAAGAAAGTTGAGCATAAATTTTTTGGATAATAATTTCTCTTGAGAGCTCATGATTGGGGCATGAATATAACATTGACTTAAGCCTCCCCCAATCTAGAGCGATACTTTCTCCTTCATGAGGACAAAAATTATATATATAGTTCCGATCACGCTGAACTAGATGATAGGATAATTTTTTTGATGGAACTCCAATTTCAATCGATTCCAATTCCATGATCCAATATCATCGCATAGCCTATACCATGCCAATGCTTTTCCCTTAAAATATAAAGGGAAAACATTCTTCATAACTTCATCTCCGGGTAAACCTGCAAGCTTGAACAATCCACAAATTCGTTCTACATATATCAAGTGCATATCAGGATGTTCGGTTCCATCTCTTGCATAAGAATTAGCTAGCAGTTTTTCTATCATACCCGAAGGAATTTCATACTCTATATTTTCAGTAGGTGCAGTAGGTTGAGGGGTAGCTAATTTTGGTTCCGGTCGAGGTGAAGATACCCCGAACAAACCCCTCGAAGGATTGTTTTCCATAGTATCAAGTGACAGTAAATTTCAGCACACTATATAAATGTTTCCTTACCAGATTCCACTTACCGAAGGCGCTTCACTCCTCGACAACGACGCCAGAAAATAGCCTTGATAACCCACATGTATAGGGGATCAATTTTAGCTCTTTTCGATAAGTAAGAGTGTTGAACCCAACGAGGAGCAGACTGAAATGACAAGTTGTTTTCAGCAAGGTAATGTCTGCAAGTGCTGAAATTCTAAGTAACAGAGTAGTTTGATAGCAAGATAATTTGTGACGAGCAAGTAACGATAATAATAGGAAAAGTGAAGCAAGGTAGCCCAATCCTTTTGAGGCAAAGGAAGGCTAAAACGGTCTCTTATCACAGGGTACACGGGAATTTCATCTAGTCACTTTCACCATGTTGGTTTGATTCGTGTTCGGTACTTTGATAATTTGACATGTGGGTGGACCAGTGCTTAGGTGCTGTTGTTACTTGAACAAACCTCCTACTTATGATTAACCCTCCCGCAAGCATCCGCAACTACGAGAAAAGTATTAAGAATAAATTCTAACCATAACATTAAACTTTTGGATCCAATCGGTCCCGTACGGAATAGCGCATAAACTGGGGTTTAAGCTTCTGTCACTCTCGCAACCCATCATCTAATTGCTACTCCACAATGCATTCCCTTAGGCCCAAATATGGTGAAGTGTCATGTAGTCGACGTTCACATGACACCACTGAGGGAATCACAACATACATACTATCAAAATATCAAACACATATCAAGTTCACATGATTACTTGCAACATGATTTCTCCCGTGACCTCAAGAACAAAAGTAACTAATCACAAATGATAATCATGCTCAAGATAAGAGGGGTATTAAATAGCATATTGTATATGAACATATAATCTTCCACCAAATAAACCATATAGTAATCAACTACAAGATGTAATCAACACTACTAGTCACCCACAAGCACCAATCTATAGTTCCGGTAACAAGATTGAACACAAGAGATGAACTAGGGTTTGAGATGAGATGGCATTGTCGAAGATGTTGATGGATATTGCCCTCCCCAAGATGGGAGAGTTGTTGGTGATGATGAGGATGATGATTTACCGCTCCGGGAGGGAAGTTCCCCCGGCGGAATCGCTCCGCCGGAGGGCAAAAGTGCTCCTGCCCAAGTTCCGCCTCGAGACGGCGGCGCTCCATCCCGAAAGTCCTCTCCTTATTTTTTTTCTAGGTAAGAATGACTTATATACCAGAAGATGGGCACCGGAGGTGGGCCTAGGTGAGCACAACCCACCAGGGCGCGCCTGGGCTCCCTGGCGCGCCCACGTGGGTTGTGCCCACCTGGTGGGCCTTCTCTGGTACTTATTTGCTCCAATATTCTTCATATATTCCATAAAAATTCTCCTTGAAGTTTCAGCTTGTTTGGAGTTGTGCAGAATAGGTGGCCTGACGTAGCTTTTCCAGGTCCAGATTTCCAGCTGCCGGAATTCTCCCTCGTTGGGTGTACCTTGCATATTATGAGAGAAAAGGCATTAGAATTGCTCCAAAAAGCATTATTATGGATAAAAACATCATAAATAACAATAGGAAAACATGACGCAAAATGGACGTATCATCGTTTCTTAAAGTTTGGGGTTGCGACACTTATGTCCAAAGGCTTTAGCCTGATAAGCTCGAAACCAAATCGGAGAAGTGCGTCTTCATAGGATACCCTAAGGAAACAATTGGGTACACCTTCTACCACAGATCCGAAGGCAAGACCTTTGTTGCCAAGATTGGAAACTTTCTAGAGAAGGAGTTTCTCTCGAAAGAAGTGAGTGGGAGGAAAGTAGAACTTGATGAGGTAATTGTACCTTCTCTCGAATTGGAAAGTAGCACATCAGAAAACTGTTCCCGTGATGCCTACACCAACTAGAGACGAAGCTAATGATGATGATCATGAAACTTCAGATCAAATTACTGCCAAACTTCATAGGTCAACTAGAGCATGTTCTGCACCAGAGTGGTACGGTAATCCTATTCTGGAAGTCATGTTATTCGACCATGAGGAACCTACAAACTATGAAGAAGCTATGATGAGCTCAGATTCCGATAAATGGCTTGAGGTCATGAAATCTGAGATATGATCCATGTATGAGAACAAAGTGTGCACTTTGGTTGACTTTCCCGATGATCGGCAAGCCATAGAGAATAAATGGATCTTCAAGAAGAAGACTGGCGCTGATGGTAATGTTATTGTCTACAAAGCTCGACTTGTCGTGAAAGGTTTTCGACAAGTTCAAGGTGATGACTACGATGAGATTTTCTCACTCGTAGCGAAGCTTAAGTCTATCCGAATCATGTTAGCAATTGCCACATTTTATGAAATCTGGCAAATGGATGTCAAAACTGCATTCCTTAATGGATTTCTTAAAGAAGTGTTGTATATGATGCATCCAAAAGGTTTTGTCGATCCTAAAGGTTCTAACAAAGTGTGCAAACTCCAGCGATCCATCTATGGACTGGTGCAAGCATCTCGGAGTTGGAATGTACGCTTTGATAAGGTGAGCAAAGCATATGTTTTTATACGGACTTACGGTGAAGCCTGTATTTACAAGAAAGTGAGTGAGAGCTCTATAGCATTTCTGATATTATATGAGAGTTGAGCCTATTGAAAGCATGCCTTCAAGAATAAGATTGTGTGAACATTCATGTTTACCTTCAAGACATCATCTTTATGAAGAGGGAAGATAAGATACAAGGTTGATCAAGACTAAGTGCAAAGAGTGGATTCAAGTTGATCAACACATAAAGCAGATGATATACCGAGTGGGATCAAGTGATCCCATGGTATGGTAAGTCTTGTGGATAGGGGATACGGGTACCCTCATAGAGGTAGAACGTGGCCCAACATGGGGGTGTCCAAGCAGGCCGGCTCCAACTGTTTGAATAAGACCCAGACTAATATCCAGGACGTAATAAAGGTGAGACTAGTTTGTATCCTACTAGGAATCTACATGTAAGACGACCCCTTCAACTTATATAAGGAGGGGCAAGGCGCCCCAAGAGAGCGGAAGAAGAACCTATAGAAGCTCACGGCTAGACAAAACTAGAGAAGTGTCAGCTCATATGTGGCTCCCTCATGAGCATACGAAAAAAGACCTAGCCACAAACAACACGTAGGCCTATTATCGGATGATGTTTCCTGGGGCCCGAAGTGAAGGAAATATGCCCTAGAGGCAATAATAAAGTTGTTATTTTATATTTCCTTATTCCCGATAAAGGTTTATTATTCATGCTATAATTATATTGATCGGAAACCTAAATACATGTGTGAATACATAGACAAACACCGTGTCCCTAGTAAGCCTCTACTAGACTAGCTCGTTGATCAAAGATGGTTAAGGTTTCCTAACCATAGACATGTGTTGTCATTTGATAACTGGATCACATCATTAGGAGAATGATGTGATGGACAAGACCCATCCGTTAGCTTAGCATATTGATCGTTCAGTTTTATTGCTATTGCTTTCTTCATGTCAAATACATATTCCTTCGACTATGAGATTATGCAACTCCCGAATATTGGAGGAATACCTTGTGTGCTATCAAAAGTCACAACGTAACTTGATGATTATAAAGATGCTCTATAGGTATCTCGGAAGGTGTTTGTTGGGTTGGCATAGATCGAGATTAGGATTTGTCACTCCGAGTATCGGAGAGGTATCTCTGGGCCCTCTCGGTGATGCACATCATAAAAAGCCTTGCAAGGAAAGTGACTAATGACTTAGTTGCAGGATGATGTATTACGGAACGAGTAAAGAGACTTGCCGATAACGAGATTGAACTAGGTATGTGGATACCGATGATCGAATCTCGGGCAAGTAACATACTGATGACAAGGGAATAACGCATGTTGTCATAACGGTTCGACCGATAAACATCTTAGTGGAATATGTAGGAGCCAATATGAGCATCCAGGTTCCGCTATTGGTTACTGACCGCAGAGGTGTCTCGGTCATGTCTACATAGTTCTCGAACCCATAGGGTCCTCACGCTTAACGTTCGATGACGATTTAGTATTATATGAGTTATGTGATTTGGTGACCGAATGTTGTTTGGAGTCCTGGATGAGATCACGGACATGATGAGGAGTCCCGAAATGGTCGAGAGGTAAAGATTCATATATAGGACGATGGTATTCGGACACCGGAAGTGTTCCGGAGGGTATCGGGTACTTATCGAGTCATCGGAAGGTGTTTCGGGTACCCCCGACAATCCTATGGGCCATATGGGCCTTGTGAAGGAACACACCAGCCCACAAGGGGTTGGTGCGCCCTATAAGGCTATAGGAGGAGGAGAAGGAAAGGGGGGAAGGGAAAGGAAAGTGTGGATTAGGATTCCCACTTCCTTCCCTCACCCCCCTCTTTCCTTCCCCTTCATGCATACATGGAAAGGGGGGCGCAGGGCAAGGCAGGGCCCCTAGGGGGCGGCGGCCAACCCTAGGGCGCCCCTGGCTGCCTCTCCTCCCCCTCCCACCTATATATATGCGGGGAGGGGGCGCCTGATGTCTGCTAGAACTATGTCGGTATTTCCCCAAAGAGGAATGGATGATGCAGCACATCAACGATAGGTATTTCCCTCAGTGATGAGATCAAGGCTATCAAACCAGTAGGAGAACCACGCAACACAACGTAAACAACTCCTGCACACAAAGAACAAATACTTGCAACCCAACATAAGAGAGGGGTTGTCAATCCCTCACGGGTAAAAAGATAGGTAAAATTGTAGTAGATTGGATAAATAGATCTCGCGGGAACGCAAGATAAAATAAATAAAAATAAATTGCAGCAAGGTATTTTTGTATTTTTGGATTAATATATCTGAAAATAAAACCAAATAAAAATAGATCCCGAAGGCAAATATAATAAAGAAGAGACCCAGGGGCCGTAGATTTCACTAGTGGCTTCTCTCGAGAAAAATAGCATACGACGGGTAAACGAATTACTGTTGGGCAATTGATAGAACTTCAAATAATCATGACGATTTCCAGGTAATGATCATTATATAGGCATCACGTCCAAGATTAGTAGACCGACTCCTGCCTGCATCTACTACTATTACTCCACACATCGACCGCTATCCGGCATACATCTAGTGTATTAAGTTCATGGAGAAACAGAGTAATGCAATAAGAATGATGACATGATGTAGACAAGATCTATTTATGTAGAAATAGACCCCATCTTGTTATCCTTAATAGCAACAATACATACATGTCGGTTCCCCTTCTGTCACTGGGATCAAGCACCGTAAGATCGAACCCATCACAAAGCACCTCTTTCCATTACAAGATAAATAGATCAAGTTGGCCGAACAAAACCCAAATATCGGAGAAGCAATATGAGGCTATAAGCAATCATGCATATAAGAGATCAAAGAAGACTCAAATAACTTTCATGGATAAAAACATAGATCTGATCATAAACTCAAAGTTCATCAGATACCAACAAACACACCACAAAAAGAGTTACATCAAATAGATCTCCAAGAGGCCATTGTATTGAGAATCAAAAGAGAGAGAGAGAGGAAGCCATCTAGCTACTAACTACGGACTGTAGGTCTACAATGAACTACTCACGCATCATTGAAGAGGCACCAATGAGGATGATGAACCCCTCCGTGATGGTGTCTAGATTGGATCTGGTGGTTCTGGAACTTGTAGCGGCTGGAATTGATTTTCGTCGACTCCCCTAGGGTTTCTGGAATATTGGGGTATTTATAGAGCAGAGAGGCGGTGCGGGAGGTCACCGAGGTGGGCACAACCCACCTGGGTGCGCCTGGCCCCCCAGGTGTGCCCTAGTGAATTGTGCTCCCCTCGGAGCACCCCTCTGGTACTTCTTAGGCCCATCTGGTGTCTTCTGGTCCAGAAAAAATCCACAAAAAATTTCACTGCGTTTGGACTCCGTTTGGTATTGATTTCCTGTGATGTAAAAAACAAGCAGAAAACAACAACTCGCACTGGGCACTATGTCAATAGGTTAGTACCAAAAAATTATATAAAGCTGGTATAAAATGAGGGTAAAACATCCAAGAATGATAATATAACAGCATGGAACAATCAAAAACTATAGATATGTTGGAGACGTATCAGCGCCTAGAACACACAACATCAATTTTTAGCCGTGTGCGGCGCCCCCCTCCACAATTTACACCCCTGGTCATATTCTTGCAGAGCTTAGGCGAAACCGTGCGTGGATCACTTCACCATCACCGTCACCACACCGTCGGGTTGACGGAACTCACCTACTTCCTCGACACCTTGCTGGATCAAGAAGGCAAGGGACGTCATCGCGCTGAACGTGTGCAAAACTCGGAGGTGTCGTACGTCCGGTACTTGATCGGTCGGAGCTAGAAGAAGGTCGACTACATCAACCGCATTGTCAAAAGCTTCCACTTTCGGTCTACGAGGGTACGTAGACACACTCTTCCCCTCTCGTTTCTATGCATCACCTAGATAGATCTTGCGTGAGCGTAGGAATTTTTTTGAAATTGCATGCTACATTTCCCAACACGAAGTTGTCTAAATCTTGCCTCGTGTGCTAACCCACCTCGATGATCTTCATGTGAAATAATCCCCACAATCATCTACGGATGATACCATCGATAAACAACATCGACAGTAAGCATTGTTCATTACTCTTTGTGTACTAACCCATGGTCTATGAGAGAGTTCTTTGTGGGATTAGGTATGTTTCTAGGGGGGGGGTTGCATAAAAGGAAGATATCATATGACCCATGGAGGATGAGATCAAGTGGTGATCGTCATGAAGGTTTCCGCGTGCAAGTTCAAGTGGAGCATCACGAAGAGATCACGTGCTTGAAGCTTGCCGTATATCGTGGTAACAATGGACTTGTAAAACTGTGTTGAAGAGTGGCTACCTATAGTGGAGTATGGGAGAGAAATCTACGAGTCTTAATCGATCCGCTAATCAAGAAAGATGGTCCAACTTGAAGAGGATAAGATCATCATGATCTAGCTCAAGTGGACTATGCGCAAGGCAAAGGTTTGTCCTTGGTATGTTTTCTATTTTATCAGTCTCATGGTGTTAGTTGGGCGACCGGGTTATAGGATCGATTGCCGTACTATCAGGGGGCTCTCGAGTGAGTAGCTTGATCTATCGTTCGTAAAGAGCTTAAATCATTGCATCCTTGGTATCATTTTTCTTGGTTCTTGTTTGGCTTTTCTCTTTGTGAGTTTTGGAGCTTGTGGTCATCTTCATGACAAGCCCATGTTGATCGAAAATGGATTTTGTTTGCATCATCTTTTATGTTTCCGATGTTGGAGTCGGTTCTTCATCGATGGAGGTTTCACACTCTATATCATAGGCATATTTGTCTTGTCGTTAGCTTTCTATCAAGCTTGAGTTCGTCGAAATCATAGTTCATTTGCAGAAGTTATGTTAGTTTTGGTCTTCTTGCATCCATCTATTTTGCTTGGGCTATTTTGTAGCACTCTAGCGGTAGTAGCACTTGCGCGGTACTTCCGCTTTCAAGTGCCACAGGCACTACCGCTGGTTCTGCGCGGACTTTTTTTGGATTGGCGGTAGTAGGCGCGGTAGTACTGCTCCTGCCCCAGCGGTAGTACTGCTTGACATGGTACTTCTGCTCCCTACTAGCATCACTCTACCGCTTAATTTTTGCTATGGGTTTCCGTGCTTGCTCTTACGGTACTAGGGTGGTTGTACCGCTTCATGTGGTACTACTGCTCTGTCGACCAACTTAGTACCACAGTAATCTCTGGTACTGCCGCTGGAAGCGGTAGTACCGCTTTACTGTGGTCTGTGGCATAACGGTTGGATTTGTCCCCACCTATAAAAGGGGGTCTTCTTCCCCCCCAATGGCTCTCATCCTTTGAGCTCATGTTTTCCCTCCATTGTTGACCTTCTTTGAGCTTTCTTCTTGCTAGCTCTTGAGGAAAAAAGAGAGAGGAGATCTAGAACTATATTTTCACCAATCACTTTCTCCTCTATGTGAGGGGAACCCCTTGGATCTAGATCTTGGAGTTTGTCCTCTCATCTTCCTCCATAGCTTTTGTTGTTGCGGTGGGATTTGGGATAGAAGCACTTGGGCACTCTGCGTGTCCTTGCCATTGAATTTGTGCATAGATTTGAGTTCTCTAAGGTGATACGTGGAAGTGAAGTTTGAGTAGCTTATTACTCTTGGGTGCTTGGTACCCCAGAGCTTGTTTCTCTTGGGTGCTTGGGCGCCCTAGACGGTTGGTGGTGTCATGGAGCTCAATCATTGTGGTGTAAAGCTCCGGGCAATCGTCGGGGTCTCCAATTAGATTGTGGAGATTGCCCCAAGCAATTTATACGGGTTCCCGTGACCGCCCCCAAGGGGTTTTAATTGTACGGGTTCGGTGACCGCCCTCAAGGGTCCGTTAGCGGAATCGTGGCATCTTGCATTGTGCAAGGACGTGAGGAGATTACGGTGGCCGTAATGGCATTTTGGGGAGAATTATGCCTCCGCACCGCTTCATACGGAGATTATCATCTGCAAGGGTGTGAACTTCGGGATACATCATTGTCTCCGCGTGCCGCGGTTATCTCTTACCCGAGCCCTTTACTTATGCACTATAATTTGTGATAGCCATAGTGTTTCATGTTATATATCTTGCTATCACTTAGTTGTTTATCTTGCTTCGCATAAATTGTTGGTGCACATAGGGGAGCCTAGTTGTTTTAGGTTTTGCGCTTGTCAAATTAAATGTTATTTTTATCCCGCTTTTGTTCAAGCCTAAACTGTAATTATTTTAAAGCGCCTATTAACCACCCCCCTCTTGGCAACATCCACGATCTTTCAGTTACGACGCTACACTCAACTCTTGCCTCTGAGTTGATGGATGCCACAAGACTAGAATATTATCTCCGCTGCATGATTATATACTAAGCTAGCCATGAGCTAAGCATGTGTGTATTATAAAGCATTGGATCTGCGATGTAATACTATGACATGTGATGTGATGTATTATTGGTATTTCATTGTCGACTGTGCATGTCAGCTATTGATCCAGGGGCTGACATGGTAAGCGCAGAGATTCGAGGCCCATCTCGAGACTGGGTCATGACACGACTGGTGGCAAGAGACCATTTGATCTAGGCAGCAACACACATCGCTCAATTCTTGATGAACGGGCAGAAAAGCTAGAATATTTTTGTGCTAACTGATCTAGGCGACGTGGGGCGCTAGGTCATTGGCAACAAGACGCTTTTAGACGCGTGCCCCTATATCTCGTGTTCAGCGAGATGGTACGAACCATCGCTAAAGGGTGCACGAGTTGGGCCGGCCCCGGCGCGCGGGAACAAGTGCCTCTTTTTGTGTTTTTTCTTCATATTTTTTTGTTTTTTCTTTCTTTTTCTACTTTTGTTTATATTTCCAAATATTCTAAATAAATATATTAAAATATCACTCTATATAAAACATTTGAACAATGTTGACCAACCATTTGAAAAATGTAAATGTGTATAGAGAAAATGTTTATCACATACACAAAATAAAATAAAATGTGTATGAAACAATTTGATCATGTATTTTAAAAATGATAATCAAGTATTTTGAAAAATATTAATCAAGCATGTGGAAAAAAATGTTGAACAAGTGTTTGGGAAATATTAATCAAGCATTTGGAAAATTTTAAATGTCTATAGAAAAATATTAACCATGTATTAAGAAATGATGAAAAAAAATTGATCATGTATATAAAAATTCAAATCAAGCATTTGAAAAGAATGTTCAACGAGTATTTAAAAAATGTTAAAAGAGCATTGAAAAATGTTAAATGTGTATAGAAAAAATGTTGACCATTTATTAAAAAATGATAAAAAAATTCATCGTGTATATAAAAATGTTAATCAAGCATTTGAAAAAATGTTGAACAAGTATTTGAAAAATATTAATCAAGCATTTGAAAAATGTTGACCATGTATTAAAAAATGTTAATATTGTATTTAGAAAATGGTCATCAAGCATTTGAAAAATGTTGAAAATATGTAGAAATTTTTTTGATCCTATATTCACAAAAATTTAAATTTATATTGAAAAATGTTCACCATGTATTTACAAAAAAAATAATTTTGTATTTGAAATCCTTTAATAAAGCATTTGAAAAATGATAAACGTGTCTAGAAAAAATATTGACCACGTGTTAACAAATGTGAAATGTACATAGAAAAAATGTTGATTATGTATTAAAAATTAATATTTCATTTGAAAAGAATCATCAAGCATTTGAAAGATGTTAAATGTGTATAGAAAAAATGATCACCATGTGTTAAAAAAATTATTCTTGTATTTCAAAAATGTTAATCCTCTCGGACCAGCTACTGATCATCGCCTTGGTAAGCTATTACCTCACCAACTAGCTAATCAGACGTGAGCCTCTCCTTGGGCGGATTTCTCCTTTTGCTCCTCAGCCTACGGTGTATTAGCAACCGTTTTCAGTTGTTGTTCCCCTCCCAAGGGCAGGTTCTTACGCGTTACTCACCCGTTCGCCACTGGAAACACCACTTCCCGTTTGACTTGCATGTGTTAAGCATGCCGCCAGCGTTCATCCTGAGCCAGGATCGAACTCTCCATGAGATCAAGCATTTGTAAAATGATTAGAAGTGTGCGTAAAAAATATTGGCCATGTGTTCAAAAAATGTTTATCTTGTATTTGAAAAATGTTAATCAAGTATTTCAAAAATGTTAAAAATGTGCATAGAAGAAATATTGACCATGTATTAAAAAATTAAACTTATATTTGAAAAATATTAAACGTGTATTTGAACAATGCTCTTGATAAGAAAAACATAGAATGAAAACCAAAAGAAGGAAACACAAAAAAGTGAAAATCAAAAAAGAAACCAAAGAAAAACTTAAAAAAATAAAAGAGTAAAACAAATGCAAAAAGAATAGAAAAATGGTGAAAATCGATAAAGAAAGAACAAAAAATGTTGAAAAATAAACAAAATACTGAAGAAAAAAGAAGGAAAATGAGAATGAAAAGAAAAATGATAAAAAACATGAAAAAAAGATAAACCAAAGGAAAAACAAAAGATGAAACAAAAAGACTGAAGTAGAATGACAAAAAGGAAAAAACCGGAGAACAAATAAGAAAACTAAACAAAGAACAAAAGAAATGAAAAAAGAGAAAAAATGGAGAAATGAAAAAAGTCGGGTATTTTAACTCAAGTAGTATACGCCTCTTCGTAACCACGAACTCTACTGTGGCACTGTAGCTAGTGGCTCCACGCACTATCCAAAACGATGGCAACGACGTGGGATCGAATACCCTCGCGCCCGCATTTTCTTCCTACTTTTTCTATTTTAGTATGTGCTAATAGGCGGGCCCGTTACTATAGCTGCTTTACGAGAGAGTTTGCCCTGCCTTGTGTAAAGCGATTTTTTTTAGCAAAACAAGCTACGTTTTATTAATCAATCACAACGTTGATAGGAATAGCGATCGGATCATGAGGAGATCCCAGCCATATGTGCCTCCTTTGAGGTAGAGAAACACCAAAGCTAGCTAGCCTATGTGCTTCAACATCGGAAGCTCGAGGTTCAAAATAAAAATACAAGAAGAAAAAATTTGAAGGCTCTCTAAAATCTCTTTTATAACTCCTCCATCTTCCCCTCCTATGCCTTGAAGAATGTGTGTGATAATTTGCATTGGGAAACCTAGTAGAAAACAAAAAAGAATCACGCTACGATCAACCAGGAACACTATGAAGATGCGATGAACGGTTTGGATCATACCGTCACCGACTCCGAGTTGCAACTGAAGTAGACGAGTCTGTGTAGATCATACTTGAAGTCCCTCGAACTATCCATGAACGAGCACGCGAACCACCCACGAACAGTCCCTTGAACGGAATACCGAAAGCACAGGCTCTCTACGAGTTGCAAGCGTACAGTCTTCATGATCCGGCAGCGCTTTGCCATCCACAACTAATCGTCGTTGGAGAATTACATGGAGGAGATTAGAAGCAGACTGGACTTCTAATTATGAGGATTATAGGATCTAGGTCAACCTCTAATTGATCAACTAGGACCAACTAGAACTAGAACCAGAGAACTAGAGGAGGCTCCAAAAACTTGTGTTATTCAATGGACAAAATCCTCTAGTATATACAGATTTGACGAGAGGAGGGGCTTCCAAGAGGAGGGGAAAGACTCCCCTTCCCTTGCGCCGGCCAAGGTTCCCCTTGCCCAATTCGGCCTCCCACTAAGGGAAAAGAGGGGCGCCACCCCAATTGGGCCTATGTGGCCCAATTCTCCTTCCTCCTCATGGCCTTTTAAGGCCCGTTGATATTAAATAAAACATAAAAGCCTCCAAATAATTACAAGAGCCTTTTATTATTAATTTAACATCACCGTGCAACGAAAAACATTTTATAAGCCTCTAATATTCCTTACACCACTAGGCCTTTTAAGGCTCGTTGATATTAATTTAATTTAAAAGCCCTCTGACAATGACTAGAGCATATTATATATAATTTAACATCACCGAGAACATTTTCTAGCTATATATTATTTATCAAAAATACCCGGTATTGCCCAATAAACTCCGAAACCCTTCCGGTGACCCCAGAATGCTTTCGGATCCTCTCAAAACTATTCGGAATATTAAGGAACCAATACAACAAATATATTTTATTCCCGTCCTACTAACCCTCAATAGATCGTGATTACCTTAAGCTTCTGACTCGGTAGGTTCGGTAAAACATAGACATGAACGAAACCCCTTCGTTCAATGACCGATAGCGGAACCGTGGACGTCCATATCGATCCACATGAATACACGAATGGCATTCGAGTGAAACTTTAGTTCTCATGTCATGTTCCCTTTGCTTCGCGATACTTTACAAAACCCGAGGTGAGATGTATCGGTATCCTCTTAAGTCATCACCATGCTCACTATACCCATCTCCCTGTTACCGGTTTTGTTCTTCTTTCTCGTTCACGTATTCCGGCATCACCTTGAAGTAGTCACATGTGTCTGGCCCAGATGATGATGGATGTTGTCACACCAAGAGGGCCCTAAGAATATCTCTCCATCATCGAGGGAGCAAATTCATTGTCGAGCTATCTAGTCCCTTGTCAAAATTTCCGATGAACCTGTAAGTTGTCCTTATGATCACCGTGTTACAGATGATGTTTGAGCAACCCAAAAGTCCACCGTATGGTAAGAAGTGACTACGATACTCTCATGGTCTAAAGAACTAAAATACGCGTTAACACTCCGTGTTATAACAATCGATTTCAGATGCTATTATCTCAAAGTATAACAAACAAGTTTGGCTTGATTCAAGATGATCATTATTCTAACGTCCCACTCACCCTTGGACGCCCATCCGCTGCACAGCTGCAGCCCCTCGTCGACAAAACCGCTGGCAAGCTCCCCACCTGGAAGGCGCACCTCATGAACAATGTCGGACGCCTTGCCTTTGTGAAATCGGTGCTGAGCGCGATACCCATTCACCAACTTCTGGTGCTCGCGCCGCCAAAAAAGATCCTCAAACTCCTCGAAAAATTCCAACAAGGATTCCTATGGGCTGGCCGCACCGACGCGCATGGCGGCAACTGTCACGTCAACTGGCAACGCGTCTGCCGACCGACCCGGCTTGGGGGGCTCGGGGTGCACGACCTGTAGCGCACCGGCTTGGCCTTGCGCACAAGATGGCTTTGGTTCGCCCGCACGGACGACAACAGGGCATGGTCTGGCCTCGACCTCCAATTCACTGCTGCGAAGCGCGCTTTCTTCTTCTTGTCCACTACCATGATCCTCGGCGACGGCCAGCGTGCGTTGTTCTGGGAAGATCGTTGGCTCAACGGGTGCGCCATCTCGGAACTAGCGCCACAGCTGCACGCCCTCATCCCCAAACACCGCCGCAAGAGCAGGACGGTGGCAGATGGACTGCATGCGCACCAATGGGCATCTGACATTCATGGCACCCTTGGCATCTGTGAGATCGGCCAATACCAGCTTACTTAGCATGCGATCGAGCACATCACACTCACTGCCGAGCCGGATCGCCAGCATTGGTAGTGGAACACGGCAAGTACCTACACAGCCCAGTTCGCCTACCTCGCCACCTTCCTTGGCTCGACCTCCTGCCCTGCATGGAAGCTCACCTGGAAGGGATGGGCACCCCCGCGTGTGAAATTCTTCCACTTGCTTGCCCACCTGGGACGTTGCTGGACGGCCGACCGCCTTGCTCATCACGGACTGCCGCACCCTCCTCGCTGCCCGCTTTGCGACCAAGCGCTTGAATCAATCCAGCTCCTAAGCCTGGAATGCCCCTTCTCCTAGCAAGTATGGCACGAGATATTGTCCTGGCTATGCTTGACATGCAGCGTGCCCTCCAACGAGGGATCCCTATCAGAGTGGTGGTGCTCGGCACGGCGAAACACACTGAAACCCATGCAAAAAGGCCTTACCACCGCAACCCTGTTGATCCCTTGGATGACCTGGAAGCATCGCAACAACTGTGTGTTCTACGGCGCAAGCCCATCGACCAACTCACTGATCGCACGGATCAAAGACGAAGCCAAACTCTGGGCAACGGCTGGAGCCCGTGGCCTGCGCGCCATCCTCCCTCAAACCTGGGACGTCCACTGATTTATGCCTGTAATCATTCCTCTTAGGAGGCTGTAACAAACTATGTCTTTTCAATACAAAGAAACGCAAGCCTTTTGCGTTTTCTCAAAAAAAGGATCCAGAAAACATGATCACAAACAACACTTCCAGTCTTAGAGGCGAGACTAGGAATTTTATTTTGTCGTTTATCATTCCACACGTGCATATGAGTTTTCCACTGAATCACATATTCCCGTATCAGAACTGTTATAGAATAGAATATAAACTCTTAATTATGAACAAGGAAATATAATAATACAATATTATTGCATCTAGGGCATATTTCCAACAATTTGCTGGCAATCTGAAACCACTTGAACATTCTACATACCTAGGTCTTGAGTTAAAGCAAGCGCTTCCCTATAAGCGAGATCTTCCAGTATGGCCGAGTTGACTAGGCCATGTATAGCAAACAAAGATGACCCGAGATATGCTCCTTCTCAATCATGGCAAACTGCAACTACTGATCCCATATTGTGGTGAACTGACACACCAACATAGCTTCCACACATCTCTCATTTGGTGCAATCCATCTTCCTCGAGACTGGGCTTCTTACTGACCTACTATCACATCTATTTCTAGAAGATTCTTTAACTGATCAAGCTCTGAAATAAATTTTTGACAAAAGAATGTGTATCATAAGGGCTCTGAATAATTTACTCATGGATCAACTTTCTTCGTGCATGCCATATGGCTGTGACACCTCGAGTTAATCATGCACTAATCATACATGTAAATGCGCATTGTCAAGATCAGAGACTCACGGGAAGATATCACAACACAAGTCTAAACACAAATTAAAGTCACACAAGCTTTATATTACAAGCCAGGGGCCTCGAGGGCTCGCATACATAAGATCGAACACACAAGAGTTAGCAGAAGCAACAATATCTGAGTACAGTCATAAGTAAACAAGTCTGCCTTAAGAAGGCTAGCAAACCAAAGACAACATGGATCGAAAAGGCGCAGGCCTCCTGCCCGGGAGCCACCTATCTACCCCTCGTTGTCGGCGTTCTCCACGTAGTAGTAGGCTCCATCGTGATAGTAGTAGTCGGCGACGGGATGAACTGGCTCCTGGACTCCGTCATCTGATCGCAGCAATCGGGTATGGGCAAAAGAGGTAGCAAAGCAATCATGAGTACTCATCCAAAGTACTCACAAGACTTACATCAGATCTATACTAAGTATGCATCGGTATCGCAGGAATGGGGCTGTATCTTTGGACTGAACTGCAGAAATGCCAGAATTGAAGGAAAGGTCTAGCCTATCAAAGACTAGCATCTTGAAGCATCTTGCAGCATTAGAAGAGTGCAGATTAGCATAACATAAGTATGAAGTGTAATGCAGTAACGCCCAGAGATCCTTTCTCGACCCCCTGTGAGAAAGCAATCCCGAAGCCATCATATCCATTTAGTGTCTCTAGTGTTCAGTTCTAGTTGTATAGATCGGGATACAACTCCGACCGTCCGTTGCCGTGGACACGGCTATGAGAATAAATTAACTTCCCTGCAGGGGTGCACCAACTTACCCAACACTCTTGATTAGCTTTGGCCGGACACACTTTTCGGGTCATGCCCAGCCTCGGCTGATCAACACGTCGTAGTCCTACCTAGGCTCAATAGAAAAGTCAGCATGCCGGTCTACATCCTAAGCGCTCAGGGGTCTTGGGCCCATTTCCCTTTGCACTCCTGCGCGTTGCGTACGCGGCCTAGAGCAGCCCCCCTAATACAAGCGCTGGTGGTTCCCGTCCAACCGGGCGCGCGCCGCTCAATCGTTGACGTCCGAAGAGCTTTCGGAGAATTGTACGACATTGAGTGCTCATACTTATTCCCGTGTGATGGTTAGTGCGAAAAGGCTAGAGGCCTACTCAGATTACATATCCAAACCCGTTAGTGTCTTGGGAGCGTGCGGAGACGATCAATGATCCACGATCTATGGTCCCAGCGCCCCGTCTCGCGGACTTACGGCAAGGGCTAAGGATGCCCGGTCGTGCTGCGTAATTATCTCGCGGTTACCCTCTAGGTCAACCCGCTTCACAAGGGGCTGTCGGGAACTCAGGTCCACCTCTACCGGGGTGGTACCGCCGGTCCCTTCAGTCCCGCCGAAACAGTCGACAAGGAACAGGTAAAGGTAATTGTGTGTCCATAACATCAACGGGGGAAATCCGAGGAATCACCCTCGATGGATTCCCACTCGATGTAACCGTCAAGGTGAACTTGGAGGAATCACCCTCGAAGGGTTCAAACTTGAGGTGTTGCACGACAAAGTCGTCATCGGGAGTGGTGAAGAAGGAATCACCCTTCGTAATCCACGACCGATTAGCTATACTACAGAGATATCATTAGGAGTGTCTTACGAGGTATCACCCTCGGCACTCGATAGTACCTCTGCAGAGTCGTACAACTAAGGGGGTGTGTGCGGTGATGTGTCGGTCTCTGCACATCGATCACATTGATCGAGTCATCCGGTAATATAGCGGGGGTAACTGGGACAAGGTGAGGGGTCACTGATAGATCACTAACCAACCTGTACTAAGCTTATAGGATAACAAGTAAAGTATCAATAGAAGGTTACAAAAGCAGGCAATGCATCAGAATATGAGCTATTGAACAACAATAGAAAAATCTAATGCAAGCATGAGCGAGAAAGAATGGGCGATATAGGAATGGTCAAGGGGGTTTTGCTTGCCTGGAAGCTTTGCTGCAAGTGGCTGAACGTCAGAGGTGTAGTCGTACTCAGGAGCAGTGTCGGTCTCGGGGTCTACCGGAGAGAAGAGGGGAAGAAACAATAAATATAAAGCAATCAAATGCATCACGATGCATGACATGGCAATATGCAGTGCTAGGGGTGACCTAACGCAGTGCTACACATTACAAACGAAGCGAGAAAACATCTGGGAATGTTTTCTCGGCGTTTGGCAGTTTTCGGATAGATGAATCGGAGAGGAAGGATCCATGTTCATCATGTTAGAGGCATGTGACAGATGAATGGATAGCATATTCAGATTCGTTATATTTTTTCTGAGCAACTTTCATTTATAAATTATTTTCATCTGACTTATAGATTATTTTATATTATTTTTCAAAGTTTTAAACATTTTCTGAAATTTCTGAAATTAATTTAATTATTAAATTCGAATTATCCAGAACAATGAAATGCTAAGTGTACCCAGAAGTGTACCCAACTGATCAACGGAGAGGCAGACCAGTGGGCCCAGTTGACTGGGTCAACTGCCTAGTCAGCAGAGGCTGACTGGTGGGCCAGCTGCTCAGTCAACAGGCTGACTGGACAACCTTACCCACTGGAATAGTGGGCTGGGCCCACATGTCAATGATACCGGGCTAGAGCTTATTTATACTAAATAGTGATTAATTAGAGGTGGGCCCCGAGTGTCAGTGACTAGGTTTAGTTATTATAAACATTTTAATTAGGCAGTTAATTAATCTTTGCGGGTCCCACTGGTAGTGGCTGTTAGGGGGTGGTTAGTGGCTAATTGCCCCATGTCACCAGATTAGCACCAGTGACGAGCTACCGGGCAGTGGCGGTGCGGGACCTCGTCGGAAACGGCGCAGGGGGGCTGTTCGACACGCGGGTGGGCTCGTTCGAGAGCTGGGACTTGTCGTGGGAATGAGTCTGATAGTAAGAGTAGGGGGTACGTAGGAGGAGGCAGTGTCCTAGCTACGGCGAGGTTGTACGCGCAGATTTACGAGTTCAGGCCCCTATCGGAGGAGGTAACAACCCTACGTCTCGGTGCTGTGGAGGCTTGTCGACTGGATGTGTATAATAGTTACAGGGGGTGCGAACCCTTGTGCCAGAGGGGAGGGGTGGCTTATATAGAGTACGCCTGACCCCTCACTGCCCTCCATTACACAGGGGTTCAATGTGAGTTATGTCTTGAACGTTACTGGTAATACCCACAATAAATGATCTTTATGACTTCAGAGTGAATGCCTGACCATTGTCATCCCGGGGTGACTTTAGGCCTTCCATACTCTGAGTGGGTTCTTGTATGGTCGAGTGAAGTTATCATGATCGAGTGGAATTGGGATATCCGAGTGGAATCTTTCGTCGAGTGGATTGCACTTCCTGAGGATTTCAGTCGGTATCTTCTGTTGAACCTTGTAGGTCTTGGACTCTAGGGTAGTGTCCTTGGGTAGGGTGTCTAGGTCAGGCCTAAGACCCTATCCTAGGTACATGTCATCGTCATTAGCCCTCGAATGGATTGAGGACCAAGTGAAGAAGGGTTGAAATTGATTCTGACCTGATTCAATGCTTCGGAGGCATTTCCCCAGGGTCTTGAAAGCATACTGGTACTTTAACCCTTCGTCAGTCGCCTTGATCAATTCCGGCTTCTAGAATACTGAGTGTACTATGCTGCATATCTTCGAGTAGATTGGAATGGGATATCTTTGGTGTGATCGACTGCTCTGCGGTTCCTGGATCTCACGGGATTCGAAATTTAGAGAAGCGCGTGGGACGGGGCTTGGCGCAGTAAGCGGAGCGGGTAGACGGGACTCCTCGATCCTGCCACGTATCGAGCCAGCGTCTGTTATGGGATGCGATAAGCTTGCATGGGCCCATGAGTCAGCCACTCGTCAGTGGGACCATAAAAAGGCACTATTGCCGATGCGAGGCATTGTGCTCTCCATTCGCCCCCTTTCTCTCCGCTTCTCCGCCTTGCCCCTTCCTGCTCCCCTGCCCATTCCTCTCGAGCTCTGCAGCCATGGTGAAGGACAGGACCGCGGCCCTGGAGTGCGCGAAGAAGGCGACGATGAAGGGCAAAAAGGCGGCCAAGGGGTCGATGTCGCGGTTCGGTCTGCCGCCTGGATGGATCTAGGGGGACTGGATCCGCTCTACCGTCACGGTGGAGGACATGGAGAATCTGGTCGCCGACGACCTCATCGCCGAGGGGTATTGGAGGTTGCCGAAGGGGGAGATTGAGCCCGAGCCGCACGATGACTGATAACCCAGAAGTATAGGGGATCGCAATAGTTTTCGAGGGTAGAGTATTCAACCCAAATTTATTGATTCGACATAAGGGGAGCCAAAGAATATTCTCAAGTATTAGCAGTTGAGTTGTCAATTCAACCACACCTGGATAACTTAGTATCTGCAGCAAAGTATTTAGTAGCAAAGTAGTATGGAAGTAACGGTAACAGTGGCAAAAGTAACAGTAGAAGTTTTGTAATAATTGTAAAAGTGGCAATGGTAAAGTAACTAAGCAAAGATCAATATGTGAAAAGCTCGTAGGCATTGGATCGATGATGGAGAATTATGCCGATGCGATTCCTCATGCAACAGTTATAACCTAGGGTGACACAGAACTAGCTCCAGTTCATCAATGTAATGTAGGCATGTATTCCGAATATAGTCATACGTGCTTATGGAAAAGAACTTGCATGACATCTTTTGTCCTACCCTCCCATGGCAGCGGGGTCCTATTGGAAACTAAGGGATATTAAGGCCTCCTTTTAATAGAGTACCAGACCAAAGCATTAACACTTAGTGAATACATGAGCTCCTCAAACTACGGTCATCACCAGTAACTATCCCGGTTATTGTCACTTCGGGGTTAACGGATCATAACACATAATAGGTGAATATAGACTTGCAAGATAGGACCAAGAACTTATATATATTCATGAAAACATAATAGGTTCAGATCTGAAATCATGGCACTCGGGCCCTAGTGACAAGCATTAAGCATAGCAAAGTCATAGCAACATCAATCTCAGAACATAATGGATACTAGGGATCAAACCCTAACAAAACTAACTCGATTACATGGTAAATCTCATCCAACCCATCACCGTCCAGCAAGCCTACGATGGAATTACTCACGCACGGCGGTGAGCATCATGAAATTGGTGATGGAGGAAGGTTGATGATGATGATGGCGACGGATTCCCCTCTCAGGAGCCCCGAACAGACTCCAGATCAGCCCTCCCGAGAGAGATTAGGGCTTGGCAGCGACTTCGTATCGTAAAACGCGATGAATCCTTCTCTCTGATTTTTTTCTCCCTGAACGTGAATATATAGAGTTGGAGTTGAGGTCGGTGGAGCTCCAGGGGGCCCATGAGGCAGGGGCTCGCCTAGGGGGGGGGGGGGTAGGCGCGCCCCCACCCTCGTGGACAGGGTGTGTGCCCCCTGGTCTTTATTCTTTTGCCAGTATTTTTTGTATATTCCAAAAATATTCTCCCTGAAGTTTCAGGTCATTCCAAGAACTTTTATTTCTGCACAAAAATAACACCATGGCAATTCTGCTGAAAACAGCGTCAGTCCGGGTTAGTTCCATTCAAATCATGCAAGTTAGAGTCCAAAACAAGGGCAAAAGTGTTTGGAAAAGTAGATACAATGGAGACGTATCAACTCCCCCAAGCTTAAACCTTTGCTTGTCCTCAAGCAATTCAGTTGACAAACTAAAAGTGATAAAGAAAAACTTTTACAAACTCTGTTTGCTCTTGTTGTTGTAAATATGTAAAGCCAGCATTCAAGTTTTCAACAAAGATTATGAACTAACCATTATTCACAATAACACTTAGGCCTCATATTTACTCATATCAATGGCATAATCAACTAGCGAGCAATAATAATAAATCTTGGATGACAACAATTTCTCAAAACAATCATAATATGATATAACAAGATGGTATCTCGCTAGCCCTTTCCGAGACCGCAAAACATAAATGCAGAGCACCTCTGAAGATCAAGGACTGACTAAACATTGTAATTCATGGTAAAAGAGATCCAGTCATAGTCATACTCAATATAAATTAATAGTAATGGATGCAAATGACAGCTGTGCTCTCCAACTGGTGCTTTTTAATAAGAGGATGATGACTCAACATAAAAGTAAATAGATAGGCCCTTCGCAGAGGGAAGCAGGGATTTGTAGAGGTGCCAGAGTTCGATTTTGAAATAGAGATAAATAATATTTTGAGCGGCATACTTTCATTGTCAACATAACAACCGAGAGATCTCGATATCTTTCATGCTACACACATTATAGGCAAATCCCAAGCAGAATGGTAAAGTTTATACTCCCCCACCACCAACAAGCATCAATCCATGGCTTGCCCGAAACAACGGGTGCCTCCAACTAACAATAGTCCTGGGGGAGTTTTGTTTGCAATTATTTTGATTTGGTTTGAGCATGGGACTGGGCATCCCGGTGACCAGCCATTTTCTCGTGAGTGAGGAGCGGAGACCACTCCTCTTGAGAATAACCCGCCTAGCATGGGAGATACAGACAACCCTAGTTGATACATGAGCTATTCGAGCATACAAAACAGAATTTCATTTGAAGGTTTAGAGTTTGGCACATACAAATTTACTTGGAACGGCAGGTAGATACCGCATATAGGAAGGTATGGTGGACTCATATGGAATAACTTTGGGGTTTATGGAAGTGGATGCAGCAGTATTCCCGCTTAGTACAAGTGAAGGCTAGAAAAAGACTGGGAAGCGACCAACTAGAGAGCGACAACAGTCATGAACATGCATTAAAGCAAGCATGAGTAGGATATAATTCACCATGAACATAAATATCGTGGAGGCTATGTTGATTTTGTTTCAACTACATGCGTGAACATGTGCCAAGTCAAGCCACTTGAATCATTCAAAGGAGGATACCACCCTATCATACCACATCACAACCATTTTAATAGCATGTTGGCACGCAAGGTAAACCATTATAAACTCCTAGCTAATTAAGCATGACATAAGCAACTATAATCTCTAATTATCATTGCAAACATGTTTCATTCATAATAGGCTAAATCAGGAATGATGAACTAATCATATTTACGAAAACAAGAGAGGTCGAGTTCATGCCAGCTTCTCTCATCTCAATCAGTCCATCATATATCGTCATTATTGCCTTTCACTTGCACGATCGGACGGTGTGGATAATAATAATAGTGCACATGCATTGGACTAAGCTAGAATCTGCCAGCATTTTAATACAAGGGAGAAGACAAGGTAACATGGGCTCCTGGTTAAATCAACAATAATTCATATAAGAGCCACTTCAACATTTTCACTATGGTCTTCTCCTCTCGACCCCCAAAGGAAAGAAAAGAAATAAAACTATTTACACGGGAAGGCTCCCAACAAGCAAAAGAAGAACGAGAAATCTTTTTGGGTTTTCTTTTAATTACTACTACTACTACAGGCATGGAAAGTAAACTAGCTAAAAACTACAACTAATTTTTTTGGTTTTTCTTCTTAAGGTTATTCAAACACACAAGAAGAAAGCAAGAAAAAGGAAATAAACTAGCATGGATATTATAATGAAAAAGTATGAGCACTGACAACTAGAATGAGTGTGTGAACATGAATGTGATGTTGGTGAGAAATACATACTCCCCGAAGCTTAGGCTTTTGGCCTAAGTTGGTCTAAGCCCACGGATCAAAGGGTTCTCTCCAGTGTACTGAGGAGGATCCTTGGGCTCCTCCGGATCCCACTGATAAACAGACTGCCAATAAGGGTCAAGTGGTGGCTCTGGCTGGATGAGGTACGTGCCTCAAAATATGTTAAACAAAGAGGGCGCATGCAAGGTAATAATCTCACAATAATTTTTATCAAACATCAGTTTATACTTAAGCATCTTCTTCTTATCTTTAATAATAAAGTCATGTGCTACCATACTCTTATAATCTAAAAAGACAGGGGCAGCAACTTTTCTTCTTTCTCATAATGCCTAATAGGTATATTAAAGTGTGCAGCACTACAAAAAAAAGACACATCCGTGACATTTTGGGCCGAACGAAATTTTTTCTGTCATACTTATGACACTTCTATGACGATAATTGTGACAAAACCCGGTATCATCATAGATGTGGTGGGGTCCTACTTCTATGACAAAAAATCATGACAGAAAATGGGCTTTTCATCCTGGGCGGGCCTGAGACGCAGCTACAGGACATTCTTTGGGCCGTCCATGACGGAAAAAACCATGGTAGAAGCGAGGGCGAGAAAAACATCGGGGTGTTCGCGGTTACGGTGGGTGGTCGGGCCGAGCGATGCGTGTTTCTCTCATACACGCACGCGCGTGGGTGTGAGGCGTTGGGCTCTAACTGAACCCGAGCGAGGCGTTGGGCTCTAACTAAACCCGAGCGATTGCACTGCAGGCTACGCCATACTGAACCCGAGCGATCGATCGATGGCTGTTAACTGAACCCGATCGAGCGATTCCTTCGCTACTGCTGCTAACTGAAGCCGATCGATGCTGCCTCTAGATGAACAGTGAGCGTTGCTAGGGGGTTTGGATGAACAGTTCCCGGTGGGGGTGGATGAACAGGACCCCTGGTGTTGCCTCTGGATGAACAGGACCTCGATCGATCGAGCCGGTTGGGGCTGGATGAACAGGACCCCATGGAGGGCTGGATGAACAGGACCACCCCGTGGAGGGCTGGATGAACAGTAGACGGTGGAGGGCTGGATGAACAGTAGCCGTGGAGGGGTGGTTGAACAGGAGCCCATGGAGAGGGCTGGTTGAACAGTAGCCGGTGGAGTAGCGCGCGGTGGAGGCTGGATGAACAGGAGCCCGTGGATGAACAGTCGCAGGTGGAGGCTGGAGGAGGTCGACGGTGGATGAACAGTAGCCCGTGGAGGCTGGAGGGGGTCGATGGTGGAGATGAACAGTATATCGTGGAGTCCCGTTTTGCGGTACGCCACACCCCTCCCGATCAACAGGACCCCCGTTTAGACCGTAGGAGGTCCGTTTCCTCCGTTTTGCGGTACGCCAGACCCCTCCCGATGAACATGATCCCATTTCGAACGTGGCCGGTCGAACACAAGGCAGTTTCCTCCGTTCTGCGGTACGCCAGGCCTCGTTTCCATCGGCTGTTCCGTCCAAGCCGGTTGGCTCCCATGCGTTCCGTTGCCTCCCGAAGAACACGACGCATTTTGTTGCCTCGCCATGAACACGACGACAACACAGTTTCTCGTTCCGAACCAGCCATGTACACGAGCCGTGGCCGTACATATGCGCGAGTAGGCGTTTGAGACCCCGCCCGTATGTACGTATGTGGCTGTATTTTCTTTCTTGCCCACTAGCCGTTGTACATACGTGTACATGCTACATGCGCGCCTCTACTACGACACGTGCGCGCTCTACATCGACCAGTATGTACGTACATGTTCGCGACCAGAATGACAATGCTACGTATGCTTCGACCAGGTGGGTCCCGACTATCAGGCACTTGCTTGCGTGCGAAGATATAGCTGGTGGGTCCCAGCAGTCAGGGGGGCGAATCATTTTTTTGCCCGGGGGCACTTCCTTGCGTGCGAAGATGTAGCTGGTGGGTCCCAGCAGTCAGGGGGGAAACTTTTTTTCGCGAAATACGGTGGCCCGTGCGGTGGGTCCCTTCTGTCAGGTGGAGGAATAATTATTTTGCGCGTAATAAGAGGCACTTCCTTGCGGCCGCCGTGGACCCAGCTGTCAGCCTCTCCACGTACAGTACTCTTCCGATGGAAGTTGTTCCTTGACCACGCCGCGCCGAGAGCACCAGGGCGGTGGACGACAGCGAGGCCTAGGAAGGGGACGACGCGGAGCCGGGGAAGACGCGGCAGTGGAAGCCCGCGCAGAGAGGAGTGCGAGGGTTTACTGTTTCGGCTGCGGTGTAAGGCTGCTGTCACCGTAGAATAACAGGGGGTGTGGGTGAGTAGAGGGATGGCCTGGCCAACGGTGGGAGTAGTAGGGGCGGTGAGGCCTCCGCGGCATCACAGCCGGCCACGGGAGGCAGGAGCACGCGGCACGACCGGCGCTGGTTTGGGCGGCTGGAGCAAGAAGACCAGAGGTTGAAGAAGCACTATGGCCGTTGGATGGACATCGTACAGTCACTGGAGCTAGAATCGTTCATATTGACTAAGTTGACAAAGCCCTCCGTCCCCGTCAACTTAGTAGGCCCACAAGTCAGCCTCCCACCAAGGTGGGTCCCAGCTAGCAGGGGGAGTATTCATTTTTTCTGCGTAATAAGGAGGCACTTCCGGTGGGTCCGAGCTGACAGCGGGGGGAACGTTTTTTTTCACGAAATACGGTGACCCATCCGGTGGGTCCCAGCAGTCAGGGGAACGTTTTTTTCGCAAAATATGGTGGCCCGTCCGTGGGTCCCTGCTGTTAGGTGGAGGAATCATTATTTTCCGCGTAATAAGGAGGCACTTCCTTGCTGCGGCCGTGGACCCAGCTGTCAGCCTCTCCATGTACAGTACACTTCCGATGGAAGTCGTTCCTTGACCACATTGACCACGTCACATTCCGTTGCATGCATGTGTCCATGGGCGTGGTGCGTCCCCACTGTCAGCCTCTCACGTACAGTCATCTTCCGATGACTCTCGGTTGTTGACCATGTTGACCACACCGTGTCGAGCGCACCAAAGGCCGGTGGACGACGGTGAGGCCCCAGACTAGAACGACCCGGAGATGGGGAAGATGGGGCAGTGGAGTCGCAGATGGAGAGGAGTGGGAAACTTGACTGGTTTGGGTGCGCGGCAGCACAGCCACGGTGCCACCCACGGGAGACAGGAGCAAGAACAGAGGTTGAAGAAGGAGCACGGCTGTTGGATTAATATCCAACGGTCCAGCTACTAGAATCATTTGTTGATTAAGTTGACAAAGCCCTACGTACACGTCCGCTTAGTAGGCCCATAAGTCAGCCACCAAATCTGACGGGTCCTAGCTGTCAACGGGAGGAATAATTTTTTTGCATAACAAGGAGGCACTTCCTTTGGTGCGAAGATACAGCCGGTGGGTCCCAGCTGTCAGGTGGAGGAAACATTTTTTTCAGCTTAATAAGGAGGAACTTTCCTTGCGTGCGACCATGGACCTCGTGGGTCCCAGCCGTCAGGCTCTCCACGTACAGTCCTCTTCCGATGACTCTCATTTGTTGACCACGCCGCACCGAGCACAGCGAGGCGGTGGACGACGGCGAGGCCCCGGACGGGAACGACTCGGAGCTGGGAAGACGCGGCAGTGGAGTCGCAGATTGAGTGGAGGAGAAGGGTTATAACTGGTTCTGGTCTGGCGTGGGGCTGCAGTCGGTGGAGAATAACAGGAGGTGTGGAGGGGTCGAGGGATAGCCTGGCTGGCGGTGGGGTAGCGCTTCGCAGCGATGCGTGCTAAGCAGAGCCGCTAGCCGCCGGAGGCCGGACTAGGCGGTCCCGGCGATGCTGGAGGAAGAAGACGAGAGATTGAAGGTGCATGCCAACCAAGTTGACAATGCCCTGCATAGGCTTCGACCTATTGGCCCACATGTCAGCCCGCAAAAATGTGGCATATATTTAACCCATGTTTTCTAGAATGTACAGTCCATTTGCTAGGCTGGGTGAACAAATAATTTTGTGTCAATGCGGCCCATTTATATTATCTACGAAATCCCAGCCCATTTGCACTTCCTTCAAATACACGAATTAGCTGGGCTCGTTATATATATAATGTTATGTTAGAAGGAGCAATTAATATCAAAAATAAACCGGAGAGGCACATTTTTTATATACATAATTAACAAATTAGCGAGTTATTGCTCAAAATAAAAATGAGCGCATTATTATTACATTGGTCCTTAAAATCTTCGCAAGCTTTTGTACGCAATCACCAGGATTTTCCTTGCCTGTGAGTAAAAAACAACCAGGATTTTTTTGCCAACTTCTGTTAAACATTTACTTTTATAAGTTAATAACACGTGGGATGTTTTTATAGTGTATATATAAGTCTCTATAAAATATACGATAATAGTAATAATATAAATATATATAATGTGGTTAAAAAAATACACCGGGCTGCCGATCTTTAAGAAAAAGCCCATAGGCCGGTATGGACCTCAAAAAATAAGTTGAAACCACTGTCACCATATGTCGTGGGCTACACATGTTAAAATACAAAACCCAATGATACCAGATCCCCGAGCGAACTGGATTAAAGAGGGGGCCGGCGGCACGACTGAAGAAGCACATGAAGAGCGATTTTTTTCTTCAGTGGATGGCTCTCGATGGTGTTTTTTTACTTGCCTCTGCACCATACAACTTGTATTTTTAGCCTCCCAGTCCATGGTGGACCAGCAGCCCATTTGCTGGGCGGGCCAACCTACAGAAACCAGCACTCGATTTTTCATCAAGCCACAAAAACAATGCAGTACTATGTTTGTTTTGAGGCCGAAAACATTACGGCAGGGGTTGAGCGGGGGAGAGGGCAAGACAGAGCAAAAAGATTAAAAAGAGCTAATGCGCCGTTGCTACCCTAACAAAGCAGGTGCAATTCTTCTCGGGAAGAAGGTGTGCTGTTGACACCCACACGTCACATACCCCACAGTAGGCATACTAACAAGTTCACACACAAGCACAATAGAAAAGGTAAACATTCGTATCAAACTCGGGTTCACAGGACACGTTCATATTCATAGCCAACATTCACTATCAACAACTCAAAAGATTCATATATACACAAGTTCAGCATGTCTATGGATCCAAATGATTGATCGATCACACAACAATATTCATAGATAATTCACAAAAAGATTCAGATATACACATGTTCAGTATGTTTATGCATCCAAATGATTGAGATCACAACCAATATGATCCATGGACGAACTTTAATTACCTAGGGTACAGACTGGTAAATGGTGTTCAGTCGGAGGTACTTCTTGCTAAAATTAATGCTTGTACGAGTAAACTTTCGAGTACATAAGAGGCAGCACAGACAATCTGAACTTTGCTTGTAGGTTTATCCTCAAATAGTGGCCTCGTGCTGAGGGAGGTTTGAGCAACTTGGCCACTACTTTCATCCAGCTAGTTTACTGGCTCATCTTGGTCCTGTAGCTCGCCAAAATTCTACATTGTAGACTGGTAAATAGTGTTCAGTCGGAGGTACTTCTTGCTAAAATTAATGCTTGTACGAGTAAAATTTCGAGTACATAAGAGGCAGCACAGACAATCTGAACTTTGCTTGTAGGTTTATCCTCAAATAGTGACCTCGTGCGAGGGAGGTTTGAGCAACTTGGCCACTACTTTCATCCAACTAGTTTACTGGCTCATCTTGGTCCTGTAGCTCGCCAAAATTCTACATTGCAGACGAGAAAGAGGCAGTTGAGAAAATGAACTGCCCAAATTTTTTGTGCAGTTCAACTGAAATGGAGCATCCCTGGCGTGCAGACTAATTAAGTGCCAGATGAATATACACGTCAACCAACTTGTCTGGAATCTTTAGACTCCATGCCATACAGTTCGCTACCATATGTGCCGATAACCAAAAGGCACAAGTTGGGACCAAAGACTGGACTGCGTTTTTCTGGGCTATGCGCCAAGCAATATTTTTGGCGTTCACTCTCCTAATACTTGGAGTTTGACAATTGGTTGACGCCGGTTGATACTCGAATGAATATAGGCACTTCTTCTTGTCAACATCGATGCTTGTCTGAGTGAACTTTGGAGTACATAGCAGCAGCATAAGTACCTGTCCATCTGATCTTTTTGTGCAGTTCTACTGAAATCACCCGATGTAATGATTTGCCTGCGAGTTCAGGCCCAAGTTACTCCTTTATGAAATTGGCAAACAAGCACAATAATCAGGATAAAGACCAGTACCAACCTGTGTGAGGTAGCATATCAATTACTATTTCCTTTGACTGGAAGCCGAGATAAGCCAAGCGACTGACAGCAAAGGAAGAATGCAAGCCGAGATTAGCGACTAACAGGAAAGGAAGGAAGCTATCGAGGCAATGAAGCACCCAAAGTTTTTGCGCAGTTCCACCAAAATCGAGCATCCGTGTTGGCACATATATTGAGAGAGTGAGATTACTGTAATAGTGGGACTAGTTGATGAAACATACACTAACAAATAGAAGCACCCTCATTATCTTAATGGGTAAAGTTAGCATTCCCTCCCTGCTCCACCACATGATTCACCTCCATAGACAAACATACACACGTACATGATTCAGCATAGGGTGCTACTAAAGATTTGTTTAACTCCGACAGGAAAATTAGGCAGCAATAAATTAGTGGTACTTAAGTACTCCTAATTAATTAAGTGATACAGCAGAAGTGGAAGGGCTCCCTGGAGGATCGTCTCACATGTAAGGTAGTCATTGTCGGAGCCCTTCAATGGCCTCGACCGAGGCCTCTAGCTTCAGCAAGATCTCCTTGGCACTATTTACTCTTCTTCTTCCTCTTCATGCTCTGTTTCTCATTCTCCTCACGAGTTGGTGAAACCAAGTACATGATTGGCCTTCTATTTCAGAATTAGTTTTGTCAGTGAGGGAGTACAAGTGTACTAGTAAAAATAGCATTATTTTCTCATGGCAGTAGCAAAATAGAGATGAACACATGCATTAAATATCATTCTTACCTAAAGGAAGGTTATGGTGCCAATATGGATGATGAGGATTGGAACACAGATCTCCCTTTGTGCAGTTCCACCGAAATGAACCAACTGTTCCATTCTAACATCCAGTTAAACAACACAAAAGTCACTTCTTTCTTTTAAGAAGAGTTTTGTGCAGTGCACCAAAAGGTCACAACAGCAACCAGGTGAAATGGATATCCCTGTTTGCACAAAAAGCTACAGAGGAAACAGTCAGAGTCTCAAACAATTACAGGCAAAAACATTTAGCTAACCTTGTCATGGCTTATAACAGTGGCATGGCTTCATTTTTACCAGGGGCATTAGATTAAGAACAGCTAAATATTTGGTATAAGGGCATGTGACAGTGGGTGCACCAGCAGTCTAGCACCATGTACCTAAACAGGGGCATAAAGTGGTGATTCATAGTTTGTTGCCCTGAGAAACAAACATCCAAGAAACATATTTGGGATGGTCCCATTTTTGTTCACTCTAGCCACCTACTCCTATGTGTGGATAGCAAATCTAGTCATGGTCATACCACTGTGTACAGCGTTACCCATATATTTCCCATTTCGACCAAGAGACCGGTTGGATGACCAGTCTGTACTACTTTCACCCCCTTTCCTTCCTGTTTGTACCAAGTCCGATGTACTACATACTAAATTCCCCCACCCCCACTTTATTTCTTGTTTGAACCAAGTACAAGATTCGACTCCATGAAGTAGGTTTACCTCTAACAATAGGAAAAAATAGGTGACGTTCGACCATCCGATCGAGAGGGGCTGAGAGGTAGAAAATGATGCACATGCAGTGACGTAGCGAGCTGGGGAAGTAGAGCTAAGGCGGTTTCGAAGGAAGATATACCTGAAGGTCGTCGGGATGTGGGTAGGTGGGCGGCGGGACGCCGGATCCGCCCACACTAGGGCAACAACGAAGGGATCGGAGGACCTCCCGCATCGGCGCTCGGCCAGAGATAATGGTGCGGCTGGCAGTGGGTCTCCTCCCTCGCTGTCGACGACGGCCTAAACGCTGCCCCTCCTCCCCTTCACCGGCGGAGGGGGATACGTCCGGATCTGTAACCAGTGGTGAGGATAGAAAGACAATGTTATTTGAAGGGAGAAAGCAGCGTTACCACCCCTATCTTGTTTAGATCTGGAGAGGATGAGAGTGTGTGAATAGAGCAACCCTAGCAAGCAAGCGCGGAGGCTCCGGCCTATATATACGTAGTGGGGTAGTTTTCCTTTTTCACTCCATCAAAACAATCGTTTAAAATTGTGTACTACGTGCCAGGTCGCCGTTTTTTAGTTGTTGATTGTTTTTTGAGATAGCTACCCGCTTGTTCCAAGTGGTGTTACGGTGTGCCAGGTCGCTCTTTGTATCGTTCAAGTCTGGTACAAGTCCCTCCATTAAATGAACAACCACCCCCTCGTAAAAATTGTGAACAAGCCCACGGCTAAAATTATCGGAAACATGGGTTGCCCCAACATGCATTATTATTTATATTTTCTACTCCCTCCGTTCCTAAATATAAGTCTTTTTTATTAGCCACACCTAAGACAAGAATTTTTTATTAGAAGTGAACCCCACATGTCATAGACACAAAAAGTGTGGCAAGATTCCCTTAGGCAAGCCAAAGTGTGTCTAACAATTTGAGAAACTCAAGTTAGGCAACTGTGGGAAAAATAATGTGGCAACATAAGACAAACATAGTCACAATCCAAACAGCCCCCTAATTTTTTGTGACATGCACGAAAATTTGGTTAGTTAAATTTATAGTCAAAATTTGGCAAGGAGCATCAAATCAACACATGCAAGTATCAAAAGGAAAGTCACGTCATGCATGCATGCGTTGTACTCCCTCCGTTTCCAAATATAAGTCTTTTTAGAGATTGCAACAAGTGACTACATACGAAGCAAAATATGTCTACATACATCCGTATGTAGTGGTCCATTTGAAATGTGTAAAAAGACTTATATCAAGTGCAGTGCTTTGATGTGTCGCGTCAACTCGTACAAGACCGAGAAGTTTGATTACTACAATGCCCTCTCCCTCACGGACTGAGCTCCGGTGCCTTAATTGCACCTACCTTTGGCCGCATGACAGGTGGGCCAACCACCTGTTGGGCCCACCTGTCATAGACGCAAAGGCAGGAGCAGTAAGTCAATGAAGCTGCGTCCCTCCCTCGCGCATGAGCGTGGTGGCTGGCAGGACTAGTAGGAGCTTTCACTACACGCTTCTTGACGGCGGCGAACTTGCGGATGGAGTTGACCATCATGTCGTCCATGCGAGAGGCGAAGCCGGCGTCGGCGAGGGCTACGACGCCGGCGGTCGCCAGCACCGTCTGGAAACGCTGCACGGTGCGAGGCCGCAGGCCGGCGCCTTGGATGATTTGGCACAGCCGACTGCCGCTCGCGACCATCGCCTCCATAGGTGCTTTTGGCTTCTAGTCACTTGGTCTTGGATTGGAGTGAGCAGTGTTGCGCAGAGACTAAGGAGTAGATGGATTGGAGTGGTGGGACGCCTTTATATGAGAATCCAAACTCTGTTGCATTCACATCGTGCTGGCTCTATTCTGCTTCTCCAATTAATTCCCTCTGCATGTAGAGTAATTTGAGGATGCATCATTGACCGTTCAACGTCTCGGGAACCGCTACCCTCTCCCTCCTTGGCATTCAAGCACCTATGGAGGCGACTACCGCTCGCGTCTATCGCGTGTCAGGAGACGTTCCCGTCGACGACGAGGTGCCTATGGTGACTTCGTAAATTTCAAGATGATAGTACTAGTATACTCAATATTGTGCACCGCGATCAAGGCTGAGAGGAAAATGAGAGAACTACGTATTTATTTACGGTATAGATTCACTCATGTTGCTCCATATGTACTCCGTCTCGGTGTAGTCTAGTCACTTGTTGAAATCTCTAGAAAGGAAAATACTCCTTTCTGGTTTACACGGCTATACTAGCAAGTACTACAATAGTGGGCTCACATAGTAATTTTGTCTCATGCAAGAGCCTGGCTATATGCGTGCTCCAAGGTTCGCAATTGCCATGTTCGGGTTGCACTTGGCTCTTCGCCTCTTCAAGAAGACGAACAATGATGTTACTACTACTGCTTCTACAGTATCGAATCAACTGTTGCATGTCCGTCCACCGCGAGCGGGAGGGATAGCTTGTTGTAGTACTATAAGCAAAAGCATGTCCTCGTCTGCGAGCCACCGCGCACATGGGCGAGGGAAAGGCGTGTAGTAGTAAAATCAAGCTTCTCCTCATTGTACGAGTTGACGCGACACATCATAGCACTGGCCCCACATGGTTGCCTCTAAACTTGGCTGAAAGACCCGCAGTGTACAATACTCCATTTGCTGCAACCTCTAACATTTACCCCACCACAAATTAAAATATATATTCCTATCTTGACCAGATGAGCATGCAAACTAGAATCACCAGGATGACAGGTAGGGCCAGAAGATTATTTTAATCAAAAAATATAGCATGGAGCTGACCCCAACGATTTTAAGCTTATAGGCACGGTACACGCTATCCTAGACTACTCTACACATGAAACTGCCACACAAGCGTCTGGGCTACGCTTGGCTCTTCGCCTCTTCGGGAAGTCGAACAATGATGGAGTACTACTGTAGTGGAGGAGTATTACAGTATGCTTTTGGCCATCTGACACCGATTGAACTGCTGCATGTCCACCGTGTACAGGAGGGAGAGCGTGTAGCGAACGAAAGCTTCTCCTAGTCCTGCCAGCCACCACGCTCATGGGCGAGGGAGGGACGCAGCTTCATTGACTTACTTCTCCTGCCTTTGCATCCATGACAGATGGGCCCAATAGGTTGGTGGCCCACCTATCATGCAGCCAAAGGGAGGTGCGGTTAAGGAGAAAGGGCGTTGTAGTAATCAAACTTCTCGGTCTTGTACGAGTTGACGCGACACATCAAAGCACTGCACTCGATATATTTCAATAATTTGCATTTATCGATGCATTAATTACAACGCATGTATGCATGTCGTGACTCTCCTTTTGATACTTGCATGTGTTGATTTAATGCACCTTGAAGTAGTATGAATATGTGACGGTAAAGCTTTGTAATGCCCTGGCCCTAATAAAGCGAGAGATGGTTGTGCATGAGGAGGGCGAGATCATGCAGACGGAACAGGACCCGACGATGGAGCTCTCTATGGTCTCAATGGACCTCACCTTGCTCCACTGCCCCTTGTGCCTCCTCCCCTTGAAGCCTCCAGTGTATGAGGTTCGAATACACCTCGTCCGTTCAGCTAATCGAGCAAGGTGCAGGTTTCTTGATTGATGTGTTGTTCGATTGATTTGCGCAGTGCAAGGGAGGCACCTGGCTTGCGCGGACTGCCGCGTCGAGCCCCCGGGAACCAGCGGCAGTGCCAGAAGTGCGAGCGCGGCGGTGGCTTTGACGTCCGGAACACGGCAGTGGACGCCGTCCTCTCCTCGATGAGGGTGGAGTGCCCGCACGAAGGCCGTGGGCTCGACGTCACTTACCATAAGCTCGCCGATCACCAGAGCATGTGTCCGCTCGCGCCCTGCAAATGCCACGTGCCCGTCTGCGGCTACGAAGGCCCGCCGCCGGTGCTCTCCAGCTTCAAGTGCCACTGTTGGAGCCACGGCTCTTGCTGTTCGCGGAGGAGGACGGCCGCGCGTTTTTCTTGGTCGGCGGCGTGCTCGACATCGGTGCGCCTATCACCGTGTCGGTCGTCTGCATCAGAGCGGGGGCATCCCCACTGCCGCACTACGTGGCCAAGCTGTGGGCGAACGGCCCGCTGGGGGAGCCCAAAGGCAGGACCGACGCCGTCAAGGTGGAAATGGAGGTGACAAGCAACAGGGATCCCGGCGACGTCGCCGTGCAGGAGCTGACCTTCTTCACAGTTCCGCCCAAGCTGCTGGCCGGGGCTAAGCTGGTGTCCCTCCACATTCAGATTGACAAGCTCACGTCCTAAATGATTCTACAGTGCCTTCTGTTTATCTTAGTAATATGCTAATATAGGGGTTAGCTCGGTCTACTTTAGCTTAAGAGATGGTGGGTTTTGGTGGCGATGCAGCAATTACCTCAACATCAGATCAGCAGTGAAAGTAATTTCGAACAGTCGAATGGATATTTTGTGTCTGTTAGATATAAAGATCCTTTGGGTAAGAAGTAACAGCTTATATGCTTTTTTTTCGAAACGGAACAGCGGTACTAGTATAATTTTGTTGACATGCACTAATATTTTCAAAACGGACGTCGGGCTGTAGCTAGAAGGGCGGTTGAGACGCGGTATCGGCCCATACCGCGGTGACCCCCGATTGGGACGGACCGACTGTGGATTTTCTCCCTCGCCGATGTCGACCGCGTCTACGTAGAACATTGTTCCCTTCCCCCAGCCGCGGGATCGGGCCGGATATGTGACCAGCGGTGTGGCCACCGTCGTTCTATGCTTGTGAAGAGAGCAACCCAAGCAAGCAGGCTTGTAGCTTAGGCTCCTGCTAGTGTATATATAGTGGTTTTCTTTTTCTCTCCATATCAACCATTTTATATCTGCGTACGAGTCATTGAAGAGTGAAATGATGGTTGCTTCTTCCGACTAACTTACTGTGTGATTTGACTGCTCCTTTAGTGGCCCCTACACGTACTCCCCTACGTGTATGCAACAGTCACACGTACACATGGACGCAAAAACGCGCGCGACGCCCTAATGCATGCATGTCCGAGCACACGACGGAACACACACGGTCACGCTCAAGTGCTCAACCTACACGTGCATGCACACACATACTCAGCCAGGGTGAGCTAGTGACCATATAAACACCGGAAAATGTATATATTGAGCGCAATGAGCGTATTATGAAGTCCACTGACCGTATTTTTACAAATATACAGTGACAGACAGTGTATTTATCTCGTTTGTAATTAAGCCATATTAACCGGAGAGGAGGCAGTATGGACTAGCATTACTTTGATGTGTCCCATCAACTTGCCGAACAAGGAGAAGCTTGCAGGACGGGAGAAGCTTGCGCGCGGTGGCTCGCAGGACAAGGAGAAACTTTTGACTAATGCAAGCTCTCCTTCGCTCAGGCGGTGGACGTGCAACAGTTAATTCGGTGTCAGATTGCCAGAAGCATACACTATACTAGTACTATTATTGTTCCACTTCCCGAAGAGGCGAACAGACAAGCGCAAACTTTACTAGTACAAGTACTACTACTATAGAGGTATGTATACTAGTACTAGGAACCGGATGGAGGAGCGTCTGCACTCTTATTATATTTTTAAAATGTGATAAAGCAATCTTCAACACATTTGGTTCTCTTCGAGGGTTCTCGCATGTGATAATGGAAGTTGATTGCATGGAATACTCGCCACAATTCTCGCTTAATTCTGGCTCATATCCTGTTACAAATAGGAGCGCTCGGTAATATTTCCTCTTTTTTTGTTATTCAGCATGTAAACAGGTCAGCAAACCTTGTGGCGCATCTTTGTGCAAACCGTGCTTGCTGCACTTTGAATGTGGCCGAGAGCTTCCTTGATGAAACACCTCGCTTCCTACTTCTTTTTTTGCGGGGTAGCTCACTTCCTAGTGCCCAGTGTCTTGGCTGATCATCCTAAGAATGCTTATATATGAATAAAGCTCTCTCATTTACCTGCAAAAAACATTAAGCCATATTAACCTGAAAGGAGGGAGTATGGACTAACACTACTTGTTGGTGTGTCCCATCAACTCACAGAACGAGGAGAAGCTTGCAGGACAAGGTGAAGCTCGCTTACGCCTTTTGACTAATGCAACGTACCCTCGCCCAGGCGGTGGACATGCATCAGTTCATTCGGTGTCAGATTGCCAGAGGCATACACTGTAGTACCGAACATGCGGAGTACCATCATTGTTCGACTTCACGAAGAGGCGAAGAGCCAAGCGCAAGGTTTAGTAGTACGAGTAGTACTACTACTAGAACCGCATGGTGGATCCTCTGTACTCTTTTTTTTAATCTCTGATAAAGTACACATTTATTCCGGAGAAGGGCAGAAAACGGCAGCCCAACATGTAATGATGATATCGATCAACCATGCTCGAATATATCTTGGCCTCCGTGCGAGCCCGTCTGTGTGTTCTCGCTCCTCGTCTCTCTCAAGGAACGGCGGGTTGGCCATTTTGCCGTCAATTGAGATCGGTTTGCTCACACTCCGGTCCCACATGTCAGTGATATGCCAAGAGGAGGTGCGTTGTCCGACTGGCCATACGCGTACTTGGTTTTGCACCTTCATACTACTCCTCCCTCCGTCACAGTTTACAGTGCGCGCTTCATTATTATGCATTTCTCTCAATGCATTTCCACCACCAGAGAGACTTTAGACGTGTTTGGTTTAATGCTCAATTAACTAGGGCGTGGTAACCGCAATCAAGTCCACAATTTTTCTCTCGATGTAGTACTACGGAGTGGAGTAAGTGCATTCATGTGTGTACCCGGGGTGGAAGCACTGCATGCATGTGTGTACACATTATTTCCTCTAGTAATAGACACCGTGCTATAAGTACCAATGCTATTTTTCAGGCCGATCGCTAGTCGCCTTGGTCCCAGACATTTTTTCTTTTTCTGAAGCGCGCTCTATAAATAGTGACGGATGGAGTAGTATGAGCGGATTCAAAGAAGAGCGTATTGATGGTTGCTTCTTCCGAGCAACTTACAGTGGGAAAAGGTGGGGCTTATGATTTGACTGCTCATTACTCACTATTAATGCGGCACAACGACCGGTCTGAGTCTCCCATGCGGCTGTGCACTACCCCCTCGGTTCTTAAATATACTCCAGAGTATTTGTCTTTCTAGAGATTTCAACGAGTGACTACTCAAATATTTGTCTTTTTAGAGATTCAAATGGACTACTACATACGGATGTATATAGACATATTTTAGAGTGTAGATTCACTCATTTTGCTCCGTATGTAGTCACTTGTTGAAATCTCTAGAAAGACAAATATGTAGGAACGGAGGGAGTACACATACGAAGAAAAATGAGTGAATCTACACTCTAAAATATGCCCATTTGAAATTTGTAAAAAGACAAATATTGTTGATGACAGTTGCGACGACAAAAAAAAAGCATATTCCTTGTCCTAAGGGAAGATAACAACACGGTTGTGTTTATCTAAAACGGTGTGAGGACGAGATTGCAATATGGAAAGTATGCCGGACGAGCTACGTTTTGGGCAAAGAACTATGGAAGATCCACATGCAGCGACGTGGGAAGACGGGCAGTGGAGCAAGGCCGGAGGGGATACCCTGGAGGTCGTCGGGATGTAACTAGGTGAGCGGCAGCGGGCGGAATCTGCCCATACTGCGGCAACGAGCAGGTGGCGTAGGCCGTACCGTGCCGGAGCTTGGTCAGCGAGAATGGCGTGTACCGCGGATGGGGACGTGCAGCCTCGGTGCCGTCGAACGAAGAAACGATGCACGTCCTCCCTTTCCACCGGCGGATGGGATGCACCCGGATCGATGACCAACGGTGTGAGAGAGAGAGGCCACCACAGCCTTGTGTGAGATACTCTGAAGAGAGACAAACCAGGTAGGCAGGCTCCATTGTATATAGTGGAGCGGACTACCTTTTTCTCCATAAAAATCGTTTTATATTCTGTGTACGTGCCGTTGAGCAATATAACTTTATTTAAAAATAATGCGCCAACGCATCAAGTCAAACTTTGTTTCGTGCACGCGTGGTACACGACCTCCGTAGGTAAACAACCGCTACACGCATTCAAATTAGCACGTGGGCTGCCATTTCGTACAGAAATGAGCTCCACCGTGTACCCGCGCGGGTGTGGTTGGGCACGAAGCGTGAGTACGTGCACGGTGCACCTATTCTCTTCTTGTATACGTACACCACCTATGTGGGGTTGTGTGAGAGAGATACAAACATAGAGAGATATAGTGTGTGGGTTCGTGAGAGTTTTTTTTGGGTGGGGGGTGGTCAATCAAAAAATGTAACATATGCAATGTGTGTGAAATAGAGTCCTGGATATATGATATATATAGAGGGGGCGATCCACGAGAAGAGAGTGGAGGTATCATCGACTTGAGGTGTCCATAGAATCGGAGAGAGGGATGATGTGTGTGTGTGTGCGCGCGCGCGGTTGATAAAGAGTGCCATCGAATTTGTGTGTGCCCACGTCAAAGATATAGAGTGGCTGGCCTACTAGAACGAGAGAGGGGACATGTGCAGTTTATCTCTGTGGCATGGATACCTACCTACAACGCTCGAATATCGTTGTGTGGTGGGGGGGGGAGGGAGGCCTAATTAACTATAGAGGTACAATGGCTGGTATATGTGTGGAGGGGGAGAGAGGCCTACCTCATGTATTAAGGGAGATCGATCTACCTCATGTATTAAGGGAGATCGATCTACCTCATGTATTAAGGGAGATCGATCGGCAACCATGCATATGTGTAGGAGAGGAATAAGGTTGGGAGAGAGACAGAGCTAGAGTGTTGGCGGGGGTGGTAGTGGAGTTGCTTCTAAAAAATGGTGGGATAGGGTTGCTAGACAGCCGGAGGGCACGCCTACAGTATCAATAAGAGAGGGGATGGCTGCCTATCTGTGCACGTGCGTGTGAGAGACGGGTCAGGAGGCATGCACGAATGATGAGGGGGGACGATATGGCTGTGGTAAGCAGACATAACTACATAGGAAGATCAAGCGTCCTTTGTCAGAGAAATGAGAGACATAACTTGTGAGGTACGTCGATAGATGGGGGGGGGAATAGTTAAAGTCGACCTAGGTATATGTAGGGAGATTGATCGGTATACATGAATGTGTGTGTTAGAAGCAAATGAGGCACGGGGAGGAGGATAGAGAGAGAGGGATGCATCTAGGAGGTGGTGCGAGAGTCATACTATATCGAGGGGGAAGGAGTGTGCGAGTACAAGATCGATGAAAAGAGTGGTGGGAGTGAGGCATGGACGGTGATAAGAGAAGAGGGGAAGCTTGTGTTTGTGCTAGGCACACCTGGCTAGAGAGGCATATCGATCGATGTGTGCCGTAAAGAAGGAGCTGGGGGGCCTACACACACCGTGGGTGAACGACCTAAAGTGAAAAGACGAATTTGCGCGATGGAGCTAGAGAATGCTGAGGGAGGGTGAGAGGGATGCAGGCGTGTGCATGCATGAGAGAAAGTTAGCGCTAGCTAGATACAAAGATAAGAGGATTGTGTGGGTGTAAAAGATGAATAGAGATCATACTTCATTATAAAAAGAGAATTCGGATATTTGAAGAATTTATCATAGTGTTTTAAACCGACGCATGTGTGAATATATATAACGGTGATACACATGGTGTGGTTATGAACATGTTATACTACATATAATATATTTTATCTCTACTCTTATAAAAAACGGAGTTGTTGATGATGCTGTGTCTGCCATCCTGCAATATAGGCCGTCCGATTTATATCTGACGGATAGGAAGGAAACTATGGCAATTTTGAAAAAAGATACCCACACCCCTCTCCATATTTGCAAATTAGGCCTCCTCTTGATCATGTTAATGTTTTGTGGAACGCATGGGCATATTGCTAGTACTACATATAATATATAGAACATTGATCATAATTTGGGCTAATGTGTGGCTTTTGCAGCTCGGGTCTAAATACTTGTCATAATGTAGGGGGCGGGGCACTATACTATGTGTGATAAACACAGTGTACACGTATGGAACATGGTTTAGATTATGAATATATAGTTAGTACATCAAATGTACTATTATTTGGAATCAACATCAAGTGTATTCAAAAAATAGAATTCGAGTTCATGTAGTACACATAGTTCATATCTATCTCTATAGTAATCATGTGGTGTGTTATTAAGGTAATACACGAATGATGGTTGAAGTTGGCAACAATCATGATTGTAGATTCTTATTGAAATAGAGAAACGAATTCAAATTCAGTTTGAATTGCAACAGTAGTATAGACATTTGGAATGCACTAAAATGCTGGTATGAGTAGGTTACATGCATTATACGGCAAGCGAAAAAATTTAATTGGACATAACATGGATTCATACTCGCTCCTTCCATCTATATAGGGCGTAATGCGTTTTTAAGACCGCCTTTGACTATTGACAAGATTAATAGTACATGACATGCACAATGTGAAAATTATATCATTGAAAGAACCTTTCACAGATGAATTTAACGGTGTGCTTTGTGTAAGTTGCATGTCATATATTATTGCTCTAATATTTGGTCAAAGTTAGCATCGAAAAACGCATTAGGCCCTATATAGATGGAAGGAGGAAGTATCTTTGAATAGCGTTTTTATAGTAAAACGGGGCAAGACTCTCTCTTTGTGTGGTGTGAATAGTTTCATTTTTTTCGTTTTCTTTTTGGTTGAGGGAAGTGCGAATTGATTTGGTACGTAAAAGTACAACATTACACGTTAGGCTTGTCCCTAAAATTCAACCCGCGCCTTGTTATATCCCGAAAATTCAGATATCGTGCTCCCAAAACTGGCGCCTTCACAACCCGCGCCTTACTATCTCGAAATTACAACGCGCGCGAAAACTCCCTCCAGCTGCCAAATCCCGACACGCGAAATCCCCCTTCTAACCCTGAGCCGAAAGGGCTGCTAGTTCAAATCGGTGGGGGGTACTTTTGTAACACACCCTACATTTTGGACAAGCGCGTCCCTAAGTCATGGTTCACCCCCTCCCAGCGCCTCCTTTTTGCCATTCGAAATCACAGGCCGCCATAACCTCTCCGCTCCAGCCGCGAAACCCCACTCTCCTCCGTCCGCCACCTCACCGCTGCCCAGTCGGAGCCTCTTCCCTGACGACGTTGTCCACCGCAACAGCTCGACGTCCCTCGTCCACCTCCCCGAATGAGGATCCGTCGTCCATCTCGTCGCCCCGCCGGTTCAGCCGCCCCGTCCTCCACCTCCAAGGAGCTGCTCCGACGATCGCCTCGTCTATCGCGGCTGCTCCATCCCCACAACGCTGCCTTAACCTGCTCCACCGGAACCGCATCATCCTCTCCGACTCCTCGGACGAAGCCGAGGCCTACTCGGCGCCACCAAAGATGTTGTACACTCATCGCATCGCACCTTCTCCTTAGCTCGACCTCCCGGTGCCGACGGTGCTCCATCCCGCACCCCCATGGAGCAACTACCTTGAAACCGGCGCCGTGGGCGACATCTCCATGGCGGCTCTCCCCCAGTGTGAGGCCCCTTCGGCGGCGGCGTCCATACCAGCCGGATCTGCTGCTACTGCTCCGCCTCTCGCTCGCCCAGCTGCTGCTGCTCCGGCTCTCGCTCGCCCAGCTGCTGCTGCTCCGGCTCTCGCTCACTCGCTCGCGCTACTGCTGCTGCTCTCCCCCTCGTCGTGCTGCTGCTCTGCTCCGATTTAGCTACACTTTAGTCGACTGAATCGACTTTTGGGTCAGTCGATTTTCAGGGGGTGGGGGGCTCGCCAAAGTTAAGGAAGAACCACCCGCAGCGGGGACGGGGGCTCGCCGGAGAGGTACCCCACTATCTATCTTAGGGTTCAGGGTGGGGGCGGGGGGCCTATAGGGCTGGCCGGGGCGGCGGTGGGGAGTTATTTTGGGGCGGCGAGGCGGCGCTGGGGCCGGCGGTTCGGCCGGTGGTGGCTGGCAGCTCAGGGGGTGCAGGTTGAAGATGAACTGCAGGCCCTCCCTAAACTACATGTCAAGTGCCTCTCTGCTACCAGTGCGTTCAGTTTCGACAGTAACATTCAGATTCCACGGTAAATTTCAGTTTCGATAGTTAAGTTCAGAGTCAACAGTTTTTACCTCATCTGTTGTAGTCAGGTGGTTTTTGGTGATGTAAATTTTACATCTATTTTACATCATCTATTGGAGATGCTATTAGAATTCCACTTGAGATTGACGATGTATGTCTTGTGCTGCTTCATCCTTGATGTCTTACTGCTCACCAGAGCTGCTCCAACGACAGAACGATCCATCACAACAGAGCAGTGCCCTGGACGCCGTCTACAGATTCCTCAGATCTTCCTCCACACCTCCGACAGCCACCTCTGCCTCAACTGCTTCAGCGACCAACCCAATGATGTTGAGGTCGACACGGCTACGGCAAAGAGGTTGTACACTTGTTGCATCACTTATTACTATACATTCATGTCGATCCATTAGGGCTATTTTGGTTCAACGGAAAAACATAGCAATAGGGGATTTTCCAATGGCACTCTACTATTCAATTATTCATGCATTTTGTTGAATGGAATGAAGCAAAACATCCACCTGGACCTACTTTTCAAAATCATATGCATGAAAACAAGACCAAGTGCATTAGTGGCAGAATAACATTCTAACTGTACACGCTTTCATATGGTTTAACTTTATTTTGGCCATGCTTCTTTGCATTCCTCTGCTCTTCCAATTCCTGTAAACCAAACACTCAAGTTGACAGAAATCCTGTGTTTACAAATGCTCTGTTTACCATGTGCATTCCTATCCTATTCCGGTGTTTTTCCTATCCCTGCGTTTTTAGAATCATGCAAGCCAAATGAGCCCTTACAGAATTACTTCAGTTACAGGTAGGTGTCGAAGGGAAATTTCTGTGGTTTGTCCTGCTCCTGCCGCGACGTCGTCCACCTCAACTGAGCTGCTCCATCGACAGAAACATCCACCAAACTAGACATCACGACTCCTGCCCGTCTTTCGCCGCCTCAGATCTCCTTACCTGCCGCCGGCACCCACCGCAATGGCAGCACCATCATCGACTCAGCAGATGAACCTGAGGTGTAGACGGGTCCACAAGAGAGGTCGCACTCTTTTGTTTCTGCTTATGTTATGCACTGCTTAAAATTACATGCTACTTTATCGTCCTGTTCACCTCTTGGACTCCAAGTCAGGTCCAAATTAATGTTCAAACTTGAGTTCTAAATTAGTTGTGGGGCACATATCAAGGAAGCAATGAATAGTATCTCTATCTAATATCTGGTTCACCTAGGGTATGCCTATGTTGTTCATCTTGGGTGGGAAACAAATAGTAAAGCAATCATCATCTGTCTTTTTATTAAATTAAAGCAATCATCAGCCTGCTATCATTATTTTTGGATCCATCCACTGGTTGTTACCATCACTCTAAATTTCTGCATGCTCTCCTTACATAATCTCACCATATTTTTTTTCGTATGCATGTCAGATACTGTACCCAATCATGCTGAACATGTAGAGAAAAAGAGAAGAGTTTTGCGCGGCAATACAATGTCATGCAGTCATCGCTCCATGGTGGGTTCAATGGCAAACCCTCCCCACCCCTCTCCAGATTGTAATCCAGAGGAAGATATCTGTTCTGAGGCGGATTCAGACACCGCTGACCACTCCTATTTACCCCCCAAGGTGTTTGCTCTACCTTGGCATGATGATGTTAGTCATATCATGCATATGTTGCCTTGCAGTGCCTACTTTTGACATCATATATGTCATCTGCTTAGTTTAGACATGTTCTGTAATGCCACCTGTTTAGTTTCTATATCATACATGGGAATTATGCAGTCTCATGTCTTTTAGCCAGCCATAATATACGTGAAATGTGCAATGCCATCATGTTTAACCAGGCATCATATATTTGAATGATATCTTGCCCATCCTTTTCTTCATTACATTTTCATTTGTCGACAATGTTTGTACATTAAACTACTCTTCCTATGAATCAGCCATTTGTGTGGGAGATTGAAAAATCTGGAGTGAAAACAAGGCCTTCAGAGCAGACAGTGCTACCTGTCGAAGCAGATCTCTTGTTGGGTCCCGATAGCTCCTCAGAGATGGATTCAGAGACAGATGACCAGTCCTATTCCCCCACCGAGGTGTATGCTCTAACTTGGCACGATTATACTGCTCATATCATGCATATGGTGTCTTGCATTGCATAGTTTAGACATCATATACACAATATTCAACACCATGTTCTTAGTTCAGACATCATATCTAATGCCCTCTGTTTAGCATATAAATCACATATGTGAATTAAATGATGTGACGCTGATTACTTAGATAACATGTAGGTGAATTATGTCATGCGATCCTGTTTAGTTATTCATCATATCTTTGAATTATGTTATGCTATGCTATCCAGTTTAGATAGACATCATATATGTGAAATTATGTCATGCTATCCGTTTTAGGTAAACAATATACATCTCAACTATTGCATGCCCTCTTTTTTCCACACTATCTATTGCATCTGTCTCTCATACAATGTCTGTACATTCAACTATGTTTCATGTTTATCAGCCATTTGAATTGGAGCGGGTGATGCCAGCATCTAGCGGACTAAAAACACGGTCTTGAAATAAAACAGTGCTACCTCTTGGTGGAGATAGCACCCCGGTTGTACATGCACGAGAACCAGCCCTACCATACATAACCCAAACTCTCGCAGAGCGTACCCCTACTGCAATGGACAGAGAACCAGCTTCACCCAATCTAATCCCAACCCCAGCAGATAGTAACCCAATTCCTGTTGACACAACACCATCTCCACCACAGAGCTCCCAAACAAGAGCAGTTAGTAAGGCAGCTCCAGTGCCCAAAGGGCCAGTACTACCACGGCGAACCCCAACTCCACCAGTTAGTACGCCTATTCCTGTGGAGGAAGCACAACCAGCTAGTCGTAGTTTAGCATCTATCGCATTTGATGTTGTTAAATCGTATGTGCGTATCTTCCCATCTTGGAAATATTATACTGAAGATGAAGGAAAATGCCAGTTGCAAGTGTTTGTCCAGGAGTTATGTGTAAGTAATGTTATTCATGGCAATTACTTTGCTTTGTCCCATACATCCTACCTCCATGATCGTTATAATACAGCAAATTTTCCCATTTTTCTCTATAGAGAAGGACCGATTTGGAAACTCAGGATGAGGTAACATGTGCTAATACCTCTGCTATCTTCAAGAATGCTTGGTGGCAGTATCGGAATTACTTGAAGAAAACGTACTTCACCGGCAAAGAAACTCATCAAATTCCCTTACGTTCTCCTGAGACACATTTACTGGACGATGACTGGGAACGTCTTGTTCTGTACTGGCCCCGAACCAAGAATGTGGTAAGGTCTGTGAGCTCATTTTCTATTTGAAGTACTATATTCTTGCATCTTACTGTACTCTGTTCATGTAGAACAAGTGCCTAAACCTGAAGAACAACTGTTCTAATTTAAGATTCCATTGCTATCACAGTTCAAAAAAGCGCTAGGCGTTAATTGTGCGTTTTGCCACCGCCTTGCACTTTACTGACCAAAGCGCATGCTTATGCGCAATTATGCACAGATTAAGCGTAGTTATGCGCAATGCGTTTCGCCAACGCCTAGAGCCTAGGCGCGCTTAAGCGCTCGCTTAGGCGTGCCTTTTTAACTATGATTGCTATCGTGCATATTGCTTTGCTCTTGTATCACTGTATTTATTCATACAAACTTATTTTTAAATTGAAGGATCCAATCGAAACTCCAATGGCACATCAGGTATGTTCACGCATGTTTCTTTAACATGCTTGCTCTTATCAATAGCTCTGTTGATTTCAATTTCAATTGTGTATACAGTTGACTTCTCATATCATGCACATTCCTAGCATCACAACAGAGCCAACAGTGTTATTGTACATGTAGACCCGTGGTACCCATCTGAAATCTTGTTGTGCCGTGTAGTTTCCCACGCTTTGTATTATTTCACTGCTGCTTTGTCTTGAACTGATATGATTTGAACCGTGTCTCTATTTTGATTTGGCAAGACAATGCAGTGACCATAGGACATAGATATATGTTTGTTTGATGCTTTTATTATGTACTAGTACTTGGCAATAGAAGACTTGGTAGTTTAATCCTGTCCACCTTACTAATGAACTGGTTCACCAAAATGAGTTTCATATACTAGTACATGCTAAACCTGTTATGTGTGTGCTTGTTTCCTCTTTTAGAATGCTGATAGAATATTGGGGAAGAGTGCCTTATTAAGAAATGGTAAAGGAAGTAATGCAGATAAGGTTGAGGATAGTGACACATCCTTGTTGGTCTCCAACAAAGCTGATAAAACAGCTAAGGAAGACTATCTCGAAGACAGTGAGACAACCCCAAAGTCCTGTCTTGGTTTATTGTTCGAGTTACTGGCCACTACCGCTTGCACAAGCTATTCAAACTCGCTGTCTGAATCAGTTTGGTTTCTTGAGTCTCAACTACAAGCTGAAAGACATCGATCAGTTGTGCTACGACAAGAAGCGGAAGGACTGCGGAAGTCCCTGGAGCATTCAGATGCATACTTTCTGGTGCAACAGCAAGCGTTGGAGGATTTTAGCGCCAAACAGGACAAAGCTAATAAGCTTGCTAAGCTTATTGCCAGGGTGGTGGATACCACGTTTCTTGAGCTCTTCTAAAGTTGTTTCAGTTATGCTCTTGTTTTGCTGTCGCGTTTATTTGCACTGGTGGCCAATTTTGACGGCCAGTGTATGTAATATGCTGCTTTGTTCCCTATATTTGCACTGGTGGCGAACTTTGATGCCCAGTGGATGTAATATGTGTAATAGCGGTAATAGGCTAGCATTAATTGCTTGCTTATTTATTTTCTTATTGTCTTGTTTAGTTGTTTGCTTGTAGTCACTGCAGTTCTTTTTATGTGTTTTTCTAGTGGCCACAATAACCTATTTTTGGAAACTAGGCCAAAATAATCATGGCAACACACGGACTGTTGTAACCATGGGCCTCCTGTGGGCCGTATGATCCATGGGCCTTCTACGGGCCGTAGGATCCATTGGCCTTCTATACGGGCCGTAGGATCCATGGGCCTTCTACAGGCCATACGATCCATGGGCCTTTTACGGGCCGTAGGATCCATGGGCCTTCTACGGGGCGTATCATCATTTCACCAACCCTGGGTCGTACTATTCGTGGACAATAACGGGCCGTTAATAGGCCATATTTGATAACTCTATGAAAATAGCCCAACGGGTTTTTTTCGACATGAAAACGGCCCAACGTATTAACGGGCCACAAACGGGCCGATTGTAACCACGGGCTGAATTTGGCCCACAAGCAGAAAATGACAGTAACGGGCCATAAGTAACCGAATGCTGGAGATGAGCCCAAGAATAAATGGGCCCTGAGAAGGCCGAAAGATAACATGGGCTGGAAACGGCCCAACGGAATAATGGGCCGTTAATGGGTATAAAGTGATAGACTGTTCATTATGGGCCAGTTTTACCACGGTTCGTTAAGGGGTCGAGCGTTACTAAGGGCCTCATATGGGCCGAAAGACGTCATGGGCCATACATGGGCCGGAAGTTAAAACGGGCTGGAATTATATTGGACGGCCCAGATGACGCTACTGGGCCTAATTCGGATAGGCCGTAAACGGGCCATGGGATAGCGGGCTGTAAATGGGCTATATGCGAACAGGCCGTTAACAGGCTTGCCGTGGGCCGGCTCGCCACCTTTTGTCCAAGTCAAACGGGTTGGCCTTTTCACAGGAATGGGCCTCTGTTGGGCCGTGCCACGTGTCGACGTATCATAGGCGCTTTGGGTCCAATCAGTGGATGACATCTGTCCCAACGATGAGCCGACACGTGTTTCCTCCAGCCAATGATGATTTTACACGTGGAAAATCCCCATTGGTCGGGGCTATTAACGGGTTATCGGATCCAAAACCGGACCCGATAGCTTAACGGCGTTCCGTTACGGTGGATGCCACATGTCGGTCACCCTTGACGAAAGCACTTCTGTGACGCGTGATTTATCGTCATGGAAGTGGACACTTCCATGATGATATATTTGGTAATGTCATGGAACACTTCTACGACAGAACAGGTATGACTATCTTGATTCTGTCATAAATTTGTCATGGATGTACATGCATGACAGAAAACGTGACCTACTGTGACAAACACGTATCATCACGGAAGTGTATTTTTTTTGTAGTGCAGCAAGGCGCGAGGCAAAGATGCCACCGAGAATGGGGCCCTTTGTACGGTTCAGACTTAATTGTTTAGCAACAATAGCGCCTAAAGTGAAGGTAGTATCACAAAACAAGGCATGGCGCAAAATAACAATATCAGGGGCACTAAGGTTTCCACTGTTCCCACAACCAATTAAGCATCTACTAGCAAATATTGCAAAGTAACGCAGAACAGAAAAAATGTATGCTAGTGATTCTTGCATCGGAAACTTTCCTTGTTTCCCCTACATCAATCATATCAATAAATCCCGCTACATCCCTAGGATGTGGTTCCTCGATGCTGCCCTCAAAAGGAAACTTGCAAACCTCACAAAAATCATAAAGGGACATCTCCCTATACTCATCATATAAATAAAAATCCACTGAAGGTGGTGACTTCCTAGCATGGAAATGAAAATTTTGCACAAAAATATTATTGAGTAGCAGATACTGTTTGAGCTGGTCACGGAGGAAGTCGGTGAGGCCTGCATTCTCAGCGAAATAATAAAAATCATCATGAATCCCGGCTGCCTTCAAGAACTCATCACAAGGCCATTCACACGGCCGAACCTCCGCAGTACGAGGGAGATAATATTTGGGCTTCTTATCATCTTCACTTTGCTTATCCTTCGAGCTTCGGCTCGAAGAGCCCCTCAAAATAAAAGTGAACCAAACTCAACAAAATTGATAGCAACTACTCCCACAAGTGCCTAGAGACTATATCATGCATTAGAACTACTTGGGACCAAATAAATTTGACATGCAAGCTCAAGAACAGGGTCACCTAAGAAGCAAAAATTTGCAATAAATAGAGCAGTAGAACAAAAACTAATTGGACCATTGGAGGAGTCACATACTGAAGAACAATCCCCCAAAGCAGTTTTGTGAGTGGAGCTTTGAGCAAGGAGATCGAAAATCGCAGCAAGATGAGCTAGAACACGGGTTTGAGCTGCTTGGTGATTTTTTCTGGAGGAAGCAGAAGTGTGTGGGTGCAGGAATAAGTGGAGGGGGGCCACGTGGGGCCCACGAGGCAGGGGGCGCGCCCAGGGGGTGGGCGCGCCTTGGACTCTCGTGGCCAGGTGCTGGCTCCCCCTGATGTGTTCTCAGTGCAAAATATTCTTAAATATTCTAGAAAAAATCATATTTCAATTTCAGGACATTTGGAGAACTTTTATTTTCGGGGTATTTTTTATTGCAAGGATAATTCAGAAAACAGACAGAAAATACTATTTTTGCTTTATTTAATCTAAATAACAGAAAGTAAAAGGAAGGTACAGAAGGTTTTGCTTTCTAACTTCATCCATCTCATGATCATGAAAAGGAATCCACTAATAAGGTTGATCAAGTCTTATTAACAAACTCATTCCGAATCGCATGAAGCCGGAGAATTTTCGAATAGCACTAGGTTACCTCAACGGGGATATGCACGTCCCCGACAATAAGAATATCATATTTCTTTTTGACAGTAGGAAGAGGAAATTCAAAACCTCCAATAGTAATCGTGGAATTTTTTCAATAGAATTGATACTGTGGACTTGAGGTTGTTTCCTCGGAAAGTGTACCGTATGCTCATTACCATTAACATGAAAAGTGACGCCTTTGTTGCAATTAATAACAGCCCCTGCAGTATTCAAAAAGGGTCTACCAAGGATAATTGACATACTATCGTCCTTGGGAATATCAAGAATAACAAAGTCCGTTAAAATAGTAATGTTTGCAACCACAACAGGCACATCCTCACAAATACCGACAGGTATAGCAGTTGATTTATCGGCCATTTGCAAAGATATTTCAGTAGGTGTCAACTTATTCAAATCAAGTCTACAATATAAAGAGAGAGGCATAACACTAACACCGACTCCAAGATCACATAAATAAGTTTTAATATAGTTTCTTTTAATGGAGCATGGTATAGTTGGTACTCCTGGATCTCCTAGTTTCTTTGGTATTCCACCTTTAAAAGTATAATTAGCAAGCATGGTGGAAATTTCAGCTTCCGGTATCTTTCTTTTATTTGTAACAATATCTTTGATATACTTAGCATAAGGATTCATTTTAAGCATATCAGTCAAACGCATACGCAAAAAGATAGGTCTAATCATTTCAGCAAAGCGCTCAAAATCCTCATCGTCCTTTTTCTTGGATGGTTTAGGAGGAAAGGGCATGGGTTTCTGAACCCATGGTTCTCTTTCTTTACCGTGCTTCCTAGCAACGAAGTCTCTCTTATCATAACGTTGATTCTTTGATTGTGGGTTATCAAGATCAACAGCGGGTTCAATCTCTACATCATTGTCATTACTAGGTTGAGCATCAACATGAACATCATCATTAACATTATCACTAGGTTCATGTTCATCACCCGATTGTGTTTCAGCATCAGAAATAGAAATATCATTGGGATTCTCAGGTGTGTCAACAACAGGTTCACTAGAAGCATGCAAAGTCTTATCATTTTTCTTTTTCTTCTTTTTAGAAGGACTGGGTGCATCAACATTAGTTCTCTGAGAATCTTGCTCAATTCTCTTAGGGTGGCCCTCAGGATACAAAGGTTCCTGAGTCATTTTACCCCCTCTAGATATAACTCTAACAACATTATCATTTTTCTTATTATTTAATTCATTGAGCAAATCATTTTGAACTTTGAGCACTTGTTCTAGTGAAGTGGTAACCATAGAAGCTTGTTTACTAATAAGTTTAAGTTCACCTTTAACTCTAGACATATAATCACTCAAGTGTTCAATCATATAAGCATTACGTTTCAATTGTCTACAAACGTAAGCATTGAAGTTCTCTTGTTTAACAATAAAAATATCAAACTCACCTAAGCATTGGCTAGCAAACTTAGTAGACGGGATTTCAGCTTTATCATATCTATAGAGAGAATTTATCTTTACTACCTGTGTCGGGTTATCAAGACCATGTATTTCTTCAATAGGTGGTAAATTCTAACATCTTCAGCTTTAATACCTTTTTCTTTCATAGATTTTTTTGCCTCTTGCATATCTTGGGGACTGAGAAATAGAATACCCCTTTTCTTCGGAGTTGGCTTAGAAGTTGGTTCAGGAAGTGTCCAATTATTTTCATTAGTCAACATATTATTCAATAGCAATTCAGCTTGATCAACAGTTCTTTCCCTGAAAACACAACCAGCACAACTATCCAGGTGGTCTCTGGAAGCATTGGTTAGTCCAATATAAAAGATATCAAGTATTTCCTTTTTCTTGAGAGGATGATCAGGCAAAGCATTAAGTAATTGGAGAAGCCTCCCCCAAGCTTGTGGGAGACTCTCTTCTTCAATTTGCACAAAATTATATATTTCCCTTGAAGCAGCTTGTTTCTTATGAGCGGGGAAATATTTAGCAGAGAAGTAATAAATCATATCCTGGGGACTACGCACACAACCAGGATCAAGAGAATTAAACCATGTTTTAGCATCACCCTTTAATGAGAACGGAAGTAATTTAAGGATATAGTAGTAACGAATTTTCTCCTCATGAGTGAATAGGGTGGCTATATCATTTAATTTAGTAAGATGTGCCACAATAGTTTCAGATTCATAGCCATAAAAAGGATCAAATTCAACCAAAGTAATTATCTCAGGATCGACAGAGAAATCATAATCCTTATCGGAAATACAGATAGGTGAAGTAGCAAAAGCAAGGTCATATTTCATTCTAGCATTCAAAGATTTTTCTTTCAGCTTAGCTAATAATTTCTTAAGATCATATCTATCATTGCAAGCAAGAAAATCTCTAGCAGTTTCTTTGTCCATAACATAACCCTCAGGTACATTAGGCAATTCATATCTAGGGGGAGAATCTTCATCATCACTTTCATCAATATTATCAGTTTCAATAATTTCATTCTCTCTAGCCCTAGCATGTTGTTCATCAAGAAATTCACCTAATGGCACAGTAATATCAAGCATAGAAGTAGTTTCATCATAAGTATCATGCATAGCAGAAGTGAAATCATCAATAACATGTGACATATCAGAATTAATGGCAGAAGCAGGTTTAGGTGTCGCAAACTTACTCAAAACAGAAGGTGAATCAAGTGCAGAGCTAGATGGCAGTTCCTTACCTCCCCTCGTAGTTGAGGGATAAATCTTGGTTTTTTCGTCTTTCAAGTTCCTCATAGTGATCAGCAGATAAATCCCAAGTGACTCAAAGAATAGAGCTATGCTCCCCGGCAACGGTGCCAGAAAATAGTCTTGATAACCCACAAGTATAGGGGATCACAACAATTTTCGAGGGTAGAGTATTCAACCCAGATTTATTGATTTGACAAAAGGGGAGCCAAAGAATATTCTCAAGTATTAGCAGTTGAGTTTTCAACTCAACCACACCTGGATAACTTAGTATCTGCAGCAAAGTATTTAGTTGCAAAGTAGTATGGAAGTAACGGTAACGGTGGCAAAAGTAACAGTAGCAGTTTTATAATAATTGTAACAGTGGCAATGGTAAAGTAACTAAGCAAAGATCAATATGTGAAAAGCTCATAGGCATTGGATCGGTGATGGAGAATTATGCCGGATGTGATTCCTCATGCAACAGTTATAACCTAGGGTGACACAGAACTAGCTCCAGTTCATCAATGTAATGTAGGTATGTATTCCGAATATAGTCATACGTGCTTATGGAAAAGAACTTGCATGACATCTTTTGTCCTACCCTCCCGTGGCAGCGGGGTCCTATTGGAAACTAAGGGATATTAAGGCCTCCTTTTAATAGAGTACCGGACCAAAGCATTAACACTTAGTGAATACATGAACTCCTCAAACTACGGTCATCATCGGTAAGTATCCTGATTATTGTCACTTCGGGGTTAACGGATCATAACACATAATAGGTGACTATAGACTTGCAAGATAGGATCAAGAACTCACATATATTCATGAAAACATAATAGGTTCAGATCTGAAATCATGGCACTCGGGCCCTAGTGACAAGCATTAAGCATAGCAAAGTCATAGCAACATCAATATCAGAACATAATGGATACTAGGGATCAAACCCTAACAAAACTAACTTGATTACATGGTAAATCCCATCCAACCCATCACCGTCCAGCAAGCCTATGATGGAATTACTCACGCACGGCGGTGAGCATCATGAAATTGGTGATGGAGGAAGGTTGATGATGACGATGATGACGGATTCCCCTCTCCGGAGCCCCGAACGGACTCCAGATCAGCCCTCCCGAGAGAGATTAGGGCTTGGCGGCGGCTCCGTATCATAAAACACGATGAATCCTTCTCTTTGATTTTTTTCTCCCCGAACGTGAATATATAGAGTTGGAGTTGAGGTCGGTGGAGCTCCAGGGGGCCCACGAGGCAGGGGCGCACCCAGGGGGGTAGGCGCTCCCCCACCCTCATGGACAGGGTGTGGGCCCCCTAGTCTTGATTCTTTCGCCAGTATTTTTTATATATGCCAAAAATATTCTCCGTGAAGTTTCAGGTCATTCCGAGAACTTCTATTTCTGCACAAAAATAACACCATCGCAATTCTGCTGAAAACAGCGTCAGTCCAGGTTAGTTCCATTCAAATCATGCAAGTTAGTGTCCAAAACAAGGGCAAAAGTGTTTGGAAAAGTAGATACGATGGAGACGTATCAATGACGAGTGCGTTCTCCTCACGACGCATGTCGACCGAGGTTTCTCCTTGCCCCTCATCCGTTTTTCCGAGGCTTCCTAAATTTCTTTGGTGCTCATATCCACCATTTTGCTCCCAACACTATCTCGTATCTTGCCGCATTTGTTTCAATGTGCGAAAAATTCCTTGGGTGCCAGCCGCATTGGTGTCTGTTCAAACACATTTTCACTTGCCAATCTGAGTCGGTGAAGAAAGCTAATCCGGATGATGACAAGACGCATGTGATCCAAATGTGCGGGGGGCTAGGGATCCAGATGAGAGGTAGGAGTTCTTTTCGTCCCATGATCTTTCTCGAGTCGGTTAGAGGGTGGCAGTCGACTTGGTTTTACTGTAAGGACATCCCGACTCCTGGTCAGTCGACTGGTCTTCCTCCTTTCACTCTCGAGAGGCTCCACAATCCTTCTTCATTGATAGTTTCCGCGGAGGAGAAGGGCGAAGTAGCGATTTTGGTTGACGCGGTCGTTGCCTTGGTCCAAGGCGGGGTGACAGGCATGGATCTGCTTGAGGTGTTCCTCAGTCGGCGCATCCAACCCCTGCAAGCCCGTGATCACCCCATGTGGATGTATTAGGGCCTAGAAGACACCGCTCGGACCCACCCGGAGGAGGTTGGCGATGAAACGGTGGCTCAGTGGCTTCAGAGCATCACGGGTAACAAGGACAACCCCCGCGGAGCCAAGAGGATCCTGCCATTCGACGCCCAGAACGCTCCAGGAGAGGTCAGGCGTGTTTGTCGAGTGTTTGTATTTTGTTCAATATGCGGCCATCTTGGAATCCAACTGATACTTGTAACTTGTGTCTTGTAGGTTTTCACCAAAATGTACTCAATGCCGAACGGGGAGCAGCACCAAGGAGGAGTTGAGTGTGAAGGTGAGAGCGCTGATATGGAGTATGAAGATGACAATGAGGATGACAGCGAGGAAGTCGGTTCACCGCCCCACTCTGAGTGATGCTCCAAGCAGTCACAAGACCCTGCGGGAGGCCATGGCAAGGCAGTTGCGTCGAGAGTGAAGATTCCGAAGCGCACTCGAATGTCAACCCCAGGGCCAACGCAGAAGGCCACAAAGTAGGCCAAAGTTGTCCCGCCAAAGCCTCGGAAGGCTCTGCCCAGGATCAAGGTGGACGTGCCCGTTGCCTCGACATAAGTGTTTCTTTTCTTTGTCTTTCATTGCCGCTGCGGACTTCTTCACTTGCTTGACCGAGTGAAATTTTGGGCTTCCAGGGCTGGTACTTCTGCGACGTCCGTGGACATTGATGAAGAGCGGGCTGATGCGGAGACCACGGACGCGGTCATCTCTCTAGCAGGTATGATACCACAGTCGTGTTTACACTCTGTCAACTGTTTTGGTGGTCGACTGAAATCTCTCTGTCGAGTGTTTGCAGTGCCAACAAATGTTATCCAGCTTGCAGATGATGATGACGAGGATGAACCTCAGAGGAGTTGTCGGGCAAACGACACCTATGGGATCACAGGGAATCTCTACTACAGTTGGCGGGGCGCAGGGCTGTGGAAAGAGCGGGTTTAGAAGATCAACACGTGGGAGTTTTATCCAGGTTCGGGCCGCAAACGATGCGTAATACCCTAATCCTGCTTTAGCGTATATTTGGTGTTCTTGAGTTCTCTAACTAGCTGCAGTGCATGCCTAGTCCAAAAAGTCTGAATCCTTTCTCAGTACGCCTCGGGCCTCCTTTTATAGTCAAAAGGGTCGCCACAGTGGCATACAAGAGGTGGAAAGTATGTACAGTGTACGAGTCTATCGCCTGGCACCGTAGGACAAAACACATTTAATGCGCTGCCGACGTGCCCTCTCACTTTATCGAGGACAACAAGGAAGCCCGTCTCGTCCGTCGCCGCCCCGCCTCGCTTCGACGTGCGTCCAGGCCGTCAAGGCATGCAACGCCACGCTGGTGATACGTCTCCAACGTATCTATAATTTTTGATTGTTCCATGCTATATTATATTCTGTTTTGGACATTATTGGGCTTTATTATACACTTTTATATTATTTTTGGGCCTAACCTATTAACCGGAGGCCCAGCCCAGAATTGCTGTTTTTGCCTATTTCAGAGTTTCGCAGAAAAAGAATATCAAACGGTGTCCAAATGGAATGAAACCTTCGGGAACGTGATTTTCGGAACGAACGTGATCCAGAGGACTTGGACCCTACGTCAAGACATCAACCAGGAAGCCACGAGGTAGGGGGGTGCACCTACCCCCCTTGGGCGCACCCTCCACCCTCGTGGGCCCCACGTTGCTCCACCGACGTACTTCTTCCTCCTATATATACCTACGTACCCCAAACTACCAGATACGGAGCCAAAAACCTAATTCCACTGCCGCAACCTTCTGTACCCGTGAGATCCCATCTTGGGGCCTGTTCTGGAGCTCCGCCGGAGGGGGCATCGATCACGGAGGGCTTCTACATCAACACCATAGCCTCTCCGATGATGTGTGAGTAGTTTACTTCAGACCTTCGGGTCCATAGTTATTAGCTAGATGGCTTCTTCTCTCTTTTTGGATCTCAATACAATGTTCTCCCCCTCTCTCGTGGAGATCTATTCGATGTAATCTTCTTTTGCGGTGTGTTTGTTGAGACCGATGAATTGTGGGTTTATGATCAAGTTTATCTATGAACAATATTTGAATCTTCTGAATTCTTTTATGTATGATTGGTTATCTTTGCAAGTCTCTTCGAATTATCAGTTTGGTTTGGCCTGCTAGATTGATCTTTCTTGCAATAGGAGAAGCGCTTAGCTTTGGGTTCAATCTTGCGGTGTCCTTTCCCAGTGACAGTAGGGGCAGCAAGGCACGTATTGTATTGTTTTCATCGAGGATAACAAGATGGGGTTTATATCATATTGCATGAGTTTATCCCTCTACATCATGTCATCTTGCTTAAAGCGTTACTCTGTTCTTATGAACTTAATACTCTAGATGCATGCTGGATAGCGGTCGATGTGTGGAGTAATAGTAGTAGATGCAGGCAGGAGTCGGTCTACTTGTCTCGGACGTGATGCCTATATACATGATCATACCTAGATATTCTCATAACTATGCTCAATTCTGTCAATTGCTCAACAGTAATTTGTTCACCCACCATAAATACTTATGCTCTTGAGAGAAGCCACTGGTGAAACCTATGCCCCCCGGGTCTATTTTCCATCATATTAATCTCCCCTCAACAAGTTATTTCTAGCACCGTCTTTATTTTGCTTTCTTTGCTTTGCATCTTTATCATCAAAATACCAAAAATATTATCTTATCATATCTATCAGATCTCACTCTCGTAAGTGACCGTGTAGGGATTGACAACCCCTTATCGTGTTGGTTGCGACGATTTATTTGTTTGTGTAGGTGCGAGGGACTCGTGCGTGGCCTCCTACTGGATTGATACCTTGGTTCTCAAAAACCGAGGGAAATACTTACGCTACTTTGCTGCATCACCCTTTCCTCTTCAAGGGAAAACCAACGCAGTGCTCAAGAGGTAGCAGCTGGCGGGCTGGCTGCAGAGCTGGTGCGGTGGCAGGGTCCTCATGAAGATCTGTATGCCACCACGTAGGTGCTTGCCTGGTTGGCCTAGAAGCTGCATGCTGCCACGTAGGTGCGTGCCTAGTTGGCAGGCTGGCTGCTGCATCGGAACGTCCATGGGGCAGCAGAACCTTGGTAAGTGCGGTCCTGGTGGTGGCCCTGCAGATGTCCCCCGCAAGGGTCTTGCCGGGGCCCTACGTGCGTCCCCGGCAAGGGTCTTGCCGGGGGCCTTCGTCTTCTAGTTCTTATCTAGTCTTGTAGGCTTCTGGTCTTCACAAAGAACTACATGCCACCATGCAGGTGCCTCCCGAGCCTTGGTTCCAGTGTTGTCGATGGTGTTGGAATTCTTAGGCTCAAGGGTGGTGGCCTTGCTGTTGTTGGGCAAGTTGCTCCGGCAAGGCTCTTGCCGGGGGTACGCAGGCCTCCCCGGCAAGCGTGTTGCCGGGGGAGGCCCACCTTGGTCCCTTGCTCTTCGCGCCTCTGGCCTAAGTGTTGCTCTGGTAGTCTTGTTCTTGGCTTCCTCGGGCCCCGCCAAGCGTGGTTGCAGGTGCGGCTACAACTGTCCGCGCACAAGTAAAGGGGTACAGAAGGCCCCTACTTTTGTACACCGACAGGAGCCCCTGGGCCTGGGCCACACATAAGCGCAGAGCGTTGTTGGGCCAGGCCCAGAAAGGTGCGCGGGCACGCGTGGTGGAGTTTTACCGCAGTAACTCCTTCGCCAGTTGCGTTTCCTCACGACCCGCGTTGAGTGCGTGACGTGGGGGTCGTGTGTGTGATGACCGCAACATGCTTGCGTCATCCCACGGTGAACAGTAAAGAGGCGGCCTGCATCTTCCCCATAAAAAAGGAAAACTGCAGGGCCGCTGCTCATTTACTCTCCCCGCCTTGGAACCATCGTTCCATGTTTCCCACTACGCCTGCCCCTTTCGCCACGTACGCCACATGCACAGTGCGGGGTAGGTGACAGACCCACGGGATATGGGAAGGCACGTGATGGCTGATATTCCCGTGCCTTCGATTGGGCGGGAAGGGCGGTTGATGACCTCGCTCATCGCCAACTTAATGAGTCGGACTTGAATGGGTTCTTCGGAGGCATAGAGTCGGTCCTTAGCCTTCCCCGCTCGGCTATAAAAAGGGAACTCAGGAGGACGGGGGGAGGCATCTTCTTGTGTCTTCCCTTCGTCTCAATTCTCCATCCATTGTCGTGGCGAGAGGGCACGGCCGTGGCCGTCCTTCTGCGGAGGTGACCAGGTCCTCCTCCCGCCAGAGAGCCGCGGCAGTTAAGGAAGAGCCAGTCGCTCAAGGCGAAGGCCACGCTCGAGATGGAGGTGCCGGACGAGGCCGCGGTCGGCGAGGCAGCCGAGGCAGAGGTGGGCGGGGAAGGGGGACCCCGCGTCATCGCCATCTCCATCCCCATCTCCGCCACTGTCTCCTCCTGCTTCGTCGAGCGGCCATGTCGGGGACACGCGCTGGAATTCATCCTACAGCTGCGCGAGCTGCCACGTAGCCGCCTTCGCCTTCCCGAGGCATTCGCGAGGGTGCTGGAGATCGACCAGCCACCAAGGTTGAGGCTCCATATGAAGGGGTGTTGCAATGGCGACATGTGGGTGAACACAAGGTTCCCCGTCCCTCATGTGATGCTCCTTCATCGAGGTTGGAAAACCTTCGCACGCGCCCACTGCTTGATGAAGGGGCACGTTCTCCTCTTCAAGTTAGTGGAGAGTGACCTGCTCTCCGTCAAGGTCTTCGGGCGCTCGGAACACATGTTAGGTTGTTGTGCGGAGAGCTCGACTGACGACGAGAGCTCCTCCTCGGGCGACGGCAGCGAGGAGGGGGGCAGTGGGGAGGACGACGTGGACGGGTCCGACTAGACGTCGGACGCCCCGTCCCTAGGCGACGCCGGCAGCAGCACCATCTGCACCTAGCCTTCTCCCCGGCAGAACGGTCTGCCGGGGTGGGGTAGTTCTTGGTGGCGGCTCCTCGAGCTAGCTCGTTGAACTTCTTGGGGCCGCTGCTTCTGGTGACTGGTGCTGGAAGGCCGGAGAAGACGAAGAAGGCGGGTGGTGGGCCGTCAACTCAGAGTACGATGGTACCGACGCCTTCGTCGCGTATTGCCGGCCCGCTGCCCCATCTTTGGGCTTCTTCCCCGGCACCGTCATCACCAGCCTTCTCTTGGTGTCTTCTGCTGCTCGTAACTCGCCTAGGGACTCCTTTTGCCCTCCTGCTTATCCTAATCTGTTTCCTATGAAGAGGGACAATAGTGGGATTACGGGCATCTTATCTTTTTTTAGATCTTAAGCCTGCGGGCACTTGTCGAATTTAGACTTTGTAACCCCTTGCTCATGTTTACATTCCGTATGAATTGTACTTGTTTGATCAACGTATTAATGAAAAGGGTGTTTTCCGGGTTCTTTTGTGCGTGAGCAAGGCCCACACCAAGGAGCGTGTCCTTTTTATTTTAAGCAAACAACGTCGCCCGGCAACAAGCCTTGCCGTCCTCCCGCTTTATAGCCCGACCACACTCACGCCCTTGGCGGAGGTAGGGACAAGGCAGGATTAGACCCCTCGCTCATTTCCCTTCCACCGCAACTACAACCAGATTCCGGCCTGAAAGATATTTCAGGCATAGGAAAGAGGGAGCACGATGGTATAGGAATGAACGAAGTTTCGTACGTTCAAGTCTCAGACGGAAACGCATAGCAGGGGAGAGAAAACTTATCTGAATTCGCAGCCCCCGGCAACCTTGGCTTGCTGGGGTCGGGGGTGTCGGTCCACCTTCTTTCCCCCAAACGGCTCTGCAGAAATGCATGTGCAGCCTGCGAACCAAGAACGGACCGGAAGAAACAGAAAGACATGACTCGACCTCTATGCTAGGGGTTAGTCGCTGCCAAGCACTATCATCCCTAGCAGAGAGGGAGACTCAACCTAGCATGCATGCTACGTTCTAGGGCGCCAGCGCTTCATTTATTTATTTGTTGCTCAGGGTCTGTGCCTGGCTTTGTACAAAGGGTTACATGCCTTGCCGACAAGGCTTATAGAAAAAGTGGTCTGCTGGGAGGGGGGTCCGGCAGCCGCGCCTTACGGTAAAACTTGCAAAGATGTTCAATGTTCTAGGAGTTGCTCACTGGAATTCCATCTCCGGTCTCCAGGCGGACTGCGCCGGGCCTGGTGATCCGTATTACTCGGTAAGGGCCTTCCCACTTTGGCGTCAACTTGTTGGAATTCTTGGCGGATTGAACTCACCGAAGAACAAGGTCACCTTCCTCAAGGCTTCGGGCATGAACCTTGCGGCGATGGTAGCGCGCAAGGCTTGCTGGTAGCGAGCGGCTCGCACAATAGCCCGAAGATGATCTTCCTCAAGGAGCGTCGCATCACCTTGGCGCAACTGCTCTTGCTCAAGCTCATCATAAGCGAGCACTCGAGGTGACCCGTATATGAGTTCCGTGGGGAGAAATGCTTCTGCCCCATATACCAGGGCAAAGGGTGTCTGGCCGGTGGCTTGATTTGGCGTCGTTCTGATCGACCAAAGAACCGTCGGCAACTCATCAATCCAGCGCCTTCCACACTTGTGTAGCTTGTCAAAAGTCCTTGTCTTGAGGCCTTGCAACACCTCTGCGTTTGCCCTCTCAGCCTGGCCATTACTTCCGGGGTGAGCCACAAGCAAAACAAACCTTGCCGCCGAGGTCATGGATTTACTGCATGAAGGTGCGGCTCGTGAAATGCGTGCCGTTGTCGGTAATGACTCTGTTAGGCACACCAAAATGGCAGACTAGCTTCTTGAAGAACTTGTTGGCTGACCGTGCTGTCACTTTTCTCACTGGCTCCACTTCTGGCCACTTTGTGAACTTGTCAATTGCGACATACAAGTACTCAAAGCCCTCGACAGCACGGGGAAAGGGGCCCAGTATGTCGAGCCCCCAGACCAAAAATGGCCAGGAAAGAGGGATTGTCTGGAGAGCTTGAGCTGGTTGATGAAGCTTCTTTGAATTGAACTGGGACGTTTCACACTTGGTGACTAGGACAGTTGCATCCCGGAGGGCGGTGGGCCAGAAGAAACCTTGCCGGAACGCTTTACCGGCAAGGGCTCTTGACCCTATGTGGGAGCCACACATGCCTCCATTTATCTCTGCCAACAGCCTTAGTCCGTCCTCCCGAGGGATGCACTTCAATTTCACGCCGTTCGGTCTCCTTCTGTATAAGGCATCATCCACAAATTGGTACATGCTGGACCGACGGGCTACTTTCTCTGCCTCTTCCTGCTCGTCAGGGAGCTCCCCTATTTGGAGGAAACGGACGGTGTACCATGCCCATACTGGGGCCTGGGGCTCGATGGCAAGGACTAAAGGCTCACCTCTGGCCGTAAGAGCAGCCGCCTCTACGGTCAGGGATTGAGGCCCTGCCAGAGGTTGCTGCTCTCCGGCAAGCTTGGGGCACCCGACAACGTCCTTGCCGGCGGCTCCTGGGAGTTCGGCGGGAAAGTACTTGCCGGGGCCTGCCTTCCTTCGCTAGTTTTGCCCCGCTGACGGTTCAATGGATGGCTGAGTTAATCGAAGCACAAAGGTACCTGGTTCCACAGGCAACTTGAGGGCAGCGCGCTTCGACAGGTCGTCGACAAGGATGTTCTCTACTCGGGGAACATGCTCTTCTTGCAGACCGTCAAAACACTCTTCCAGCATCCTCACTTCATCCACATAAGCCTCCATCAGCGGGCTCTGGTAATCCTTGTTAACTTGCTTGACGACGAGCTGCAAATCACCTCTAATGATGAGCTTCCTGATTCCGAGGTCTGTCGCGATCCTGAGACCGGCAAGCAATCCCTCGTACTCTGCTATGTTGTTTGTCGACTTTTCCCGGGGGAAGTGCATCTGGACCACATACTTGAGGCACTCTCCGATGGGCGCGATGAATAGCACGCCGGCACCAGCACCTTGTAGTGAGAAAGCTCCATCAAAGTACATGATCCAGTTGCGGCACGTCTCCTTACCGGGAAGTGTGGTCTCTTGAATCTCTTCGTCGGGCGTTGCGGTCCATTCTGCTATGAACTCTGCCAAGGCTCGGCTCTTGATTGTTGAAGTGCTTTCAAACTTGAGGCCATAGCTCGACAGCTCCAACGCCCACTCCACGATCCTCCCAGTTGCATCTGGGTTGTGCAAGATCCACTGCAACGGGAGGCGGGTGACGACGGTGATCTCATGTGCTTGGAAACAGTGACGCGGCTTTCTCCAGGCCATAAGGAGACCGAAAAGTAGCTTCTACATCCCAGAATATCTTGATCTAGCCCCCTGCAAGAGGGAGCTGACAAAATAAACAGGGTGCCGCACCACCTTCTTCTTCTGTTCAACTTCGCCCATCTGTGTAGACTCTGTCTTGCCGGGGGTTCCCCCTTGCCGGCGTCAGGCCTTGCCGGGGAGAGCCCCAGCCCTCCATCCGGCGGCTCCGCTGCTTCTTCCTCAAGTTCCCTCTATGCCACTAGCGCAGCGCTGACCACTTGATTCGTCGCCGCTAGATATAGCAGCAACGGTTCTTGTGGTTTAGGTGCGACTAGTGTTGGCATGGAGGAGAGGTACTTCTTCAAATCCTGTAGCGCTGCCTCTGCCTCCGGAGTCCATTTCACTGGACCCACCTTTTTCCAAATTTTGAAAAAGGGGAGGGCGCGCTCAGCAGATTTGGAGATGAACCTACTTAGAGCAGCAATGCAGCCGGCGAGCCTGCGGACGTCTTTGACCCGTCTCGGTGCCTCAATCTGCTCAATCGCTTTGATCTTGTCGGGATTTGCTTCGATCCCGCACTGAGACACAAAGAACCCAAGAATTTTGCCGGACGGGACACCGAACACACACTTCTCTGGGTTGAGCTTGAGGTTGATCTTGCGCAGATTTGCAAATGTTTCTTCCAGATCTTGCACGAGCGTAGCCTTGTCCTTGGTTTTGACCACTATATCATCCATGTAGGCTTCCATATTTTTGTGCAGCTGGGGCTCAAAACCAGTTTGGACCGCTCGGGCAAACATCGAACCAGCGCTTTTCAACCTGAAAGGCATTCGTACAAAACAGTACGTACCACATGGGGTGATGAACGCGGTCTTTTCTTCGTCTTCCTTCATCATGAAGATCTGATGGTATCCTGAATAGGCTTCAAGGAATGACAGCAGGTCACACCCGGCAGTGGAGTCCACTATTTGGTCAATGCACGGCAAAGGGAAAGGATCCTTTAGACACGCCTTATTGATGTCTGTGTAATCAATACACAGCCCCCACTTCCCATTTGCTTTACGCACCACCATTGGATTGGCCAACCACGTGGGGTGGAGCACTCCTCTGACCAAGCCTGCCGCCTCCAACTTCCTGATCTCTTCGACGATGACTCCTGTTGTTCCAAAGCTTGCTTCCTGACCTTCTGCTTGACGGGCCGTGCATGAGGACAAACAGCAAGATGGTGCTCAATCACCTCCCTAGGAACGCTGGGGATGTCGGATGCTTGCCATGCAAACACGTCGACATTCGCCCGCAGGAAGGCGATGAGCGTGCTTTCCTATTTGTTGTCAAGGGTGGAGCTTATAGTAAAAGCTCTGCCCGTGCTGTCCTCCTTGATGGGAACCTTCTTGGTCTCTGGTGGTGCTGCCTTGGATTTCTTGCTCTTGCCGGTGGAGCTCTCTGCCACATCCTCAACGGGAGCACTGCACTCCGAAGAGGCACGCTTGCCGGACTGGGTGCTGGAGGTCTTGCCGGTCTTCTTCCTTCCTGGGGCTCCAGCGGTAGGAGCAAGTTCCTTGGCGGCAGTCGCTGCAACTGCCTCCCGGTAGAGTTGGTCGGCGCAGATGAGCGCGTCTTTCTTGTCGGAGGGAACGGTGATGATGGTCAGCGGCCCGGGCATCTTCAACGTGTTGTAGGCGTAATGTGACGCTGCCATAAAGTTAGCCGTCGCTGGGCGGCCAAGGATCCCATTGTAGGGCAAGGGGATCTCGGTGACATAAAAAATGATCTTCTCCATCCTATAGTTCAGCTCGCCCCCGAATGTAACGGGCAACGTGATTTTACCTTTTGGCTGACTCCTCCCCGGGTTGACCACTTGGAACGTGCCCGTCTCCTTGAGGTCTCCATCAGGGATTTGCAGCCTCTTGATCACGGCAGGCGAGATCAGGTTTAGTCCGGCCCCACCATCAACTAGCACTTTTGTTGCCTTGAGGTTGCGTATTGTTGGCGAAACCAACAACGGCAAACACCCGACCGCAGTTGTGCGATCAGGGTGGTTCTTGGTGTCAAAAATGATAGGGGTGCTGGACCACTTCAGTAGCTTCTAGGCATCGAACGATGGCTCTGCCGCAGTGATCTCACGCGCCCACTGCTTCAGTTGGCGGTGAGAGGTGTGCAGCGAGGCACCACCGTCGACGCACATGGCCTCCGTGGCTTTCTGGAACTCGTGCTCGCCAGACTCGTCGTCCTCATCATGATCATCATCTTCCTCCTTCTTGTCACGGCCCCGAGCGGGCCTCTCTTGTTGATTATCTTTGCCGCGGCGACCTCCTTGGCCACCACGCTTCTTGCTGGACCGTTCGGCACCATCCTGACCCTTCTCCTTGTCCCGCCTTTCATATTCAGCTTTCTGCTTTTCTGCAAGCAGCTCAACCTGTCGGCAGTTCTGGAGGTCATGGCCCTTGGTGCGATGGATCTGGCAGTACTGCTTGTCGGAGCCTCCTGGCTTGTCGGCAGCCGCCAAGGCCCGGCAGGCGGCGCACCCGGCAACTTCCTTGCCGGGGTCGTCCGCCTTGGCCTTCTTGGCGGCGCCGGGATCGCCGGATCCCTCAACAGCAAGCACGGTCTTGCCCTTACGCTTCCTGTTGCAGCGTCGACCCTTCTTTGCCGGGGCGGCGTCGTCTTCGTCTGTGGAGTCGGTTTCCGCACCAGCGTCCTCGCCGGGGTACTTCCTTCCTTCTTCAAGCCGAGCACATCTATCAGCCAGAACGTAGAGTTCGGCTACATCCTTAACCTTGTTCATCGCCAGCTCTTCATGCATCTTGTGATTGCGTACATTCTGATGGAATGCACTGATGACAGCGGCAGGGTGGACATCTGGGATGGTGTACTGTACACGGCTGAACCTTTGTATGTATTTGTGCAGGGTGTCACCGTCCTTCTGGGGGATGACATGCAAATCACTTGCCTAGCCAGGAGCTTGGTGGCCTCCGGTAAAGGCGCCAACAAACTCATGGCACATATCCGACAAAGAAGAGATGGAACCCACTGGCGGGTGCATCAACCATGACATGACGTTGGGCTTAAGTGCCAATGGAAAGTAGTTAGCGAGCACCTTGTCGTCGCGAGCCCCGGCAGCTTGCATCGCGATGGTGTAGACGCTGAGGAACTCCGACGGGTGAGTCTTGCCGTTGTACTTTTCCCCAACATCAGGCTTGAACGTGCGGTCGGAGGGCCACTGGAACTGCTGCAGCTCACGGGTAAAGGCTGGATAACCCACCTTGTAAGGCAGGTCGCCGGAGCCCCCCGGCGCTGGGTGGTCCATAGCGGGCCCTGCACGCCGATCTGACTGATGGCGCGTTTCTCGCCGTCGCTCGATGGTGGTCCGAGCATCCTCCTGAGCTCGTTCTCGAAGAACTTGACGTTGGTCGCAGCGGGCCCGCGGGTCGGACGACGCTATGGAAACATTGTCACAGACATCGGCCCGACGAGCCGGTGGCTGCTGTTGTTGGCGTGGGGGAGGAGAGTGCACCGTGGTCGCAGCACCTCCGGTCCTCCCACCACCGGCATGCGCTGGCTCCATAGAGCGCCGGCACGAGGGTCCTGCCGGTCGCGGTTTGTCCTTGTTGGCGAAACTGACGAGGCTCCGAATGGTGTCTATCCACTTGTCGAGCTTCTTCGCAGCAGGAGGGAAGTCGAGGAGCAGCTGCACGCGTGCCAGCGCTTCTGCTGGCATGGGAGGTGGCGAAAGCTACATGGACCATGATGCACTTCAATTTCTAACCACGTTAGAAGGAGCTCCATCACTGTCTCGCGGTCGCGCGCCGCTCCTGCATGCGTCCTGGTGTGCGCGCCGGCCCGAGGCGTCCTGAGAATGACGCAAAGGGCTCTTCCCGCGGCGGTGCCCAGGGGCACCAACGTCGCGATGTTGCTCATCACGTGCAGCCTGGGAAGGTCACGGGACGGGTGATGGCTGGGGTGTCATAGAGGCTGCCGCGCCGGACGTGGGCAGCACGGCCCCGCCACTGGACGCAACGGCGCGTGGCTCGTCGTCTTGGGCCCGTACGACACTGATTGCCTGGCTCCAATTGCCAGAGTGTCATGGATGCTCGCGGGCCACGCCTCCGGCACCACCTGTGGCCACCCCGTCGCCAGCCTGCGGTGGCGCGGACGGGCCGGCTCCGGACGACCCGATCACTGTGATCCCCTTCTTCTTGGGGGCCATGGCAATGACGAAGTTGGTGTGTTGGCTTCAAAAACCAGATTCTCACGGCTTGCACCCCCTACATGGCGCGCCAAAGATGTCGGGGAAACGACACCTATGGGATCACAGGGAATACCTACTACGGTTGGCAGGGCGCGGGGCTGTGGAAAGAGTGGGTTTAGAAGATCAACACTGGGGAGTTTTATCCAGGTTTGGGCCGCAAACGATTCATAATACCCTAATCCTGCTTTGGCGTATATTTGGTGTTCTTGAGTTCTCGAACTAGCTGCGGTGCATGCCTAGTCTAAAAAGTCTGAATCCTCTCTCAGGACGCCTCGGGCCTCCTTTTATAGTCAAAGGGGTCGCCAAAGTGGCATACAGGAGGTGGAAAGTATGTACAGTGTACGAGTCTATCGCCTAGCACCGTAGGACAAAACGCATTTAATGCGCTGCCGACGTGCCCTCTCACTTTATCGGGGACGGCAAGGAAGCCCGTCTCGTCCGTCGCCGCCTCGCCTCGCTTCGATGCGCGTCTAGGCCGTCGAGGCATGCAGCGCCACGCTGGCTGGCTGGCTGCTGTGATGGTGCGGTGACAGGGTCTTCATGAAGATCTGTATGCCACCACGCAGGTGCTTTCCTGGTTGGCCTACAAGCTGCATGCTGCTACGTAGGTGCGTGCCTAGTTGGCAGGCTGGCTGCTACGTCGGAACGGCCATGGGGCAGCAGAACCTTGGTAAGTGCGGTCCTGGTGGTGGCCCCGCAGATGTCCCCGGGAAGGGTCTTGCCCGGACCCTGCGTGCGTCCCCAGCAAGGGTCTTGCCGGGGGCCTTCGTCTTCTGGTTCTTATCTAGTCTTGCAGGCTTCTGGTCTTCACAAAGATCTGCATGCCACCATGCAGGCGCCTCCCGAGCCTTGTTCCAATGTTGTCGATGCTGTTGGAATTCTTAGGCCCAAGGGTGGCGGCCTTGCTGGTGTTGGGCAAGTTGCTCCGGCAAGGCTCATGCTGGGGCTACGCAGGCCTCCCCAGCAAGCGTGTTGCTGGGGGAGACCCACCTTGCTCCCTTGCTCTTCGCGCCTCTGGCCTAAGTGCTGCTCTGGTAGTCTTGTTCTTGGCTTCCTCGGCCCCCGCCAAGCGGGGCTGCAGGTGCGGCTACAACTGTCCGCGCACAAGTAAAGGGTTATAGAAGGCCCCTACTTTTCTACACAGACAGGAGTGCAGGAAGAAGAGGAAGAGCTTTGAGCAAGAGGGCACCTTCCAGTCGAGCGCCCACTAGTACGCGTCGGTGCTATACAAACGGTTTTTAACCCCTTTCCGCGACAGCATTTGTAACCGTCGCCAAGTGAGTGTGGGAGATAGGAGGTCCTTCCCACACGACCCAGAAATCGTTGGGGATAGGCCCTCCTGGGAAACAGGCTGGGGCCATGTGCGATCGGGAGAGGCATCGAAACCCAATCATTTCCGTTCGTATGTACATCCCACACGATGAATCCCAGAAAAAACATTTCCGTTCGTATGTATATCACACACAGTCAATCCAAGGAATGAGTTTCCGTTCTTATGTACACCCCACACAGTCAATGCAGGGAAAACGTTTCCGTTCGTATGTACATCCCACACAGTTTTATGTAAGGGAGAGGATTGCTCTTCACCCGGAGATTTTTAAACTTAGGCAAGTGCGAGACTGCAGCTAAGCCCCGAGTGAGAGGGTTGCTTTTCACTCGGTGGGATTTTTAAAACTTAGGCGAGTACGGAACTGCAGCTAAGCCCCCGAGTGAGAGGGTTGCTCTTCACTCGGTAGGATTTTTAAAACTTAGGCAAGTACGGAACTGCAGCTAAGCCCCCGAGTGAGAGGGTTGATATTCACTTGGTAGGATTTTTAAAACTTAGGCGAGTACAGAAGTGCAGCTAAGCCTCCGAGTGAGAGGCTTGCTCTTCACTCGGTAGGTTTTTTAAAGCATAGGCGAGTATAGAACTGCAGCTATGCCTCCGTGTGAGAGGATTGCTCTTAACTCGGTAGGATTTTTAAAACTTACGCGAGTTCGGAACTGCAGCTAAGCCTTCGAGTGAGAGGGTTGCTCTTCACTCGGTAGGATTTTTAAAACTTAGGCGAGTACGGAACTGCAGCTAAGCGCCCGACTAAGAGGGTTGATCTTCACTCGTTAGGATTTTTTAAAACTTACGTGAGTACGGAACTGCAGCTAAGCCTCTGAGTGAGAGGGTTGCTCTTCACTCGGTAGGATTTTTAAAACTTAGGCGAGCACGGAACTGCAGCTAAGCCCCCGAGTGAGAGGGTTGCTCTTCACTCGGTAGGATTTTTTAAAACTTAGGCGAGTACGGAACTGCAGCTAAGCCTCCGAGGGAGAGGGTTGCTCTTCACTTGGTAGGGTTTTTTAAAACTTAGGCGAGTACAGAACTCCAGCTAAGCCCCCGAGTGAGAGGGTTGCTCTTCACTCGGTAGGATTTTTTAAAACTTAGGCGAGTACGGAACTGCAGCTAAGCCTCCGAGTGAGAGGGTTGCTCTTCCCTCGGTAGGATTTTTAAAACTTAGGCGGGTACGGAACTGCAGCTAAGCCTCCGAGTGAGAGGGTTGCTCTTCACTCGGTAGAATTTTTAAAGCTTAGGCGAGTACGGAACAACAGCTAAGCCCCCGAGTGAGAGGGTTGCTCTTCACTCGGTAGGATTTTTTAAAACTTAGGCGAGTACGGAACTGCAGCTAAGCCTTCGAGTGAGAGGGTTGCTCTTCACTCGGTAGAATTTTTAAAAATTAGGCGAGTTCGGAACTGCAGCTAAGCCTCCGAGTGAGAGGGTTGCTCTTCACTCGGTAGGATTTTTAAAGCTTAGGCGAGTATGGAACTGCAGCTATGCCTCCGAGTGAGAGGGTTGCTCTTCACTCGGTAGGATTTTTAAAACTTAGGCGAGTACGGAACTGCAGCTAAGCCCCCGAGTGAGAGGGTTGCTCTTCACACGTTAGGATTTTTTAAAACTTAGGTGAGTACGGAACTGCAGCTAAGCCTCTGAGTGAGAGGGTTGCTCTTCACTCTGTAGGATTTTTAAAACTTAGGCGAGTACGGAACTGCAGCTAAGCCCCCGAGTGAGGGGGTTGCTCTTCACTGGGTAGGATTTTTTTAAACTTAGGCGAGTACGGAACTGCAGCTAAGCCTCCGAGTGAGAGGGTTGCTCTTCACTTGGTAGGATTTTTTAAAACATAGGCGAGTACAGAACTGCAGCTAAGCCCCCGAGTGAGAGGGTTGCTCTTCACTCGGTAGGATTTTTTAAAACTTAGGCGAGTACGGAACTGCAGCTAAGCCTCCGAGTGAGAGGGTTGCTCTTCCCTCGGTAGGATTTTTAAAATTTAGGCGAGTACGGAACTGCAGCTAAGCCTCCGAGTGAGAGGGTTGCTCTTGACTCGGTAGGATTTTTAAAGCTTAGGCGAGTACGGAACAACAGCTAAGCCCCCGAGTGAGAGGGTTGCTCTTCACTCGGTAGGATTTTTTAAAACTTAGGCAAGTACGGAACTGCAGCTAAGCCTTCGAGTGAGAGGGTTGCTCTTCACTCGGTAGGATTTTTAAAACTTAGGCGAGTTCAGAACTGCAGCTAAGCCTCCGAGTGAGAGGGTTGTTCTTCACTCGGTAGGATTTTTAAAGCTTAGGTGAGTACGGAACTGCAGCTATGCCTCTGAGTGAGAGGGTTGCTCTTCACTCGGTAGGATTTTTAAAACTTAGGCGACTACGGAACTGCAGCTAAGCCCCCGAGTAAGAGGGTTGCTCTTCACACGTTAGGATTTTTGAAAACTTAGGTGAGTACGGAACTGCAGCTAAGCCTCTGAGTGAGAGGGTTGCTCTTCACTCGGTAGGATTTTTAAAACTTAGGTGAGTACGGAACTGCAGCTAAGCCCCCGAGTGAGAGGGTTGCTCTTCACTGGGTAGGATTTTTTAAAACTTAGGCGAGTACGGAACTGCAGCTAAGCCTCCGAGTGAGAGGGTTGCTCTTCACTTGGTAGGATTCTTTAAAATTTAGGCGAGTACAGAACTGCAGCTAAGCCCCCGAGTGAGAGGGTTGCTCTTCACTCGGTAGGATTTTTTAAAACTTAGGCGAGTACGGAACTGCAGCTAAGCCTCCGAGTGAGAGGGTTGCTCTTCCCTCGGTAGGATTTTTTAAAACTTAGGCGAGTACGGAACTGCAGCTAAGCCTCCGAGTGAGAGGGTTGCTCTTCCCTCGGTAGGATTTTTAAAACTTAGGCGAGTACGGAACTGCAGCTAAGCCTCCGAGTGAGAGGGTTGCTCTTCACTCGGTAGGATTTTTAAAGCTTAGGCGAGTACGGAACAACAGCTAAGCCCCCGAGTGAGAGGGTTGCTCTTCACTCGGTAGGATTTTTTAAAACTTAGGCGAGTACGGAACTGCAGCTAAGCCTTCGAGTGAGAGGGTTGCTCTTCACTTGGTAGAATTTTTAAAAACTAGGCGAGTTCAGAACTGTAGCTAAGCCTCCGAGTGAGAGGGTTGCTCTTCACTCGGTAGGAATTTTAAAGCTTAGGCGAGTATGGAACTGCAGCTATGCCTCCGAGTGAGAGGGTTGCTCTTCACTCGGTAGGATTTTTAAAACTTAGGCGAGTACGGAACTGCAACTAAGCCCCCGAGTGAGAGGGTTGCTCTTCACACGTTAGGATTTTTTAAAACTTAGGTGAGTACGGAACTGCAGCTAAGCCTCTGAGTGAGAGGGTTGCTCTTCACTCTGTAGGATTTTTAAAACATAGGCGAGTACAGAACTGCAGCTAAGCCCCCGAGTGAGGGGGTTGCTCTTCACTGGGTAGGATTTTTTTAAACTTAGGCGAGTACGGAACTGCAGCTAAGCCTCCGAGTGAGAGGGTTGCTCTTCACTTGGTAGGATTTTTTAAAACATAGGCGAGTACAGAACTGCAGCTAAGCCCCCGAGTGAGAGGGTTGCTCTTCACTCGGTAGGATTTTTTAAAACTTAGGCGAGTACGGAACTGCAGCTAAGCCTCCGAGTGAGAGGGTTGCTCTTCCCTCGGTAGGATTTTTAAAATTTAGGCGAGTACGGAACTGCAGCTAAGCCTCCGAGTGAGAGGGTTGCTCTTCACTCGGTAGGATTTTTAAAGCTTAGGCGGGTTCAGAACTGCAGCTAAGCCTCCGAGTGAGAGGGTTGCTCTTCACTCGGTAGGATTTTTAAAGCTTAGGCGAGTACGGAACAGCAGCTATGCCTCCGAGTGAGAGGGTTGCTCTTCACTCGGTAGGATTTTTAAAACATAGGCGACTACGGAACTGCAGCTAAGCCCCCGAGTAAGAGGGTTGCTCTTCACATGTTAGGATTTTTGAAAACTTAGGTGAGTACGGAACTGCAGCTAAGCCTCTGAGTGAGAGGGTTGCTCTTCACTCGGTAGGATTTTTAAAACTTAGGTGAGTACGGAACTGCAGCTAAGCCCCCGAGTGAGAGGGTTGCTCTTCACTTGGTAGGATTTTTTAAAACTTAGGCGAGTACGGAACTGCAGCTAAGCCCCCGAGTGAGAGGGTTGCTCTTCACACGTTAGGATTTTTTAAAACTTAGGTGAGTACGGAACTGCAGCTAAGCCTCTGAGTGAGAGGGTTGCTCTACACTCTGTAGGATTTTTAAAACTTAGGCGAGTACGGAACTGCAGCTAAGCCCCCGAGTGAGAGGGTTGCTCTTCACTGGGTAGGATTTTTTTAAACTTAGGCGAGTACGGAACTGCAGCTAAGCCTCCGAGTGAGAGGGTTGCTCTTCACTTGGTAGGATTTTTTAAAACATAGGCGAGTACAGAACTGCAGCTAAGCCCCCGAGTGAGAGGGTTGCACTTCACTCGGTAGGATTTTTTAAAACTTAGGCGAGTACGGAACTGCAGCTAAGCCTCCGAGTGAGAGGGCTGCTCTTCCCTCGATAGGATTTTTAAAATTTAGGCGAGTACGGAACTGCAGCTAAGCCTCCGAGTGAGAGGGTTGCTCTTCACTCGGTAGGATTTTTAAAGCTTAGGCGAGTACGGAACAACAGCTAAGCCCCCGAGTGAGAGGGTTGCTCTTCACTCGGTAGGATTTTTTAAAACTTAGGCAAGTACAGAACTGCAGCTAAGCCTTCGAGTGAGAGGGTTGCTCGTCACTCGGTAGGATTTTTAAAACTTAGGCGAGTTCAGAACTGCAGCTAAGCCTCCGAGTGAGAGGGTTGTTCTTCACTCGGTAGGATTTTTAAAGCTTAGGCGAGTACGGAACTGCAGCTATGCCTCCGAGTGAGAGGGTTGCTCTTCACTCGGTAGGATTTTTAAAACTTAGGCGACTACGGAACTGCAGCTAAGCCCCCGAGTAAGAGGGTTGCTCTTCACACGTTAGGATTTTTGAAAACTTAGGTGAGTACGGAACTGCAGCTAAGCCTCTGAGTGAGAGGGTTGCTCTTCACTCGGTAGGATTTTTAAAACATAGGTGAGTACGGAACTGCAGCTAAGCCCCCGAGTGAGAGGGTTGCTCTTCACTGGGTAGGATTTTTTAAAACATAGGCGAGTACGGATTTGCAGCTAAGCCTCCGAGTGAGAGGGTTGCTCTTCACTTGGTAGGATTTTTTAAAACTTAGGCGAGTACAGAACTGCAGCTAAGCCCCCGAGTGAGAGGGTTGCTCTTCACTCGGTAGGATTTTTTAAAACTTAGGCGAGTACGGAACTGCAGCTAAGCCTCCGAGTGAGAGGGTTGCTCTTCCCTCGGTAAGATTTTTTAAAACTTAGGCGAGTACGGAACTGCAGCTAAGCCTCCGAGTGAGAGGGTTGCTCTTCCCTCGGTAGGATTTTTAAAACTTAGGCGAGTACGGAACTGCAGCTAAGCCTCCGAGTGAGAGGGTTGCTCTTCACTCGGTAGGATTTTTAAAGCTTAGGCGAGTACGGAATAACAGCTAAGCCCCCGAGTGAGAGGGTTGCTCTTCACTCGGTAGGATTTTTTAAAACTTAGGCGAGTACGGAACTGCAGCTAAGCCTTCGAGTGAGAGGGTTGCTCTTCACTTGGTAGAATTTTTAAAAACTAGGCGAGTTCGGAACTGCAGCTAAGCCTCCGAGTGAGAGGGTTGCTCTTCACTCGGTAGGATTTTTAAAGCTTAGGCGAGTATGGAACTGCAGCTATGCCTCCGAGTGAGAGGGTTGCTCTTCACTCGGTAGGATTTTTAAAACTTAGGCGAGTACGGAACTGCAGCTAAGCCCCCGAGTGAGAGGGTTGCTCTTCACACGTTAGGATTTTTTAAAACTTAGGTGAGTACGGAACTGCAGCTAAGACTCTGAGTGAGAGGGTTGCTCTTCACTCTGTAGGATTTTAAAAACTTAGGCGAGTACGGAACTGCAGCTAAGCCGCCGAGTGAGGGGGTTGCTCTTCACTGGGTAGGATTTTTTTAAACTTAGGCGAGTACGGAACTGCAGCTAAGCCTCCGAGTGAGAGGGTTGCTCTTCACTTGGTAGGATTTTTTAAAACATAGGCGAGTACAGAACTGCAGCTAAGCCCCCGAGTGAGAGGGTTGCTCTTCACTCGGTAGGATTTTTTAAAACTTAGGCGAGTACGGAACTGCAGCTAAGCCTCCGAGTGAGAGGGTTGCTCTTCCCTCGGTAGGATTTTTAAAATTTAGGCGAGTACGGAACTGCAGCTAAGCCTCCGAGTGAGAGGGTTGCTCTTGACTCGGTAGGATTTTTAAAGCTTAGGCGAGTACGGAACAACAGCTAAGCCCCCGAGTGAGAGGGTTGCTCTTCACTCGGTAGGATTTTTTAAAACTTAGGCAAGTACGGAACTGCAGCTAAGCCTTCGAGTGAGAGGGTTGCTCTTCACTCGGTAGGATTTTTAAAACTTAGGCGAGTTCAGAACTGCAGCTAAGCCTCCGAGTGAGAGGGTTGTTCTTCACTCGGTAGGATTTTTAAAGCTTAGGTGAGTACGGAACTGCAGCTATGCCTCCGAGTGAGAGGGTTGCTCTTCACTCGGTAGGATTTTTAAAACTTAGGCGACTACGGAACTGCAGCTAAGCCCCCGAGTAAGAGGGTTGCTCTTCACACGTTAGGATTTTTGAAAACTTAGGTGAGTACGGAACTGCAGCTAAGCCTCTGAGTGAGAGGGTTTCTCTTCACTCGGTAGGATTTTTAAAACTTAGGTGAGTACGGAACTGCAGCTAAGCCCCCGAGTGAGAGGGTTGCTCTTCACTGGGTAGGATTTTTTAAAACTTAGGCGAGTACGGAACTGCAGCTAAGCCTCCGAGTGAGAGGGTTGCTCTTCACTTGGTAGGATTCTTTAAAATTTAGGCGAGTACAGAACTGCAGCTAAGCCCCCGAGTGAGAGGGTTGCTCTTCACTCGGTAGGATTTTTTAAAACTTAGGCGAGTACGGAACTGCAGCTAAGCCTCCGAGTGAGAGGGTTGCTCTTCCCTCGGTAGGATTTTTTAAAACTTAGGCGAGTACGGAACTGCAGCTAAGCCTCCGAGTGAGAGGGTTGCTCTTCCCTCGGTAGGATTTTTAAAACTTAGGCGAGTACGGAACTGCAGCTAAGCCTCCGAGTGAGAGGGTTGCTCTTCACTCGGTAGGATTTTTAAAGCTTAGGCGAGTACGGAACAACAGCTAAGCCCCCGAGTGAGAGGGTTGCTCTTCACTCGGTAGGATTTTTTAAAACTTAGGCGAGTACGGAACTGCAGCTAAGCCTTCGAGTGAGAGGGTTGCTCTTCACTTGGTAGAATTTTTAAAAACTAGGAGAGTTCAGAACTGCAGCTAAGCCTCCGAGTGAGAGGGTTGCTCTTCACTCGGTAGGATTTTTAAAGCTTAGGCGAGTATGGAACTGCAGCTATGCCTCCGAGTGAGAGGGTTGCTCTTCACTCGGTAGGATTTTTAAAACTTAGGCGAGTACGGAACTGCAGCTAAGCCCCCGAGTGAGAGGGTTGCTCTTCACACGTTAGGATTTTTTAAAACTTAGGTGAGTACAGAACTGCAGCTAAGCCTCTGAGTGAGAGGGTTGCTCTTCACTCTGTAGGATTTTTAAAACATAGGCGAGTACAGAACTGCAGCTAAGCCCCCGAGTGAGGGGGTTGCTCTTCAGTGGGTAGGATTTTTTTAAACTTAGGCGAGTACGGAACTGCAGCTAAGCCTCCGAGTGAGAGGGTTGCTCTTCACTTGGTAGGATTTTTGAAAACATAGGCGAGTACAGAACTGCAGCTAAGCCCCCGAGTGAGAGGGTTGCTCTTCACTCGGTAGGATTTTTTAAAACTTAGGCGAGTACGGAACTGCAGCTAAGCCTCCGAGTGAGAGGGTTGCTCTTCCCTCGGTAGGATTTTTAAAATTTAGGCGAGTACGGAACTGCAGCTAAGCTTCCGAGTGAGAGGGTTGCTCTTCACTCGGTAGGATTTTTAAAGCTTAGGCGAGTACGGAACAACAGCTAAGCCCCCGAGTGAGAGGGTTGCTCTTCACTCGGTAGGATTTTTAAAACTTAGGCGAGTTCAGAACTGCAGCTAAGCCTCCGAGTGAGAGGGTTGCTCTTCACTCGGTAGGTTTTTTAAAGCTTAGGCGAGTACGGAACTGCAGCTATGCCTCCGAGTGAGAGGGTTGCTCTTCACTCGGTAGGATTTTTAAAACTTAGGCGAGTTCAGAACTGCAGCTAAGCCTCCGAGTGAGAGGGTTGCTCTTCACTCGGTAGGTTTTTTAAAGCTTAGGCGAGTACGGAACTGCAGCTATGCCTCCGAGTGAGAGGGTTGCTCTTCACTCGGTAGGATTTTTAAAACATAGGCGACTACGGAACTGCAGCTAAGCCCCCGAGTAAGAGGGTTGCTCTTCACACGTTAGGATTTTTGAAAACTTAGGTGAGTACGGAACTGCAGCTAAGCCTCTGAGTGAGAGGGTTGCTCTTCACTCGGTAGGATTTTTAAAACTTAGGTGAGTACGGAACTGCAGCTAAGCCCCCGAGTGAGAGGGTTGCTCTTCACTGGGTAGGATTTTTTAAAACTTAGGCGAGTACGGAACTGCAGCTAAGCCTCCGAGTGAGAGGGTTGCTCTTCCCTCGGTAGGATTTTTAAAACTTAGGCGAGTACGGAACTGCAGCAAAGCCTCCGAGTGAGAGGGTTGCTCTTCACTTGGTAGGATTTTTAAAGCTTTGGCGAGTACGGAACAACAACTAAGCCCCCGAGTGAGAGGGTTGCTCTTCACTCAGTAGGATTTTTTAAAACTTAGGCGAGTACGGAACTGCAGCTAAGCCTTCGAGTGAGAGGGTTGCTCTTCACTCGGTAGGATTTTTAAAACTTAGGCGAGTTCGGAACTGCAGCTAAGCCTCCGAGTGAGAGGGTTGCTCTTCACTCGGTAGGATTTTTAAAGCTTAGGCGAATACAGAACTGCAGCTATGCCTCCGAGTGAGAGGGTTGCTCTTCACTCGGTAGGATTTTAAAAACTTAGGCGAGTATGGAACTGCAGCTAACCCCCCGAGTGAGAGGGTTTTTCTTCACTCGTTATGATTTTTTAAAACTTAGGTGAGTACGGAACTGCAGCTAAGCCTCTGAGTGAGAGGGTTGCTCTTCACTCGGTAGGATTTTAAAACTTAGGCGAGTACGAAACTGTAGCTAAGCCCCCGAGTGAGAGGGTTGCTCTTCACTGGGTAGGATTTTTTAAAACTTAGGCGAGTACGGAACTGCAGCTAAGCCTCCGAGTGAGAGGGTTGCTCTTCACTTCGTAGGATTTTTTAAAACTTAGGCGAGTACAGAACTGCAGCTAAGCCCCCGAGTGAGAGGGTTGCTCTTCACTGGGTAGGATTTTATTAAACTTAGGCGAGTACGGAACTGCAGCTAAGCCTCCGAGTGAGAGGGTTGCTCTTCACTTGGTAGGATTTTTTAAAACATAGGCGAGTACAGAACTGCAGCTAAGCCCCCGAGTGAGAGGGTTGCACTTCACTCGGTAGGATTTTTTAAAACTTAGGCGAGTACGGAACTGCAGCTAAGCCTCCGAGTGAGAGGGTTGCTCTTCCCTCGATAGGATTTTTCAAACTTAGGCGAGTACGGAACTGCAGCTAAGCCTCCGAGTGAGAGGGTTGCTCTTCACTCGGTAGGATTTTTAAAGCTTAGGCGAGTACGGAACAACAGCTAAGCCCCCGAGTGAGAGGGTTGCTCTTCACTCGGTAGGATTTTTTAAAACTTAGGCAAGTACGAAACTGCAGCTAAGCCTTCGAGTGAGAGGGTTGCTCGTCACTCGGTAGGATTTTTAAAACTTAGGCGAGTTCAGAACTGCAGCTAAGCCTCCGAGTGAGAGGGTTGCTCTTCACTCGGTAGGATTTTTAAAGCTTAGGCGAGTACGGAACTGCAGCTATGCCTCCGAGTGAGAGGGTTGCTCTTCACTCGGTAGGATTTTTAAAACTTAGGGGACTACGGAACTGCAGCTAAGCCCCCGAGTAAGAGGGTTGCTCTTCACACGTTAGGATTTTTGAAAACTTAGGTGAGTACGGAACTGCAGCTAAGCCTCTGAGTGAGAGGGTTGCTCTTCACTCTGTAGGATTTTTAAAACTTAGGCGAGTACGGAACTGCAGCTAAGCCCCCGAGTGAGGGGGTTGCTCTTCACTGGGTAGGATTTTTTTAAACTTAGGCGAGTACGGAACTGCAGCTAAGCCTCCGAGTGAGAGGGTTGCTCTTCACTTGGTAGGATTTTTAAAAACATAGGCGAGTACAGAACTGCAGCTAAGCCCCCGAGTGAGAGGGTTGCTCTTCACTCGGTAGGATTTTTTAAAACTTAGGCGAGTACGGAACTGCAGCTAAGCCTCCGAGTGAGAGGGTTGCTCTTCCCTCGGTAGGATTTTTAAAATTTAGGCGAGTACGGAACTGCAGCTAAGCCTCCGAGTGAGAGGGTTGCTCCTCACTCGGTAGGATTTTTAAAGATTAGGCGAGTACGGAATAACAGCTAAGCCCCCGAGTGAGAGGGTTGCTCTTCACTCGGTAGGATTTTTAAAACTTAGGCGAGTTCAGAACTACAGCTAAGCCTCCGAGTGAGAGGGTTGCTCTTCACTCGGTAGGATTTTTAAAGCTTAGGCGATTACGGAACTGCAGCTAAGCCTCCGAGTGAGAGGGTTGCTCTTCACTCGGTAGGATTTTTAAAACATAGGCGACTACGGAACTGCAGCTAAGCCCCCGAGTAAGAGGGTTGCTTTTCACACGTTAGGATTTTTGAAAACTTAGGTGAGTACGGAACTGCAGCTAAGCCTCTGAGTGAGAGGGTTGCTCTTCACTCGGTAGGATTTTTAAAACTTTGGTGAGTACGGAACTGCAGCTAAGCCCCCGAGTGAGAGGGTTGCTCTTCACTGGGTAGGATTTTTTAAAACTTAGGCGAGTACGGAACTGCAGCTAAGCCTCCGAGTGAGAGGGTTGCTCTTCACTTGGTAGGATTTTTTAAAACTTAGGCGAGTACAGAACTGCAGCTAAGCCCCCGAGTGAGAGGGTTGCTCTTCACTCAGTAGGATTTTTTAAAACTTAGGCGAGTACGGAACTGCAGCTAAGCCTCCGAGTGAGAGGGTTGCTCTTCACTGGGTAGGATTTTATTAAACTTAGGCGAGTACGGAACTGCAGCTAAGCCTCCGAGTGAGAGGGTTGCTCTTCACTTGGTAGGATTTTTTAAAACATAGGCGAGTACAGAACTGCAGCTAAGCCTCCGAGTGAGAGGGTTGCTCTTCACTCGGTAGGATTTTAAAACTTAGGCGAGTACGAAACTGTAGCTAAGCCCCCGAGTGAGAGGGTTGCTCTTCACTGGGTAGGATTTTTTAAAACTTAGGCGAGTACGGAACTGCAGCTAAGCCTCCGAGTGAGAGGGTTGCTCTTCACTTCGTAGGATTTTTTAAAACTTAGGCGAGTACAGAACTGCAGCTAAGCCCCCGAGTGAGAGGGTTGCTCTTCACTGGGTAGGATTTTATTAAACTTAGGCGAGTACGGAACTGCAGCTAAGCCTCCGAGTGAGAGGGTTGCTCTTCACTTGGTAGGATTTTTTAAAACATAGGCGAGTACAGAACTGCAGCTAAGCCTCCGAGTGAGAGGGTTGCTCCTCACTCGGTAGGATTTTTAAAGATTAGGCGAGTACGGAATAACAGCTAAGCCCCCGAGTGAGAGGGTTGCTCTTCACTCGGTAGGATTTTTAAAACTTAGGCGAGTTCAGAACTACAGCTAAGCCTCCGAGTGAGAGGGTTGCTCTTCACTCGGTAGGATTTTTAAAGCTTAGGCGAGTACGGAACTGCAGCTAAGCCTCCGAGTGAGAGGGTTGCTCTTGACTCGGTAGGATTTTTAAAACATAGGCGACTACGGAACTGCAGCTAAGCCCCCGAGTAAGAGGGTTGCTTTTCACACGTTAGGATTTTTGAAAACTTAGGTGAGTACGGAACTGCAGCTAAGCCTCTGAGTGAGAGGGTTGCTCTTCACTCGGTAGGATTTTTAAAACTTTGGTGAGTACGGAACTGCAGCTAAGCCCCCGAGTGAGAGGGTTGCTCTTCACTGGGTAGGATTTTTTAAAACTTAGGCGAGTACGGAACTGCAGCTAAGCCTCCGAGTGAGAGGGTTGCTCTTCACTTGGTAGGATTTTTTAAAACTTAGGCGAGTACAGAACTGCAGCTAAGCCCCCGAGTGAGAGGGTTGCTCTTCACTCAGTAGGATTTTTTAAAACTTAGGCGAGTACGGAACTGCAGCTAAGCCTCCGAGTGAGAGGGTTGCTCTTCCCTCGGTAGGATTTTTAAAACTTAGGCGAGTACGGAACTGCAGCAAAGCCTCCGAGTGAGAGGGTTGCTCTTCACTCGGTAGGATTTTTAAAGCTTAGGCGAGTACGGAACAACAACTAAGCCCCCGAGTGAGAGGGTTGCTCTTCACTCAGTAGGATTTTTTAAAACTTAGGCGAGTACGGAACTGCAGCTAAGCCTTCGAGTGAGAGGGTTGCTCTTCACTCGGTAGGATTTTTAAAACTTAGGCGAGTTCGGAACTGCAGCTAAGCCTCCGAGTGAGAGGGTTGCTCTTCACTCGGTAGGATTTTTAAAGCTTAGGCGAGTACGGAACTGCAGCTATGCCTCCGAGTGAGAGGGTTGCTCTTCACTCGGTAGGATTTTAAAAACTTAGGCGAGTATGGAACTGCAGCTAAGCCCCCGAGTGAGAGGGTTTTTCTTCACTCGTTAGGATTTTTTAAAACTTAGGTGAGTACGGAACTGCAGTTAAGCCTCTGAGTGAGAGGGTTGCTCTTCACTCGGTAGGATTTTTAAAACTTAGGCGAGTACGAAACTGTAGCTAAGCCCCCGAGTGAGAGGGTTGCTCTTCACTGGGTAGGATTTTTTAAAACTTAGGCGAGTACGGAACTGCAGCTAAGCCTCCGAGTGAGAGGGTTGCTCTTCACTTCGTAGGATTTTTTAAAACTTAGGCGAGTACAGAATTGCAGCTAAGCCCCCGAGTGAGAGGGTTGCTCTTCACTCGGTAGGATTTTTTAAAACTTAGGCGAGTATGAAACTGCAGCTAAGCCTCCGAGTGAGAGGGTTGCTCTTCCCTCGGTAGGATTTTTAAAACTTAGGCGAGTACGGAACTGCAGCTAAGCCTCCGAGTGAGAGGGTTGCTCTTCACTCGGTAGGATTTTTAAAGCTTAGGCGAGTACGGAACAACAGCTAAGCCCCCGAGTGAGAGGGTTGCTCTTCACTCGGTAGGATTTTTTAAAACTTAGGCGAGTACGGAACTGCAGCTAAGCCTTCGAGTGAGAGGGTTGCTCTTCACTCGGTAGGATTTTTAAAACTTAGGCGAGTATGGAACTGCAGCTAAGCCTCCGAGTGAGAGGGTTGCTCTTCACTCGGTAGGATTTTTAAAGCTTAGGCGAGTACGGAACTGCAGCTAAGCCCCCCGAGTGAGAGGGAGGCTCTTCACTCGGTAGGATTTTTTTTATACTTAGGCGAATCGGGTTCGCAGCTAAGCCACCCGCTGGGGTTTTTTTGAACACATGTGTATGTAACAACAATCATTTAGGAGACTGTAAAACTGCGTCTTTGATAAACAAACTGAAAGGTACTTCTTATTACATTTCATCGGTCTGAATGCTTAAGTATAAAAATGGTGGAGCAGCTCCGCATTCCAAGCGCGTGGCTCATCTTTCTTGTGTTCCATTGTGGAGCACTTGGGTGATGATGAAGGGACCTTCCCAAGCACGAGCAACCTTGTGAGGCCGTTGCTGATCCACTCGGAGCACAGGTCTCCCTCCTGAAATGCTCGACCTCTCACATTTCTGGCATGGAATCGAGGGAGGTCTTGCTAATAAATGGTCGACCGGATCAAGGCCATCTCTCTTTCTTCTTCCAGAAGGTCAACAGCATCTTGCTGAGCTTGTTCTGCTTCATCTTCTGAGAAAAGTTCTACTCGGGGCGCGTTGTGAAGCAGATCACTCGGCAGCACGGCTTCTGCCCCATAGACCATGAAGAAAGGAGTCTGGCCAGTCGACCGATTTGGTGTTGTTCTCAATCCCCAAAGGACTGATGGTAACTCATCTACCCAAGCGCCTGCTGCATGCTTGAGGTCACGCATCAACCGGGGTTTCAGCCCTTGGAGGATCAAACCATTTGCTCTCTCTGCCTGCCCATTCGACTGCGGATGCGCGACCGACGCATAGTCCACCCGAGTTCCTTGGGAGGCGCAGAATGCTCTGAACTCATCAGAATCAAAGTTGGAGCCGTTATCTGTGATAATACTGTGAGGGAATCCATATATGAACGTCATCTCTCTGATGAAACTGATGGCAGTGCTTGAATCGAGATTCTTGATAGGCTTGGCTTCGATCCATTTAGTGAACTTGTCGACTGCCACAAGCAAATGAGTGAAACCACTTCTGCTGGTTCTCAAGGGTCCAACCATATCCAATCCCCAAATAGCAAACGGCCAGACGAGTGGAATGGTCTTCAGGGCTGACGCAGGCTTGTGGGACATGTTGGAGTAGAACTCACAACCTTCGCACTTGTCGACTATATCTTTTGCCATCTCATTTGCTCGTGGCCAATAGAATCCTACTCGGTATGCTTTGGCCATGATGGTCTGAGAGGACACATGGTGACCACAAGTCCCCGAGTGGATATCGTTGAGGATCATTCGACCTTCCTCTGGCGTGATGCATCGCTGAGCGACTCTAGTCACACTTTCTCTGTAAAGTTGTCCACCTGTCATGGTGAAGGCTTTGGATCGACGAACAATCTAACGAGCCTCATCTTCATCTTCTGGAAGTTCTTTCCTAAGAAGATATGCAATATATGGCACCGTCCAATCGGGGATGATGACCAAAACCTCCATGATCAAGTCGACCACGGCTGGGATCTCGACTTCAGTCGGATCGGTAGAACTTTTTGGTTGCGGGGGCTCTTCTGTGAAAGGATCCTCTTGAACTGATGGTGTGTGCTGGGAATGGGCTCTCGCTTGGAACCTATCTTTGCCAGGTCATCAGCTGCTTCATTCTTCAGTCGGGGTATATGGTGAAGCTCTAACCCTTCAAACTTCTTTTCTAACTTTCTCACAGCATTGCAATAGCCAGTCATAGCTGGGCTCCTGATGTCTCCTTCATCACTTGATTGACCACTAAATCTGAGTCGTCGTAAACCATTAGGCGACGGACGCCGAGTGAAATGGCCATATGCAACCCATACAGAAGTGCCTCATATTCAGCTTCATTGTTGGAGGAATCGAAGTGAATCTGGAGAACGTAACTGAGTTTATCGCCTTGTGGGGATACCAGGACTACCCCAGCACCAGAACCATTCAGCATCTTGGATCCATCAAAGAACATAGTCCAATGTTCCGAGTGAATCTGGGTCGATTGTTGCTGCTCAATCCACTCAACGAGGAAATCTGCTATTGCTTGGGACTTGATTGCGTTCTTTGCCTCAAACTTGATATCCAACGGAAGGAGTTCAATCGCCCACTTTGCCACTCGACCACTTGCATCTCTGTTGTTCAGTATTTCTGACAATGGAGCATCGCTGACGGCTGTCATCGAATGATCTGAGAAGTAATGTGCAACCTTCTTCGTGGTCAAGTAAATTCCATAAACAAGCTTCTAATAATGCGGATATCTTTGCTTGGATGGAGTCAAGACTTCAGAAATATAGTACACTTACCTTGTAGGCTTTACCTTCTTCTTCCCGCTCCACCGTGAGTACTGTGCTAGCAACTTGTCCAGTGGCTGCAATATAAAGCAGTAAAGGCTCTTTGCTGATTGGGGCAGCAAGCACCGGCTGGGTGGAAAGCAGGGCTTTGAGCTCTGCAAACGCCGCGTCAGCTTCAGGAGTCCACTCAAACTTGTCAGATTTCTTCATCAATCAGTAAAGAGGTGGTGCCTTTTCACGAAGATGAGAAATGAACTGACTCAAAGCGACCAAACAACCAGTAAGCTTCTGAACGTCGTGCACACGCATAGGGCGTTTCATTCAGAGGATTGCACCAACTTTCTCTGGGTTTACATCGATCCGTCGTTCGGAAATGAGGAAACCGAGTAACTTTCCACCTGGAACCCCGAATGTACACTTCGACGGATTAAGCTTGATATCATATCTCCTCATGTTTACAAAGGTTTCAGCAAGGTCAGTCAGCAGGTCGGAACCATTACGCGACTTAACCACGATATCATCCATGTATGCTTCCACATTCCGACTGATTTGAGTGAGCAAGCACTTCTGAATCATGCGCAGGAATGTGGCACCATCATTCTTGAGACCAAAGGGCATGGTAACATAACAAAAGCACCCGAATGGGGTGATGAAGGCTATTTTTATTTCATCGGGTTCATACAGTCGGATCTGATGATACCCGGAATAAGAATCCAAAAAGGACAAACGCTCACATCCCGCAGCCGAGTCGACAATTTGGTCGATGCGGGGCAGAGGAAAATGATCTTTCGGGCAGGACCGATTGATATGTTTGGAGTCAATGCACATACGAAGCGAATCGTCCTTCTTGGGGACCATGACAACATTGGCGAGCCACTCGGAGTGGTATATCTCGCGGATGAACTCAGCTGCTAGAAATCGAGCCACCTGTTCACCAATTGCCTTTCTCTTCTCCATGGCGGACCGTCGGAGATGCTCTTTGACAGTTTTTACTTTCGGGTCAACTCGCAAACGGTGCTCATCCAGTTCCCTGGGTACACCTGGCATGTCAGAAGGCTTCCATGCAAAGATGTCCCAGTTCTCACGGAGGAACTGGATGAGCGCTTCTTCCTATTTGCTGCCGACTGATGTTGAAATGTGAGTCACATTAGCATTGGGATCGGTCGGGTGAATGTGAACTTGCTTGGTTTCACCAGACGACTGAAATGCAGACTCTGAAGCAGGCTTCTTGGCATGCAACAAATCACTCGGATCTGCATTCTTCTGATACTCTTGCATTTCCACTGCTGCCATCTGCTCATTAGCAATCTTTGAGCCCTTCTGGAGGCACTCTTCTGCTCTCTTTCGATTACCAGTGATTGTGATCACGCCCTTGGGACCAGGCATATTTAGCTTGAGGTACACATAGCATGGCCGAGCCATGAAACGGGCATATGCAGGTCTGCCCAGAATGGCATGATAAGCACTGTGAAAATCCACAACTTCAAATGTCAACTTTTCTTTGCGGTAATTCTTCGAATCACCGAAAACCACGTCAAGAGTGATCTGGCCGAGTGAATCGGCTTTCTTCCCAGGGATGACACCATGGAATCGCATATTGCTTTTACTGAGCTTGGACGTTGGAATGCACATCTCTCTGAGAGTCTCAGCATATAAAATGTTCAAACCACTGCCAGCATCCATCAGAACTTTGGTCAATCGAGTGCCCCCCACGACCAGGTCGACCACCAATGCTTGCCGTCCTGGGGTTGCAACGTGCGCGGGATGGTCAGACTAGTCGAATGTGATAGGAGTCTTTGACCACTTCAAATATGTTGTTGTTGCCGGAGCAACCATGTTTACTTCTCCGTTGATGACCTTCAGTCGACTTTTGCTCTCAACGTCAGCAAAAATCACTAAAGTGGCATTGACATTGGGGTAACCATCATCCTCTTCCTTGTCCTCATCCTGATCAGATTCCTTCTCCTTCTCACTGGGTTGTTTCTCTCGGAACAGCTGGATAAGGAGTCGACATTGTCGAGTGGTATGCTTGGGATAAATCAGATTTCCCTCTTCATCTTTCTTGGTGTGAATGTGACATGGCAAATCCAACACATCATTTCCTGCTTGATCTTTTACCTTCTTGGGGATCCAGGGCCCCTTAGGCTTTCCCTTGAATTTTCCTTGGGTCACAACTGCAGCTTCTCCAGGACTCGCGGGCTTGGCTTTGCGCTTCTGCTTCCGATTGGAATTACCTCCTCCGGTGTCCTGGCCGATTGGTTTGCTCTTGCCACTGCGGAGTCGGTCTTCTTCTTTGCCGTTAGCGTACCGAGTGGCTATTTCCATCATTCAGGTCAGGGTCATGTCTCCTGTCCGACTGAATTTCAGGTTAAGCTCCATATACCGAACGCCTTCCTTGAAGGCGCAAACTGCTTGGTGCTGAGACACATTCTCCACTGTGTGATGCAAAGTGGTCCACCTCTGGATGTAATCCCTCAAAGATTCATTCGGTTTTTGTACGCAATTCTGTAGTTCTGCCAACCCTGTAGGTCGTTTGCATGTGCCCTCAAATGTCCTGACAAACACTCGGGCCAACTCTTCCCAACTGAATATACTACCTGGAGTCAACTGATTCGTCCATGCTCTGGCTGAACCCTCTAACATCAGGGGAAGATGCTTCATGGCTACCTTATCATTACCACCACCGTTCTGTACGGCCACTCGGTAATCCTCCAGCCAAGTGTCAGGCTTCGACTCACCGGTGAACTTGCTCATTCCCGTTGCCAACCTGAAATTGGGAGGAATCTCAGCGGCTCTGATGGCTCTGCTGAAACACTCGGGTCCGGAGACGTGAACTCTGCTGCTAGTCGGATGGTTTCTGTCGAGTCCTTCCTTGTGTGCTCTGTTCCTGTCGACCAGACCTTGAACGAGGATCGACCTCGCATCAAACCCTGGCTCTCTTGGGTCGACTGGGACCCTCCGCTCATCACTGTACGGGTGCCTTTTTTCATACTACCGGGGCGTGAATAATCCGCCCCTTGGAGGGGGCGTAGGCACTCGACGACAGTCATCACGGCCGAGTCGATGATCATACTGCTCATGATTCCGACCCAGATACTGCTCCTGGAGGTGCCCACGTCCCTCACGCCGCAGAGGCGATCTTGGGCTGTGGGCCGACTGGACTATATCTGCCACCACAGATCTGCTTTGGATCCTGTTGCGAGACTGAGAAACTGTTGTGTTCTCCTCACCTGCCGCCCGGAGCAGTGCTTGGATCTGCATCAGGCCTATGCCAGCCACTGATTGGGACGGCTGAATCGACTCTGCTATACGGGCGGCAGCTGTAAGATTTTGAATCGGAGTGTGGTATACCTGAGGTTCAGGTGGGAACAATTGTCGTTGCCGTCGACTGGACTCAGGGATCTGCCGTCGAGCGCGTTCATCGAGTGCATGTTGAAGGTTCTCAAGTCGAGTGCGCTCAGCCAAAGTGGCCAGGCGCGCAGCCTCCAAGGCCCGAGCCTCGGAGGTCTCTCCGATGATGGGAGTGCGGAGCGCCTCCATGTTGCGGCGGTGTAGTTCCTCCCTCTGCTGCGAAGAGAGGGCTTCGGGATGGTATTGCTCGTGAACACGCGATGGATCGCTGCCGCCGTCGCCGCGACGGAAACCAGGCGGGCTGCGTGGCTTGTCGACCATCAGAACTTCCACCGCAGGGTTGCTGCTGTCGCACTCGGATAGGGTCTCGACGGAGCCACTCGACAGGTCGAATAGCCCGTAGAGAGATTTGTCGGGCTCGATTGCCGTGACTTGAGGGGTGGCCTTCTGACGAGCCACCACATGCTTCACCCACTGCTGAAGCTGCGATCGACCAGATCGCTTGCAACGACAAACAGCGGGGAGCGAAGATGCCGCGGAAGCCGATCGATACTGAGTCGACGGCTGCCACAGAAGGACGCATGCGCGAAAGTGCGTCGCCCCACAGACGGGGAGCGCCTCGACGTCGAGGGGGGCCTCCTGGAGCCAGGCGGAGTCGTCGGCGATGAAAACATGCGCGCCAAGATGGATCTCGCGGCCCTCTGCCAATCCACTGAGGGAAACCATGATGATGGGAATCAGAAAAATCGCAACCTCACCGGAAAGTTGCTAAGACACCTGCCCCATTGTGGGCGCCAACTGTCGTGGTTCTAAGTCTGACAGTAGAATAGGGGGTACGTAGGAAGAGGCAAGATCCTAGCTACGATGAGGTTGTGCACGCAAGATTTACGAGTCCAGGCCCTTCTCGGAGGAAGTAAAAGCCCTACATCTCGGTGCCCTGAGGCGGTCGACTAGATTATGCGTGAAGTTACAGGGGGTGTGAACCCTTGTGCTAGTGGGGGAGGTGGCTTATATAGAGTGTGCCAGGACCCCAGCCATCCCACGTTACACAGAGTTCAATATACATTAAGACAGGGCGTTACTAGTAACGCCTGCTATAAAGGGTTATAAATGATCTTTAAGACTATAGAGTGAACGCCTGACCGTTACCCTCCTGGGTGACTTTAGGTCTTCTGTACTCCGAGTGGTTGTTTCTTGTATAGTTGAGTGACTTTAATGGTCGAATGGAATTGGGGTATCCGAGTGAGACAATTGGTCGAGTGGATTGCACTCCACGGTTACTTGAGTCGGTATCTGTCGTACTTTGTATGTCCTTGACTCTAGGGAAGTGTCCTTGGGAAGGGTGTCTTGGTCAGGCCTATTACCCTACCCTAGGTACATGTCATCGTCACCTCCTTGCCCAAGACCTCCATTGGCACCTAGCCAAGTTGCTGATCCCACTAGCATCAAGCGTGGTGAGGACTTTCCAGATGAATGGGCCAAGCGGCAAGCCAAGTTGGCCAAAATGGCCAAAGAAGCAGTAAGGAAATTCAATGAAGATTCTGCTGCTCCGCTGCTGAGGCCTCTGCTAGCAAGCCCAAGAAGTGTCGGCGTCCTGGGAACGGGTGTCCCCAGACTTGCCTGCCTGCGGCCCACGGCGTGGATGTGCAAGCAGGCCTATACGGCCCATCTTCAACGACAAGGAATTCAAGACCCTCGCGAGGCGGACGACACAAGACCTCCTCAGGAGCGGCCTCGCCAGGCAGGCTCGCGAGGGGTGGAGAGATCAAGGCAAGGCAAACCTCACGAGGTTCTCATGACGTGAGCCATGACGATCGAGACCAAGGGGGCGCCAGGCGGGGGCCAGCGCGCGCGGCGTCCTCGTTTCCTCTTTGGTGCTAAAGGGACAGGCGTAGGCGCAGAGTACCGAGGCATCAAGCAAAGGTTTCCACATTGGTGCAACGAGACCAAGACCAACAGGACGGCAAGACGGAGGTCACCATGGAGCCCAAGGCGGCGTCACCACCACAGCCTTTTGCAGGCGAAGACTACTTTTGTCAGGATAAGCTGTACTAGTTGTCCCCTTCCAAATCGGCCGTTGTTGGCTCCCTTCCCGCTCAATATTTGGGAAGAGGACCAGGGCCTCTATAAATAGGACTAGCCACCATAGTAGGAGGCAACTGGGCCTGAGCTGGTCAAATCCACACACACACAAGTTCGCCAAGCACAAGTACACCTCAACCTTAGGAGGCTGTTCTTCCCCTTGTACTGTTCATCATCAGCCCAAGAGGCAATCCACCACCACCACACTGGGGTACACCACAACGGTGGCCCGAACCAGTATAAATCTTGTGTCCCTTGTGTTGCGAGTTCGCCTAGTTCGTTCTTGAGATCTTAGCTAGTTAGGGCGTGGATCGGTAGGGAGGAAATCTTCGCGCGCACCCCAGTGTTCGAACCTTGAGGGTTTTGCCGAAACCCATGATCCGACATTTGGCGCGCTAGGTAGGGGTGCGCCGGAACTTCCTTTCCATCGCTCCGCGTCCAGTTGCTCCGTCGTCTCCATGGCGGACGCTCGCCGCGCTCGTGCTGAGCGTAGAGCTGCCCTCACCGCCTGCGTCACTCAGACGGCTCTCGTCGGCGGGCCACCTCATTGTTCTTCATTGCCTGCCGCCAACGCCGCAACCGGCCCGGCGGGGAATGAGCAGCAAGCATCCTCGTTGCACCCCTCGGTGCGGTGGGACGGCCGGACTGCCACTCCATCACTGACCCCAGCCGGTTCTTTGTCCCATGCATGTCGTGCTCCCATGGACGCGCGGGCCGCGGTCCTCATGGCGCACGAGCTCCTGCGCTACCGCCTGGTTGACGACCTCTACGAGGACTGGCTCAACTGCATCGCCGAGCTCGTCCGCGCCGCAGGGGGCTCCCCTGCACCGTCCCTCTCTCTGCCTTGCCCTCTGCCAGCCACGGGCGACGTGGCTCACGGAGCACCTCCACCACCTTTGCATCAAGACGGTGCCCTGGCGCCAAGGCGCGCGGCTCCGCGACGCGACCCACTGCGTTCGGCGCCCGCGCGTGAAGAGAGAAGCTATCAGGAAGTCCCTCCGCTGCAAGAAAACGCTCCGCCACTCCTCGCACCGACGCGCCAGGACCGTTTGCTGTGGCAAGACCGCGCGCCGCCTGCAGCCGTAGCGCGCGGACCCCATCAAGACCAAGCTCCACCTCCAAGGCGGGCCCTGGTGACCACGACCGGTTGTCGCACCTTCACCTCTGAGCTGCGTAGCGTCGCCTGGCCCGGCAAGTTCAAGCCAGATCTGCCTCCTCACTATGACGGCACCCCCGACCCCGCGGAGTTCTTGCAGCTCTACGAGCTGACCGTCGAGGCGGCCAACGGCGACGAGGAAGTCATGGTGAACTAGTTTCCCATGGCTCTCAAGGATGGCGCCCGCTCCTGGCTCCTGAACCAGCCTCAAGGCTCGATCTTCTCTTGGGACGAGATGCGCAACTGCTTCGTCGCCAACTTCCAGGGCACTCGCGACCGCCCCCCGGCTGCAGGTGACCTGCGTTGCGTCAAGCAACAACCAGGAGAGACCCTCCAGAAGTACATCCAGCGCTTCAACAACGTCCGCCTCAAGATCCCCAAGGTGACGGACGAGGCCATCATCTCCGCGTTCTTTGATGGCGTCCGCAACGTCAAGATGAAGGAAGAGCTCGCTATCCATGAGGAGCTGTGCACGTCTCTGGAGTTGTTCAACCTGGCGACCAAGTGCGCAAGGGCTGAGGAGGGGCACCTCTCCCTCCTCTAGCTCCCGGCCGCAGACCCGGAGGAGAAGAAAGCCAAGGCCAAGGATGTGAAGCGCAAGGGAGCAGCCGTGCTCACGGCGGAACCGGACACCAAGCGCGGCAGGGACCAGCCCGAGTCATCCAAGAGCAGCCGACCGTTCTGCGCCTTCCACAACCTGAATACCCACAACACCAGTGACTGTCAAGAGCTCAGAGCCATTTGCGAAGGACGCTTCGATTGACGCCCCAAGCGCGGCGACCGAGGCTACGGCCGAGGAGGAGGACGTGGTGGCAGACGCTGGGACGACCGTAGCCTGCACCAGGAGTAGCACGACCGGCCTCGTGAGGACCGCTGGCAGGATCAGCCTCCCGAGGGCGCCTGGAGGGATCAGCCTTGTGAAGTTCGCCCTCAAGGCAACGCCGGGCTCCCTCCGCTGTCGCCACCGCCAAGAAGGAATGACGACCACCATCAAGACGAGGGGCCTGGGGGCTTCTAGGAGCTGCGTGTTATCGCCTGCATCTTGGGTGGAGATCAAGCCCCAGCCTCGCAGCGTATCTTCAAGCAGTTTGCTTGTGAATTGAATGCAGTCCTCCCCAAGCTCGAGGCCACACGCCCGCTCAGATGTTCTCAGTGCCCCATCACGTTCAATTCGGCGGATCAGCTCAAGTGCGCAGCTACCGCTGGCGCCCTCCCAATGCTTTGTTCACCAATCATCAGCAACGTGCAAGTTACCAAGACCCTCATCGACGGCGGCGCAGGGCTCAACGTCCTGTCTGTCGACACGTTCGACAACCTCCAAGTGCCGTATGACCAGCTTCAACCTACAAGCCTTTCTCAGGAGTGCCGACAGTTCCACCAGACCAATAGGGCAGGTCTGCCTCCCTGTCACCTTCGGAGAACGCAAGAACTACTGCACCGAGCTCATCGACTTCGACGTCGCGCACATCCGTCTGCCGTACAATGCCATCCTCGGGTATCCAGCCCTGGCCAAGTTCATGGCGGTGACCCACCATGGCTACAATGTCCTCAAGATGCCGGGAAGCGGCGGAATCATCACAGTCCCGTGCGAAGAAAGAGATGCGGTGTGCTCCCTCGAGCATGCCTTCCAAGCTGCAGCAATCGACGACCCCGACAGCAAGGGCGAGCGCCCTCCTGAGGCCAACCTCAAGAAGAAGAAGCAGCTGCACCACGCAGGGCCTCAGGCAAGCGGTGCCTCGTTAGGATCGGCACCCTCACCTGGGGCGCCTCCCTCCATCGCGTAGGAAAGCGCGCCCAGCGCCCCTCTCGGGCAGGGCTTGGGGGCTCTCTTCTGGAGGGCCTCAGACTTTGCCAACATCACGAGGGAGGCGCTTGGGCACCACTTGGAGGCGTACTTCACGGCTCGTTTCCCTCAGGAGGACACATGGCGAGGAGCGCCCACCGTTCAGGGGTTCATCGCCAAGACCACTCGGGAGCTGCAAGACGCAAGGGCCATGCACGGCGAGCACCGCTCGCCAGGCGCGGCTCCCCATCCAGGCGAGGATGCCGGGCTGCGCGTCTGCGTCGACGTCCCAGGGCTCAACAGGGCCGCCTCTCAGGAGCTCTTCTGGCCATCGTGCGTGGGGCGCTGCGAGGGCCCACCCCACAGCTACGTTCGCATGCCTTTTGGCCTGCCGAGCGTGGTGGCCGCCTATCAGTGCAACATCCGGAGCATCCTGGCGGCTCAGGACGCCAGGCACCACGCCGTGCTGACGGAAATGGAGACAGTCCTCGAGGAACGACCTCAGCCCCGGTGGCTCGTGAAGAGCAATCCCTTCGCCGCGTACCTTCAGCTGCCCCAACTCTCCTTCATCAACAGAGCCAGGTGACATTTTCCAAGTTCATTTAGCTGGGAGTGCCCCTCGGGCTGCATCATTCCCAGGCCGCATGGGTCCATCCCTGTGGCATGTATCCCTTTTTATGTCTTTAGCTTACCTTGTTGGGGGCGCCCCTCGGGCTGCATCATCCCCAAGCCGCTCGGGCCTGAACCGGTGGCATGTATCTCCCTTGTGTTTACTTAAGCCTATTGCTTTCATGCTTAACCTAGCTATGGCTATTTCCTGCCTGATTACCACCCATCATGGGAGCAGCGCGCCGTCCGTCTTTCTTCAGGATCCCTCGCGTGAGTCAGTTAAGCACGGCGTCTATGCTCAGGCCCGTCCCTGCAGCGTTGATGAATCCAGCGGCTGAGCTCTGTCTGGCGGGCCGGCCCCATCCACGTCAACTCCTAGGGCCGTTGGTGCTTGGCTTTTTCACGCGATAACCTTAGGAGATTTGTTCGGCGCAGGTTGTCTGACCATCTTGCAGGACTAACACAACAAACAAGAACCAAGACCAGGCGCAACCCGCCTTGAGGTAGGGCCTAGTGAGTCCCGCGCTGGCTCACGAGTGCCCAGATACACCTCGTCTAGCCCTGTCGTGCAAGCCAGATGTCAGGGCGGGGCTGTACACGCCCCGGGGGCTCTCTGCAAAGGGAGCCCCCCTCCCACGCACAAGTGGAAGCACCATGCTCCGCACTGGCCATCGACACTGCCGAGGAGTGGCTATGCCCGTCCACAAGCGGAAGCACTATGCTGCGCGCTGGTGATAAACAACTGAGGGCGGCCTCACGGCCGTACCAACCTCAGGGAGCCCCAGAGTTCGGTGTCCGGCCCCGCCGCAATGCCTCCCCTCGAGAGAGCCGCGTGAGGGGGCTGGGTACGGGGGCTGCGCTCGGGTCACGCCCAAGCGTATGCCACCCAACCAGGTCTCCCGGACCTGGTCATCGCACGCCCCTCCCGAGCCGAGTCTCGGCGAGGGCAAAGGTATGGAGATTGTTTGCACGTCAAGGGGGACTCCTGAGCATCACGACTCAGGAGCCTAACTGGTCACGTAGCCCCTCACTCCTTGGTCCGTCCTGGTCTCCGGTGGGCCCAACGGCGGTTGAGGTATGCGCGGGGCCGGGCGCTGCCGACGTAGAACATTAACCTATCCCCGCGAATACTTCCTATAAGCTGTTTGCACGTCAAGGGGGACTCCTGAGCATCGCGACTCGGGAGCCTAACTGGTCACGTAGCCCCTCACTCCTTGGTCCGTCCTGGTCTCCGGTCGGCCCAATGGCGGTTGAGGTATGCGCGGGGCCGGGCTCTGCTGACGCAGAACGCAAAGCAAATAGGAAGAAAAGTCGCAAAATCTTGAAGCAAATATTACAAGACATATTGTTCTCACAATATCAAACGAAAGTTTAACGCCTCCACGAGGCCTGATGCATACTGCAGGGATAAAACAGGGACGCGGCCACAAGCAATTCACCCCTGGACACCGCCATCGCCCGCAGAAGGTGCTCCTCTCTTGGTAGCGTCGCCTTCACCTACACTGCCAGCCGCAGGATCAGTGACATCGCCGGTCGAGGGCGCGAGGACGAAGCCGCGGAACTTCTTCAGTAGGGCCTCCACTTGACCTTTCACGGCTGCGGCGGCAGCCGCGCAGTGTTCATCAGCTACAGGCTCCAGTAGCTCGTCGAGACAAGCATTGCGGTCGCGAAGGTACAGATGGCTGAAGACACGTGTCAGCGCAGCTGAAGAAAGGACACGAACCTCTGCCTCAGCCATGGGACCGATGCCCTCCACGACTTCCTCAAGCGCCTTCACCAAGTGGGGAAGCAGCTGAGCAGGGCCATCCTCGTCGGTGGTCAGCGGCTTCTCCAAGCCCTTCTCGTATAGTGATTTCAGCGCCACACTAGACCTCTTCTCAAGAAGCAAGAAGTCCACGTGGTCCTTGTCGGCGTTCTGGGAACGGGGGTCCCCAGACTTGCCTGCCTGCGGCCCACAGCGTGGCTAAGCCAGCAGGCCGTACGGCCCATCTTCATCAACAAGGCATCCAAGACCCTCGCGAGGGTCCAAGCCTCGCGAGGCGGATGACGCAAGACCTCCTCTGGAGTGGCCTAGCCAGGTAGGCTCACGAGGAGCGGAGATATCAAGGCGGGGCAAACCTCACGAGGCTCTCGTGACGTGGGCCATGATGAACAACACCAGACGGGCGCCAAGCGGGCGCCAGCGCGCGCAACGTCCTTATTTCCTCTTTCGTGCTAAGGAGGCCAGCGCAGGCAAAGAGTACCGAGGCGTCAGGCAAAGTTTGCTATATTGGTGCAATGAGACCAAGACCAGGAGGACGGCAAGACGGAGGGCATCGTGGAGCCCAAGACGGCATCACCACCAGAGCTTTTCGCAGGCGAAGACCGCTTTTGTCAGGATAGCTTGTACTAGCTGTCCCCCTTCAAATTTGCCCGCCGTTGTTGGCTCCCTTCCCGCTCGATATTTGGGAAGAGGACCAGAGCCTATATAAGTAGAGCTAGCCACCATAGTAGGGGCATCTCATCTTAGCTTGATCCAACCCGATCAAGAGCCTACCCTAGCCACAAGAACACCTCAACCTCAGGAGGCCGTTCTTCCCTTGTACTGTTCATCATCAGCCCTAGAGGCAATCCATCACCACCACACTGGAGTAGGGTATTACACCACAACGGTGGCCCGAACCAGTATAAACCTCGTGTCTTCCTGTGTTGCGAGTTCGTCAAGTTCGTCCTCGAGACCTTAGCGAGCTAGGGCGTAGATCGGTAGGAGGGAAAGACTTCGCGCGCACCCCAGTGTTCGAACCTTAAGGGTTTGTTGGAACCCCACATCCGACATTTGGCGCGCCAGGTAGGGGTGCGCCGTAGCTTCCCTTCCATCAGATGTTGCTCCGTCGCTCCGTCGTCTCCATGGCAGACGCTCGCCGTGCTCGGGCTGAGTGTCGGGCTGCCCTCACCGCCCGTGTCGCTCAGACGGCTCCCGTTGGCGGGCCACCTCGTCGTTCTCCGTCACCCGCCGCCAACGCTGCCACCGGCCCAGCGGGGAACGAGCAGCAGGCGTCCTCGCTGCATCCTTTGGTGCGGCAGGACGGCCGCACCGCCACTCCATCGCTGACCCCTGCCGGTTCTTCGTCTCACGCGCGCCGCGCCCCCATGGAGGCGCGGGTCGCGCTCCTTGCGGCAAATGAACTCCTGCGCTACCGCCCCGTCGACGACCTCTATGAGGAGTGGCTCGACCGCGTCGCCAAGCTCGCCCGCGCCGCAGGGGGCTCCCCTGCGCCGTCCCTCTCTCTACCTCCCCCTCAACCAGCCACGGGCGACGAGGCTCATGGCGTGCCTCCACCACCTCTGCCCCAAGACGGTGCCTTGGCACCAAGGCGCGCGCCTCCGCGGCGTGATCCGCCACGCCCAGTGCCCGTGCGCGAAGAGAGAAGCTGCCAAGAAATTCCGCGGCCGCGAAAAGTTGCACCTGCGCTCCCCGCGCCACCTCATCAAGACCCCGCAGCGACGCAGCGCGGACCTCATCAAGACCAAGCTCCACCTCCGAAGCGGGCCCTGGCAACCATGGCTGGCTGCCGCGCCTTCACCCCCAAGCTGCGTAGCATCGCCTGGCCAGGCAAGTTCAAGCCGGATCTGCCTCCTCGCTACGACGGTACCGCCGACCCCGCGGAGTTCCTGCAGCTCTATGAGCTGAGCATCGAAGCGGCCAACGGCGACGAAAAAGTCATGGCGAACTGGTTTCCCATGGCTCTCAAGGATGGAGCCCGCTCCTGGCTCCTGAACCTGCAGCACGGCTCGATCTCCTCTTGGGACGAAATGCGCGACCGCTTCATCGCAAACTTCCAGGGCACTCGCGACCGCCCGCCGGCCACGGGTGATCTACGCCTCACCAAGCAACAACCAGGAGAGACCCTCCAGAAGTACATCCAGCGCTTCAACAACACCCGCCTCAAGATCCCCAAGGTCACGGACGAAGCCATCATCTCCGCGTTCTCAGACGGCGTCCGTGACGTCAAGATGAAGGAAGAGCTCACCATCCACGAGGAGCTCTGCACCTCTCAGGAGTTGTTCAACCTGGCGACCAAGTGTGCAAGAGCTGAGGAGGGGCACCTCTCTCTCCTTGAGCTGCCAGCCGTGGGCGCGGAGGAGAAGAAAACCAAGGCCAAGGACGTGAAGCGCAAGGAGGCAGCTGTGCTCGCAGCGGAGCCCGACACCAAGCGGGGCAGAGATCAGCTCGAGTCTTCCAAGAACAGCCGACCGTTCTGCGCCTTCCACAACCTGAACACCCACAACACCAGCGACTGTCAAGAGCTCAGAGCCATACGAGAAGGACGCTTCGGTCGACGCCCCGAGCGCAGTGACCAGGGCTATGGCCGCGGAGGAGGACGTGGAGGCAAACGCTGGGACGACCGTGGCCCGCGCCAGGAGTGGCGCGACCGGCCCCGTGAGGACCGCTGGCAGGACCAACCTCGCGAGGGCGCCTGGAGGGACCCGCCTCATGAGGATCGCCCCCAAGGCAACACCGGTCTTCCCCCGCTGCCGCTGCCAAGAAGGAACGACGACCACCACCAGGACGAGGGGGCTGGGGGACTTCCAGGAGCCGCGTGCGATCGCCTGCATCTTGGGCGGCGCCCAGGCCCCAGCCTCAGCGCATCTTCAAACAGTTCGCTCGCGAGGTGAACGCGGTGCTTCCCAAGCTCGAGGCCACGCGCCCACTCAAGTGGTCCCAATGCGCCATCACTTTCAACTCGGCAGATCGGCTCAAGTGCGCAGCCACCGCTGGCACCCTCCCTATGCTGTGTTCCCCAGTCATCAGCAATGTGCAGGTTACCAAGACCCTCATCGACGGCAGCGCAGGGCTCAACGTCATGTCCGTCGACACGTTCAACAACCTCCAAGTGCCATATGAACAGCTCCAGCCCACCAAGCCTTTCTCAGGAGTGACCGACGGTTCCACCACACCGATAGGGCAGGTCTGCCTGCCTGTCACCTTCGGGGAGCGCAAGAACTGTCGCACCGAGCTCATCGACTTCGACGTCGCGCACATCCGCCTGCCGTACAATGCCATCCTCGGGTATCCAGCCCTGGCCAAGTTCATGGCAGTCACCCATCACGGCTACAACGCTCTCAAGATGCCAGGAAGTGGAGGGATCATCACGGTCCCATGTGAAGAGAGAGATGCAGTGTGCTCCCTCGAGCGCGCCTTTAAAGCCGCAGCAATCGACGACCCCGACAGCAGAAGTGAAGGCCCTCCGGAGACCATTCCCAGGAAGAAGCAGATGCGCCGCACAGGACCTCAGGAGGATGGCATCGCGGCAGGAGTCTCATTAGGATCAGCGTCCGTCCCAGGGGCGCCTCCCTCCGTCGCATAGGAAAGCGCGCCCGGCGCCGTCCTCGGGCAGGGTTCGGGGGCTCTCTTTTGGAGGGCCTCAGACCTTGCCAACCTCACGAGGGAGGCACTTGGGCACCACCTGGGCAGGGTTCGGACTGACGTTGTTTTCAGCAGACTTTCCATGGTGTTATTTATGTGCAGAAACAAAAGTTCTCGGAATGACCTGAAACTCCACGGAACATCTTTTTGGAAAATATTAAAAATACTGGAAGAAAAATCCATGTCAGCGGGCCCACACCCTGTCCATGAGGGTGGGGGGCGCGCCTGCCATCCTGGGCGCGCCCCCCTACCTCATGGCCCCCCTGACGCTCCACCGACCTCAACTCCAACTCCATATATTCTCTTTCGGGGAGAAAAAAATCAGAGAGAAGGATTCGTCGCGTTTTACGATACGGAGCCGCCGCCAAGCCCTAAAACCTCTCGGGAGGGCTAATCTGGAGTCCGTTCGGGGCTCCGGAGAGGGGTATTCGTCGCCGTCGTCATCATCAACCATCCTCCATCACCAATTTCATGATGCTCACCGCCATGCGTGAGTAATTCCATCGTAGGCTTGCTGGACGGTGATGGGTTGGATGAGATTTATCATGTAATCGAGTTAGTTTTGTTAGGGTTTGATCCCTAGTATCCACTATGTTCCGAGATTGATGTTGCTATGACTTTGCTATGCTTAATGCTTGTCACTAGGGCCCGAGTGCCATGATTTCAGATCTGAACCTATTATGTTTTCATGAATATATGTGAGTTCTTGATCCTATCTTGCAATTCTATAGTCACCTACTATGTGTTATGATCCGGCAACCCCAAAGTGACAATAATCGGGACCACTCCCGGTGATGACCATAGTTTGAGGAGTTCATGTATTCACTATGTGCTAATGCTTTGTTCCAGTACTCTATTAAAAGGAGGCCTTAATATCCCTTAGTTTCCATTAGGACCCCGCTGCTACGGGAGGGTAGGACAAAAGATGTCATGCAAGTTCTTTTCCATAAGCACGTATGACTATATTCGGAATACATGCCTACATTACGTTGACGAATTGGAGCTAGTTCTGTGTCACCCTATATTATGATTGTTAATGATGAACCGCATCCGGCATAATTCTCCATCACCGATCCAATGCCTACGAGCTTTTCACATATTGTTCTTCGCTTATTTACTTTTCCGTTCCTACTGTTACAATTAGTACAAAATACCAAAAATATTACTTTTGCTACTGTTACTTTTGTACCGTTACCACTACTATCATATTACTTTGCTACTAAATACTTTGCTGCAGGTACTAAGTTATCCAGGTGTGGTTGAATTGACAGCTCAACTGCTAATACTTGGGTATATTCTTTGGCTCCCCTTGTGTCGAATCAATAAATTTGGGTTGAATACTCTACCCTCGAAAATAGTTGCGATCCCCTATACTTGTGGGTTATCAAGACTATTTTCTGGCGCCGTTGCCGGGGAGCATAGCTCTATTCTTTGGGTCACTTCGGATTTATATCTGCTGGTCACTATGAAGAACTTGAAAGACGAGAAAACAAAAATCTATGCCTCAACTATGAGGGGAGGTAAGGAACTGCCATCTAGCTCTGCACTTGATTCACCTTCTATTTTGAGTAAGCTTGCGACACCTAAACCAGCTTCTGCTATTCGTTCTGATATGTCGCATGTTATTGATGTTGGAAATATGCCCTAGAGGCAATAATAAAATGGTTATTATTATATTTACTTATTCATGATAATTGTCTATTGTTCATGCTATAATTGCGTTATCCGGAAATCGTAATACATGTGTGAACACATAGACCATAACATGTCCCTAGTGAGCATCTAGTTGACTAGCTCGTTGATCAATAGATGGTTACGGTTTCCTGACCATGGACATTGGATGTCATTGATAACGGGATCACATCATTAGGAGAATGATGTGATGGACAAGACCCAATCCTAAGCATAACACTAGATCGTGTAGTTCGTTTGCTAAAGCTTTTCTAATGTCAAGTATCATTTCATTAGACCATGAGATCGTGCAACTCCCAGACACCGTAGGAATGCTTTGGGTGTACCAAACGTCACAACGTAACTGGGTGGCTATAAAGGTGCACTACAGGTATCTCCGAAAGTGTCTATTGGGTTGGCACGGATCGAGACTGGGATTTGTCACTCCGTATGACAGAGAGGTATCTCTGGGCCCACTCGGTATTGCATCATCATAATGAGCTCAATGTGTCTAAGTAGTTAGTCACGGGATCATGCATTACAGAACGAGTAAAGTGACTTGCCGGTAACGAGATTGAACGAGGTATTGGGATACCGACGATCGAATCTCGGGCAAGTAACGTACTGATTGAGAAAGGGAATTGTATGCGGGATTTCTTGAATCCTCGACATCGTGGTTCATCTGATGAGATCATCGTGGAACATGTGGGAGCCAACATGGGTATCCAGATCCCGCTGTTGGTTATTGGCTAGAGAGCTGTCTCGGTCATGTCTGCATGATTCCTGAACCTGTAGGGTCTACACACTTAAGGTTCGATGACGCTAGGGTTATAAGGAAGATTTGTATGTGATTACCGAATGTTGTTCGGAGTCCCGGATGAGATCCCAGACGTCACGAGGAGTTCCGGAATGGTTCGGAGGTGAAGATTTATATATGGGAAGTCATCATACGGTCACCGGAAGTGTTCGGGGGTATGCTGGTATTGTACCTGGGCCACCGAAGGGGTTCCGGGTGACCATCGGGAGGGTCCATCTCCCCCGGAGGGCCTTATGGGCTGCAGGTGGAAGGGAACCAGCCCCTAAGTGGGCTGGGCGCCACCCCCCTAGGGCCCATCCGCCTAGGGTTGGGGGGGAACCCTAAAGGGGGCGCCCCCCTTGCTTGGGGGGCAAGCCCCCTCCCCCTTGGCCGCCGCCTCCCTCTAGATCTCATCTAGAGGGGCCGGCCCCCTCCCCCCTTCTCCCTATAAATATAGGGGTGTAGGGAGGGCTGCAGCACTACATCCAAGGCGCAGCCCCTCCCCTCCCCAGCACCTCTCCTCCTCCGCGTGAGCTTGGCGAAGCCCTGCCGGAGAACTGCCACTCCATCACCACCACGCCGTCATGCTGCTGTTGGAGCCCTCTTCCTCAACCTCTCCCTCCTCCTTGCTGGATCAAGTTGCGGGAGACGTCACTGGGCTGCACGTGTGTTGAACGCGGAGGTGCCGTTGTTCGGCGCTAGGATCGGAATCCACCGCGATCTGAATCGCTATGAGTACGACTCCCTCATCCGCGTTCTTGCAACGCTTCCGACTCGCGATCTTCAAAGGTACGAAGATGCACTCCCCTCACGTTGCTAGTAAACTCCATAGATTGATCTTGGTGATGCGTAGAAATTTTTTAATTTCTGCAACGATCCCCAACAGTGGTATCATGACCTAGGTCTATGTGTAGTTTCTATGCACGAGTAGAACACAAGTTGTTGTGGGCGTCGATTTTGTCAATTTACTTGCCGTTACTAGTCTTATCTTGATTCGGCGGCATCGTGGGATGAAGCGGCCCGGACCGACCTTACACGTACGCTTACGTGAGACAGGTTCCACCGACTGACATGCACTAGTTGCATAAGGTGGCTAGCGGGTGTCTGTCTCTCCCACTTTAGTCGGATCGGATTCGATGAAAAGGGTCCTTATGAAGGGTAAATAGAAATTGGCATATCACATTGTGGTTTTGGCGTAGGCAAGAAACGTTCTTGCTAGAAACCTATAGCAGCCACGTAAAAATTTGCAACAACAATTAGAGGACGTCTAACTTGTTTTTGCAGCATGTGTCATGTGATGTGATATGGCCAGAAGAATGTGATGAATGATATATGTGATGTATGAGATTGATCTTTTTCTTGTAATAGGAATCATGACTTGCATGTCGATGAGTATGACAACCGGCAGGAGCCATAGGAGTTGTCTTAATTTATTTATGACACGCGTGTCAACTGAAACGTCATGTAATTACTTTACTTTATTGCTAATCGTTAGCCATAGTAGTAGAAGTAATAGTTGGCGAGACAACTTCATGAAGACATGATGATGGAGATCATGGTGTCATGCCGGTGACGATGATGATCATGGCGCCCCGAAGATGGAGATCAAAAGGAGCAAAATGATATTGGCCATATCATGTCACTATTTGATTGCATCTGATGTTTATCATGTTTTACATCTTATTTGCTTAGAACGACGGTAGCATAAATAAGATGATCCCTCGCTAAAATTTCAAGAAAGTGTTCCCCCTAACTGTGCACCGTTGCGAAGGTTCGTTGTTCCGAAGCACCACGTGATGATCGGGTGTGATAGGTTCTAACGTTCGCATACAACGGGTGTAAGCCAGATTTACACACGCAATACACTTAGGTTGACTTGACGAGCCTAGCATGTATAGACATGGCCTCGGAACACAAGAGACCGAAAGGTCGAACATGAGTCGTATAGCAGATACGATCAACATGAAGATGTTCACCGATGATGACTAGTCCGTCTCACGTGATGATCGGACACGACCTAGTTGACTCGGATCATGTATCACTTAGATGACTAGAGGGATGTCTGTCTGAGTGGGAGTTCATTAATAATTTGATTAGATGAACTTAATTATCATGAACTTAGTCTAAAATCTTTACAATATGTCTTGTAGATCAAATGGCCCACGCTAATGTCAACCTCAACTTCAACGCGTTCCTAGAGAAAACCAAGCTGAAAGACGATGGTAGCAACTATACGGACTGGGTCCGGAACTTGAGGATCGTCCTCATAGCTGCCAAGAAAGCATATGTCCTTGAAGCACCGCTAGGTGAAGCACCCGTCCCAGCAAATCAAGACGTTATGAACGCCTGGCAAACACGTGCTGATGATTACTCCCTGGTTCAGTGCGGCATGCTTTACAGCTTAGAACCGGGGCTCCAAAAGCGTTTCGAGCAGCACGGAGCATATGAGATGTTCCAAGAGCTGAAAATGGTTTTCCAAGCGCATGCCCGGGTCGAGAGATATGAAGTCTCCGACAAGTTCTACAGTTGTAAGATGGAGGAGAATAGTTCTGTCAGTGAGCACATACTCAAAATGTCTGGGTTGCACAACCGCTTATCTCAGCTGGGAGTTAATCTCCCGGATGATGCGGTCGTTGACAAAATCCTTCAGTCGCTCCCACCTAGCTACAAGAGCTTTGTGATGAACTTCAATATGAAGGGAATGGAAAAGACCATTCCTGAGGTATATTCAATGCTGAAATCAGCGGAGGTGGAGATCAAAAAGGAACATCAAGTGTTGATGGTGAATAAAACCACTAAGTTCAAGAAAGGCAAGGGTAAGAAGAACTTCAAGAAAGATGGCAAGGGAGTTGCCGTGCCCGGTAAGCAAGCTGCCGGGAAGAAGACAAAGAATGGACCCAAGCCTGAGACTGAGTGCTTTTATTGCAAGGGAAACAGTCACTGGAAGCGGAACTGCCCCAAGTACTTGGCAGATAAGAAGGCCGGCAATACCAAAGGTATATGTGATATACATGTTATTGATGTGTACCTAACCAGCGCTCGTAGTAGCTCCTGGGTATTTGATACTGGTGCGGTTGCTCATATTTGTAACTCAAAGCAGGAGCTACAGAATAAGCGGAGACTGGCGAAGGACGAGGTGACGATGCGCGTCGGGAATGGTTCCAAGGTCGATGTGATCGCCGTCGGCACGCTGCCTCTACATTTACCTACGGGATTAGTTTTAAACCTCAATAATTGTTATTTAGTTCCACCTTTGAGCATGAACATTGTATCTGGATCTCGTTTGATGCGAGATGGCTACTCATTTAAATCCGAGAATAATGGTTGTTCTATTTATATGAGAGATATGTTTTATGGTCATGCCCCGCTGGTCAATGGTTTATTCTTAATGAATGTCGAACGTGATGTTACACATATTCATAGTGTGAATGCCAAGAAATGTAAGGTTGATAATGATAGTCCCACATACTTGTGGCACTGCCGCCTTGGTCACATTGGTGTCAAACGCATGAAGAAACTCCATGCAGATGGACTTTTGGAGTCTCTTGATTATGAATCATTTGACACGTGTGAACCATGCCTCATGGGCAAAATGACCAATACTCCGTTCTCCGGAACAATGGAGCGAGCAACCAACTTATTGGAAATCATACATACTGATGTGTGCGGTCCAATGAGCGTTGAGGCTCGCGGTGGCTATCGTTATGTTCTCACCCTCACTGATGACTTGAGTAGATATGGGTATGTCTACTTAATGAAACACAAGTCGGAGACCTTTGAAAAGTTCAAGGAATTTCAGAGTGAGGTTGAGAATCAATGTGATAGGAAAATAAAGTTCTTACGATCAGATCGTGGAGGGGAATATTTGAGTCACGAATTTGGCACACACTTAAGGAAATGTGGAATTGTTTCACAACTCACGCCGCCTGGAACACCTCAGCGTAATGGTGTGTCCGAATGTCGTAATCATGCTCTATTGGATATGGTGCGATCTATGATGTCTCTGAACGATCTACCGCTATCATTTTGGGGTTATGCTTTAGAGACTGCCGCATTCACTTTAAATAGGGCTCCGTCGAAATCCGTTGAGACGACACCGTATGAATTATGGTTTGGAAAGAAACCTAAGCTGTCGTTCCTTAAAGTTTGGGATGCGATGCTTATGTCAAGAAACTTCAACCTGAAAAGCTCGAACCCAAGTCGGAAAAATGCGTCTTCATAGGATACCCTAAGGAAACCATTGGGTATACCTTCTACCTCAGATCCTAAGGCAAGATCTTCGTTGCCAAGAACGGGTCCTTTCTGGAGAAAGAGTTTCTCTCGAAAGAAGTAAGTGGGAGGAAAGTGGAACTTGATGAGATGACCCCTCTCAAACCAGAAAGTAGCGCAACACAAGAAAATGTTTCTGTGGTGCCTGCACCGACTAGAGAGGAAGTTAATGATGACGATCATGATCAAGTTACCACTGAACTTCGTAGGTCCACAAGGACACGTTCCGCACCAGAGTGGTACGGCAACCCTGTCATGGAAATCATGTTGTTGGACAACGGTGAACCTTCGAACTATGAAGAAGCAATGGTGGGCGCAGATTCCAACAAATGGCTTGAAGCCATGCAATCCGAGATAGGATCCATGTATGATGACAAAGTATGGACTTTGACAGACTTGCCCGAAGATCGGCGAGCGATAGAAAATAAATGGATCTTTAAGAAGAAGACGGACGCGGATGGAAATTTTACCATCTATAAAGCTCGACTTGTCGCTAAGGGTTATCGACAAGTTCAAGGAGTTGACTATGATGAGACCTTCTCACCCGTAGCGAAGCTGAAGTCCGTCCGAATCATGTTAGCAATTGCCGCATTCTATGATTATGAAATATGGCAAATGGACATCAAAACGGCATTCCTTACGGCTTCCTTAAGGAAGAATTGTATATGATGTAGCCGGAAGGTTTTGTCGATCCTAAGAATGCTGACAAGGTATGCAAGCTCCAGCGCTCAATCTATGGGCTGGTGCAGGCATCTCGGAGTTGGAACATTCGCTTTGATGAGATGATCAAAGCGTTTGGGTTTACACAGACTTATGGAGAAGCCTGTGTTTACAAGAAAGTGAGTGGGAGCTCCGTAGCATTTCTCATATTATATGTTGATGACATACTATTGATGGGAAATGATATAGAATTCTTGGAAAGCATAAAGGCCTACTTGAATAAGTGTTTTCCAATGAAGGACCTTGGAGAAGCTGCTTACATATTAGGCATCAAGATCTATAGAGATAGATCGAGACGCCTCATAGGTCTTTCACAAAGCACATACCTTGACAAGATATTGAAGAAGTTCAATATGGACCAGTCCAAGAAGGGGTTCTTGCCTGTATTGCAAGGTGTGAGATTGAGCATGGCTCAATGCCCGACCACGGCAGAAGATAGAGAAAAGATGAGTGTCATCCCCTATGCCTCGGCCATAGGTTCTATTATGTATGCCATGCTGTGTACCAGACCTGATGTAAACCTTGCCGTAAGTTTGGTAGGAAGGTACCAAAGTAATCCCGGCATGGAACACTGGACAGCGGTCAAGAACATCCTGAAGTACCTGAAAAGGACTAAGGATATGTTTCTCGTTTATGGAGGTGACGAAGAGCTCGTCGTAAAGGGTTACGTCGATGCTAGCTTCAACACAGATCTGGATGACTCTAAGTCTCAAACTGGATACGTGTATATTTTGAATGGTGGGGTAGTCAGCTAGTGTAGTTGCAAGCAAAGCGTCGTGGCGGCATCTACATGTGAAGCGGAGTACATGGCAGCCTCGGAGGCAGCACATGAAGCAATCTGGATGAAGGAGTTCATTGCCGACCTAGGAGTTATTCCCAATGCATCGGGGCCGATGACTCTCTTCTGTGACAACACTGGAGCTATTGCCCTTGCCAAGGAGCCCAGGTTTCACAAGAAGACCAGGCACATCAAGCGTCGCTTCAACTCCATTCGTGAAAATGTTCAAAATGGAGACATAGATATTTGTAAAGGGCATACGGATTTAAATGTCGCAGATCCGTTGACTAAACCTCTTCCACGGGCGAAACATGATCAACACCAGAACTCTATGGGTGTACGATTCATCACAATGTAACTAGATTATTGAGTGGGAGACTGTTGGAAATATGCCCTAGAGGCAATAATAAAATGGTTATTATTATATTTCCTTGTTCATGATAATTGTCTATTGTTCATGCTATAATTGTGTTATCCGGAAATCGTAATACATGTGTGAACACATAGACCATAACATGTCCCTAGTGAGCCTCTAGTTGACTAGCTCGTTGATCAATAGATGGTTACGGTTTCCTGACCATGGACATTGGATGTCATTGATAACGGGATCACATCGTTAGGAGAATGATGTGATGGACAAGACCCAATCCTAAGCATAGCACTAGATCATGTAGTTCGTTTGCTAAAGCTTTTCTAATGTCAAGTATCATTTCCTTAGACCATGAGATCGTGCAACTCCCGGACACCGTAGGAATGCTTTGGGTGTACCAAACATCACAACGTAACTGGGTGGCTATAAAGGTGCACTACAGGTATCTCCGAAAGTGTCTGTTGGGTTGGCACAGATCGACACTGGGATTTGTCACTCCGTATGACGGAGAGGTATCTCTAGGCCCACTCGGTATTGCATCATCATAATGAGCTCAGTGTGTCTAAGTAGTTAGTCACAGGATCATGCATTACAGAACGAGTAAAGTGACTTGCCGGTAACGAGTTTGAACGAGGTATTGGGATACCGATGATCGAATCTCGGGCAAGTAACGTACTGATTGACAAAGGGAATTGTATACGGGATTGCTTGAATCCTCGACATCGTGGTTCATCCGGTGAGATCATCGTGGAACATGTGGGAGCCAACATGGGCATCCAGATCCCGCTGTTGGTTATTGGCTAGAGAGCTGTCTTGGTCATGTATGCATGATTCCCGAACCCGTAGGGTCTACACACTTAAGGTTCGATGATGCTAGGGTTATAAGGAAGATTTGTATGTGATTACCGAATGTTGTTCGGAGTCCCGGATGAGATCCCGGACGTCACGAGGAGTTCCAGAATGGTTCGGAGGTGAAGATTTATATATGGGAAGTCATCATACGGTCACCGGAAGTGTTCGGGGGTATGCCAGTATTGTACCGGGGCCACCGAAGGGGTTCCGGGGGTCCACCGGGAGGGTCCATCTGCCCCGGAGGGCCTTACGGGCTGTAGGTGGAAGGGAACCAGCCCCTAAGTGGGCTGGGCGCCATCCCGCCTAGGGCCCATGCGCCTAGGGTTGGGGGGAACCCTAAAGGGGGCGCCCCCCTTGCTTGGGGGGCAAGCCCCCTCCCCCTTGGCCGCCGCCCCCCTCTAGATCTCATCTAGAGGGGTCGGACCCCTTCCCCCTTCTCCCTATAAATAGAGGGGTGGAGGGAGGGCTGCAGCACTACATCCAAGGCGCAGCCCCTCCCCTCCCCAACACCTCTCCTCCTCCGCGTGAGCTTGGCGAAGCCCTGCCGGAGAACTGCCACTCCATCACCACCACGATGTCGTGCTGCTATTGGAGCCCTCTTCCTCAACCTCTCCCTCCTCCTTGCTGGATCAAGGTCCGGGAGACGTCACCGGGCTGCACGTGTGTTGAACGCGGAGGTGCCGTTGTTCGGCGCTAGGATCGGAATCCACCACGCTCTGAATCGCTACGAGTACGACTCCCTCATCCGCGTTCTTGCAACGCTTCCGACTCGCGGTCTTCAAAGGTACGAAGATGCACTCCCCTCTCGTTGCTAGTAAACTCCATAGATTGATCTTGGTGATGCGTAGATTTTTTTTTAATTTCTGCAATGATCCCCAACAATTGGTGATGCCACTTCTGCTATGCATGATACTTATGATGAAACTACTTCTATGCTTGGTACTACTATGCCACTAGGTGAATTTCTTGATGAACAACTTGCTAGGGTTACAGAGAATGAAATTATTGAAACTGATAATATTGATGAAAGTGATGATGAAGACTCTCCCCCTAATAAATATGAATCACCTATTATTCCTGAGGGTTATGTTTTGGAAAAAGAAGTTGCTTTAGCTATTTTAGCTTGCAAAGATAGATACGAGCTCAAGAGGTTATTAGCTAAATGGAGGCAGCAATCTCTTAATGCTAAAATGAAATGTGACCCTGCTTTTGCTACTTCACCTATCTGTGTTACTGATAAGGATTATGAATTCTCTGTTGATCCTGATGTGATTACTTTGGTTGAATCTGATCCTTTTTATGGCTATGAATCTGAAACTATTGTGGCACATCTTACTAAATTAAATGATATAGCCACCCTGTTCACAAATGATGAGAAATCTCGCTACCTTTATATCCTTAAAATATTTCCGTTCTCATTAAAGGGTGATGCTAAGATATGGTTTAATTCTCTTGATCCTGGTTGTGTACGTAGTCCCCAGGATATGATTTATTACTTCTCTGCTAAATACTTCCCTGCTCATAAGAAACAAGCTACTTTAAGGGATATATATAATTTTGTGCAAATTGAAGAAGAGAGTCTCCCACAAGCTTGGGGGAGGCTTCTCCAATTACTTAATGCTTTGCCTGATCATCCTCTCAAGAAAAATGAAATACTTGATATCTTTTATAATGGACTAACCGATGCTTCCAGAGATTACCTGGATAGTTGTGCTGGTTCTGTTTTCAGGGAAAGAACACCGGATGAAGCTGAAATTCTATTGAATAATATTTTGACAAATGAAAATAATTGAACACTTCCTGAGCCAGCTCGTGAGCCTATTCCTAAACCAACTCCGAAGAAGAGAGGTGTTCTATTTCTCAGTCCTGAAGATATGCAAGAGGCAAAGAAATCTATGAAAGAAAAGGGTATTAAAACTGAAGATGTTAAGAAGTTACCTCCTATTGAAGAAATACATGGTCTTAATTTACCGCCTGTTGAAGAAACATATGATCTTAATCCACCACCTATTAAAGAAACTCATGGTCTTGATAACCCGACATAGGTAGTAAAGGTAAATTCTCTCTATAGATTTGGTGAAGGTGATATTCCTCACTATAAGTCTGCTAGACAATGCTTAGATGAGTTTGATAATTTTATTGTCAAAAAAGAAAACTTCAATGCTTATTTTGGTAGACAATTGAAATACAATTCCGATATGCTTGAACACTTGAGTAATTACATGGCTAATGTTAAGGGTGAACTTAAACTCATTAGTAAACATGCTTCTATGGTTACCACTCAAGTAGAATAAGTACTTAAAGCTCAAAATGATTTGCTCAATGAATTGAATAGTAAGAATAATGATTATGCTGTTAGAGTGGCTACTAGAACTGGTAAAATGACTCAGGAACCTTTGTATCCTGAAGGCCACCCTAAGAGAATTGAGCAAGATTCTCAGAGAAATAATATTGATGCACCTAGTCCTTCTAAAAAGAAGAAAAATAAAAATGATAGGACTTTGCATGCTTCTAGTGAACCTATTGCTGAACCACCTAAGAATCCAAATGATATCTCTATTTCTGATGCTGAAACACAATCTGGTAATGAACATGAACCTAGTGAAAATGTTAATAATGATGTTCATGATGATGCTCAACCTAGTAATGACAATGATGTAGAAATTGAACCTGCTGTTGATCTTGATAACCCACAATCAAAGAATCAACGTTATGATAAGAGACTTTGTTGCTAGGAAACACGGTAAAGAAAGAGAGCCATGGGTTCAGAAACCCATGCCTTTTCCTCCCAAACCATCCAAGAAAAAGGATGATGAGGATTTTGAGCGCTTTGCTAAAATGATTAGACCTATCTTTTTGTGAATGCGATTAACTGATATGCTCAAAATGAATCCTTATGCTAAGTACATGAAAGATATTGTTACTAATAAAAGAAAGATACCGGAAGCTGAAATTTCCACCATGCTTGTTAATTATACTTTTAAGGGTGGAATACCAAAGAAACTTGGAGATCCAGGAGTACCTACTATACCATGCTCCATTAAAAGAAACTACGTTAAAACTGCTTTATGTGATCTTGGAGCCGGTGTTAGTGTTATGTCTCTCTCTTTATATCGTAGACTTGATTTGAATAAGTTGACACCTACTGAAATATCTTTGCAAATGGCTGATAAATCAACTGCTATAACTTTCGGTATTTGTGAGGATGTGCCTGTTGTGGTTGCAAACGTTACTATTTTAACGGACTTTGTTATTCTTGATATTCCCGAGGACGATAGTATGTCTATTATTCTTGGAAGGCCCTTTTTGAATACTGCAAGGGCTGTTATTGATTGCAATAAGGGCAATGTCACTTTTCATGTTAATGGTAATGAGCATACGGTACACTTTCCGAGGAAACAACCTCAAGTCCACAGTATCAATTCTATTGGAAAAATTCCATCGATTATTTTTGGAGGTTTTGAATTTCCTCTTCCTACTGTAAGAAATATGATATTCTTATTATTGGGGATGTGCATATCCCCGTTGAGGTAACATAGTGTTATTCAAAATTTCTCTGGTTCCATGTTATTCAGAATGAGTTTGTTAACAAGACCTGATCAACCTTGTTAGTGGATTCCTTTTGATGAGCACGAGATGGATGAAACTAGAAGGCACAACCTTTTGTACCCTCCTTCTACTTTATGTTATTTAGTTGAAATAAAGTAAAAATAGTATTTTTCTGTCTGTTTTCTGATTTATCCGTGTAATATAAAAATACCCCAAAAATAAAAGTTCTCCAAATGCCCTGAAAATGGAATATGATTTTTTCTAGAATATTTGAGAACATCTGGCACTGAGAACACAACAGGAGGGGCAAGCACCTGGCCACGAGGGTGGAGGGTGCGCCCTACCCCCCTGGGCGCGCCCCCTGCCTCGTGGGCCCATGGTGGCCCCCCTCCACATATTCCTGCGCCCACACACTTCTTCTTCCTCCCAAAAAAATCATCATCCAGCTCACGCACGAGTTCTAGCTCATTTTGCTGCGATTTTCGATCTCCTTGCTCAAAGCACCTCTCACAAAAACTGCTTGGGGGATTGTTCTTTGGTATGTGACTCCACCATTGGTCCAATTAGTTTTTGTTCTAGTGCTCTATTCATTGCAAATTTGTGCTGCCTAGGTGACCATGTTCTTGAGCTTGCATGTCAAATTTATATGGTTCCGAGTAGTTCTAATGCTTGATATAGGCCCTAGGCACTTGTAGGAGTAGTTGCTATCAATTTTATTGATCTTGGTTCACTTTTGTTTGAAGTTACTAAAAATTTCAGAAATTTTTCAGAGGAAGAAATATGCTTAGGAAAATGTACCAAGGTGGTTCTTCAAGGAAGCAAGGACCCAGGCTTGCAATGCGTGATGCTGACGAGGAGCCACAAAGGGACGCTCCTGTGTGGCCCTGTGAATGGCCTTCAGAAAACTTTATGGATCGAGCGGGAATCAAGGAAGAATTTAACGCATATTTGCGTAACGCTGATCTTGTGAGCTTTGAGGCAGAAAAATGCTGCCAGTACCACTATCTCACTAGTTCCTTTGTGAGGAGGTTTGAATTTTCATCTTCACGTAATTCTCCAACTGTCCTGTTTGATCTTTATGAGAAATCTTATACTATGGACTTAGAGGATTTTACCACTGCTTGCAAACTTCCACAATGGGGTAGTGCTAGTGAACCTCGCAAATCTGAATTTAGAAATTTTCTTGCTAGTATAACTGTCGGGGAATCTAGAGATATAGCACAAGCTACCATAGGGAGCATTCATTTTCCTGCTATACATTATTTTGCTCTCTTCATAGGTAGGTGCATAAATGGTAAAGATGAAGCATGTCATATGTGTGTCCCTGACCTCAGTATTCTTAGGAGTGCTGTGTTAGGAGACAAATCTTATAATTTGGGAGCCATTGTTGCATGTAGGTTGCATAATAATAGATTTAATGGACATTTCTTCGGTGGAATTTATGCAACCCGCTTAGCTGATTTTCTTGGTGTAACCATACGTAATGATGATATTGAATTGCCTCCTGCTTACCTAGACTTTAATGCTATGGTTCACCACCAGTTTGTTGAGAGGAATGAATCACCTCTCCGGTATCGCTTAATCTTTGACAGACGTTGTGCTGTCCGTATTACTCTCCCTGCTCCTGCCTTCTTTGATTATCAGGCAAAAGGAAGATATGTTATTACCAGAGAGGAGGCAGATGAGTACGAGAGGAGGGCGGAAGCATCTCGCCGCCACGCTGCAGCCTAGGAGGCAATAATTGCCGCATCTCAGTACGAACCCGGCTACAACTATGGATATCCGCCAGGCCATCCGTGGCAATAAACCAACTTAGGCCAAAAGCCTAAGCTTGGGGGAGTACGTATTTCCCACCGACATTACATTCATGTTCACACACTCATTGCTAGATGTCGGTGCTCATACTTTTTCACTGTAATATCCATGCTAGTTTATTTTATTTTTCTTGCTTTCTTCTTGTGTGTTTGATAAACTTTAAGAAAAACCAAAAAATTAGTAGTAGCTTTTAGTTAATTTACCTTCCTTGCTGTAGTAGTAATAATTAAAAGAAAACCCAAAAAGATTTCCCGTTCTTCTTTTGCTTGTTGGGAGCTTTCCCATGTAAATAGTTTTATTTCTTTACTTTGGGGGTCGATAGGAGAAGACCATAATGAAATTGTTAAAGTGGCTCTTATATGCATTATTGTTGATTTAACCAAGAGCCCATATTGCCTTGTTTTCTCCTGTTTATTGATTGCTCGCAGATTCTAGCTTAGTCCAATGCACGTACACTCTTATTATTATTCAAATCATTCGGTCGTGCAAGTGAAAGGCAATTATGACGATATATGATGGACTGACTGAGATGAGAAAAGCTGGTATGAACTCGGCCTCTCTTGTCTTTGTAAATATGATTAGTTCATCGTTCCTGATTCAGCCTATTATGAACAAACATGTTTGCAATGACAATTAGAGATCATAGTTACTTGTGCCATGCTTGATTAGCTATGAGTTATAATGGTTTACCTTGCGTGCCAACATGCTATTAAAATGGCTGTGATGTTGTATAGTGGGGTGGTATCCTCCTTTGAATGAATTAAGTGACTCGACTTGGCACATGTTCACACATGTAGTTGAAACAAATCAACATAGCCTTCACGATATTTATGTTCATGGTGGATTATATCCTACTCATGCTTGTACTCAATGTTTATTAATTTTAATGCCTGTTCATGACTGTTGTCGCTCTCTAGTTGGTCGCTTCCCAGTCTTTTGCTAGCCTTCACTTGTACTAAGCGGGAATACTGCTTGTGCATCCAATCCCTTAAACCCCAAAGTTATTCCATATGAGTCCACTATACTTCCTATATGCGGTATCTACCTGCCATTCCAAGTAAATTTGTATGTGCCAAACTCTAAACCTTCAAATGAAATTCTGTTTTGTATGCTCGAATAGCTCATGTATCAACTAGGGCTGTCCGTATCTTCCATGCTAGGCGGGTTATTCTCAAGAGGAGTGGACTCCGCTCCTCACTCACGAGAAAATGGATGGTGACCGGGATGCCCAGTCCCATGCTTTATGCAAACTAAATCAAAATAATTGCAAACAAAACTCCCCCGGGGCTGTTGCTAGTTGGAGGCACTCGTTGTTTCGAGCAAGCCATGGATTGATGCTTCTTGGTTGAGGGGGAGTATAAACTTTACCATTCCGTTTGGGAACCGCCTATAATGTGTGTAGCATGGAAGATATCACCATCTCTTGGTTGTTATGTTGACAATGGAAGTATGCCGCTCAAAATATTATTTATCTCTATTTCAAAACTGAGCTCTGGCACCTCTACAAATCCCTGCTTCCCTCTGCGAAGGGCCTATCTATTTACTTTCATGTTGAGTCATCACCCTCTTATTAAAAAGCACTAGCTGGAGAGAGCTGCTGTCATTTGCATCCATTACTGTTAATTTATATTGGGTATGACTATGACTGGATCTCTTTTACCATGAATTACAATGTCTAGTCAGTCCTTGATCTTTGAAGGTGCTCTGCATTTATGTTTTGCGGTCTCAGAAAGGGCTAGCGAGATACCATCTTGTTATATTATATCATGATTGTTTTGAGAAAGTGTTGTCATCCGAGATTTATTATTATTGCTCGCTAGTTGATTATGCCATTGATATGAGTAAACATGAGACCTAAGAGTTATTGTGAATGTGGTAAGTTATAATCTTTGCTGAAAACTTGAATGCTGGCTTTACATATTTACAACAACAAGAGCAAACAGAGTTTGTAAAAGTTTTTCTTTATCACTTTCAGTTTATCAACTGAATTGCTTGAGGACAAGCAAAGGTTTAAGCTTGGGGGAGTTGATACGTCTCCGTCGTATCTACTTTTCCAAACACTTTTGCCCTTGTTTTGGACTCTAACTTGCATGATTTGAATGGAACTAACCCGGACTGACGATGTTTTCAGCAGACTTTCCATGGTGTTATTTATGTGTAGAAACAAAAGTTCTCGGAATGACCTAAAACTCCACGGAACATCTTTTTGGAAAATATTAAAAATACTGGAAGAAAAATCCACGTCAGGGGCCCCACACCCTGTCCACGAGGGTGGGGCACGCGCCCCCCTACCTCGTGGGCCCCCTGACGCTCCACCGACCTCAACTCCAACTCCATATATTCACTTTCGGGGAGAAAAACATCAGAGGATTCATCGCGTTTTACGATACGGAGCCGCCGCCAATCCCTAAAACCTCTCGGGAGGGCTGATCTGGAGTCCGTTCGGGGCTCCGGAGAGGGGGATTCGTCGCCGTCGTCATCGTCAACCATCCTCCATCACCAATTTAATGATGCTCATTGCCATGCGTGAGTAATTCCATCGTAGGCTTGCTGGACGGTGATGTGTTGGATGAGATCTATCATGTAATCAAGTTAGTTTTGTTAGGGTTTGATCCCTAGTATCCACTATGTTCCGAGATTGATATTGCTATGACTTTGCTATGCTTAATGCTTGTCACTAGGGCCCGAGTGCCATGATTTCAGATCTGAACCTATTATGTTTTCATGAATATATGTGAGTTCTTGATCCTATCTTGCAAGTCTATAGTCACCTACTATGTGTTATGATCCGGCAACCCCGAAGTGACAATAATCGGGACCACTTCCGGTGATGACCATAGTTTGAGGAGTTCATGTATTCACTATGTGCTAATGCTTTGTTCCGGTACTCTATTAAAAGGAGGCCTTAATATCCCTTAGTTTCCATTAGGACCCCGCTGCCATGGGAGGGTAGGACAAAAGATGTCATGCAAGTTTTTTTCCATAAGCACGTATGACTATATTCGGAATACATGCCTACATTACATTGACGAATTGGAGCTAGTTCTGTGGCACCCTATGTTATGATTGTTACATGATGAACCGCATCCGGCATAATTCTCCATCACCGATCCAATGCCTACGAGCTTTTCACATATTGTTCTTCGCTTAATTACTTTTCCGTTGCTACTGTTACAATTACTACAAAACACCAAAAATATTACTTTTGCTACTGTTACTTTTATTACCGTTACCACTACTATCATATTACTTTGCTACTAAATACTTTGCTGCAGATACTAAGTTATCCAGGTGTGGTTGAATTGACAACTCAACTGCTAATAGTTGAGAATATTCTTTGGCTCCCCTTGTATCGAATCAATAAATTTGGGTTGAATACTCTACCCTCGAAAATTGTTGCGATCCCCTATACTTGTGGGTTATCATGTCCTTATTTCCTCTTTGGTGCTAAGGAGGCCAGCGCAGGCAAAGAGTACCGAGGCGTCGGGCAAAGGTTGCTATATTGGTGCAACGAGACCAAGACCAGGAGGACGGCAAGACGGAGGTCATCGTGGAGCCCAAGACGGCGTCACCACCAGAGCTTTTCGCAGGCGAAGACCGCTTTTGTCAGGATAGCTTGTACTAGCTGCCCCCCTTCAAATTTGCCCGCCGTTGTTGGCTCCCTTCCCGCTCGATATTTGGGAAGAGGACCAGGGCCTATATAAGTAGAGCTAGCCACCATAGTAGGGGCATCTCATCTTAGCTGGATCCAACCCGATCAAGAGCCTATCCTGGCCACAAGAACACCTCAACCTTAGGAGGCCGTTCTTCCCTTGTACTATTCATCATCAGCCCTAGAGGCAATCCATCACCACCACACTAGAGTAGGCTATTACACCACAACGGTGGCCCGAACCAGTATAAACCTCGTGTCTTTCTGTGTTGCGAGTTCCTCGAGTTCGTCCGCAAGACCTTAGCGAGCTAGGGCGTAGATCGGTAGGAGGGAAAGACTTCGCGCGCACCGCAGTGTTCGAACCTTAAGGGTTTGCCGGAACCCCACATCCGACAGTCCTCAACCAGGACCTTCGCCTTGGCGTCAAGATTAGCTTCCCTCGCCTTCGCCTCCCGCTCCAGCTCCTCCAGCCGGCTGCGCTTCGCGGCCTGCGCCTTCGCCAGCTCCCCCAGCTCAGTGTCGCGGCCCTTGATGGCGTCCTCCCGAGCCTTCATCTCCTCTTCCCTCGCCTGGCGGCCACGTGTTTCTTCCACGTGCTAGTCGCGCAGGCTCTTCAGCTCATCCTCCAGCTCTCGGCAACGGTCGCGGGCGGCCTCCGCGTCCTTCAGCGCCGCCTCGCAATCAGCCACAGCTTTGGCGGCGGCCTGCTTCTCCTCCTCAGAGGCCGCCGCGGCCCGGCTCAGCGACGCTCGAATTGCCGAGTCGGAGTGAAGCCAGCTAGAGGCTAGTTCCAGGCACCCAGCCACCAGGCGCGGGTCAGCGCTCAGGATATCTTCCCGCAGCTGGGTCATCTCCGAAAGGGTGCGCTCCAAGACGGCAGAGGAAGCGGAAGAACCTGGGGCCAGAGGCGCAACAGGAGGAGGTGGCGGCATCGTTACCAGAGCCTGGGAGACCAAGGGCTCCTGAGCCCTTGGGACCTCATCAGCCGAGCCAGGCATCGGCACTTCCGGAGCCAGCGGGGCCACGGGGGCTGACGCCCCTCGATGATGCTCCTCTTGGCCTCGCGAGGGCGACCGCGTTGGGGAGGTGCGGGTGCTGACGCCTCCTTTCTCCGCAGAGGGAGGTGTGGCCGCTGCATCCTCCTTCCTCTTCTTCGCCGAAGGCATCAGCCTGACCAACCAAGGGTGAACGTCAGAAAAAGTCAAGCACAGGCAGGAACAAGACAAAGTTCAAAGCACTTACTAGTCCACCGCGACATAGTCCACCCTCCACTTGGGAAGCCTGAAGCCTGAAAGCGTTGGAGCCTGAGGAGTGGGCACACGGGCTCCGGGAGCTGAAGACGGTGCGGCAAAGGGGCCGGAGGTAGCTCCGGGCGGCGTCAAGGCGGAGGCAGCATCTCGGGAGACCATCGATGATCTGCTCCTCGTCGGGATAACTGGCAGTTCTCCCTCCTCCTGGCGGGCATCGATCTCGGCGTCGTCTGGCAGGGCGCGGAGGATGTCAGCCCTGCTCAAGGGAGAAGTCTCCCCCATTTCTTCGGGGGTCGTCTCCGAGTCCACCTCCTCTTCTTCCTCCCCACGAGACTCGTCGGAAGACAGCTCCACCGGCTTCGGTGCCTGTAACACCCACGATGCGACTATATCTCCCACATGTCGAGGCACGACTTAGAGGCATAACCGCATTGTGGTTTAGTCGCAAGAAGGGTCATCTTCACACAATCCCATGTAATGAACAAGAATGGGATAAAGAGTTGGCTTACAATTGCCACTTCACACAATACATAAATAAAACATACATCATTCAGAGATACACACATAGGTCCGACTACGGAACCAAAATAAAAGAAGACAACCCAACTGCTAGATCCCCGATCGTCCCAACTGGGCACCACTACTGATCAACATGAAAAGAAACAACACAACGAACAAGATCTTCATCGAGCTCCCACTTGAGCTCGGTTGAGTCACCTGCACTGGTATCATCGGCACCTGCAGCTGTTTTGGAAGTATCTGTGAGTCACGAGGACTCAGCAATCTCACACCCGCGAGATCAAGACTATTTAAGCTTATAGGAAAGATGAGGTAATGAGGTGGAGCTGCAGCAAGCACTAAGCATATATGGTGGCTAACATACGCAAATGAGAGCGAGAAGAGAAGCAACGGAACGGTCGTGAACTAGCAATGATCAAGAAGTGATCCTGAACTCCTACTTACGTCAAACATAACCCAGAAACCGTGTTCACTTCCCGGACTCCGCCGAGAAGAGACCATCATGGCTACACACGCGGTTGGTGCGTTTTAATTAAGTCGAGTGTCAAGTTCTCTACAACCGGACATTAACAAATTCCCATCTGCCACATAACCGCGGGCACGGCTCTCGAAAGTTTATACCCTGCAGGGGTGTCCCAACTTAGCCCATTATAAGCTCTCACGGTCAAATAAGGATAAACCTTCTCCCGGGAACACCCGATCAGTCTCGGAATCCCGGTTTACAAGACATTTCGACAATGGTAAAACAAGACCAGCAAAGCCGCCCGAATGTGCCGACAAATCCTGATAGGAGCTGCACATATCTCGTTCTCAGGGCACACCGGATGAACGCTACGTACAACTAAAACAAGACCTCGAGTTTCCCCGAGGTGGTGCTGCAAGTGGCTCTAGTTTGGACCAGCAGTCAGAGGAACACTGGCCCGGGGGTTTAAAATAAAGATGACCCTTGAGTCTGCAGAACCCAAGGGAAAAAGGCTTAGGTAGGCAAATGGTAAAACCAAGGTTGGGCCTTGCTGGAGGAGTTTTATTCAAAGCGAACTCTCAAGGGGGTCCCATAAATCACCCAACCGCGTAAGGAACGCAAAATCAAGGAACATAACACCGGTATGACGGAAACTAGGGCGGCAAGAGTGGAACAAAACACCAGGCATAAGGCTGAGCCTTCCACCCTTTACCAAGTATATAGATGCATTAATTAAGATAAGAGATATTGTGATATCCCAACAGAGTTCATAAAATCCATGGTCCAACAAGGAACAAACTTAATCTTCACCTGCAACTAGCAACGCTATAAGAAGGGGCTGAGCAAAAGCGGTAACATAGCCAAGCAACGGTTTGCTAGGAAGGGTGAAAAGGTTAGAGGCTGACATGGCAATAAGGGAGGCATGATATAGCAAGTGGTAGGTAGCGCGGCATGGCAATAGAACGGACAACTAGCAAGCAAAGATAGAAGTGATTTCGAGGGTATGGTCATCTTGCCTGAGATCCCGCAAGGAAGAAGAACGAGTCCATAAAGAAGACAAACGGACGTAGTCGAACGAATCCTCACAACTCCGGAACGAAACCGAAGCTAACAAGAGAAGCAACCCGGAAAGAAACAAACATCAAAGTAAAACAACCATCACAGAAACATGGCATGATGCACAATCAAGTATGATGCATGTCCGGTTTAATGAGCATGGCATGGCAAAGTGCAACAAACAACACTACAAATTAAGTGGAGCTCAATATGCAACGAGTTGCATATTGAAGAAACACCACATCAATTATTTAGTTCTCTCTTGTTTATGTGCCCAACAATATTAAATGTTGTTAAACATGGCAAGAGGTGAAACATAAGTAAACTAACTATCTAGGCAAGTTTAAATGAGGCCGGAACCACAAATAACAATTCCGGAAAATCCTCAAATGCATATTTTGAATTTGGTACTGTTCTGCCCTAAACACAATTTTAATGTTGTTAAACAGCAAAATAAAGTGCAGCATGTTAAACTAGGCATTTTTCTACCCCATTTACATATAAAGTTTATTAAATTCCGAGTTACGGTTAATTAGTTAAGAATTAAATCATTTTAACATGGCATTTATGCAAATATAAACAAACATCGTTTTAAACATTTTAAACATGGATGAGAGTGGCATATTATTAAACTACACAAATTTCTGAGCATTTTACATGTTAAAATCATTTTAATCCGATGCACCATTTGTGAGTTATTATATGCATGTCTAGGGGTTTTACTGTAAAACAGTAAAACACTGGATAAATCCTAAAATCGCACAGACTGAAAAAAAACACTACTGGGCTGAAACTGTTGGGCGCTGGGCTGCTCACCTAGCTGAGCTCGGCCCAGATCGGTGGAGGTGGGAGCTGGGCCGCAATCAACGACGAAGGGGAGGTGGCCCAGGTGCGGGCACTGGGGCGCTGTGCGAGTCAACGCGAGGCAGGGGCGCGGTCGAGACGAATCAGAGGATGCAGGGGGCGACGGCATCGGCCGGACTTGGCGACGGCGGACGAAGGAGCCAGATCCAGGTACGAGGCCAGGGTGCAGGGAGCTGGGGCGCTGCGGCAGGAGGCGAGGCAGGCAGCGGCGACGAACGATGCAGGAAGCAGCAGGCAAAATAGCTCCGTGGACTTGGCGGGGCGACGGGCCAACGCGGGGTCGAGCGGCGCTCGATGCAGCGGCTGGCATCCATGGCGACAGAGTATCTGGGAGAGAGAGGGATTAGAGAGAGAGGAAGCCAAAGAAGAGGACGGGAGGAGGAGGCAAGGTGCTGGCCTGCGAGTCAACGGTGGCAACGAGGCTGACAAAGTGGCCGTTGGGGGTCACGGAGCTCGGGGGCTCGGGGGCTCGGGCGCGCGAGGCGGGAAGAAACTCCGGCTGGTCGAGGTACTTGGCGACGTGGATGCCGGGGAGAGGGGGCTCGGCTGCAGGAGAGGTCCGGCGGAGCAGCGCGGCAGAGGAGCTTGACGCGGGGTGGCTCGAGGTGGCTGACGACGGGGATCCTCCGGATCTCGAGCTGGACGAGGCGCGCGAGGTGATGACGACTCCGGTAGCGCAGCGGCTACGGGTTGGAGCTGGGGCCTCCATGGCGGCGCTACGAGGACAACAGAGAGAGGGAGAGCAGCAAGCAGAGGGATGAGCAGAGGGAGAGGAAACCAGAGAGGGAAAAGAAGGAGAAAGGGAACGGACAAGGACCTGGCTGGACGACTCCGGCGACGGGATCCTGGTGGCTTCGGCTGCTCCGCTTCTGTTCGCGCGGGAGCGAGCTAGCAGAGGCAGGGCAGAGGAAGGGGACGGACGACAAGGCAGCGGCCTGGTGGTGTTGGGATCGATGGAGGTGAATCGGGACGAGAGGTGGAGGCTACCATTTGGGTGGATGGGGAAAAACGAGGTGGATCTCGCGGCTGGCGGCGGGACGGGACTGATGGGACAAGCTCCCTAGGTTTTAGAGTTAGTCTTTAAATAACAAGTGAATTTTTGAATAGGGGTATTTGGTCCCTCCGATTAAAATCGGACGATCGAGAAAATAATAGGTAGGGAGTCCAAAAAAAGAAAACGGAGATGTTTTGTAGATGTTAGGGGATGATCCGGGCCCAACGGTCACAACGGTCCGGGTCGGGTTCGGGGAAGTTTTCGGACGCACGCCAGAGGGGTGGGTGGTTGTGCAGAGAGGGACAAACGGTCAAACAAGAGAGAATCGAAAAACCGGTTAGACTCAGAACGGTCAATGAAGACAAGGGGGGAACGCGGCAACTACGAACGAATGCAAATTTTTAAAACATGACGGCAACGAAGTGCCGATGCAATGCAAATGATGCAATGATGAATGCAACACACAAATAAAACACAGCTGACTCGCAAAACAAGGAAGGCAATCGGAGCGTCGGTCTCGGGGCGTTACAACACTCCACCACTACAAGAGGATCTCGTCCCGAGATCTAGGATGGCACCGGAGAGAAGCGGGAGAGGAAGAGAAGAGGTAAAACTAATTGCTTCTTTGACAAACGAGTGAAACCACGAACCTTGAGAGATTGAACGAATTAAAAGAGAGAATACAGCGAAGATGAACAAAGTTGAAAACAATCCGTTAGGAAAGAGGAACAAGAAACATCACGAGAACCTTGTAGGTTGAAAGACATCAGTGGAAAAATCAATGAACGAGAAATTCTTTCAAACCACTCCGGTTTAAACGAAATAGAGAAAGAATGAGAGCGAAAAGAAATCAGACAGCACTCCGGTAGAAAAGAGAAGGAAAACTTGATAAGATCAAAAGAACTTGAAAGATATCACAACACTCCGGTTGAAACAAGATAAAGAAGGAATAAGAATGATATAATTTGGGCAGCACTCCGACTGTAAATGGAAGGAATTGAACATGATTTTGACAAGATGAGAGGATACTCGATGAAATTACCAACACATTGCCTCCGGAACTAATGAAAGAATGACACAAGGGGTAAGAAAGATTTCAGACAGCACTCCGGTTGAGGAAGGAGACAAAACCTGACAGAATGGGAAGAACTTGAAAAGAGAGCACGACACTCCGGTTGGAAAATGGGTAAGCACGAAAAGAACACGGTCCTCACAAATCTTGATGATGAGTGAAGAGAGCAACATCACAATGCCTCCGGACGAATGAATAGGAGATAGATCGTCGGAATAAGAGAACGGAGAAGGAAATGATAACTTCTGCCACAAATGAGCTTGGAAAGCATCCTTCCAAGAAGGTTATAACGGAGTTGTTGGAAAAAACCAACAACAAAAGGATATGATCCTCGTGGGCTTATGGAGACATCTCAAAACATGAGGTGAAAATTTTGCCACTAACGAAAACAATTGCTTGCTTGAGATCAACGAAGAGATGAAATCTTCTTCCACCAAGAGGAGAAAGAGAAAACTTGATCATTGATAAACTCCCCAAATAGCTACATTCCTTAGGGAAGGCTATAGGTGAAATATAACCCAATACAACTCCAGCAAAAAGATTGATTGGATGAAAAGATCTCTTGAACGAAGATAAAATGATGGATTTAAATATGTCACTCTTGAAACTTTGTGAATCATGAAACCCGAAGGAAAATTATCGAGAATGACATAACACCACCTCAAAAGATATTGATAGAGAGAATTGCACTTAGGAATGTAAGATGAAAAATGCTTGAACTCCTCAAAACAAACATGTGTTAAGCACCATGTGTATTTTAGAGTATAGCTTGGCGGATCATAACTTCAAGAGAAATCTTGAAGAACAATTGAAAAATGAAAGGAATCCTTGACGAACCACCATGTAGAGCCTCCATGAAGAACTCCGGTAACAAAAGAATGATCAAACGAAATGGAAAGTTGAAAAGAACTCCAGGAGAAGCCTTGCAATGATTAGATGAAACTTTGAAATGATATAATTGAAATAACTTGAAGCTCCGGAAAGAAAAGATGAACAACTTGGAACCGAGAATTTGATATCATGAACGAACTCCGAAAGAAGGAATAAATCACTTGGAGGAAACAAGGATAAGAATTATGTTATGCGTATCCTTCACCAATATAAATTGATGACAAGCAACGGATTTGGCATACTACTTATTCCCGTAGAAAGGATTAAGAGAGATATAGCGCAAACTTGAGAAGGTCTTGATGGAACCACCGGTAGGATTGAAACAACGAATACATTAATATGAGGACATAGGAAAAGGAATCTTGAACGAACCACCGTAAGAATTGAAAATTAATGAAGAAAAGAGAACGAATCACCGTAAGAATTAAAGAGCGCGCGAAAATACTCGAGGGAATTTGATACATGAGAACGAATAGATCACGAGCTGACTAGAGGATACTTGAACGATGCACCAGGAGAATATGGAGATGAACGAAGAGACATCAATTTAGAATAATTGGAGAACGAAGCTGAAAACTTAGAACGAAGAAATCTTCTGAAATGATGGACTTTGGATGATCACGAAGCGAAACAACTCATGAAATGCTCCGGATGGGTAAGAAAAGAATTGCGCGATTGGAAACAATTTGAGAGGATGGCAACAAGTAAGAACCATGAATCTTCAAGAGAACGGACCAAGATTCAAGAGAAATTCTTCTTCGGTCTTCAAATGTTGAGAATGACGACGAGAAACACCACCATGAATTGTTGAGATACTCTGGGATGAAAATTAGAAAGGTTGAACCAACGATGAAAAGAATTTGAAAGATCTTGGAGAAAGAAATATGACTGATGATAAATCATTCTTACGTCAAACTTTGCAAAGAATTTGAGAATAACTCCGGAAAGAATTAGAAGAGTCAGGTAAGATCCTGGAAAAAGACCTGTGGGTTAGGGCCCACTCAGAAGAAACACCGTTGAAATGATTACTTGAAAAGGAGATTGCACCGGTTGAATTGAATGGCTTGAATGAGATAACAACCTCGAAATAGTTAGAATTGATGCGGAGTGGAAACACGAATCTTCAGAGATATCTTCAGCACTCCGGAACAATTGAATAGCAAGCGGGGAATGATTAAGAGATGCACCGACATACGAAAACACCTGAAACGAGGAAGGGAATATGATCAACACCGAATGCTTGAATTGAATCCACCGGAGAAGAAAAAGAATGAAGAATGAAAAACTTGAAGCTTCCTGAGCATCTTCCTGAGAATCACCGGATAAGAACATTGATGGAAAAGAATGGAGAAACTTCACATGAATAAAAGGATACATGGTTGAGAAATCTGGGTCCTTGAAGAAAAAGGGTGGGAGGGCGGGGAAAACAAAGACAACTTGGGGACGGATGAAACGAACAATGTTGGGAAACTGAGAGGTGATCTTGCGAATGTTGAAATGATTGGATCCACTTGAAGAGAAGCACGCCGGTAGAAAAGAATTAACATGACAATCTCGATGATCAAGAAGGATTGGTATTCACATAGAAGTATGAGAACACCGCTTAGGATAAGGTATGGAATCAACATTTCACTTCGAAGCAACTCGAATACCACAAAACAAAACAAAAACAAAAGATTTGGTTTGCAGAATAAGCCGGAACAAACATATGATAGAGATTTCGTCCGAAGTTTTCGTGGTGGGGCCCACACGGGCTCGATCGTACAGCACCATCATGTACAAGGCAGTGCACATGACATACGAAGCATCCCCGAGTCGGCATAGCCAAGGACTCTTTAAGACACTACGAGACCACTGTAAAACCAACTGTGGAAACGCGATCCACTAGACGTCGAACCCCAATCTCATATCATGCATCTGTCGGAAAGATATCCTAGGAGCTACTTGAATTCCCACTTATAAACTCCTGAAACTTTCTGGTTATGCAATCAGGTGTTGGGGATACAGGGGACACAAAATATATCACCCAAACTAACAATACCTAGATCCAGCTGTATCCATCCGTCAACACATAACCAAGAAACCTTCGGAAATCGTGTACCTCAATCTTCGAAAAGCATCCGTTATACGAATTATGGCAATACTCCCGAACTCCCGCCCCAGTACTGGGTGGCGTCGAGGTGATCTCACCAACAACTGCATAAAAGAGATTTCGATGTCCGCGAAACTCAGGTATTCCAGAACTGCAACGATAAAATTGTGACGACAACACCTCGGAGCTCAACTCCGCGGGACACTGCCACAACCCCTAAATGTCAGGAGGCACCAAGAACAATGTTCTCGTCACAAAACCATCGGAACGATTCCAAGATACCCGCGTGATCCTAAAAAAAATTAGTGAAATTTGAGGAGAGAAGAGTCAAAACTTCTGCATCAGGAGGCCTCACCAGAGCGACGAAGGGACTGAGGAGTAAAAAGAATCCTACTCTCCGATATATATAATCCTAAGACTCAAAACATTTTTTTTCTAGACTCAACAACGTCAGCGATTCGATCAAGCAGGGGGCTCCTAAGTCGGGGATGGCTCTGATTACCAACTTGTAACACCCACGATGCGACTATATCTCCCACATGTCGAGGCACGACTTAGAGGCATAACCGCATTGTGGTTTAGTCGCAAGAAGGGTCATCTTCACACAATCCCATGTAATGAACAAGAATGGGATAAAGAGTTGGCTTACAATTGCCACTTCACACAATACATAAATAAAACATACATCATTCAGAGATACACACATAGGTCCGACTACGGAACCAAAATAAAAGAAGACAACCCAACTGCTAGATCCCCGATCGTCCCAACTGGGCACCACTACTGATCAACATGAAAAGAAACAACACAACGAACAAGATCTTCATCGAGCTCCCACTTGAGCTCGGTTGAGTCACCTGCACTGGTATCATCGGCACCTGCAGCTGTTTTGGAAGTATCTGTGAGTCACGAGGACTCAGCAATCTCACACCCGCGAGATCAAGACTATTTAAGCTTATAGGAAAGATGAGGTAATGAGGTGGAGCTGCAGCAAGCACTAAGCATATATGGTGGCTAACATACGCAAATGAGAGCGAGAAGAGAAGCAACGGAACGGTCGTGAACTAGCAATGATCAAGAAGTGATCCTGAACTCCTACTTACGTCAAACATAACCCAGAAACCGTGTTCACTTCCCGGACTCCGCCGAGAAGAGACCATCATGGCTACACACGCGGTTGGTGCGTTTTAATTAAGTCGAGTGTCAAGTTCTCTACAACCGGACATTAACAAATTCCCATCTGCCACATAACCGCGGGCACGGCTCTCGAAAGTTTATACCCTGCAGGGGTGTCCCAACTTAGCCCATTATAAGCTCTCACGGTCAAATAAGGATAAACCTTCTCCCGGGAACACCCGATCAGTCTCGGAATCCCGGTTTACAAGACATTTCGACAATGGTAAAACAAGACCAGCAAAGCCGCCCGAATGTGCCGACAAATCCTGATAGGAGCTGCACATATCTCGTTCTCAGGGCACACCGGATGAACGCTACGTACAACTAAAACAAGACCTCGAGTTTCCCCGAGGTGGTGCTGCAAGTGGCTCTAGTTTGGACCAGCAGTCAGAGGAACACTGGCCCGGGGGTTTAAAATAAAGATGACCCTTGAGTCTGCAGAACCCAAGGGAAAAAGGCTTAGGTAGGCAAATGGTAAAACCAAGGTTGGGCCTTGCTGGAGGAGTTTTATTCAAAGCGAACTGTCAAGGCGGTCCCATAAAACACCCAACCGCGTAAGGAACGCAAAATCAAGGAACATAACACCGGTATGACGGAAACTAGGGCAGCAAGAGTGGAACAAAACACCAGGCATAAGGCCGAGCCTTCCACCCTTTACCAAGTATATAGATGCATTAATTAAGATAAGAGATATTGTGATATCCCCACAGAGTTCATAAAATCCATGGTCCAACAAGGAACAAACTTAATCTTCACCTGCAACTAGAAACGCTATAAGAAGGGGCTGAGCAAAAGCGGTAACATAGCCAAGCAACGGTTTGCTAGGGAGGGTGAAAAGGTTAGAGGCAGACATGGCAATAAGGGAGGCATGATATAGCAAGTGGTAGGTAGCGCAGCATGGCAATAGAACGGACAACTAGCAAGCAAAGATAGAAGTGATTTCGAGGGTATGGTCATCTTGCCTGAGATCCCGCAAGGAAGAAGAACGAGTCCATATAGAAGACAAACAGACGTAGTCGAACGAATCCTCACAACTCCGGAACGAAACCGAAGCTAACGAGAGAAGCAACCCGGAAAGAAACAAACATCAAAGTAAAACAACCATCACAGAAACATGGCATGATGCACAATCAAGTATGATGCATGTCCGGTTTAATGAGCATGGCATGGCAAAGTGCAACAAACAACACTACAAATTAAGTGGAGCTCAATATGCAACGAGTTGCATATTGAAGAAACACCACATCAATTATTTAGTTCTCTCTTGTTTATGTGCCCAACAATATTAAATGTTGTTAAACATGGCAAGAGGTGAAACATAAGTAAACTAACTATCTAGGCAAGTTTAAATGAGGCCGGAACCACAAATAACAATTCCGGAAAATCCTCAAATGCATATTTTGAATTTGGTACTGTTCTGCCCTAAACACAATTTTAATGTTGTTAAACAGCAAAATAAAGTGCAGCATGTTAAACTAGGCATTTTTCTACCCCATTTACATATAAAGTTTATTAAATTCCGAGTTACGGTTAATTAGTTAAGAATTAAATCATTTTAACATGGCATTTATGCAAATATAAACAAACATCGTTTTAAACATTTTAAACATGGATGAGAGTGGCATATTATTAAACTACACAAATTTCTGAGCATTTTACATGTTAAAATCATTTTAATCCGATGCACCATTTGTGAGTTATTATATGCATGTCTAGGGGTTTTACTGTAAAACAGTAAAACACTGGATAAATCCTAAAATCGCACAGACTGAAAAAAAACACTACTGGGCTGAAACTGTTGGGCGCTGGGCTGCTCACCTAGCTGAGCTCGGCCCAGATCGGTGGAGGTGGGAGCTGGGCCGCAATCAACGACGAAGGGGAGGTGGCCCAGGTGCGGGCACTGGGGCGCTGTGCGAGTCAACGCGAGGCAGGGGCGCGGTCGAGACGAATCAGAGGATGCAGGGGGCGACGGCATCGGCCGGACTTGGCGACGGCGGACGAAGGAGCCAGATCCAGGTACGAGGCCAGGGTGCAGGGAGCTGGGGCGCTGCGGCAGGAGGCGAGGCAGGCAGCGGCGACGAACGATGCAGGAAGCAGCAGGCAAAATAGCTCCGTGGACTTGGCGGGGCGACGGGCCAACGCGGGGTCGAGCGGCGCTCGATGCAGCGGCTGGCATCCATGGCGACAGAGTATCTGGGGGAGAGAGGGATTAGAGAGAGGGGAAGCCGAAGAAGAGGACGGGAGGAGGAGGCAAGGTGCTGGCCTGCGAGTCAACGGCGGCGACGAGGCTGACGAAGTGGCCGTTGGGGGTCACGGAGCTCGTGCGCGACCAGAGGAGCTCGGGGGCTCGGGCGCGCGAGGCTGGAAGAAACTCCGCCTGGTCGAGGTACTTGGCGACGTGGACGCCGGGGAGAGGGTCTCGGCTGCAGGAGAGGTCCGGCGGGGCAGCGCGGCAGAGGAGCTTGACGCGGGGTGGCTCGAGGTGGCTGACGACGGGGATCCTCCGGATCTCGAGCTGGACGAGGCGCGCGAGGTGATGACGACTCCGGTAGCGCAGCAGCTACGGGTTGGAGCTGGGGCCTCCATGGCGGCGCTACGAGGACAAGAGAGAGAGGGAGAGCAGCGAGCAGAGGGATGAGCAGAGGGAGAGGAAACCAGAGAGGGAAAAGAAGGAGAAAGGGAACGGACAAGGACCTGGCTGGACGACTCCAGCGACGGGATCCTGGTGGCTTCGGCCGCTCGGCTTCCGTTCGCGCAGGAGCGAGCGAGCAGAGGCAGGGCAGAGGAAGGGGAGGGACGACAAGGCAGCGGCCTGGTGGTGTTGGGATCGATGGAGGTGAATAGGGAGGAGAGGTGGAGGCCACCATTTGGGTGGATGGGGAAAAACGAGGTGGATCTCGCGGCTGGCGGCAGGACGGGACTGATGGGACAAGCTCCCTAGGTTTTAGGGTTAGTCTTTAAATAACAAGTGAATTTTTTAATAGGGGTATTTGGTCCCTCCGATTAAAATCGGACGATCGAGAAAATAATAGGTAGGGAGTCCAAAAAAAGAAAACGGAGATGTTTTGTAGATGTTAGGGGATGATCCGGGCCCAACGGTCACAACGGTCCGGGTCGGGTTCGGGGAAGTTTTCGGACGCACGCCAGAGGGGTGGGTGGTTGTGCAGAGAGGGACAAACGGTCAGACAAGAGAGAATCGAAAAACCGGTTAGACTCAGAACGGTCAACGAAGACAGGGGGAACGCGGCAACTACGAACGAATGCAAATTTTTAAAACATGACGGCAACGAAGTGCCGATGCAATGCAAATGATGCGATGATGAATGCAACACACAAATAAAACACAGCTGACTCGCAAAACAAGGAAGGCAATCGGAGCGTCGGTCTCGGGGCGTTACAGTGCCGCAGGACCTCCAGGGGGCGCGGGCGGCACCAACCCGCGCGCGTCAAAGGTCGGTCTGGAGGCCACGATTGGCTCCCAGTCCTTGCGGTGGTACAAAGGGACGAAGGCGCTCGGCGGGTACTCCTGGTTATCCCCAACCAAGAGGCGCAGGACAGCAGTCAGCTCATCGTCAGGCAGGGCCTCCGGCCTCAGGCGAACCTTGTCTCCTTCATCTCCAAGCTTCCACAAAGGGCGCGTGCGCCCCTGAAGTGGAGCAACGCGCATCGTCAAGAATTCGCTCAGGAGCATGGCCCCCATCACCTTGGTCGCCTTCGCGTTGCCCGGCTTCAAGTCGGTCTTCATCTGCTCCAACACCGACAACGCCCACTCGTCAGTGAGCTCTGCACGAGACCACCCCTTGTCAGACTGGGGCGCCTCCGTCGGCAGTTCCAAGCGTGGATGGATGCACTTGGCACTCATCATGAATCATTTGGCTCTGAGATTGTCGACCCTCTTCCCGGTGTTCGGGATTGAGTTGGCCTTGCCAGACGCAATGAAATTGGCGCACCCGGTGATATGGCCATCGCTAAGGCGGAAGAAGAAGAAGTGGCGCAGGAGAGCCATGGACGGCATCACGCCTAGATATGCCTCGCAATAGTAGGTGAAGATGGACAGGAGAAGGATGGAGTTGGGATGGATATGCAGCGCCTGCAGCCCGTAGTGGTCGAGGACCTCATACAAGAAATCGGAGAAGGGAGGAACCAACCCGGCGGCGATGCTGCTCGTGAAGAAGGGGAAGAACGTGCTCTCCTCGGGCTCCGGCTCGGCGGAGGCAACTTGAAGCTCCGTCTTCCCCCATTCGTTACTCTCCCCCACCATTAGCAAGCACGTGGAGGCGAGGCTCTTCCCCGAGACGTTGGGCGCGTCGAGAGCAGGCTCGTACCAAGCCGGCGCCGAGGAGGACTTGACCTTGCACGACGCCATTGGTTGCAGGTGCAAAGCAAGGGTGGAGTAGATCTGGAGTTTTCGGCAGTGAGGAACGAGAAAGGGGATCTGGAGCAAGGTGAAGGGGAACAGTGAAGGCAAGCATTGTCCGCGCCAGCCTTTTGTCAAGCCGGGCAGTTGCCGAGGCAGCGTGGGGAAGCGGAGACGCCCATGTCCAATCAACCGCCACGCGTCGATCGAGGCCGCAAGGCTTTGGGGCCCGTGGCGCTCCGCACTTGACCTTTGGCTTCGCCTCGAACCCAAGCCCGAGTGCGCCTTGGGCCCGGGGGCTACTGTCGGCGTCCTGGGAATGGGGATCCCCAGACTTGCCTGCCCGCGGCCCACGGCGTGGCTCTGCAAGCAGGCCTGTACGGCCCATCTTCATCGACAAGGCATTCAAGACCCTCGCGAGGGGCCAAGCCTCGCGAGGCGGACGACACAAGACCTCCTCGGGAGCGGCCTCGCCAGGCAGGCTCGCGAGGGGCGGAGAGATCAAGGCAAGGCAAACCTCACGAGGTTCCCGTGACGTGAGCCATGACGATCGAGACCAGGCGGGCGCCAGCGCGTGCGGCGTCCTCGTTTCCTCTTTGGTGCTAAAGGGACAGGTGCAGGCGCAGAGTACCGAGGCATCAAGCAAAGGTTTCCACACTGGTGCAATGAGACCAAGACCAGCAGGACGACAAGATGGAGGTCACCATGGAGCCCAAGGCGGCGTCACCACCAGAGCCTTTTGCAGGCGAAGACTACTTTTGTCAGGATAAGCTGTACTAGTTGTCCCCTTTCAAATCGGCCGTTGTTGGCTCCCTTCCCTCTCAATATTTGGGAAGAGGACCAGGGCCTCTATAAATAGGACTAGCCACCACAGTAGGAGGCAACTGGGCCTGAGCTGATCAAATCCACACACACACAAGTTCGCCAAGCACAAGAACACCTCAACCTCAGGAGGCTGTTCTTCCCCTTGTATTGTTCATCATTAGCCCAAGAGGCAATCCACCACCACCACACTGGAGTAGGGTATTACACCACAACGGTGGCCCGAACTAGTATAAATCTTGTGTCCCTTGTGTTGCGAGTTTGCCTAGTTCGTTCTTGAGATCATAGCTAGTTAGGGCGTGGATCGGTAGGGAGGAAATCTTCGTGCGCACCCCAGTGTTTGGACCTTGAGGGTTTTGCCGGAACCCGTGATCTGACAAGAAGGCTATGCCCAAAAAGCCTTTTCACAAGCCCAGTTCCTCATAAATGCCCTCACGGCCAAGCTCATCAAAGCCCTCACAGCATATTCCTCAAGTAGCTCTAGTCCCCATTGTTGCAAGACCGTCAGCTGTTGCTGCAAAGTCCTCGGCACCTGCGCATCTAGCTCTTGCTAAAGGACCACTGGTATCTCTATTGCTTCAGGAGCATCTGCAAGTTCTTCAGCTCCTCCTCAGTCCTCAAAGGGCCCAACTTTGTTGAAGACAAAGGCCACTACTGTACGAGGCACAAGGCCAAGTCCTCACAAGAAGCAGGTTGCCTTCCATGTGCCGTCTAGTGAAGACGAAGATGATGATGAAGAACTAGCTGAAATCATGAGAGACAGACAGCAACGGGCCGCTAGAGCAAAAGGCGGCAATGTGCCTCTTCTGCTGGATCCCAAGTTGATCCTTGACTTCATTGATCTCTGGCACAAGGACCCCAACACTCCTATGCCTGATTTCAATCTAACACCTGGACAAAGTCATATGTTGACTGCCTTCATAGGCGAAGAAAAATGGAAGTTTGAAAAGGCCAGGCAACTGAAGAAAGCTCAGTATAAGAAGGAGTGTTTTCTGAAGAAGAATGTTCTCAAAATGACAACTGATGAACTTGTGGCCATACAAACTGAGATCAAAGCACTCAGTGATGAATTTGACGCATACCGTGCAGATTGGCTAGGAGCCAAAGTCAGATTCGTCAAAATGGCGAAGGGATTCACCTCAAATGTTGAAGCCTCATCGCAACATGGAATTCCTCAGGCTGAAGCATCTGCACAGCCAACTGAAGAACATGCAAGCACAGCTGATGACAATCAGGCTGTTGATGATTCTGAAAGCACCAGACCTGATGAAGATATTCCAGCCGCTGAAGAAACTGCCAGGGCAACCTCTAGTGTTGCACCTGAAGAACAAGCCAGGCCAGTTGAAGCATCTGCTACTACGCCTGAAGAAATTGAACATGCCAGGGCAACTGCATCTGTTGCGCCTGAAGAAATTGCACCAATTTCCTCTGCTCCACCTGCACAAACGACAAGTCCTACCCTTCCTTCTACATCAGAAGTGAAGAAAAACAAAGCTGCGGAGCGAGCAACTATGAAGAAAAGGAAAGCATCTGCATCCTCAGAGTCTTCAGCTCCAAAGAAAGTGAAGACTTTGACGAGCTCTTATGCAAACCCAATAGATGTTGTTCTAATATCAAGCATGCCATCGGAGGAGATTGTTCCCTTTGGTGCGGAATATGTGATTCCCAGTGAATTAGATGAAGAAGATCCTTCTGTTGCTAAGTCAGAGCAGATTGATGATGAAATTGAAGTGGACAACATCACTTCAACTCCACTGGTATCATCGCTCATGCCTCAGTTCACAGCTGAAGAGGCAGGCGTTGAAGAAATAGATGATGAAGATGAAGATGTGGATATTGGGTGTACAATGCCAATTCTGAATGATGACTATTGGAAAAGTCATCACCCTAATTCTCCACTGACCACACCACTGCAACAAATTCCTCAGTCGCCTATTCAAACTGAAGAAATTCACACGGGCTCTAAAGAACGACAAGCTTCTCTTCTCACTATTACTGAAGAAGTTCCAGCCACTAGAGCTGATGATAATTCTGCTGAAGAAATGGAGACCCAGGCTGCTCCCGATGATACTGTTCCTGAAATTCCTCAGCCTGTGTGTCGTGGTTTTGTCACGGCAGATGTCCTAGAGAAAGGACTTAGTCGTGGAGCCATCGCTACGGGTTAACTTAAAGGGGTTAAAGCGGACAAGGGACGCAAGAGAGTTTTATACTAGTTCGGCCCCTTATGATGAAGGTAAAAGCCTACGTCTAGTTGTGATGGAATTGATGGGGTTTCGATGACCAGGGAGCGAATACGCTTTGCTTGAATCTCGAGTTGTTATCTGTTGTCCTTGAACCGCCGCCGGGTCGTCCCCTTATTAACATGGGTTGACGCCCGCCGGTTTACAAAATCCCGAGGCCGGCTCATAATCGTGTCCGGCTCGGTCTCTGCTACTTCTATCTTAAAACACAAGTTTACATATCAATGTCGGTTTATGTCTACAGGCCTTAAACCGGCTTTGGGCCCTGGGCCTTCATGAAGCGTCACCGTCTGTCTTCATGGACTTCAGATACAGATGAACTACTTATGGGGTTAACCCGGCCTCTCCTGGTCGGTTTACGCCCAGTGGTAATATCCCCAACATTAGGCCCCAGATTGATTTGAACTGGTTCATGTCAATCCTCAATACTTAAGAAAATTTCTTCTTCAACATCTTCACATAACCTTGTAAACCGCCGTGAAATCATCTTCTAGGATCATGGTAAATCGCCGAGACGTCACCTGTCATTAACGAGCCTACGACAATCGAGGCGACAGCTCCGCCTCATATCCAAAATTTAGGCTCCTCGTTTTTCGCACCTGACGCTTATCTTTCTGCCCTTATAAATAGGACCAGGGGGTCTTTCCATTTTCCCCCTCGTGCCTCTTAACCCGTCTGATTCAAATTATCAGGGTACTTCTCACTCATCTTCTGGCGAGTCGTCGGCCACACAGCTTCCGCCCCTCAAAACAGTTCCTGGGTGAGCTATGCACGTGTCTTTATTCTTGATGTGTTATCTTTTCATACTGTACTGATTCTCATGTCTATCTTTTCTCAGCGCCAAGCCGAGACCCAGCAAGAAGGCTCGGTTAAGCAAACCGGCTGATGATAATGTAGCTGTTGAACCGGAAAAAACTCCAGATCCAGAGGAAACCGACGCTGACGACATGCTTAATGATCCGCCGCCTCAATACCATGATTTCCTTGCCGAACAAGTGCAAGTTGACACTACAAGCCATGCAGACCAGCCAACCAGCCCTGTCCGAACTGATGACAAACCGGTCAGTCCAGTTAAGGATACTGACAAACCGCCGACTCCAGTGAAGGCCGCTGATGACCAAGATGATGACATTATGATTACTGGCACTGGCCACACCACTCCTGGCAACCCTGTCGCTTTGTCAAAGCATACTGCTAAGGACGACCTCTCTGCTATCGGCAAAGGCAAATGGAATGCTGATTTATCAAGCTACGCCCATCTCAATGCTCAAGACATTCACTCTGGCTTCTTGAACCATCTGTATACCAGCCGTGACTATGAAGCTAGTTTGGTAAACTTGATGAAGGAGCGACATGAGGTAACTACCATTTTTCTCTTTCGTCCAATTGCAGTTTATCAACTCCTAGTAGCCCCCAAGTGACGGTTTATGATACCGATCTAAACCGGGACTTTTGTCATAACTTATCTTTGCATAATTAGCCTCCAGGGACCGGATTACCTCTTTAAGATGAACCGGTTCTTTAAAATTTGCCATACTGCTCTTTCACCGGTATAGCCCCCAAGGGCCGGTTTAACTTTATAAAGATGAGCCGGGACTGTAGAAGAATTCCCATACCAACAGTTTTTTCAGCAAACACACATTAGCCCCCAAGTGCCAAGATTAACACTTGTATTGTGCTTGGGACTTGTAGAAATTTCTGATAAAGAGCAAACATGCATTAGCCCCCAAGTATCAGGGGCATAACTTGTTATGGGCTTGGTACTTCAAATATGTAATGTCAACTCATTATACATCTCTCCCTTTACAGGCGGAGCTGAGCAAGAAGGAAAGCCAAACCGCTGATCTGCAAGAGAACATCAAGTCCCAACAGGCCGAAACTTCCAAAGCAAAAGATGAGCTGACAAGCACCTTAGCCGCTATGGAAAAGCTAAAGGAGAGCTTCGCCAAGGAGCGAGCGGATTGGAACACAGAGAAATCCGCTTTGCAGAAAAGAGCTGAAGACGCAGAAGCAGCTCTCAAACCGGTGGTAGACGAGCTGACTGGTGTAAAGCGGCAAGTACATGCTATGACTGCTGCTGTGTTTGGTAAGCATCCTTGCTTTATACTTTCAATCATATCTTCCCATGCGTTGCCGGTTTACTGATGTTTGCAATGATGCAGGAACTCGCATTAGTCATCTGGGCTCTGATGTTCAGAAGAAGCTGAAGGCTACCTACACGCTGATAGAGAAACTGTATACTGGCGCACAATGAATTATCTGCACCGCTTCTCATAATAAGCCACCTCCGACGTTAATCAAGGATACCTTAGACAGGCTATCTATCCTGCCTGCCCGGGTAGAAGAGCTAAAGAGGTCTACTGCAAGGGCTGGCGCTCTGACCGCACTAACCCGGGCAAAAGCATGGGTGCCTGACCTTGATCCGATGGACGTGGCCAAAGGCTACCCAAGCTTAAAAGAAGACGGATCAGAATTTGGCACTGAAGATCTCCGCGCCATAAACCGGGACGTGCGTCCACTGGCTTGCCAACTTGCTGAAGAGGCTGATCTTTCATTTTACCAGGCGAGTTATGATACCAATAACAAACGGGTTGCTGCACCAACTCCTGAGGCTCAAAACCTGATCCCTCCAATCCGTAAGCACACTTATGCCCCTGATATTGAACCGTCCACCCTTATAAGTGACGAAGCTGTGTTCCAAGATTTAACTGGGATCGACTGGACAACTGTTGACTTCCAGCCGCTGGGTAGAGAGGAGGGAGTTGAACCGGTGCGAGATGACCCGCAACCGTCAGGCCAAGCTGGTGACCAACCATGAACCGGAGGCCGGTTTAGTCTTCTACATGGTGCAACATGTACTTGAGAAACCAATTATCCTTTTGGGCACTGAAACGCCTTGTAATAGGCTAGCTAAAATACTTGGTCTGTTATGCCTTCGTGCATATTTATCTGCAACTGATGCGTGTTAATCCGCCATGCTTAAGATATGATGTTCATAATCCATAGCTATTTATTCAAGTTGTTCCTGCAGATACGAAGCTTAAAGCACCCTGACGGTTTACCACCGGGCGGGTCATGATACCCAAATACATACGTGACCACGGTTTATAACCAAGGTTGTAAAAGATAACCAAATATGGAAATATATGATACCTGTGACCTTTAGGCATAGTGTTGGCTGACCAACCTTGTAATGAGGGTAATAACCCTAATCCGGAGTAGAAGTAACACCTGTTATATGATGCCGGTTTATCAGAAAACCGTTCCGGGCTGTGATAAACACCGGTTTATTCCATACTGGTGACTTTTAGTCAAAACCAGATAGGGCTGATAGTCTCCGGATTTTAACTTGATCATGTACTGACAACTTGTAGTTGACAGCCTAACCGGGTTAATAAACGCCGGTTTGAAAAACGTCACAAATCTTATGAAAACAAAGAAAACTCAGCAAAAGGCAAATAAAAACCGTTGTAGTCGAGGCTTTTCACGGGCTGCCAGGCCCCAAATTCGATCAAGAGGTGTAGCTATGGTTCGGGTTCGACCAAGCCCCCAAGTGATGCTGTCGCATTACGCCGATCAAGAGGTGTAGCTATGGTTCGGGTTCGACCAAGCCCCCAAGTGATGCTGTGGCATTGCGCCGATCAAGAGGTGTAGCTATGGTTCAGATACGACCAAGTCCCCAAGTGATGTTGTGGCATTGCGCCGATCAAGAGGTGTAGCTATGGTTCGGATATGACCAGGCCCCCAAGTGATGCTGTGGCATTGCGCCGATCAAGAGGTGTGGCTATGGTTCGGATACGACCAAGCCCCCAAGTGATCTAATATCAAGCTTTGAGAAGCTAAATCAAGGGGTAAACCGGACGCCTCTTTGTAAGCTCCATGTAACCACACATGATGTAAGAAAATAACAGATACCCCGCTTTAGCTGAGGTTCCGGTTTATTATATTGATCATAATATATACAATGTCATAATATGTACATAAACAGAGCTTGTAGCTCAAGTATAGTAGGGCCGAAGATGAGCAATATTCCACGGCCGGTTGGTCTCCTCCTCCGATTTACGTGAGTCTTTGCGCTCTCGAACATCGATTAGGTAGTATGACCCGTTGTGTAGATTCTTGCTGACCACAAAGGGTCCTTCCCAAGGGGGGATAGCTTGTGCATGTCCGTCTGATCTTGGATGAGGCGAAGCACCAAATCGCCTTCTTCAAAGGTTCTGGTTCTAACCCAACGGCTATGATAACGACGCAGATCTTGCTGATAAATCGCTGAACGGGCTGCCGCCATGTCACGTTCCTCATATAACAGGTCAAGAGCTTCCTGCCGTGCCTTCTCGTTGTTAGCTTCAACATATGCCGCTACACAAGGCGAGTCATGACGGATGTCACTAGGAAGAACCATTTCCGCTCCATAAACCATGAAGAACGGTGTGTATCCTGTCGATCTGTTGGGTGTGGTATTGATGCTCCATAATACTGAAGGTAGCTCCTCAACCCAACAACCCGGCGTCCGTTGCAAAGGAACCATAAGCCGGGGTTTGATGCCTCTCAAGATCTCTTGATTGGCCCTCTCTGCTTGACCATTAGATTGTGGGTGAGCCACTGATGACACGTCAAGCCGGATGTGCTCACGTTGACAGAACTCCTTCATGGCACCTTTTGACAGATTGGTACCATTGTCTGTTATAATGATGTGCGGAAAGCCAAACCGGAAGATTACCTTCTTGATGAATTGAACCGCCGTGGCTACGTCACACTTACTAACTGGCTCTGCCTCCACCCAATTGTGAACTTATCAACTGCCACCAAAAGGTGGGTCTTCTTGTCCTTGGACCTCTTGAAAGGCCCAACCATATCCAGCCCCCAAGTTGCAAACGGCCAGGTGATTGGAATCATCCTCAATTCTTGAGCCGGTACATGAGCGCGTCTTGAGAATTTCTGACAGCCATCACATCTTTTGACCAAGTCCTCAGCATCAGCATGAGCTGTCAACCAATAGAAACCGTGACGAAACGCCTTGGCCACCAAAGATTTTGAACCGGCGTGGTGACCACAATCTCCTTCGTGGATCTCACGCAAAATTTCACGGCCTTCCTCAGGAGACACACAGTGTTGAAACGCCCCTGTCACACTGCAATGATGTAACTCTCCATTGATAATAGTCATGGACTTGGACCGCCGGATTATCTGCCTGGCCAGAGTTTCATCCTCTGGTAACTCGCCCCGGTTCATATACGCCAGATATGGAACCGTCCGATCCGGGATAACATGAAGGGCTGCCACCAACTGAGCCTCCGGATCAGGAATAGCCAAATCCTCTTCACTAGGGAGCTTGACGGACGAATTGTGCAAAACATCCAGGAAGACATTAGGTGGAACCGGTTTACGTTGGGAACCCAGGCGGCTTAAAGCGTCCGCCGCTTCATTCTTCCGCCGGTCCACATGATCCACCTAATAACCATTAAAGTGACCTGCAACAATATCCACCTCACGACGATATGCTGCCATTAGTGGGTCCTTGGAATCCCAAGTGTCGGACACTTGTTGAGCCACCAGATCCGAGTCACCGAAGCACTTAACTCGGCTTAGGTTCATCTCCTTAGCCATCCGAAGACCATGGAGTAAAGCCTCATATTCAGCTGCATTGTTAGTGCAAGGGAACATTAAACGGAGAACATAACAAAACTTATCACCTCGTGGGGAAGTTAATACGACTCCAGCCCCCGAGCCCTCCAATTGTCTGGACCCATCAAAATGAATAGTCCAATAAGTATGATCCGGCTTCTCCTCTGGCGCTTGTAATTCTATCCAATCATTGATGAAATCCACAAGTGCCTGAGATTTGATCGCCGTTCGGGGTATGTATTTCAACCCGTGAGGCCCGAGCTCGATAGCCCACTTAGCAATCCGGCCAGTTGCTTCCCTGTTCTGGATTATATCCCCCAAAGGAGCAGAGCTGACCACCGTGATGGGATGACCTTGGAAATACTGCTTAAGCTTCCGGCTTGCCATAAAAACCCCATACACCAATTTGCCAATGCGGGTACATCTGCTTGGACTCAATAAGTACCTCACTGATATAGTAAACCGGCCGCTGAACCGGATATTCCTTTCCTGCCTCCTTGCGCTCCACCACAATAGCCACACTAACAGCCCGAGCATTAGCTGCCACATATAGCAACAATGGTTCTTTATCCACTGGAGCAGCGAGGATCGGCGGATTAGCCAGCTGCCGCTTTAAGTCCTCAAATGCTTCATTAGCGGCGTCACTCCAGACGAAGTTATCCGTCTTCTTCAACATCTGATACAAAGGGATGGCCTTCTCGCCAAGGTGACTGACGAACCGGCTCAACGCGGCAATCTAGCTTGCCAGGCGTTGAACATCATTGATACACTTCGGTTTAGCCAAGGAGGTGATGGCTTTGATCTCTTCCAGATTAGCTTCAATGCCCCTGTTAGACACCAAAAAGCCCAAGAGCTTGCCTGCAGGTACACCAAAGACACACTTGGCCGAATTGAGCATCATTTTATAAACCCGCAGGTTATCAAAGGTTTCCTTCAAGTCATCAACCAATGTCTCCTTCTTCCTTGATTTTACCACAATATCATCCACATAGGCATGAACATTGCGGCCGATCTGTTTGTGAAGACAATTCTGCACACACCGTTGATAAGTCGCCTGGGCACTCTTGAGCCCAAAGGGCATGGACACATAGCAGAAGGCTCCAAAGGGAGTTATGAAGGCTGTCTTCTCCTGGTCCTTAACTGCCATTTTGATCTAATGATAACCAGAATATGCATCCAAAAAGCTTAAACGCTCGCAACCTGCCGTAGCATCAATAATTTGATCAATACGGGGAAGGGCAAAAGGATCTGTTGGACAAGCTTTGTTGAGATCCGTGTAGTCCACACACATACGCCAAGTGCCATTCTTCTTGAGGACCAGCACCGGATTAGCCAACCACTCAGGATGGAATACTTGAACGATAAATCCAGCCGCCAAGAGCCTGGCTACTTCTTCTCCAATAGCTTTGCGTCTTTCTTCATTGAACCAGTGGAGAAACTGCTTGACCGGTTTATACTTGGGATCAACATTGAGAGTGTGCTCAGCGAGTTATCTCGGTACACCTGGCATGTCAGAAGGCTTCCATGCGAAGATGTCCCGATTCTCACGGATGAACTCGATGAGCGCGCCTTCCTATTTCGGATCCAAGTTAGTGCTGATGCTAAACTGCTTGGACGAATCGCCAGGCACGAAGTCAACAAGCTTAGTCTCATCAGCCGATTTAAACTTCAGGGCCGGATCATGCTCTGTAGTTGGTTTCTTCAACGAAGTCATATCCGCCGGATCAGCATTGTCCTTGTAAAACTTCAACTCTTCTGTTGCACAAACCGACTCAGCATAAGCCGCATCACCTTCTTCACACTCCAGAGCAATCTTGCGGCTCCCATGCACGGTTATAGTTCCCTTGTGACCCGGCATCTTGAGCTGTAGATAGACATAACAAGGCCGTGCCATAAACTTAGCATAAGCTGGCCGTCCAAATAGGGCATGATACGGGCTTTTGATTTTCGCCACTTCAAAGGTCAAGGTTTCTGATCTCGAGTCATGCTCATCTCCAAAAGCCACCTCCAGAGCTATCTTACCAACAGAATATGCCGACTTACCAGGCACCACACCATGGAACTTCGTATTGGACGGTTTAAGATTTTTATCTGTTAGTCCCATGCGACGGAAAGTTTCATGATAAAGGATATTGATACTACTCCCTCCATCCATGAGTACCTTAGTGAACTTATAACCTCCCACCTGAGGTGCCACCACTAGAGCCAGATGACCCGGATTGTCAACCCGGGGCGGATGATCTTCTCTACTCCACACAATTGGCTGCTCGGACCAGCACAAATAATGGGGCACCGCCGGTTCAACGGCATTCACCGCCCTTTTATGAAGCTTCTGATTGCGTTTGTCCAAGCTAGTGGTGAAGACATGATACTGTCCGCTATTCAACTGCTTCGGGTTGCTCTGGTAACCCGACTGCTGCTGCTGCTGCTGATTGCCCTGATGATTATAGCCACCTTGATTACCCTGATTACTTTGATTGTTATGTCCACCCTGATTACCGTGGAAGCCTGAACCGGAATTTCCTCCGCCATAACCCGGCCCATGAGAGCCGGGGCCCGAACTGCCTCCTGGTCCATGATCATGCCGGAAAGAATCAGAATTTTTGAACTCCTGCATGATGTAACAATCTTTCCAGAGGTGCGTGGACGGTTCCTCCTTCGTCCCATGCTTTGGACAGGGCTGGTTCAACAGATAAGACAAACGGTCCGGATTAGGACTTGGCCTTCCACCACACTGGGGCGGTTTACCCTTACGCCGCTGGCCCTTGTCATGTGCATTAGTGTTAGCCACAAAGTCTAAAGCGTGGTCCGCTTTACGCTTGCCGCCGTTTCCATGACCCGCCGGGTTGTGGTGCTGCCCCTTGGCGTTGCCGCTCTTTTTTCCCTTCCCTGTCTTATCATCGTCAGACTCGGGATCCTTGGTACTATCAGAGTCGGCATACTTCACCAGTGCAGCCATGAGGGTTCCCATGTCATTATAATGACGTTTGAGCCGTCCCAACTTTAACTTCAAGGGTTCAAACCGGCAATTGCCTTCCAATGTTAAAACTGCGGTGTCAGTGTTGATGCGGTCTGATGAATGCAAAATCTCCGAAACCCGGCGCACCCAATGGGTTGTTGACTCTCCTTCCTCCTGGACATAGGCAGCTAAGTCCACAATTCACATGGGCTGCTTGCATGTATCCTTGAAATTCTGAATAAACCGGGCTCTCAACTCGGCCCATGACCTGATAGAATTAGCCGGTAAGCTCTTTAGCCAAGTGCGGGCCGTCCCTTCTAGCATCATGGTGAAGTATTTCGCACATGCCGCATCATCCACATCCAGCATCTCCATGGCCATCTCATAGCTTTCGACCCATGTTTCAGGGGATAAATCGGCGGTGTAATTCGGCACCTTGCGCGGGCCCTTGAAATCCTTGGGCAGGCGCACATTGCGTAACGCCGGGACAAGGCACGACAACCCCAAGGAACTAGAGGTAACTCCTAGTTCCACCAATGTGTTTGGACGAACCGGAGTAAGCTGACGGGCCTCATGCTGCGCCGCCAATTTGGCCTCTCTACGTGCCCGAGCCCGGTCCACCACCTCCTGAGCATCACCAACACCACCCGTCGGGTTATTGCCACGGGGCAGATCGCGGTTCCGCGCATTGCTTGACACTGTTGGTTCCTCCATACGCCTGCTGTAACTCCGGCTTGGACGGGGAGTAGAATGAATCCGATCGCGACTATATGAATAAGCCTCCTGTTGAACCAAGGCTGTCTGAAGAAGCTCCTTAACCTGACGCGTCTCGACCGCCGCTGGAGAATCGCCTTCGATCGGGATGGCCGCCAGCCGTGAAGCGGCAGCGACAATGTTGTCCATTGGGTTAGAATAATGACCCAGTGGCGTGGGGACATGCGGTACTACAATGTTGTTCTGACGAGGCGGATCCACCAAACGTGGCTGAACTGGCGCCCCTGCTCCAGGTGCCTCCGCCCGGTTTACCACCGGCGGATTACTGGCCCCTGCTCCTGGGTGTTAAAGAGATTTCTAGCGTCATAAACCGGCGGCAGGCGAGATCGGTGCCTCCTCTTCAGGACTTCGTTCGACGCACTCTGATCCAGCATAATCCGGTAAGCTTGTGCATCCAAAGCGGCCCGCTCCGCGGCTATCCTGGTATCCTCAGCTGCTAAGTCGGCTTTGGCCTGGGTGATCTGATCTTTCACTTTCGCGATTTCCGCATTGTGTGCATCCTGATCCGCCGGGTTAACCTCCGCCATCAGTGTTGCCAACGCGTCAAACAAATCAGATAGAACCTGAGCTGGTGGTCGCACAGAGCCTCCTGCCCCGGCCGCTGCCGTCGCTGCCGATCCCGAAATCATCGCCGCTGCGGTCGAAGAGTGGAGCGCCGGTTGCGTGCCGGCCATGAAGATCGCAACCCGGTTTGGCAGATCAAAGGGGTCCGGGATACTGTCGCCATCGGAACAACCCCCAATCCGGCCATCTTGTAACTGATATAACGACTCGGTCTCTCCGGTCGATGACTCATCGCCGGAATAAACAACGGTCTCACCACCAGATTCCGATCTATCCTCAGATTCCCTTCCATGGATAACTCCCACGAAGGCACGCTTCATGACAGGCTTGACCCGGGCAGATCTCACACGCTGAGCCGTTTCGACGAGGTCGGTGCAGATGTCCGACTCAGGGCCCGGTTCACCGATCTTGCCAATGAAAACGTGTATGCCACCAAAGGGGACCCGGTACCCGTACTCGATTGAGCCGGCCTCGGGGCCCCAGCCTGCATCGTCGATGTAGAGCTTGCCGCGACGACTCTTGGTCATCCGGCCCACAGCGTAACCCTTGAGTCCTTCGAAGTTGCCCTCCAAGAACTTGAAACCATCGTGCAATAGCCCCACGGTGGGCGCTAACTGTCGTGGTTTTGTCACGGTAGATGTCCTAGAGAAAGGACTTAGTCGTGGAGCCATCGCTACGGGTTAACTTAAAGGGGTTAAAGAGGACAAGGGACGCAAGAGAGTTTTATACTAGTTCGGCCCCTTACGATGAAGGTAAAAGCCTACGTCTAGTTGTGATGGAATTGATGGGGTTTCGATGACCAGGGAGTGAATACGCTTTGCCCGAATCTTGAGTTGTTGTCTGTTGTCCTTGAACCGCCGCCGGGTCGTCCCCTTATATACATGGGTTGACGCCCGCCGGTTTACAGAATCCCGAGGCCGGCTCATAATCGTGTCCGGCTCGGTCTCTGCTACTTCTATTTTACAACACACGTTTACATATCAATGCCGGTTTATGTCTACAGGCCTTAAACCGGCTTTGGGCCCTGGGCCTTCATGAAGCGTCACCGTCTGTCTTCATGGACTTCAGATACAGATGAACTACTTATGGGGTTAACCCGGCCTCTCCTGGCCGGTTTACGCCCAGTGGTAATATCCCCAACACTGTGGCTCCAGAGACTGTGATTCTAGAGGCTGTCAAGACTTCAACTGCTAATCTTCAGCCCAAGCCACAGAATCCTCACTCCAAGAAGCAGAAGTTCAAGGCTGAAGACTTCTTCAATGAGCATATTTTCTTCACATATTACAATCCATATGACTCTGCAAGACTTAGACGCAAGCGCTTCTGGACAGTGAGTCAAATGAATTTCTATTCCTCACTGTTGTTTGATAAAGACAAGATCTTTGACGATGAGCAAATTCCTCATGTGGACATGGAGTCCCTACCGTGCTTCATCCCTGTCCTTAGTGTTCTTCATGACGCTGGGCTGCTCAACTTCTGCACCGACATCTGCGACTGGAATGAAGAACTCATTCTTCAGTTCTATGTCACGTTGCACATCACTGGCAACGTTGAAGATGTCAATTCATGGGTATTGGACTGGATGACAGAAAATACTCACTATAAAGCACCGGCCTCTGAATTGCTTCGTGCCGTCCCAGTCAGTCCTCTCGTTGAATGTGCAAGGCTCATCTATGCTGAACCTTAACTCTCAGACCATTTGATGCAAGTGCTAATGAAGCCTTTGGAGCCAGGCCAAGCTCCAAGGACCAAATTCATCATCAAGGAATTGCTCTATGTGCCAAGGACTATGTACAGGATATTGACCAAAACCCTCAGTCCAATCAAGGGCCACAACTCTGATGAAGAAGAGGTTGTTGGCATCATGAAGAATCTGCTTTTCAACATCATACATGGTATTCCTATCAACTACTACGGTTTCTTCATGAGGACTCTGGCCAATGTCGCTTTGTCACCGTTTGAATTGAAGCCTTACACTCCATGGATCATGAGATTCATCAGATCAAGGTCTTCAATCAACTACAAGGCTGATTGTCAACGACATCTCATCTACTTGCCGCCTATTGAAGTCCTCAAAAGGACTATTTCCTCAGCTGATGAGAAGGGCAAGGCTGATGTGATTGATGAAGGCACGCGTCCATTGGATGGACAGTTTCGCAAAGCTGCATCTTATTCCACCAATGATGACTCTGCCACACATGATTCTGCCGCAAATGCTTCAAAGCAATATCCTCAAGCCACAGCTCCGCGTGTGATGACTGATCGTGAGCTTCTCCTCAGTCTTCATCAGAAGGTCGATCGCAATCACAAGTGGGTCAAGCGTCAGTTTGGTTCAATTCTTCAGAATATGACAATCACGCAAAACACTGTGAAGAAGAACCATTACTACTTGCATGAAGTTTTTTATCGCACCTGAGTTGTATTGTCTCACCTCTACGGTGATGAAGATCTCAAGCAGATGGCCTTCAAGCAGGACTTTGACTGGTCTTAGCCACCTTTGAAGAAATTCAAGAAGGTTAAAGTTCCTCACTTGGTGGCCAGCTCATATTCTTCATCGCGCGAGACTGATGAACATGAAGACTTGGACGACACCGCGGCAGGCCCTACTCCAACGGACGACCCCAACGACACGGGTGCTCCCCCATCGACATCATGATGATATTCTTCAGGGGCGTTAGTCCTCATTTTTCGTCCCTTTTGGTCATTCGATGACAAAGGGGGAGAAATATGAGTTAGTCTTCAAGTGGGTCAATATATATGGGTGTTTTTTGCTAAGTTACAACTCTCATTCTTCTGAAGTATTTGTTGGATCGAGTTGTAAACTTAAGTCCTAGGGTGGTTTGATACTTTTGCTCTATTTTTCTGCATGCTATTTCCTCAAGTATGTTACTGCACGCATGCTGAATTACATTAGTCACCATATTTCATCATGCATTTCAAATTCTTCATATCATATGTTAAATGCGTGTATGAATTACAAGATATAGGGGGAGATCTCCATGATTCTACTCTACAATGTGCATTACTATTCAAAGCAAATTCCTCACATGTGCACATCTTCAGGGGGAGTTATTCTATATCTTGCAATCAAATTCCTCAATAACAATATTTACATTTCATATGTTTATCCCCATTGAAAACTTAACCTATATTGTCATCAATCCCAAAAAGGGGGAGATTGTAAGTGCGTCTAGTGCCCCTTAGTGATTTTGGTGTATTGAAGACTTATAAGTTAAGGGACTAATGAGTTTGTGAGTGTACACAGGTCTATAAGTCTATGAGGAGTTTGATATTTACAGAGAAAGTCGACCCCTAAAAATGAATGTCTTCAACAGAAGACTTTGGCTTTCTGAAGACTTCGAAAGTGAAGAAATTGGTGTGACCGTGAAGACTTGATATTCATGCGAGGAATATGAAGTGTGAAGACTTTTGTTTTCGTAGTTTCATTTTTCTCTTTCTTGAGTCATAGGAAACACCGTACTGTTAAAGGGGGTCGAGGTAAAACTAAGGAAAAGTTTCCAAGTGATGCTCATCTCAAAAACCTACACCTACCAATCCTTTCGAGTGAAGCCATTGGAAATATCATACAGTTCAGTCAATTTCTTCAGTGACAGAGACGGAGATCTTATGTTCTCTGAGGAATTTGTTCTGACTGAGGAGTTAGGAATTCGCCAGTGCGACTTTCCTACAAGTGAGGAACATGATAGCCCTGAGGAATTTGATACCAAAATATCCGACCGTTGATGTGCTACGCGCCAGCTGTCCCAAAATATCTACCCACCTAACGGTCATATCATTGAAGGGCATTTATGTCTTATCATGTCGGGCTGCTCCCTAGGCTATAAATAGCCGCCCCCTACAACCACTATTTGGTTGGATGCTCCAAGAGAAACTGACACTTGTCAATTGAGAGCATCCCATCCTCCGAGGACTTTGAGCGAAAATCATCGAGTGAGGAAAACCCAAACCCAAACACCTGCAAACCCAAAGTGATTGAGCATCACTAAAGAGATTGTTCCTGTGAGGAACTGATGCTTGTTACCTTTGAGGACTGTGCATCCTTCAGATGATTAGGCGTCATGGTCTAGAGCATCCAAGATGAAATTGTGGATCGCCGAGTGCTGAGTCTGTGAAGGTTTGGAAGTCACCTAAAGACTTACCATGAGTGATTGGGCGAGGTCTGTGTGACCTTAGCTCAAGGAGAATACGGTGAGGACTGTCTGTCTGGGACTGTGTGTCCTCAGGTTTAAATACCTAGCTGCTCCAACCAGATGTACGATTGTCACAGCAGTTGGAACTGGTCTACCAAATCACTGTCTTCACCGAGCTACTGGTTCTATTTCCTCAACCCTTCTATTTCCTCATTCATATACTGTTGTACTTGATCGTTACTGTTTGAAGACTTTGACTGAAGACTTTCTCAATTTCCTCAATCCTAATTCTTCAGTCACCTTGTCTTCAGCCTGCTTATCCTGTGTTTACGCTACTTGTACTATGTGCTTGTTTTCATTTCATCATGATGACTATGCTATTGCTCTGTTATGCTTGCATCTGAGTACTTATTCCGCTCTAGTTGTTCGTGACTTGGGAATTTCCTCACCTTGAAATTCCTCAGTTAAGAATTTGTAAAAATCGTCTAATGACCCCCCTCTAGTCGATATAACGCATTTTCATGGCCGTTGTTGATCCACTCGGAGCACAAGGTCTCCTTCTTGAAATGCTCGACCTTTGATGTTTCGGGCATGGAATCGACGAAGGTCTTGCTGATAAATGGTCGACCTGATCAAAGCCATCTCTCGCTCTTCCTCCAGAAGATCTACGACGTCCTGACGTGCTTGCTCTGCCTCAGCTTCTGAGAAAAGTTCCACTCGGGGTGCATTGTGCAGTAAGTCACTCGGAAGCACGGCTTCAGCCCCGTACACCATGAAGAAAGGGGTTCGATCGGTCGATCGGTTGGGGGTTGTCCTCAATCCCCACAAAACAGACGGCAATATATTCAGTCACCCAAGCCCCAGCTGCATGCTTAAGGTCGCGCATCAATCGGGGTTTCAGCCCTTGGAGGATCAAACCATTTGGTCTTTCAGCTTGCCCATTCGAATGCGGGTGCACAACAGATGCGTAGTCGACCCAAGTGCCTTGGGAAGCGCGGAATGCTCTGAACTCATCAAAATCAAAGTTTGAGCTGTTGTCTGCGATGATGTTGTGCGGAACTCCATATCGGAACACCAACTCTCTGATAAAACTGATGGCTATGCTTGAGTCAAGGTTCTTGATAGGATTGGCCTCAATCCACTTAGTGAACTTGTCGACCGCCACGAGCAGATGAGTGAAACCACTTCTGCCGGTTCTTAATAGCCCAATCATGTCCAACCCCCACACAGCAAATGGCCAGACGAGTGTAATAGTTTTCAAAGCTGATGCTGGCTTGTGGGACATGTTCGAGTAAAACTGGCAACCTTCACACTTCTCGACGATCTCTTTCGCCATTGCATTGGCCCGTGGCCAGTAAAATCCCGCTCAGTATGCTTTGGCCACGATGGTCCGGGAGGACGCATGGTGACCACAGGTCCCCGAGTGAATCTCATTCAAGATCAGTCGACCCTCTTCTGGAGAGATACATCATTGAGCCACGCCAGTAACACTTTCTCTGAAAAGGTGTCCGCCTATAACTGTGAAGGCTTTCGACCTACGGACGATCTGACATGCTTCAACTTCATCTTCAGGGAGCTCCTGCCTGAGCAAGGTATGCAATATATGGCACTGTCCAGTCGGGGGTGATTACCAAAATCTCCATTATCAGGTCAACAACTGCTGGCACCTCGACTTCAGTCGGGTTGGTAGAACTTATTGGTTGCGGGGGCTCTTCTGTAAAAGGATCTTCTTGCACTGAGAAATTTTTCCTTAGTATTTCCTCAACCCCCTTTAACAGTACAGTGTTTCCTATGACTCAAGAAAGAGAAAATGAAACTACGAAAACAAAAGTCTTCACGCTTCATGTTCCTCAAATGAATACCAAGTCTTCAAGGTCACACCAATTTCTTCATTTTCAAAGTCTTCAGGAAGTCTTCAGAAATCCAAAGTCTTCAGTCGAAGAACTTCATTTTTAGGGGTCGACTTTCTCTGTAAATATCAAACTCCTCATAGACTTATAGACATGTGTACACTCATAAACACATTTAGTCCCTTAACCTATAAGTCTTCAATACACCAAAATCACTAAGGGGCACTAGATGCACTTACAGATCTTCTTGCACTGACGGGGCATGGAGGCACTCCAAGAACACATTACTGGGAATAGGCTTCCGACTGGAACCTATTTTCGCAAGATCATCAGTTGCTTGATTCTTGAGTCGGGGAACGTGGTGGAGCTCCAACCCTTCAAACTTCTTTTCTAACTTCCTTACTACATTGCACTATCCGGTCATAGCAGGGCTCCTGACATCCCACTCCTTCATCACCTCATTAACCACCAAATCTGAGTCGCCGTATACCATCAAGCGACGGACGCCGAGTGAGATAGCCATACGCAACCCGTAGAGAAGTGCTTCGTACTCAGCTTCATTGTTGGAGGAATCAAAGTGAATCTAGAGAACATAACTGAGTTTGTCACCTCTTGGGGATACCAGGACCACTCCAGCACCAGAACCGTTTAACATCTTAGATCCATCAAAAAACATGGTCCAGTGTTTCGAGTGAACTTGAGTCGGCTGCTGCTGCTCAATCCACTCGGCGAGGAAATCTGCGATTGCTTGAGACTTGATTGCCTTCTTTGCTTCAAACTTGATATCTAGAGGAAGAAGTTCAATTGCCCACTTCGCCACTCGACCATTTGCATCTCGATTGTTCAAAATTTTAGACAACGGAGCGTCACTGACGACTGAAATTGAGTGGTCTTGGAAGTAATGTACAACTTTCTTCGTAGTTAAGTAAATTCCATAGACAAGCTTCTGGTAATGTGGATACCTTTGCTTGGATGGAGTCAAGAATTTAGAAATTTAATACACTGGGCGTTGAACTTTATAGGCCTTGCCTTCTTCCTCTCGCTCGACTGTGAGCACTATGCTGACAACCTGTCCAGTGGCTGGAATATATAACAATAGAGGCTCTTTGAAGATCGGAGCAGCAAGCACCGGCTGGGTGGAAAGCAGGACTTTGAGTTCCACAAACGCTGCTACAGCTTCAGGAGTCCACTCGAATGTATCAGACTTTTTCATCAGTCGGTAAAGAGGTAATGCCTTTTCACCGAGACGAGAAATGAATCAACTTAATGCAGCCAGACAACCCGTGAGCTTCTGAACGTCATGCACACGCATAGGGCGTTTCATTCGGAGAATTGCCCCAATATTTTCTGGGTTTGCATCAATCCCTCGTTTGGAAATGATAAAACCGAGTAACTATCCTCCTGGGACTCCGAATGTGCACTTGGATGGATTAAGCTTGATGTCATATCTTCTTAGATTGGCAAAGGTTTCAGCGAGGTCAGTCAGCAGGTCGGAACCCTTGCATGACTTGACCATGATATCATCCATGTATGCTTCCACGTTCCGACTGATCTGAGTGAGCAGGCACTTCTGGATCATGCGCATGAACGTGGCGCCACAATTCTTAAGACCAAAAGGCATGGTGGCGTAACAAAAACACCCGAATGGGGTGATGAAGGCCGTTTTTATTTCATCGGGTCCATACAGTCGAATCTGATGGTACCCGGAATATACATCCAAAAAGACAAACGCTCACACCCCATAGTCGGTGCCATTTTATTCTTTTTCTTTCTATTCATCCTTATCAGAGTCCTTCTCACTGAGATGACCCTCTCGGAACTGTTGAATCAGGAGTCGGCACTTGATACGTCCATTTTGCATCATGCTTTTATGACAATATTTATTGCATTATGGGTTGTTATTACACATTATGTAACTTTACTTATGGCTATTCTCTCTTATTTTACAAGGTTTACATGAAGAGGGAGAATGCCGGCATCTGGAATTCTGGACTAGAAAAGGAGCAAATATTAGAGACCTATTCTGCACAACTCCAAAAGTCCTGAAACTTCATGGAGATTATTTTTGGAATATATAAAAAATATTGGGCGAAGAAAGAACCAGAGGGGGGCCATCGGCCAGCCACAAGGGTAGAGGGCGCGCCCTACCCCCCTAGGCGCGCCCCCGACCTTGTGGGCCCCCTGGCAGGCCTCCGGTGCCCATCTTCTGCTATATGGTGTCTTTTACCTTGGAAAAAATCATAGAGAAGCTTTCGGGACGAAGCGCCGCCGTCTCGAGGCGGAACCTGGGAAGAACCAATCTAGGGCTCCATCGGAGCTGTTCTGCCGGGGAAACATCCCTCCGGGAGGGAGAATCATCGCCATCATCATCACCATCGATCCTCTCATCAAGGGAGGGTCAATCTCCATCGACATCTTCACCAGCAACATCTCCTCTCAAACCCTAGTTCATCTCTTGTATTCGGTCTTGGTCCCAAAACCTCAGATTGGTACCTGTGGGTTGCTAGTAGTGTTGATTACTCCTTGTAGTTGATGCTAGTTGGTTTATTCGGTGGAAGATCATATGTTCAGATCCTTAATGATAATTAATACTCCTCTGATTATGATTATGAATATGCTTTGTGAGTAGTTACGTTTGTTCCTGGGGACATGGGAGAAGTCTTGTTATAAGTAATCATGTGAATTTGGTATTCGATCGATATTTTGATGAGATGTATGTTGTCTCTCCTCTAGTGGTGTTATGTGAACGTCGACTACATGAAAATTCACCCTTATTTGGGCCTAGGGGAAGGCATTGGGAATTAATAAGTAGATGATGGGTTGCTAGAGTGACAGAAGCTTAAACCCTAGTTTATGCGTTGCTTCATAAGGGGCTGATTCGGATCCATATGTTTCATGATATAGTTAGGTTTACCTTAATACTTCTTTCGTAGTTGTGGATGCTTGCGAGAAGGGTTAATCATAAGTGGGAGGCTTGTCCAAGGAAGGGCAGCACCCAAGCACCGGTCCACGCACATATCAAATTATCAAAGTAACGAACGCGGATCATATTAGCATGATGAAAACTAGCTTGACAACGATTCCCATGTGTCCTCGGGAGCGCTTTGCTTTATATAAGAGTTCGTACAAGCTTGTCCTTTGCTAAAAAAGGATTGGGCCACCTTGTTGCACCTTGTTTACTTTTATTACTTGTTACCCGTTACGATTTATCCTATCACAAAACTATCTGTTACCGATAATTTTAGTGCTTGCAGAAAATACCTTGCTAAAAACCACTAGTCATTTCCTTCTGCTCCTCGTTGGGTTCGACACTCTTACTTATCATAAGGACTAAGATATATCCCCTATACTTGTGGGTCATCAAGACTCTTTTCTGGCGCCGTTGACAGGGAGTGCAGCGCCTTTGGTAAGTGGAATTTGGTAAGGAAACATTTATATAGTGTGCTGAAATTTACTGTCACTTGTTACTATGGAAAATAATTCTTTGAGGGGTTTGTTCGGGGTATCTTCACCTCGACCGGAACCACAACTAGTTACTCCTCAACCTACTGCACCTACTGAAAATATTTATTATGAAATTCCTTCGGGTATGATAGAGAAACTGCTAGCTAATCCTTATGCAGGAGATGGAACGTTACATCCCGATATGCACCTAATCTATGTGGATGAAGTTTGTAGATTATTTAAGCTTGCAGGTATTCCCGAGGATGTTGTCAAGAAGAAGGTCTTCCCTTTATCTTTGAAGGGAAAGGCATTGACATGGTATAGGCTATTGGATGATATCGGATCATGGAACTACAACCGATTGAAATTGGAATTTCGTCAGAAGTTTTATCCTATGCATCTGGTTCATCATGATCGGAATTATATCTATAATTTTTGGCCTCGTGAAGGAGAAAGTATCGCTCAAGCTCGGGGGAGGCTTAAGTAAATGTTATATTCATGCCCCAATCATGAGCTCTCAAGAGAAATTATTATTCAAAAAATTTATGCTCGACTTTCTCATAATGATCGATCCATGCTCGATACTTCTTGTACTGGTTCCTATATGAAGAAGGATATTGAATTCAAATGGAACTTATTGGAAAGAATTAAATGCAACTCTGAATATTGGGATCTCGACGCAGGTAAGGAGTCAGGTATAAACCTTAAGTTCGATTGTGTTAAATCTTTTATGGATACCGATGCTTTTCGTGATTTTAGCACTAAATATGGACTTGACTCTGAGATAGTAGCTTCTTTTTGTGAATCATTTGCTACTCATGCTGATATCCTAAGGAGAAGTGGTTTAAATATCATCCTCCCATTGAAGTTAAAGTAGTTGAACCTGTTAAAGTTGAAGAAGAAACTATTACTTATAATACTGATCCTATTGTTCATACTGCTTATATTGAGAAACTGCCATTCCCTGTTAGAATAAAGGATCATGCTAAAGCTTCAACTGTGGTTCGTAAGAGTTATACTAAAATACATACACCCTCTCGGCAAATTAAAGTTGAACCTAGTATTGCTATGGTTAAAGATCTCTTGGTTGATAATATTGATGGGCATGTTATTTACTTCTGTGATGAAGCTGCTAGAATTGCTAAACCCGATATTAAAGATAAACATAGACCTGTTGTTGGCATGTCTGTTGTTTCTGTTAAAATTGGAGATCATTGTTATCATGGCTTATGTGATGTGGGTGCCAGTGTGAGTGCAGTTCCTTACACCTTATATAAAGAAATTATGAATGATGTTGCTCCTGCCTAGATAGAAGCTATTGATGTTACTATTAAGCTTGCTAATAGAGAAACTATATCACCAATTGGGATTGTTATAGATGTTGAAGTCTTGTGTGGGAAAATTAAATATCCTACTGATTTTATTGTTCTTGGTTCCCCACAAGATAATTTTTGTCCCATTATATTTGGTAGACCCTTCTTGAATACTGTTAATGCTAAGATAGACTTCGAGAAAGATATTGTTACTGTTCGTTTAGGGGACATGTCTCATGATTTTAAGTTCTCTAAATTTCGTAGACAACCCCATGATAAAGAATTGCCTAGCAAGGATGAAATTATTGGTCTTGCTTCTATTGTCGTGCCTCCTAATGATCCTTTAGAACAATATTTGCTAGACCATGAAAATGATATGTTTATGAATGAAAGAAGGGAAATAGATGAAGTATTCTTTAATCAGGGACCTATTTTGAAACACATTTTGCCTGTTGAAATCCTTGGAGACCCTCCTCCACCTAAGGGTGATCCCTTGTTTGAGCTTAAACCATTACCAGATACTCTGAAATATGTGTATCTTGATGAAAAGAAGATATATCCTGTTATTATTAATGCTAACCTTTCAGAGCATGAAGAAAAGAAATTATTGAAAACTCTGAAGAAGCACCGTGCCGCTATTGGATATACTCTTGATGATCTTAAGGGCATTAGTCCCACTTTATGTCAGCACAAAATTAAATTGGAGAAAGATGCTAAACCAGTTGTTGATCATCAACGATGGTTAAATCCTAAGATGAAAAAAGTGGTAAGAAATGAGATACTAAAGCTTCTGGAGGCAGGTATAATTTATCCTATTGCTGATAGTCAACGGGTAAGTCTTGTTCATTGTGTCCCTAAGAAGGGAGGTATTACTGTTGTTCCTAATGATAAGAATGAATTGATTCCTCAAAGAATTGTTACAGGTTATAAAATGGTAATTGATTTCCGTAAATTAAATAAAGCTACTAGAAAAGATCATTACCCTCTACCTTTTATTGATCAAATGCTATAAAGTTTATTCAAACATACACATTCTTGCTTTCTAGATGGTTATTCTGGTTTCTCTCAAATACCCGTGTCAAAAGAGGATCAAGAGAAAACCACTTTTATTTGCCCTTTTGGTACCTTTGCTTATAGACGTATGCCTTTTGGTTTATGCAATGCACCTGCTACCTTTCAAAGATGTATGACTGCTATATTCTCTGACTTTTGTGAAAAGGTTGTTGAGGTTTTCATGGATGATTTCTCCGTTTACGGAACTTCTTTTGAAGATTGCTTAATCAACCTAGATCGAGTTTTGCAGAGATGTGAAGAAACTAATCTTGTCTTGAATTGGGAGAAGTGCCACTTTATGGTAAATGAAGGTATTCTCTTGGGGCATAAAATTTCTGAAAGAGGTATTGAAGTTGATAAAGCTAAAGTAGATGTTATTGAAAAGATGTCGAGTCCTAAAGATATCAAAGGTATAAGAAGCTTCCTTGATCATGCTGGCTTATATAGGAGGTTTATTAAAGACTTCTCTAAAATTTCTAGGCCTCTCACTAATCTCTTACAAAAAGATGTTCCTTTTGTTTTTGATGATGATTGTCTAGAAGCATTTGAAATACTTAAGAAAGCCTTGATTTCTGCACCTATCGTTCAGCCACCTGATTGGAATTTACCCTTTGAAATTATGTGTGATGCTAGTGATTATGCTGTTGGTGTTGTTCTAGGACAAAGAGTTTATAAGAAATTAAATATTATTCGGTATGCTAGTAAAACTCTAAACAGTGCCCAGAGAAATTATGCTACCACTGAAAAATAATTTTTAGCAGTTGTATTTGCATGTGATAAGTTCAGACCTTATATTGTTGATTCCAAAGTAACTGTTCACACTGATCATGCTGCTATTAAATATCTTATGGAAAAGAAAGATGCCAAACCTAGACTTATTAGATGGGTTCTCTTGCTAAAAGAATTTGATTTACACATTATTGATAGAAAGGGAGCTGAGAACCCCATTGCAGACAACTTGTCTAGGTTAGAAAATGTTCTTGATGACCCACTACCTATTGATGATAGCTTTCCTGATGAGCAACTAAATGTCATAAATGCTTCTCGTAATGCTCCATGGTATGCTGATTATGCGAATTATATTGTTGCTAAATTTATACCACCTAGTTTCACATACTAGCAAAAGAAAAAGTTTTTCTATGATTTAAGACATTACTTTTGGGATGATCCACACCTTTATAAAGAAGGAGTAGATGGTGTTATTAGACGTTGTGTACCTCAGCATGAACAAGAATAGATCCTACGCAAGTGCCACTCCGAAGCTTACGGAGGACGCCACGCTGGAGGTAGAACTGCACATAAGGTATTGCAATCCGGTTTCTATTGGCCCACTCTCTTTAAGGATGCTCGTAAGTTTGTCTTGTCTTGTGATGAATGCCAAAGGATTGGTAATATTAGTAGACGTCGGGAAATGCCTATGAATTATTCGCTTGTTATAGAACCATTTGATGTTTGGGGCTTTGATTATATGGGACCTTTTCCTTCCTCTAATGGGTATACACATATTTTAGTTGTTGTTGATTATGTTACTAAGTGGGTAGAAGCTAATCCTACTAGTAGTGCCGATCATAACACTTCTATTAAGATGCTTAAAGAAGTTATTTTTTCCAAGGTTTGGAGTCCCTAGATATTTAATGACTGGTGGTGGTTCATATTTTATTCATGGTGCTTTCCGTAAAATGCTTACTAAGTATGATGTTAATCATAGAATTGCATCTCCATATCATCCTCAGTCTAGTGGTCAAGTAGAATTGAGCAATAGAGAAATTAAATTGATATTGCAAAAGACTGTTAATAGATCTAGAAAGAATTGGTCTAAGAAATTGATGATGCTTTCTGGGCTTATAAGAATCCTATGGGTATGTCTCCGTATAAAATGGTTTATAGAAAAGCATGTCACTTACCTCTTAAGCTAGTACATAAGGCATATTGGGCTATTAAAGAGCTCAACTATGATTTCAAACTTGCCGGTGAGAAGAGGTTATTTGACATTAGCTCACTTGATGAATGGAGAACCCAAGCCTATGAGAATGCCAAGTTGTTTAAAGAAAAAGTTAAAAGATGGCATGACAAAAGGATACAAAAGCTTGAGTTTAATGTAGGTGATCATGTTTTGCTATACAACTCTCATTTAAGATTTTTTGCAGGAAAGCTTCTCTCTAAATGGGAAGGCCCTTACATTATCGAGGAGGTCTATCATTCCGGTGCCATAAAAATCAACAATGACGAAGGCAAAAATCCAAAGGTGGTAAGCGGTCAAAGACTCAAACATTATATCTCGTGTACTCCCATAAATGTTGAGACCAATATAATTGATACCGTAACCCCGGAGAAGTACATAAGTGACACTTTCCAGAATGTTTCAGACTCCAACAAGGAAGAGGTATGTGGTACAGTAAGTAAACCGACTCCAAAACATTTCCAATGATAAATTTTCTTTGTTTTAGAATATTAAAAAATAGGAAAATTAAAAGTAGTCTGACAGAGACACGAGGCCACCATAAGGGTGGAGGGCGCGCCCTACCCCCTGGGCGCCCCCCCCCCCCCCCCCCCGACCTTGTGGCCACCTCGTGTGCCCTCCAGACTCTGTTTTCTTGCATGATACTTCTTTTGGTCGATAAAAATTCTTTATATAATCTCCTGAAGGTTTTGACCACCGTACCACGCAAATATCTCCTATTCTTGTTTCGAGTTGTTTTTTGCCAGAGTTTTCAAGGCTAGGCATCATGTCGTCTCCCTCCTCCAATAACGCGGATGACGATGCTTGGCTAATATAGATAGAGACGAAAAGAGAAGAACTTGGGGAGATCAACAAGGGTGATAGGATCAAGAAGGCCGAGGAGGACCAAGCTCCGGCAGCGGAAGAAGAAGACAGCCTTCAACCCCATTACAATCTTCTTACCCCTACTGAAATTGAAGCTTTCAAGATGATTGAAATAGCTCGAGTGCAGAACAAGTATCTAACTCGTGAAAATATTCTGTTGCAAGAGCATATCATCGCACTCAAGGGCATTATTCGTAAGTTGGAGCACCTCCTACATTCGATGTTGGACGATAAGCCTGCTTCATCAACAACTCCATCATCACCACCTCCGAAGAAAGAGATCTAAATACATGGGTATGGGCACTCCCCTTGGCAACTGCCAAGCTTGGGGGAGTGCCCCGGTATCGTATCACCATCACACCTGTATCTTTATCGCTTTTCTCAGTTCGATCCTTTTGGTTATGTCTTGATCTAGTAGAATAAAGTTACTAGTATGATCTAGCTTTGAGTTTTGCTTTATGTTCCCTCTATGTAATCAAGTCCGTGAGATATATAATAAAGAGTAGTTTTGAGTTGATGGCTTTGCTTTCTTGCTATGATCTTGAGGGAACTAAATAAAAGAAAGAATAAAAGAAATAAAAAGATCATATATTGATCTTATGGAGAGTAATGACTTCACATATAAAGAGTATGATGAATAAAAGTTGTTGAGAGTTGACAAACATAGTTTTGGTCATTGTTGCAATTAATAGGAAGTAATAAAGAAAGAGAGGCCACACATATAAATATACTATCTTGGACATATTTTGTAATTGTGAGCACTCATAAAGTAATTGGTGATCTGATGGCTCTCCTCTCCCCTCCACCTGCCCTCCCATCACCCTAATGGAGATCTTCGCCGGCAACTTCAATGGAGGGTCATCTACATTGGGACTTCAACCCCGGCCTCGCGGTTGCGGATCAGGTGCGTCGACGTTTTGGCTCTATGGTTCATTTCTCCCCCGTCCATGGGACCAAGGAGTTTTTCTTGGTCGTCTACTTCTCGTCGGCTTCCTTCGTTCTATCGGAAGAATTAGTTGGTTTGGCGCTCCAATGTTGCATTGGTGGTTTACCTTCGGGCTTCAATGTTCAAACCCTAAGTGATCGGCGCTTTCGTTTCTCTGTGGCTTCCAACAAAGTTGGTCATTTCATATATCACCTCAAAGATCGCATCTGGCCGGATTTCATATGCCATTTTCAGTTATTCCGAACCACGGATCATGGCGCCGCTCACATTGACAACTTTTGGCACTCTGATGAAAATGCACATGAGATTGCTATACGTTCACCTATTGCTATCAGGTCTACTCTGGAGTTTTTACACCCTCCTGGCCAATTGAATTCGGATTCTCTTCATGGTCCGCATGGCATCGGGCCATCTTTGCCTCGTCAAGATCTGCCGGAATCCTTCCCGCCGACGACCACCACGTCCATTCCGGCCACCAATCTTCACTTTGGTAACTTGATACAGACAGTTAATGGTCTTAATGGTAATTATGGCTCCCAATATGCGGCCGGACTTTCCTTTGGGGATCTTGGTCGGCTTCATCAGTTTAATGAGCCGGCGGATATTCAGGAGAATCAGCATTTATTACCAGATAAAGTTTGTTTGGGCACAATATCTTGTGACTTGGTGAGTGACCGATCAACCCCAACTAATTTGAGATTTGAAGGCCAGTCTTTTAAGCAATCATATTGGGATTCCATCCCAACCTTCATGATCTACCACATTTTGGATCAACTTCGGTTTGGGTACTCTATTTCACATATTGCGACCATTTGGTCCCTCTCTTCCATTCCATCACTGGACTACATCTATAAGAGATTACATATTTGTGCAACTTGTCACATTGTGGGACATCTCTCTAATAATTGTCCGTGGAAACCATGTGATACTTGCTTTAAGGCGCCTTGTAAATGCACGGACATAAATCAGGGAATCCTTGGAGATACTCAAAATGTTGAACGAACCCACCCTGAGGCTGGCCCTTCGATCATTATATCTTGCCAAACGTGCAACTCTACCAACCATTCTTATTATAATTGCCCGGGCCTTAGATGGTGCTCCTCGTGCGGCTGGCTGGGCCACTTCTCTGGAGATTGTGGGGGAGCCCAGGTTTCCCCCCTTAAATGGGCCCCTAAACAGATGCTAGATCACCGGCCCACGAACCTCGGTCCGATCCAGGTTCCTAAGCCGCCTGGCCAGAGTACGGATTTCTTGCCGCCTGAAAGAATGGACAAATCAATTTCGACAGATTCTTTTCAAAATATTTCTGGCAACTTATCTCGGTCTATCCCAGTCAATTTCGTTCAGCGGCATCCAATCAACCAGCGTGATTTTAATGACTCGCTTTTCCCCACCCACCCCGGTCCCATAGCGGGCAGGAAAGACACCGATGCCGTCCGATGCAGATAGTGTGGTGACCCTGGCCACGTAGCAACATCTTGTTGGGTCAAGCAGAGGCAGGGCCGTAGCGTTTGGGTTCCCAAGAGGCAAAATACCCCTGCCGATACGCCTTCCTCTCTGTCACCTGTCATTCCCTCCGTCCCTTCCCCTGCCCCTCCACCGAGCTCTCCCATGGCGAACTACCCCATCAATGTCGTACTGTACCTGCCACAGGGCATGACAATCGAGCTGGGGCCTGAAGATCGACTGGTCAGAGACGAGATGGTGGTTAGTCCGGTGCCGCCGATCCGCCATGACTTCTTGGCCATTGCAGAGGTGAACCGCTTCGTCCCTTTCCATCAGAAAGCTCTGCTTCGCCACACCATCGAAGGTTTGCTCCATGAGTCCAACTTTTTCCCCACTGAAGTTGACGATTATCCACTAGGGATTGGCATCTTCGGTTTCGTGGATTCGGTTGTGAGAGATGTTGTAGTGGGCACGACCTTTGAGCTAGATGAGGATGAGGATAACCAAGGCACCATTGTTTCTTTTGTTCCTCACAATGCTGCTATCAATATGCGCCAAACTACCTTTGGGCCTCAAGTGTGGTTGCTTTATATTGGTTTTCCGCATGATTATCAGACGTCTCATTACATTCATAAGTCTGTGGACAAGTTTGGTGAGCTTATAACTTGGAATAATCCTAGAGGAGACAGGAAGTTTGTTCTGATCAAAGCTCGTGTTCTTAGTTTGCGCCGGGTCCCCAAAAGCTTTGTTATGCATCAGCTGGGTGGAGAGCGCCATTGCTGGACGGTCTGTGTCACAATCTTGCGCACCAGTGATTGGAACGCACATATCCCGGATGTGCCGCCAGCGGACATGGATCCACCTCCTGCTGATGGCATCCCCCACCCCCTGTTCGGACAAGGCCTCACTGCGGAGCAGATGTACCAAGCACAGCTGCACAATTGGCTTGCTCAGAATGCTGCGCTAAACCAAGCGGATGCTGCTCCGCACCACAATGATGCGCAAGGACATGATGTTCACTTCCCTGCTGGTTGGGGTGCATGGCCACCGTCTCCACCGCCTGCTCTGTATAACTTTCAAGCATGGTCTACAGCGGAAGGCCTTCAGGTTCAAGATGGAATTTTACCGGCCAACAATCTTCAGGATAGTCCAGGTACTACTTGGAACGACTCTTTCTCTGCATATGGCAGTTCAGATTCCAGTGAAACAGTTTCGGACAGTTATATCTTGGTTCCCAGCAACATCTTCCATGCTATGACAGTTGGGGAAAGCTCTGCCATGCCTGACAATAGTATTGTCCCTAGTCCAGCTACTAATGCTGCCCTGGAAATTCACGTCTCCCTGTCTGCTGCTGGTTTTCAGTTTGCTATGACTGCACAGGGTGATATTGTCAATTCTATGTTGATTCATACAGGCTTCCCCTTTGTCAGGCTCAAATCCTTCCTCAGGTCTGCAATCATGCCCATTATTGCTGCTTATGGCCCATGGAGCACAGGTTTTGGTCTTAGAGACGAAAGAGTGGAGTTTCATGTTGCCGTTACTGAGGAAGAGGGGACGTTCTCTATTACTGAAGCTACACAAACTGTCATGCTGCATAACTCTGCTACTACCATTATTGAACAGATAACCACGGCTACGGTCTTTGATCTGCCTGAACCGATCAATGAGGCTGAGGCTGAGGCTGACGGGATTCAAAGTGGCTCTGCACTGACCATTGCTTCTCCTCTGCTGCTCTCGGAACATGCCATTCCTCCTGCCAATTCGATGTTGCAGCTTCCAGGCCCCACTGTGCCTGATGCCTCTGCTGGCCTGCCTGCACACGTGCCCTCTCTGATCAGTCGTCATGGTAAAGCTCCAGTGCCTGAATCTTCGATCAATCTTCGTAGGAGTGCCCGCAAAAACAAGTATGATGGCTTTAAAGTACCACCGATTTCAGATACTAAGATCAGAGTCTCCAAGGTGAAGCCAAGGGTCATTCCATCGGCTGCAGCTGCTGTTACTATAACTGAAGTTGTTGATGATGCCGCACCGCCTCCTCCAACCCCAATTCCAGTCATTCAGCATGTTGGCCATGTCATGTGCGGAATCCCTGCTGCTGAACTCGCGGAGGAGGAACTCCTGGCTAGCAAGGATGCAGGGCCATCTTCTGATGCTGCCTAATTTATCTCTTTATACTTTTTATGCCTCTTTTGGTTAGCTGGAACGTTCTATGTTGGAATGTACGCGGGCTAAACTCTGAAGCCAAACAGCTAGCGCTTTCTAATGCTATCAACTCTAGTGGTTGTGCGGTTATCTGCTTGTAGGAAACGAAAAAATCTTCTTTTGATAATGCTTTTATTAAGTCCTGTTGCCCACGACGATTTGATAAGTATGATTTTATCCCCTCAAGAGGGGCTTCGGGGGGAATTTCCACAATTTGGAACAGTGCTATCTTCACAGCTACTACCGTGGCCTCTGAAGATTTTGGGCTCATTATTCGCTTTCACTCCACCCAGTCAGCTCAGTCCTGGACCCTAGTGAATGTTTACGGGCCTTGTCAAGGGGACCCAAGAAATAACTTTATTACATGGCTATTTTCACTAGATATACCTACTAATGAAGACTGGCTCCTGGGTGGAGATTTCAATTTCATTAGAGGGCCCGAAAATCGTAACAAACCAGGTGGTCATTTTGGCGACATGATAACTTTCAATGATTTCATCAGATCACAGGCTCTAATTGAATTGCCAATCAAAGGCAGAGCCTACACTTGGAGCAACATGCAAACTAATCCCCTCCTCGAGCAAATTGATTGGTTCTTCACTAGTAATCATTGGACCACCTCATATCCCAACACTACTGTTAAACCCCTCGGTAGGCCGGTCTCTGATCATATCCCTTGTGTCATCACTATTGAAATGAAGATCCCACGCTCCAAGTTGTTCAGATTTGAATCTTATTGGATCCATCACCCGGGGTTTCTAGATACTGTAAAGAGGGCTTGGGCCAAACCTGTGCACTCTACAAATATGGCGTCAAATCTGTGCAAAAAGTTTAAACACCTAAGGCACGACCTCAAAAGCTGGAGCAAGAACATCTCTAAGTTATCCATCGCTGTTGAGAACACTAATAAGCCTCTGCTTGAAATTGATGGCTTGGAAAACAAGAGACATCTCACAACATCAGAAGCCAATTTTAGGGCAATTCTCAAGAAACATTTACTCAGTCTTCTCGCATATCAACGGCAATACTGGAAGAAGCGTTGCACAATTCGGTGGGTCCAGTTTGGTGATGAAAATTCAAAAAAAAATCAAGCAATGGCTTCAGAGAGATATCGCAGAAACAACATACCCTCCCTCACCACTGATTCTGGATTTTGTGCAGAAGACCACGCAAGCAAAGAGGCCATCATCTTTCAGACCTTCAAGGATCGACTTGGCACTAAAACCAAACATGACATGAAGTTTGACTTGCCCAGACTCATCAAAAAAATTGATGGCCTTGATGAACTCACTGTACCTTTTACAGTGGCAGAGATAGACCATGTGATCAAAACGATGCCGGCCGATCGGGCTCCGGGCCCTGATGGATTTACAGGTATTTTCCTTAAAACTTGCTGGGAGGTGATCAAGGAGGACTTTTACAAGCTTTGCAACCAAATATTTGAGGGTAATCTGAACCTAGAGAGCATCAATGAAGGCCTAATCACTCTCATTCCAAAAGTTAATGCACCTTCAACAATTAATGATTACAGACCGACCACTCTACTTAATTGATGTCTTAAGGTAATAACTAAACTGCTGGCTAACCGACTGCAATGAATCGTCCTCAAAATTGTGCACCGCAATCAATACGATTTCCTCAAGGGACGCACGATCCAAGACTGTCTAGCCTGGGCCTTCGAATACATATATCAGTGCCAAGCCTCCAAGAAAGAGATCATACTACTTAAACTGGATTTTGGTAAGGCCTTCGACACCATTGATCATGATGCCATGATTGAGATCATGCGCCACATGGGATTTAATGAAAAGTGGCTTGGATGGATTAAGTGCATCTTTGCCTCGGGAAAGTCAGTTGTCTTACTTAATGGCGTACCCGGGAGACAGTTTCATTGCAAATGTGGTGTTCGCCAAGGTGACCCCTTGTCCCCCCTCTTTTTTGTCCTAGCCGCGGATCTTCTACAAGCTGCAATTAATGATGCATTTGCTCGAGACCTCATCAAATTACCCTTCCCATGCACTACCCAAAATGAATACCCTGTTATTCAATATGCGGACGACACGATCCTTGCAATGCCGGCTTGTCCCACTCAGGCTACAATCATCAAAGGCATTCTGACCGACTATGCCACTTCTATTGGCTTAAAAATAAACTTCCACAAATCCACACTTGTCCCGATCAACTGTGATGAAACACTATGCAACAACCTGGCGCATATTTTTGGATGTGTGGTGGGAAAGATGCCATTTACGTACCTCGGCCTCCCCATGGGGACTACTAAACCTTCCATGCATGATCTCATGCCTCTGGTTTGTCGGCTGGAAAGGAGGTTATCTGCCACACTGAATATGATATCCTACGGGGGCAAGCTATCCCTGCTCAACTCAGTTATTACCTCCCTGCTCATTTTCGCTATGTGCACACTCAAGCTTCCAGCTGGAATTGTTGAACTTTTGGACAAGATAAGAAGAAAATGTCTGTGGACAAAGAAAACGAATCAAGGTGACAAATGCACTTCCCTGGCTGCATGGGATATGGTCTGCAAACCAAAAAGATGTGGTGGTCTTGGGGTTCTAAATCTTAAAAATCCAGAATGAGGCCCTTCTACTCAAGCTCCTTCATAAATTTTACAATCATTGCCATCTACCCTGGGTGGAGCTGATTTGGAACTCTTATTACACCTCCCGGATACCCCATGCAACTGATCTTTGTGGTTCCTTCTGGTGGCGGGACGTTTCAAAGTTAATGCCTATTTATAGAGGAATCACCCAGGTGAATGTGAATAATGGTGCAACCACGCTCTTCTGGAAAGATATGTGGATGGATCAAATCCTGGCTGAAACCCACCCACGTGCCTTCTCTTTTGCAAAGGATGAAGACATCTCTGTTGCTGCGTTTCTGGGAACCACCAGTTTGCAAGAAACGTTTCACCTGCCTCTGTCTGAACAGGCACACGCCGAAACCAGAGACTTACAGCACTTGACCTCAGACGTTCAGCTCGAAGATCAACTAATACATGATGAATGGATCTACATCTGGGGTTCCAACTTCTACACGGCCAACAAATTTTATGAGTTCTACTTCAGAGACATCCAAGCTCACCCTGCATTTTCGTGGCTATGGAAGTCAAAAACCACGATGAAACTCAAAGTTTTTGGGTGGCTACTACTTTCGGACAGGCTGAACACCAGAAATGTGTTAAAACGCATGCATTATAACATTGGTAACACTTTCGGCTGCCTGCTTTGCCCTACATGCAATGATGAAACAGTGGAGCACCTATTCTTTGAATGTCCCTTTAGCTTGCATTGTTGGGCCAAAATTGGAATGCAAGGGACCACTCAAGGCTGCAGATTGGACTGGGTGGAATCTGCTAAAACTTCTTGGAACAGACCCTTATATGTGGAAATTCTCCTCCAATCTGCTTGGAGCATTTGGAAACAAAGGAACAATAAACACTTTCGAGGCATAACCCCATCCACAAGCTCCTGGCTCTCTAGATTGAAAGAAGACCTAGCTCTCCTTACTTATAGGGTGGGATATAAGAATAAACCCTTCTTACTTTCCTTTTTGCAAACCTTGTAATAAATATCTAAGTGTAGCTCCACCCCCCACCCCCCCTCCTCCACCCACAAAGTGGGATGGATTTGTAACATAACACTCATGTACAGTTGCTGATTATTTTATTTAATTAGCAGTAGGAGCCTCTCCTACTGTTTCAGTGGTTCAAAAATTGTGAGCACTCATTAAACTATGGCATGCTAAAAGGTTGATGTTGGACAAGGAAGACAACATAATGAGTTATGTCTTCTTATATCCGAATAGAAATTATATTGTTTTGGATCATCCAACATGTTGAGCCTGCCTTTCCCTCTCATGCTAGCCAAATTCTTTGCACCAAGTAGAGATACTACTTGTGCTTCCAAACATCCCTAAACCCAATTTTGCCATGAGAGTCCACCATACCTACCTATGGATTGAGTAAGATCCTTCAAGTAAGTTGTCATCGGTGCAAGCAATAAAAATTTCTCTCCCTAAATATGTATGATCTATTAGTGTGAAGAAAATAAGCTTTATACGAACTTGTGATATGGAAGAAATAAAAGCGACGGACTGCATAATAAAGGTCCTCATCACAAGCGGCAATATAGAGTGACGTTCTATTGAACTAAGATTTTATACATCACCATAAAAGCACGTGACAACCTATGCTTCTCTCTGCAAAGGGCCTATCTTTTATTTTTTATCTCCTGCCCTTACAAGAGTCATGGTGATCATCACTTTTCCTTTTTATACGTTTTCCTTTGGCAAGCTCTATGTGTTGAAGAGATCCGGATATATATCCACTCAGATGTAGGTTTTCATAAAGTATTATTGTTCACATTACCCTTGAGGTAAAAGGTTGGGAGGCGAAACTATAGGCCCCTATCATTCTCTGTGTCTGATTGAAGCTTTGAACCCATAAGTACTGCGTGAGTGTTAGCAATTGTGAAAGATTATATGATAGTCGAGTATGTGGACTTGCTGAAAAGCTCCTATATTGACTCTTTCCGATGTTATGATAAATTGCAATTGCCTCAATGACTGAGATCGTAGTTTGTTAGTTTTCAATGAAGTTTCTGATTCATACTTTACCTTGTGAACAAATTGTTACTTTAGCATAAGAAATTATATGACAATATATGTTGCTGTTCTAAAGATGATCATGATGCCCTCATGTCCGTATTTTATTTTTATCGAACCTCTATCTCTAATCATGTGGACATATTTATCGATATCGGCTTTCACTTGAGGACAAGCAAGGTCTAAGCTTGGGGGAGTCGATACGTCCATTTTGCATCATGCTTTTATGACAATATTTATTGCATTATGGGCTGTTATTACACATTATATCACTTTACTTATGGCTACTCTCTCCTATTTACAAGGTTTACATGAAGAGGGAGAATGCCGGTAGCTGGAATTCTGGACTGGAAAAGGAGCAAATATTAGAGACCTATTCTGCACAACTCCAAAAGTCCTGAAACTTCACGGAGATTATTTTTGGAATATACAAAAAATATTGGGCGAAGAAAGAACCAGAGGGAGGCCACTAACCAACCACAAGGGTGGAGGGCGCGCCCCCGACCTTGTGGGCCCCCTGGCAGGCCTCCGATGCCCATCTTCTGCTATATGGTGTCTTTTACCCTGGAAAAAATCATATAGAAGCTTTCAGGACGAAGCGCCGCCATCTCGAGGCGGAACCTGGGCAGAACCAATCTAGGGCTCAGGCGGAGCTGTTCTGCCGGGGAAACATCCCTCCGGGAGGGGGAAATCATCACCATCGTCATCACCATTGATCCTCTCATCAAGGGAGGGTCAATCTCCATCAACAACTTCACCAACACCATCTCCTCTCAAACCCTAGTTCATCTCTTGTATTCGATCTTGGTCCCAAAACCTCAGATTAGTACCTGTGGGTTGCTAGTAGTGTTGATTACTCCTTGTAGTTGATGCTAGTTGGTTTATTCGGTGGAAGATCATATGTTCAGATCCTTAATGATAATTAATACCCCTCTGATTATGATTATAATATGCTTTATGAGTAGTTATGTTTGTTCCTGAAGACATGGGAGAAGTCTTGTTATAAGTAATCATGTGAATTTGCTATTCGTTCGATATTTTGATGAGATGTATGTTGTCTCTCCTCTAGTGGTGTTATGTGAACGTCGACTACATGACACTTCACCATTATTTGGGCCTAGGGGAAGGCATTGGGAAGTAATAAGTAGATGATGGGTTGCTAGAGTGACAGAAGCTTAAACCCTAGTTTATGCGTTGCTTCGTAAGGGGCTGATTTGGATCCATATGTTTCATGCTATGGTTAGGTTTACCTTAATACTTCTTTCGTAGTTGCGGATGCTTGCGAGAGGGGTTAATCATAAGTGGGAGGCTTGTCCAAGAAAGGGCAGCACCCAAGCACCGGTCCACCCACATATCAAATTATTAAAGTAACGAACGCGAATCATATGAGCATGGTGAAAACTAGCTTGACAACAATTCCCATGTGTCCTCGGGAGCGCTTTGCTTTATATAAGAGTTCTTCCAGGCTTGTACTTTGCTAAAAAAGGATTGGGCCACCTTTGCTGCACCTTGTTTACTTTTATTACTTGTTACCCGTTACGATTTATCCTATCACAAAACTATCTGTTACCGATAATTTCAGTGCTTGCAGAAAATACCTTGCAGAAAACCACTTGTCATTTCCTTTTGCTCCTCGTTGGGTTCGACACTCTTACTTATCGAAAGGACTACGATAGGTCCCCTATACTTGCTGGTCATCAGCACTGTCGAGTGGTATGCTTGGGCAAAATCAAGTTACCCTCTTCATCTTTCTTTGTGTGAATATGACACGGCAAATCCAGGACGTCCTGGCCTGACTGATCTTTCACCTTTCTGGGCACCCACGGCCCCTTAGGATTTCCTTTAAACTTTCCTTGTGCATTCAGAACTGCGGCTTCGGCAGGACCTGCGGCCTCAGCTTTACGCTTTTGCTTCCGACTGGGGTTTCCACCTCTAGTGTCATGGTCGATTGGTTTCCACTTGCCATTGCGGAGCTGGTCTTCCTCTTCGCCATTTGCATATCGAGTGGCTATTTCCATCATTCTGCTCAGAGACATGTATTCGGAACGACCAAATTTCAGGATAAGCTCTCTGTATCTGACGCCATCCTTGAAGGTGCAAACGGCTTGATGCTCTAACACATTCTCCACTACATGGTTAAGGGTGGTCCATCTCTGGATGAAATCTCTCAAAATTTCACTCGGCTTCTGGATGCAATGCTGCAATTCAGTCAGACCAGCAGGTCGCTTGCAGGTGCCTTCGAATGTCTTGATAAAAACTAGGGCTAAATCTTCCCAACAGAAAATGCTTCCAGGAGCCAACTGATTCAGCCAGGCTCTAGCTGAGCCTTCAAGAATCAAGGGGAGGTGCTTCATGGCTACATCATCGTTGCCTCCACCAATATGCATTGCCACTCGATAGTCTTCCAGCCACGTGTCTGGCTTCGACTCACCAGTGCGCTTGCTCACACCAGCGGCCAATCTGAAGTTGGGCGGGATCTCAGCGGCTCGGATGGCTCTACTGAAACACTCGGGCCCAGAAATGAATGCTCTGCTTACAATTGGATGTTCTCTGTCTTGTCCTTCTCTGTTTGCTCTGCCCCTGTCAACCAAGCCTTGTACGAGGACTGGCCTCGCATCGAATCCAGGCTCCCTTGGGTCGACTGGAATTCTCTACTCATCACCATACGGGCGCATGTCATCATACCGCCGGGGCACGTACGACCCACCTCTCGGAGGAGGTGTAAGAACTCAGTGGCAGTCATCACGGTGGTATCGAGGATCAAATTGTCTGTGGCCTTGGCCTAGATACTGGTCCTGGCGATAACCACGATCTTCACGCTGCGGAGGCGACCTTGGACTATGTATCGACTGAACTGTGTCCGCCACCACAGACCTGCTGTGAATCTTGTTGCGCGACTGGGAAGCAGCTGAGTTCTTCTCCTCGACTGCTCTGAGCAGTACCCGAATTTGCTACAAACCTCACAAGCTTCCGAATGGGACGGCTGAATTGAATCTGCTATACGTGCAGCTGCTACAACATTCTGGATCGGGGTACGATATACCTGACAATCTTCCCGAGTTTCAGTCGGAAACAGCTGCCACGGCCGTCGACTGGAACCTGGAATCTGCTGGCGGGCACGATCGTCGAGTGCTTGTTGAAGATTCTCTAGATGCGTACGCTCAGCCAAAGTGGCTAAGCGCGCAGCCCCAAAGCCCGAGCCTCGGAGGTCTCCCCAACGATGGGGATTTGGAGGGCCTGGACGTTGCGGCGATGTAGTTCTTCCCTCTGCTCTGCAGTGAGGGCTTGGGGGTAGTATTCGTCATGATCACGTGACTGGCTGCCACTGCCGCCGCCTCCGCCACCGCCGCTGCGACGGAATCCAGGTGGGCTGCACTGGGAGTCGACCATGAGGACTTCCGCCGCGGGATCATTACTCTTGCACTCGGAAAGCGTATCTGAATGACCAGTCGGCAAATCGAACAACCCGTAGAGAGATTCGTCGGGCTCGATTGTCGTGACTTGAGGGGTGCTCGACTGGCGCGCCACCACGTGATTCACCCACCGCTGGAACCGCGACCGACCAGATCGCTTGCGACGGTGGACGGCGGGAACCGAAGACGCCATGGGAGCCGACCGATACTGAGTCGACGGCTGCCGTAGAAGGACGCCATAGGCACTCGCGTGGAAGTGCCCCGCCCCGCGGATGGGGAGGGCCTCGATGTCGAGGGGGGCTTCTTGGAGCCAGGCGGAGTCGTCGGCGATGAAGACGAGCGCGCCGGGATGGATCTCGTGACCCAGGGCCAAACCACTACCGAAAACCATGTTGATGGAGATCAAAATTTGCAACCTCACCGGAAGTCGCTCAGACGCCTGCCCCATGGTGGGCGCCAACTGTCGTGGGAATGAGTCTGACAGTAAGAGTAGGGGTACGTAGGAGGATGCAGTGTCCTAGCTACGGCGAGGTTGTACGTGCAGATTTACGAGTTCAGGCCCCTCTCGGAGGAGGTAACAGCCCTACATCTCGGTGCCGCGGAGGCTTGTCGACTGGATGTGTATAATAGTTACAGGGGGTGCGAACCCTTGTGCCAGAGGGGAGGGGTGGCTTATATAGAGTACGCCTGGCCCCTCACAGCCCTCCATTACATAGGGGTTCAATGTGAGTTATGTCCTGAACGTTACTGGTAACGCCCACAATAAATGATCTTTATGACTGTGGAGTGAATGCCTGACCGTTGTCATCCCGGGGTGACTTTAGGCCTTCCGTACTCCGAGTGGGTTCTTGTATGGTCGAGTGAAGTTATCATGGTCGAGTGGAATTGGGATATCTGATGGAATCTTTCGTTGAGTGGATTGCACTTCCTGACGATTTCAGTCGGTATCTTCTGTTGAAAATTGTAGGTCTTGGACTCTAGGGTAGTGTCCTTGGGTAGGGTGTCTAGGTCAGGCCTAAGACCCTACCCTAGGTACATGTCATCGTCAGGACTGGCCCGTGTCAAATCATGGTTCCGGCGCGGCTGGAGGTGGTCCACAGGGGCGACAGCGGCGAGTGGAGCGGCGGCGATGCTCGAGCCCCATCCGAAAGCAGGGTGGGAGCGTCCTAGGGAGTCAGCTGGGGCTCGGGGTCGATGATGCACGCGCCCTGGAGCGCGCTAGTGGCTGGCGCGGGCGGCGATCATGGTGGCGATGGAGCTCGATTACGCTAGGAGCTAGCTACGATGGAGGAAGAGATGCGCAAGGAGAGTGGAAAGGAGCCAGAGCTCACCTCGGGGGCACACGGTGGCCCGGTGGGTGACTAGGAGCAGCGGCGGCAAATCCGTCGGAGTTGCCCGCAGGTCAGAGGAATGAGACGATGGCGCTGGAGTCGAAGCAGGGGCTCCCAGCTCAAGTTGGTGGGGGCAGAGGACGAGATCGAGGCCGGTGGAGCTCCTAGACGACCTGGTGCAGGCCGAGGTGGCGTCGGAGCACGCCGACGGTGGTGGCGTGACGACCTCCCCGCTCAGGTGCTGGCGGAGAAGGTAAGGGAGATGGGGGAACAGTGAGTGGGAGTGGTGGTAGATGGAGGGAAGGGGTCCGAGGTGCCGCGGGTAGCGTCCTTATCCTCCCCGCGGCGGAGGCGGCGAGGTGGTTCGGCGGAGACGGCGGGCGCGCTTGGTCGGACACGCCAGGTGAACAGTGGAAAGGGGGAGACAGGGGAGTGGGGGAGTAGGCTGGGCCAACTAGGCCGGCCTGGGCCTGTCCCTGTGGCCTAAGGCCCAGGGGCAGGGGGTTTTCTTTTTTCTTTTTCTTTTTTTCTGTTTTCTTCTTATGTTTTCTGTTTTCTTTTGATAGCTAAATAGTTTTATTAAATGTAAAACTTGGTCCATTATTTATATTGCAAATTTAGACACCGCCACAAAAAGTTTAGGAGGCTTTTAAATTAGTTTGAATTCTTATAATTTGAAAAGCAATTAAAATATTGTTTTGGCCCCTGTTTTAATTATTTTAGTGCATTAAATTACTTTATAAAATGTTGGTTTCACCTTGACAATTACTCAGTGATTATTTGCAACATTATAAACATTTTTGTCCTAGTGTTGGTGAAATAATTTCTTGACTTTATATTTTAATTTGAATTTGAATTTAGAGGTGGAATTTGAAATGAAATATGAACTCTTATTTTTTTCAGAAAAAACTTCCAATCTATTTATCTTCAATCATGGCAGTACAACGAACACCAGAAATAAAAATTACATCCAGATCCATAGACCACCTAGCGACGACTACAAGCACTGAAGCGAGCCGAAGGCGCGCCGCCGTCATCACCCCTCCATCGCTGGAGTCGGGCACAACTTGTTGTAGTAGACAGTCGGGAAGTCGTCGTGCTAAGGCCCCATAGGACCAGCACATCAGAACAGCAACCGCCGCCGATGAAGAATAACGTAGGTTGGAAGGATTCAACCCGAAGACACACGAACGTAGACGAACAACGACGAGATCCGAGCAAATCCACCAAAGATAGATCCGCCGGAGACACACCTCCACACGCCCACCAACGATGTTAGATGCACCGCCGGAACGGGGGCTAGACGGGGAGACCTTTATTCCATCTTCAGGGAGCCGCCGCCGTCTCGCCTTCCTGAGCAGGACACAAACCCTAACAAGACAGAAAAAAAGACTGAAAACGGAGCCCTCCCGCCGGCCCTTGGCAGGATCCACCGCGCCCCATAGCCCTAGGGCCACCGGAGACGAGGCGGACCTGCGGCGGCGCCGGCGAGAGGCAGAAAGCCTAGCTTTCACTATTAACCACAGTGACTTGGCATAATCAGAGAGGACTTATTGTAGCTTTAATACATGGAGGTGTTAGAATGGCCCATAACATGACTGCCATGCGAACAAACTCACCATGTTTAAGAACCACCATCATGGAGAACAACCAGTTTTTGGCGGATGGTTCACGTGTTGCTATCATGTGCTCCAACAAAGTCATGGTCCACGAGCGCCAAACACATCACGCCGTTTTAGACTTCCACCATGGCTAATCGTGGGCTTTTCTAGTGTTTTTTTTCTTTTTGAGGAATTGACAGATTCCTGTAGTGTTTTACTATTCGGCGCTTTGGGCGCTGTTTCTTTTCTAACGGTACACGGCGCCCATGCTCGTTTCTATGGGCCGGTCCATTTAAAACATCCGGATCGGGTTTAGGGAAGGATCTAAATGCTTCCAGCCATTTTTTTAGTGTTTCTTTTGCTAGCTTCTCTATGTATTTGTCTGGGCAGTTTTTCTTCATTTTTTTTCTTTTTTATTTCCTTTTTCTGTTGTTTTCGTTATTCCTTTTCTCCGTTCTTTGTTCTTTTAGTTTCATTTTTAATTATGTGAACATTTAAAAAATCAAATTTTATAATTTCGTGAATATTCTTTCAAAAGCGTGAACTTTTTCAAATTCATCAATATTTATTTACTGCATGAACTTTTTTGAATCCATAAGTCCGCGAACATTTTTCCAATTCATGAACATTTCTCAAACTCTTGAAGTTTTAAAAAAATTGTTAAAAAAATAAATTCATGATTTTTGTGAATTCGTGAAATCCATGAATTTTTTTTCTGAATATGCGAACATTCCTCAAATTCGTGACCTTTTTTCAAATTTTTGAACTTTTTTCCAATCCGTGAACTTTTTTCAAACTCACAAAGTATTTTCAAATTTGTGAACTTCAAGTTTGCGAGTTCTTTTTTCAAATTTATGAACCGCATTCCAAATTTGTAAACCTTTTAAGATCTTTTTTTTAAGTCAGCGGTTGAGCCGTCAACCTAGACTGAGTGGACAAATGAACGACCCGCGACCAGCCAAGGAACGGACGGGAGACCAACCAGCGAACGAACAGGGAGTCGCGCAGGCGCTGGTTGAGAAACAGGCGCATCAAGCGCCGATTAGGAGCTCTCCTGCCTATATATTAAGAGGGAGAAAATAAATACAAATATCCTTATAGAGCAGTGCAGGATGTATTAGCACATTTTCAATTAATTTAATCTATAAGTAAATCATGATGCTATGAATAACCGTATGAAGCTCATACTAATATCTAAACAATATGAACACGCATTGGACATAACATACAACTGAAACATCTATTAATGCAGTATGATACCCTCCCGTAGGCCAAGCCAAGGCCACGATGGCGGCAACAGCAGCGGCTTCCTCCGCAACCTTCTTCTTGGCGGCAGCATCGCCAACCATGGGGTCGGTGTCGGGGAAGTAGTTGAAGCAGAGGACGAGTACGAAGACGAACAAGGAGTAGTCACGCCGAGATGCTCCCCAAAAATCTTATCGCCCTTCTCCCGGTGCAGAATCGCAAAGGACGGGGTGCCGAGGGCATGCTCTCCCAAACAGCCATGCACACGGTCGATAGGATGGGATCGCAACAACAATGAGTGGAAGGACAGTGGCAACTAGGGTTATGCACGCGGAGGAATTGAATGTGTCGATAGAGTTGCCGGCGCCTCCAATATATATAGGTTGTTGGGTAGGGAGTCGTGGGCCTGGGCTTAGACCCACAACTGAGTCGCAAACAATCCATGGTCCAATGTCTAGGAAAGTGGCACATCCATTAGCGACTCGTAATTAATCCCAGATTAATTAATTATTCATGGCTGGAAAAAATAAACGCAAGCTTGACATAGGATTGAGCTTGGATCGGCTCACTCACGAAACACGACGTGAGTGTGGGGGGGTGGCGAGGTGGGTGGCAGAGGAGGAGCACGCGTGTACCACTCCTCTTCTCGAGCTCCAATAGCATGTGGAAGAGAGACCCTTATATAGGGGTCTCAACTCTTCTCCACTAGGAGTTTTTTTTAGACAATCTCCACTAGAAGTATGGTACTAAACTTTCCACCATGTCAAGACACCCCACTTGGGCCTTAGATATTAACCAGGAGTTGTATTTTATATGGGCCCAATGTCAGTCCCGTCTATAATTCAACAACCCCCCACTAAATCTCAGAGGCGTATTATGTTGTCCTCTGTTCCAAACAATGTTTTGATGTACCAGAATTTTCACCGAAGGCCGGTTAAGATTAAACATCCACCTAGAGCAAGGGGTTACACTTCTTCACAACTGAACAATGGATTATGCCTTTAATTGTAAGTTTGGCATTCAGAAGTTTCACCAATTGTCTTACTAGTACTAGGCTAGCAAAGGCTAACCCTTTGGGTGGAGCATATTAGTCAGACTCCCAATTTTTTCATGAGCTTCCTAGAGACTACCCTATATCATAGACTGTGATGAGCAGTCGGGCTCATATAGGTGTGTTCTTCCAAAGATCGCTCTGTAGGATAGCATCTTCCTTATACAAGACTCAGAACACATTAAGACAAAGTCAAACTACCTTACTGATTTTGAGAGTATTGCATCTCCAACAAAGTGGGTTAATTAGGTTACTCTCCTCAATTGACCGGTAGCTTGTTTTTGAGGTCCTATTTCACAGTATCTCTGATCACACGGGTTGGGTTACCACTATGGCAACTTATGTGGGTCTCGTACCCATCTTACTCGATGTATTTTCTATAATGGTTCGTGATAGCCCTTTGTAAAGGGATCTGCCAGATTATTTGCCGATTGGATGTAATCTAATGCTCTTACTCCAGAGTTTCTTAAATGTCTAACAGATTTCAATCTTCTTATACGATTTGTGGATTCCATGTTGTCCTTTGAACTCTTTGCCATGAAAATTACTGTCTGATTGCCAAAGTTCATAATGATAGCTAGAATTAGCTTTTCAACCACTGGAAATCCATCAAAAGAACTCGAAGCCATTCTGCTTATGTACAAGATTTATCTAGTGTTGTGAGTTCTTCTTCCATTGCTGACTTCTTTAAGATAGTCTACTGCAAGACTACCAGGAAACAACGCCATCACTGTCGGCCCCGTGAAGACTAGGGTCCCATGGATCCATCTCACGTGGTCCACAGCAGCCCCGTGAAGGGGGCAACATGGGCAGGCAACCTATGTATTCAAAACGATGCTCCTTTTCGAGGTGGTATGCAGATCTTTGTCATCACCAAACCACAAGATGCATCATGTTGGAGAAAATTCATTCAGCACCAAAAGCAGCATCAAGACCATGATCTCAGCGGGGACGCCTTTCCTCCCGGGAATGTCCAGCCCCGCAGGCAGGCTCCCTAAGCCTCACCAGTGGCTAGTCACTGGCGGGCATGCCGATGGAACTTCTCGGGGGCTACAATGGCCTAGGCCTACGTCAGGTAGCCGTAGGGCAGGGCCAGCTAGCAAGCATGCACGACCTCCCTTGGAGGCCAAGTTCCCTGCATGCTGGCACCCTGTAAGCATCCTTCCGCATGCGTGCCACCTCGCCACGTATGCAAAGTCAACAAAGGCGTCTGATGGGACGAGCGTATGCTCCCTACAATGCACCACGCCGCCACGTACCTGTCGCATTTACTTTGTTAGGTACTCCACTATACTACCACCCATTTTTGCCACTTTGTAGCTATTGTGGAAACACCTTACATCTATAAAGGGAGGCCTAATCTAACTAGATCAAGGTTGGAACCCTAAGTAGGTTAGATTCTCAGTAGGAAGAACACCCACATATGGTGGTGCATTTCCTCGTTCCAACAAGCCCCAACAACGGAAATCACACCTTATAGCCATTGTTCACCACATCGATCAAAACAACCAAACAAGAAGTAGGGTTTTACGCTTCAGAGCAGCCTGAACCTGGGTAAAATCATCATGTCACTAAGGTGGGATTCATTCATCTCTTCGCCGCTCACCGAACCAAACAAGGAGAGCACCCAAAGCTCCCTGGTGTTGTGTATCAAGCCATGACAACCACCAAGTGTGAACATATATCCACTTGCGTATTTCATCTCATCAACATCAAATATCCAATTTACATCACTAAACCCTTGAAGTACCATCGGGTATCTGGTATAGTGAAGTACATGGCTCATAATATCTCTCATATAGCATGACTCTTTAAACAGCAAGCGAATGTAAATTTTCCGGATTGGAAAAAAACCGGCTCAGTTTGCTCATGGCAAACACAATGCCAGGCCTCATAATGCAAGTTAGGTACATGAGTGAACCAATCACTTGAGAGTATCTCATTTGATCTATAGCGGTGCCTTTGAACTTTCGAATCCGCACACTAGGTTCATATGGTGTTGGAGAAGATTTACAGTCTGAATACCCAAAGCGACACAGAATCTTATCGACATACTGGGAACGTAGAAGTGTAATCCCACCCTCATTATCTCTCGGTAGCTTAATGTTCAAGATAACATCAGCCACACCTAGGTCTTTCATCTCAAAGTTGTGAGATATAAAATCTTGAACCTCCGCAATGACTTTGAGGTTGGTTCCAATTATCATTATGTCATCTGAAGGAAATATGCCCTAGAGGCAATAATAAAGTTGTTATTTATATTTCCTTATATCATGATAAATGTTTATTATTCATGCTAGAATTGTATTAACCGGAAACTTAGTACATGTGTGAATACATAGACAAACAAGTGTGTCACTAGTATGCCTCTACTTGACTAGTTCGTTGAATCAAAGATGGTTAAGTTTCCTAGCCATAGACATGAGTTGTCATTTGATTAACGGGATCACATCATTAGAGAATGATGTGATTGACTTGACCCATTCTGTTAGCTTAGCACTTGATCGTTTAGTATGTTGCTATTGCTTTCTTCATGACTTATACATGTTCCTATGACTATGAGATTATGCAACTCCCGAATACCGAAGGAACACTTTGTGTGCTACCAAACGTCACAACGTAACTGGGTGATTATAAAGGTGCTCTACAGGTGTCTCCGATGGTACTTGCTGAGTTGGCATAGATCAAGATTAGGATTTGTCACTCCGATTGTAGGAGAGGTATCTCTGGGCCCTCTCGGTAATGCACATCAATATAAGCCTTGCAAGCAATGTCACTAATGAGTTAGTTGCGGGATGATGCATTACGGAACGAGTAAAAAGACTTGCCGGTAACGAGACTGAACTAGGTATTGATATACCGATGAACGAATCTCGGGCAAGTAACATACCGATGACAAAGGGAACAACGTATGTTGTTATGAGTTTGACCGATAAAGATCTTCGTAGAATATGTAGGAGCCAATATGAGCATCCAGGTTCCACTATTGGTTATTGACCGGAGGCATGTCTCGGTCATGTCTCCATAGTTCTCGAACCCGTAGGATCCGCACGCTTAACGTTCGGTGACGATCGGTATTATGAGTTTATGTGTTTTGATGTACCGAAGATAGTTCGGAGTCCCAATGTGATCACGGACATGATGAGGAGTCTCGAAATGGTCGAGACATAAAGATTGATATATTCGACGACTATATTCGGACACCGAATGAGTTCCGGGGGTCACCGGATATTTATCGGAGTCCCGGGGGGTTATCGGAACCCCCGGGGGAACTAATGGGCCAACTGTGACGCCCCCGATTCAATCGTACACTAATCATGCACGCAAACGTGTACGATCAAGATCAGGGACTCACGGGAAGATATCACAACACAACTCTAAAAACATAAATAAGTCATACAAGCATCATAATACAAGCCAGGGGCCTCGAGGGCTCGAATACAAGTACTCGATCATAGAGGAGTCAGCGGAAGCAACGATATCTGAGTACAGACATAAGTTAAACAAGTATGCCTTAAGAAGGCTAGCACAAACTGGGATACAGATCGAGAGAGGCGCAGGCCTCCTGCCTGGGATCCTCCTAAACTACTCCTGGTCGTCGTCAGCGGCCTGCACGTAGTAGTAGGCACCTCCGGTGTAGTAGGAGTCGTCGTCGACGGTGGCGTCTGGCTCCTGGGCTCCAGCATCTGGTTGCGACAACCAGGTAGAAGGAAAAGGGGGAAAAGAGGGAGAAAAGCAACCGTGAGTACTCATCCAAAGTACTCGCAAGCAAGGAGCTACACTACATATGCATGGGTATATGTGTAAAGGGCCATATCGGTGGACTGAACTGCAGAATGCCAGAATAAGAGGGGGATAGCTAATCCTGTCGAAGACTACGCTTCAGGCCACCTCCATCTTGCAGCATGTAGAAGAGAGTAGATGGTAAGTTCACCAAGTAGCATCGCATAGCATAAACCTACCCGGCGATCCCCTCCTCGTCGCCCTGTTAGAGAGCGATCACCGGGTTATATCTGGCACTTGGAAGGGTGTGTTTTATGAAGTATCCGGTTCTAGTTGTCATAAGGTCAAGGTACAACTCCAAGTCGTCCTGTTACCGAAGATCACGGCTATTCGAATAGATAAACTTCCCTGCAGGGGTGCACCACATAACCCAACACGCTCGATCCCATTTGGCCGAACACACTTTCCTGGGTCATGCCCGGCCTCGGACGATCAACACGTCGCAGCCCTACCTAGGCACAACAGAGAGGTCAGCACGTCGATCTAAATCCTATGGCGCAGGGGTCTGGGCCCATCGCCCATTGCACACCTGCACGTTGCGTGGGCGGCCGGAAGCAGAACTAGCCCCCTTAATACAAGAGCAGGCTTACGTTCCAATCCGGCGCGCGCCGCTCAGTCGCTGACGTCACGAAGGCTTCGGCTGATACCACGACGTCGAGTGCCCATATCTTTCCCACGTAGTTGGTTAGTGCGTATAGACCAAATGGCCTGACTCAGATCAAATACCAAGAACTCGTTAAGCGTGTTATTTTGAAGTAACCGCAGACGCCGAGCAGGGCCAGGCCCACCTCTCACCTAGGTAGTCTCAACCTGCCCTGTTGCTCCGCCACAAAGATCCACACAGAGGGCCATTGGGACAAAGGTCCTTTCAGCCCCCAATCCGTGAATCACTCGCAGGTACTCTTCGAACCAGCCCGACTTTAGTCACCACATGTATCATGTATAAACTATATAGTATATACCCGTGATCACCTCCCTAGTGATCACGGCCCGATAGTATAGCATAGCAGACGGACAAGGATGTAGGGCCACAGATGGAATACTAGCATCCTATACTAAGCATGTAGGATTGCAGGTAAAGGTAACAACAGTAGTGGCAAAGACAGGCTATGCAACAGAATAGGATTAACGGAAAGCAGTAACATGCTACACTACTCTAATGCAAGCAGTATAGAGAAGAATAGGCGATATGTGGTGATCAAGGGGGGGGCTTGCCTGGTTGCTCTGGCAAGAAGGAGGGGTCGTCAACAACGTAGTCGGTCGGGGCACCAGCAGCGGCGTCGGCCTCGTAGTCTACCAGAGAGAAGAGGGGGAAGAAACAATGAATACAATGCAAACAGATGCATAACGATGCATGGCAAAGCAAACAGCGGTGTTAGGTGTGCCCTAATGCGGTAAGAGGTGATACCGGCGAAGGGGGGAAACATCCGGGAAAGTATCCCGGTGTTTCGCGTTTTCAAACAGATGTACCAGAGGGGGAAAGTTGCGTGTATGCTATGCTAGGATGTGTAGCGGACGAACCGGCTGTGTATCCGGAATCGTCTCGTCGTTCTGAGCAACTTTCATGTACCAAGTTTTTTCATCCGAGCTACGGTTTATTTTATATTAATTTTAAAAGATTTAATCATTTTTAGAATTTATTTAATCATTTTAATTCAATATTATCCAGAATAGTGCTTGCTGACGTCAACATGACGTCAGCATGATGTCAGCAGTCAACAAGGTCTTGACTGGGTCAATCTGACGGTGGGTCCCGCATGTCATAGACTACTAACTAATTAACAGTCGGTTATTTTAGTTAGCAGGCTAATTAAGTTTAATTAGTTATCTAAACAGAATTAATTAAGTTAATTAATTTGTTTAATTAATTAATTAGTTTTCCTTTTTTTTATCTTCTCTCTTTTTTTTACAGGGGCTGAGCCCCTCTGATCATTGACCCAGCCGAATCGGGGCGGGTAAACGAGCGCTGGGCGCCGTGTGATCGGGCGCAGCCCCGGGGATGCGGGCGTGGCCGGAGTGGAGCCCCGGGGCGCTGGATGCCGGATCGAGCGGCAAGCTAGGCGGCAGTGTCGCAGGTGCGGAAGGCCGACGCGACCGCGACATGGCTGGGCGAGCTGGAGCAGGGAGCTGCGTGGGGCAGGGCACGACACGGCGTCGAGCACGCGCGTGCAAGGCGGGATGGGGCGAGGCCGCATCGGGGCCGCGCGCGTAAGCTGCGGCCGGCGCAGACGAGCGGGTGCGCGCGCAGGGCGGCACGAGCGGCAGTAGCTGGTGCGGTAGCAGCTTCAGCTAGCAGTAGCAGCGGGGGGGTGCGCGCCGGCGGGCGCATGAGTGAGGCGAGGAGGGTCGCCGGTGCACGCACAGGGTGCGGTCGACGGGGTTGGCCGTTGGCGCAGGTCCGAGCGGCGCGACGAGCTGCGGGCGGTTGCGGCGTGGTTGAGCACGGCGGGACTGGATGGAGCGGCAGTGGGGGTGAGGCCATGCGCGGGCGCGCACGGAGGCGAGATCGCCGGCGGCCAGAGGCCGCTGTGGTCGGGCGCGGCAGCGCGCCGGCGCAGACAGGCGCGTGCGGCAAACAGTAGCAATGGGGCAGTCGAGGCCGTAGGCGAGCGCGGGGCGCGCGGGTGCGGGGCGGCGTGCGAGCGAGGGGAAGGGGAGGCCGAGGGCCTCACCGTGGTTGCAGGGTTCGGGGCAGCGGGGGTTGAGGAGGAAGTCGGAGACGACGGCGGAGAGGAAGCAGGCCGGCGAGGGAGGTGCGGCGAGGTCCATGCGGGCTCCGGGCGGCGACGGACGACAGGAATCGGCGACGGGGTCGGGGGTTGGCGCTGCGAGCCCCGATCTAGATCTGGATCGGGGAGGAGTGGAGAGCGAGAGGGAGCGAGTGGGGGAAGTGGGGGCGACGGTTTAGGGTTTCCGGGTCCGGGGGGAATATGGGCGCAGTTGGGTCGGCCTGTTCGGACGATGGAGGCCAGCTGGGCCACTTGGCCCAGCGGGGGGGGGGGGGTTCTTCCTTGTTTTTTCTGTTTCGTTCTTCTCTTTTTATTTATTTTCTTTTCTGTTTTTTTTCATTTTATTGTATTTAGGCATTTTCTAAAAAGGTGTTTTCTGCACTATAATTACCTAGGCATTTAACTGCACAGTCCGAACATTTTTGTTTCAATGTTTGAAAACTTCTGTTGTTTGCCATATTTTGAATTGATTTTTGAATCGGTTTGGAATTAACGAAATATTAGCAACAGTAAGCATGGGGATGTGGCAGCATTAGCAGAGAATTACTGTAGCTTAATTATCCGGGCGTCACAATTCTCCACCACTACAAGAAAACTCGTCCCGAGATTTTAAGAGGGGGAGTAAGGGGGAAAGGTCTGGCTACAATATTCTAACGGATCTTCTCGTCTTGGTTGAGCTTCTCAAAGAGATCTATCCACTATGTTGATGTCTTCCCTTCTCTGCTTCAGGTCATCATGATGAAGTCGGCATCCTTCCTTTAGGAACTCCATTGTACTTACGTAAGAATAAAGGGTGGGCATTCCGGGAGAACAAACCTCTGCAAGGTCGATTATCTGGTCGATAACATCGGGGAAGGTGGCGGAAGTAACTCTCGAATTGAACTTAAGAAGATATCGAGAGAAAGTAAGAAGGTACCATGAGAAGTTTCAAGCAGGCAGGCAATCATTCGATGCCTGAAACGGGGCGTGAAAGGGGTTCAAATCAACGGGAATAAGTATTGTGTCTGATTCCAAAGTAGGTTACAAGGAAGGTGACCCCGTGAATTACCTACGAAGTCAAGCGCGAGGAATAGCTTTGGCAACAGGGGTGTACAGGAGAGTCAGGTTTCGATCCCGTGGAGCTTGTGGGTTATGGCCCACCATGTGGGTTGAAGGTAGAAAGGGCGCTGACATCTTGCACGACCATGTAAGCAAGGCCAGTCAGAGGGTAGCCTGTCAGTTATGTCGGCATCAACATCGATACCAAGGGCGAGGGACGAAGAGAACCATTTTCCTGCTCGTTGAACGAGGCGGACCAATAGGCAAAGTTCTCGTCCATCGGTGGTTACCGGAATGTCATCAGCAATAGTAACAGGGTCTTATCGACACGATTGTACACCTAGGCATTTACGTAAGCAGAAGAATATTACTGCTTAGATCATATAGATCACCGGAAATGTTAAACAAACCAATGTAAAGGAAATTTGACCATCAGATTAAACAGAACAATGGAAAGGAAAATGTGTTTAAACACATATTTTAGGGGTATATCCTTCCCAAGGGCAAGCAGAGCATGATATCCATGACGGGATATAACATAGAAAACCCTTTAGGAAAGGGGAGAGAACTTTCATGCCATTACCCATACGATGGTGTTTGGATAATTGATAAAGAAAATGTAGCTTTGTGCTTCAAATGCCCTTATTGAAAATCGGAGTACTAGTGACAAGCTTCGAGATAGCATTGACATGGTTTTCAAGCAAAGGTCAGACTCTGGATACACAAAGGATCCATCAGGAACAACTTGTAAGATAAGTCTTACAATTTCCTCATGGAAGAATGGCTAACCTTGCTAAAAAGAGGGGGTACTATAACAATGGGTCCCCCAGCCAGGTGTGCTAGGCATGACATCACCTTACCGGGTCATATAAAGACCAATGTTAAAACTCTTGGAAATATGTTCAAACCATCATATCTGACCCGAGATTTGGATCTGATTGGTGTCAGGATACCTCAGACTCATGATGCCTGAGAAGGAAGGGTGCAACTCAATTTGACGTGATGGAGTTGCAAGATTCTCGGGAAATAAACTATGGAAGCAAGTTCCGAATCATGAGTTCATCATTAAACCAAGGAGAGGATGAGGAGGTGGTTGATGAACTCAGTGACAATTCATCGAGATTTCCAAAAGATGGATTTCCACAATTATGTGAACAAGGAGATACCTTTTGTCAGTTCAAATGATATAATGAGGTATGCTAGAGGAAACATACACGATTAAACATTGGTTGACGGTGCACCCGAGATACGGACTTAGGTAGCACAAACAATGTTAGAATGGCGATTCGATAACCAATGGTCTATGAATAAAATGTTGACCATTAACTTCAAAGGAATAAGGTTGCTAGAAGTTTTAAAATTACTAGTCCATCTGTCGGTATTCCTGTTAGGAACAACACGGGGACCAAGAAAAGAATGGTGATGGTGAAGTATCACTTATATCAAGAATTCTCAAGAGGTGGTGAGATTCTCACGACATTCCTGACATAAAAGATGGTAATACTCCAAGGTAAAGAAGAACAATTGCTGGATAGCAAGGATCTCAAGGTATATCACAAAGCACGAACAAGTTTGTGTAGAACAAAAGGCAATAAAGTGGTCGATGATAACACAAATCATCGAGAGCAAAGGGTGGTATTTCTCATCAAGAATTCGATAGATATCTTGGAAGAGCTCAGAATGTTGATGTTGTTCACGACACATTTGTCGCGAGATTTCATGAAGATGTAATCGATCGGCGACGACATCAAGTCAAAGGAATGATGAGGCGAAAGATTATTGGAACTAAGAGTATGACACAAACTCGAAATCAAGCTTGGTGTTCAAGGCGAAATGATACGATGAGGAAGATCGGCGTAAGGTTACCTCATCATCCAAAATTGTGCTAGCCGATCAGGCTACGAATGACGTGATCAGGTACAGACTCGTAAGTAAAGAAGATTACTAAAAGTTGTTGAACCATAGTGCGTACTCGGTTCAGTTATTGGTGTCTTTGAGTGTTAATAACTCAGAGCCCGTGAAAAATTGGAATCGGTGAGAATGTAGTACTTGATGAAGAACTCATAAGAAGTTATGCAGTTCAATGATAATTTCAAGATACCAGGGGGTAATACTCGATGACAGATCAAAGTAGAGGTTGGACTAGGTTATTGCTCTCCAGAAGACAAGTGCTTGAACTTGTCCAAGAAATTGGATCAAAGAAGAACAATATGGTCGGAAACCACGATTGCAATAGACCAAATCCCAGATATAAGATGAAATTATATCAAGGGGATAATTATTGTTACAAGAAGCTTCCACGACAAGATCTACATCGTGTCCATGGGCATGAACACAAAGTTCAAGGTCGACTCCCACTTCTCTAATGCATAACCTTTCATTCACTTATCATTTTCGAAGAAGTTGTAATGTTGAAATTTTATCTAGCAAAATACCAGAAGAGTATGACTCATGAAAACTTTTGAGGTCACACATATTAAGGAAGGCCTAGGTTCAACCCATCGGGGCATCGTGGAAACATATATCACAAACTTCAGGGGTAAATAACTCAAGCTCGATAGTAGAGCATGGGTGACAAAACGAGAGGATGCAATTTACTGAAGGCATTATGTATCAAGGAAAGAACCTCTTCAGGTTTTTGTATACGAAAGACACTGTCGGATGATATTCCAACAAAGGATCCGACGGTCCATAGCGGAGCTGATGTGAGTATCGGCACACAACCAGAGGAAGAAACAATGTGAAGGCATTGGATTATAGAAGCAACTGACTAATTCAAATCTCACATGTAAAGGAATTATAATTTCCAAATCAAAGGATCAGAAGAAAATGCTCTGATTAAGGATGGATAAGTTGAGTAAGCTTAGGGGTAAAATCGACAACAATTTGATTGGCCGAGATCCAGATCATGTTTAAAATGACGTCTGAGCCGGAAAGATAATTTAAAAGGATCAACTGATGATTGCGTGCATTCGCACTCATGTTGAATCAATAGGATCAAAATCACGGTGCCTAAGGATACTAACGAATATTGCCAGACATATGGAAAGCATCCATAATGCAAGCAGACAAGTATTGCAGAGCAATAAGCTACTAAGGATTTCTGGAGGATCGAATAGTATTTCGAAGACCATTGTGAAACACATGAACAACTGGGGGATGAGCGGATACTCGATAAGGGCGAGAAATTATCCGTAGGGGTATTCATGTGGCAAAGAACTGCAAGGCAGTAGGCACAAAATATTCTCGGAAAAATAGAGAGGATTTCAGGGTATCTTGTAATAACAAGATCAACTGGGAATAAAAGTAAGAACGGCAAGTGTATGTATTTATCCATAGGGATATTTCGGTGGTAGGGAATTGCAAAAGCAACGGGCACAAAGTCTCAAAAGAGTATCGGAGAGTAACTTCGAAATCTTCTGGTGCAGCAGGCGGTCATCTGTGATAAGGGGCCCTCCGGGAGGAAGTAGTTACGAGAACCTAGAGACAGAGTTAGTAAATTCATTTTACCCGAATATAAGAGAGAACAGAGTCCCGGAGTAAAGATCGAGGAGTAAAAGATCCTAATACCATCCAAATGGCGACGTGGGCCCGCAAGACACACAACCATGTTAGTAAAAGTTTTGCAATGTCTAGACTCGACTTCGGCCAAGGAGTGTGTAAGGGGGATTCCTACAGGCAGTCAGCTCTAATACCAACTTGTGACGCCCCCGATTCAATCGTACACTAATCATGCATGCAAACATGTACGATCAAGATAAGGGACTCACGGGAAGATATCACAACACAACGCTAAAAACATAAATAAGTCATACAAGCATCATAATACAAGCCAGGGGCCTCGAGGGCTCGAATACAAGTGCTCAATCATAGACGAGTCAGCGGAAGCAACAATATCTGAGTACAACCATAAGTTAAACAAGTATGCGTTAAGAAGGCTAGCACAAACTGGGATACAGATCGAGAGAGGCACAGGCCTCCTGCCTGGGATCCTCCTGAACTACTCCTAGTCGTCGTCAGCGGCCTGCACGTAGTAGTAGGCACCTCCGGTGTAGTAGGAGTCATCGTCGACGGTGGCGTCTGGCTCCTGGGCTCCAGCATCTGGTTGCGACAACCAGGTAGAAGGGAAAGGGGGAAAAGAGGGAGAAAAGCAACCGTGAGTACTCATCCAAAGTACTCACAAGCAAGGAGCTACACTACATATGCATGGGTATATGTGTAAAGGGCCATATCGGTGGACTGAACTGCAGAATGCCAGAATAAGAGGGGGATAGCTAATCCTGTTGAAGACTACGCTTCAGGCCACCTCCATCTTGCAGCATGTAGAAGAGAGTAGATGGTAAGTTCACCAAGTAGCATCGCATAGCATAAACCTACCCGGCGATCCCCTCCACGTCGCCCTGTTAGAGAGCGATCACCAGGTTATATCTGGCACTTGGAAGGGTGTGTTTTATGAAGTATCCTGTTCTAGGTGTCATAAGGTCAAGGTACAACTCCAAGTCGTCCTGTTACCAAAGATCACGGCTCTTCGAATAGATAAACTTCCCTGCAGGGGTGCACCACATAACCCAACACGCTCGATCCCATTTGGCCGGACACACTTTCCTGGGTCATGCCCGGCCTCGGATGATCAACACGTCGCAGCCCTACCTAGGCACAACAGAGAGGTCAGCACGTCGATCTAAATCCTATGGCGCAGGGGTCTGGGCCCATCGCCCATTGCACACCTGCACGTTGCGTGGGCGGCCGGAAGCAGAACTAGCCCCCTTAATACAAGAGCAGGCTTACGTTCCAATCCGGCGCGCGCCGCTCAGTCGCTGACGTCACGAAGGCTTCGGCTGATACCACGACGTCGAGTGCCCATATCTTTCCCACGTAGTTGGTTAGTGCGTATAGACCAAATGGCCTGACTCAGATCAAATACCAAGAACTCGTTAAGCGTGTTATTTTGAAGTAACCGCAGACGCCGAGCAGGGCCAGGCCCACCTCTCACCTAGGTAGTCTCAACCTGCCCTATCGCTCCGCCACAAAGATCCACACAAAGGGCCGTTGGGACAAAGGTCCTTTCAGCCCCCAATCCGTGAATCACTCGCGGGTACTCTTCGAGCCAGCCCGACTTTAGTCACCACATGTATCATGTATAAAGTATATAGTATATACCCGTGATCACCTCCCTAGTAATCACGGCCCGATAGTATAGCATAGCAGACGGACAAGCATGTAGGGCCACAGATGGAATACTAGCATCCTATACTAAGCATGTAGGATTGCAGCTAAAGGTAACAACAGTAGTGGCAAAGACAGGCTATGCAGCAGAATAGGATTAACGAAAAGCAGTGACATGCTACACTACTCTAATGCAAGCAGTATAGAGAAGAATAGGCGATATGTGGTGATCAAGGGGGGGGGGGCTTGCCTGGTTGCTCTGGCAAGAAGGAGTGGTCGTCAACAACATAGTCGGTCGGGGCACCAGCAGCGGCGTCGGCCTCGTAGTATACCGAAGAGAAGAGGGGGAAGAAACAATGAATACAATGCAAACAGATGCATAACGATGCATGACAAAGCAAACATCGGTGTTAGGTGTGCCCTAACGCGGTAAGAGGTGATACCGGCGACGGGGGGGAACATCCGGGAAAGTATCCCGGTGTTTCGCGTTTTCGAGCAGATGTACCGGAGGGGGAAAGTTGTGTGTTTGCTATGCTAGGGATGTGTAGCGGACGAACGGGCGGCGTATCCGGAATTGTCTCGTCGTTCTGAGCAACTTTCATGTACAAAGTTTTTCCATCCGAGCTACGGTTTATTTTATATCAATTTTAAAATATTTAATCATTTTAGAATTTATTTAATTATTTTAATTCAACATTATCCAGAATAGTGCTTGTTGATGTCAGCATGATGTCAGCAGTCAACAAGGTGTTGACTGGGTCAATCTGACGGTGGGTCCCGCATGTCATAGACTACTAACTAATTAACAGTCGGTTATTTTAGTTAGCAGGATAATTAAGTTTAATTAGTTATCTAAACAGAATTAATTAAGTTAATTTATTTATTTAATTAATTAATTAGTTTTCCTTTTTTATCTTCTCTTTTTTAAGGGGCTGAGCCCCACTGGTCATTGACCCAGCCGAATCGGGGCAGGTAAACGGGCGCTGGGCGCCGTGTGATCGGGCGGAGCCCCGGCGGTGCAGGCTTGGCCGGAGTGGAGCCCGGGGGCGCTGGACGCCGGATCAAGCGGCAAGCTAGGCGGCAGTGTCGCAGGTGCGGAAGGCCGACGCGACCCCGACATGGCTGGGCGAGCTGGAGCAGGGAGCTGCCCGGGGCAGGGCATGACACGGCGTCGAGCGCGCACGTGCGAGGCGGGATGGGGTGAGGCCGCATCGGGGGCGCGCGCGTAAGCTGCGGCCGGCGCAAACGAGCGGGTGCGCGCGCGGGGCTGCACGAGCAGTAGTAGCTGGTGCGGTAGCAGCTTCGGCTAGCAGTAGCAGCAGCGGGGGGTGCGCGCCGGCGGGCGCGGGAGCGAGGCGAGTAGGGTCGCGGGTGCACGCACAGGGTGCGGTCGGCGGGGGTGGCCGTGGGCGCAGTTCTGAGTGGTGCGACGAGCTGCGGGCGGTTGCGGCGTGGTTGAGCACGGCGGGACTGGATGGAGCGGCAGTGGGGGTGAGGCCATGCGCGGGCGCTCACGGAGGCGAGATCGTCGGCGGCCAGAGGCCACTGTGGTCGGGCGCGGCAGCGTGCCGGCGCAGACAGGCGCGCGCGGCAAACAGCAGCAACGGGGGCAGTCGAGGCCGTAGGCGAGCGCGGGGCCGCGCGGGTGCTGGGCGGAGTGCGAGCGAGGGGAAGGGGAGGCCGAGGGCCTCACCGTGGTTGCAGGGTTCGGGGCAGCGGGGGTTGAGGAGGAAGTCGGAGACGAATGCGGAGAGGAAGCAGGCCGGCGAGGGTGGTCCGGCGAGGTCCAGGCTGGCTCCGGGCGGCGACGGACGGCAGGAATCAGCGACGGGGTCGGGGGTTGGCGCTGCGAGCCCCGATCCAGATCTGGATCGGGGGAGGAGGGGAGAGCGAGAGGGAGCGAGTGGGGGAAGTGGGGGCGACGGTTTAGGGTTTCGGGGTCCCGGGGGAATATGGGCGCAGTTGGGCCGGCCTGTTCGGACGACGGAGGCCAGCTGGGCCACTTGGCCCAGCGGGGGGGGGGGTTCTTCCTTTTTTCTGTTTGGTTCTTTTCTTTTTAGTTATTTTCTTTTCTATTTTTTTCATTTTAATGTATTTAGGCATTTTCTAAAAAGGTGTTTCTGCACTATAATTACCTAGGCATTTAACTGCACACTCCGAACATTTTTGTTTCAATGTTTGAAAACTTCTGTTGTTTGCCATATTTTGAATTGATTTTTGAATCGGTTTTGAATTAATGAAAGATTAGCAACAGTAACCGTGGTGACGTGGCACCATTAGCAGAGAATTACTGTAGCTTAATTATCCGGGCGTCACACCAACATGGGCCTTGCGGGAGAGAGAGGAGAGGGCCTAGGGCTGGCCGCCCCCCCTGGGAGTTCGAATTGGACAAGGAGGGGGCGGCGCCTCCTCTTCCTCCCTCTCTCCCTCTCCTTCCTTCCCCCTTCCTCCTTCCTAGTTGGACTAGGAAAGGGGAGTCCTACTCCCACTAGGAGGAGGACTCCCCCCTCTCCTTGGCGCGCCCCAAGGCCGGCCGGCCTCCCCCCTTGCTCCTTTATATACGGGGGCAGGGGGCACCCTAGGACACACAAGTTGATTGTTCCCAGCCGTGTGCGGTGCCCCACTCCACCATATTCCACCTCGGTCATATTGTTGCAGTGCTTAGGCGAAGCCCTGCGCCGGTAGCTTCATCATCACCGTCATCACGCCGTCGTGCTGACGAAGCTCTCCCTCGACACTCTGCTGGATCGTGAGTTCGTGGGACGTCACCGAGCTGAACATGTGCAGATCGCGGAGGTGTCGTGCATTCGGTACTAGGATCGGTCGATCGTGAAGACGTACGACTACATCAACCGTGTTGTCATAACGCTTCCGCTTACGGTCTATGAGGGTACGTGGACAACACTCTCCCCTCTCGTTGCTATGCATCACCATGATCTTGCGTGTGCGTAGGAATTTTTTTGAAATAACTATGTTCCCCAAAAGTGGCATCCGAGCCAGGTTTATGCGTAGATGTTATATGCACGAGTAGAACACAAGTGAGTTGATGTAGGGTGGAACCCTAGACGGCCGATCTTCACAAAAGGAGCGGATCCCAACTAAGAACACGAAGAACACGAGGGAAAACACAAGAGGAACTCTCAAACCAACAAGATATAGTCACACATATGCTAGATCCTCGAAACACAAGGGGAGATACAAGATCCAAATCCAACAAAGGATGATACAAAGGGTAACCGGTTCTTCTCCGTAGAGGAGGTCTTGATGGGGCCACCCAAGAGGGGGTCTTGAATCCGACGTGGATCGTCTCCATAGAGGGGCCGCGTCCTCTCTCGAGGAGCAAATCCGTATGGATGAGCAATGCTCTATCTCACATATGAGCTAAACCAATGCTAACCCTAGAAAGAGGGAGATGAGAGTATATATAGTCTAGGGGGGCAAAAGGGTACATGGGCCTCGGCCCTTTACTGTGCGCAGACAGACGGGGCCGGATGTCCGGGCCTTCCCAAAGGGCCGGATGTCCGGGCTGGTGGAGGCAGCTTCTGTAGGTTCTGGTGCGTGGCGTCAGATGTCTGGGCTTCTGGCCGGATTTCCGGGCTGGGGCCGGATGTCCGGGGCCTGTAGATGTTGGGTGGCTGGGAGGCTGCTAAGGAGGACGCTCGAGGGGCCGAATGTCCGGGGTCCTGGCCGGATGCCCGGGGCCTGGGAGGTGTTCTTGACTCTTCCCGTTGGTTCTCTTCATCCATGGACTTGGCGACTTTCCGTCTTCATGTACATCTCCGGGAGGGTCCTCTTGACACCTAATCATGCATAGCATATCGGACTTAGGTAGTAGCCATGTCTCGAGTGGATCATATGTGATATCACTAAGAAAAGAAGTCACCTCGTTCTCGAGAGCTCTAGCTCGTGCTCGTGTCATAGGTCCTCTTGGCTCTTGATGAGACGATGGTAGGTCCATGGGGATGGATGTAGGATGCTCCGCATCATCTCCCCTCCTTGGGAAAGATCCGACCTTGGATCGAAATCCTCATCACCATGGTACGGGGAGAGATCTTTGATGTTGAAGATGTCGCTCACGGAGTACTTGTCGCGTGGGAGGTCGATCTTGTAGGCGTTGTTGTTGTAGCATGCAAGTACCTTGAAGGGTCCATCTGCTCGTGGTAGAAGTTTGGACTTGCGTTCGTTGGGGAAGCGTTCCTTGCGAAGGTGTAGCCACACAAGATCTCCAATGTTGAATATCATGGGTTGCTTGTTGACGTTGATCTTGGTTGCTAGTTGTTGTACTTGGCGCTCGATGGTGTGCCTTGTATCTTCATGCATCTTCTTGAGGTAGTTGACTCGGGCACTCGCGTCCATGTTTGTGCGCTCTTGTAGCGGTAGAGGTAGAATGTCCAATGGGGACAATGGGTTGAAGCCGTAGACGACCTCGAAGGGGGACTTGCTGGTAGTCGAATGTCTTGCACGATTGTAGGCGTACTCGGCGATAGGTAGACACTCCTCCCACTCCTTGATGTTCTTCTTTATCAACACGCGTAGTAGAGCGGAGAGCATGCGGTTCGTCACCTCCGTTTGGCCGTCGGTTTGTGGATGGTATGCCGAAGAGAACAAAAGCTTGATTCTGAGCTTGGCGCACAAGGTCTTCCAAAAGTAACTCAAGAACTTGACGTTGCGGTCCGAGATAATCGTCTTTGGCACTCCATGAAGGTGCAAGATTTCCCTACAAAACAAATTTGCAACATGTGAAGCATCGTCTATCTTGTTGCAAGGAATGAAATGAGCCATTTTGGAGAATCGGTCCACAACAACAAAAACGGAATCCTTGCCATTTTTAGTTCTAGGCAAACCAAGCACAAAATCCATGCTAATATCTTCCCATGGTTGATACGGAATTGGAAGAGGCATATAGAGTCCATGAGATTGAGCTTTAGACTTAGCTTTGCGACATGTAGAGTATCGGTTGGTGAAGCGGTTGACGTCACGAAACATCTTAGGCCAAAAGTAGTTCTTGGAGAGCGTGGCAAATATCTTGTCGCGTCTGAAATGTCCCATTAGTCCTCCGCCATGATATTCTTGCAAAAGCAACAAAGGAAGAGAAGAGTCGGGGATGCATAGTTTGTTAGCTTTCATAAGATAACCATCTTTGATGTAATAGCGTTCCCAAGATGTATGCGTCAAACACTTGGCATAAGGAATAGCAAAAGTAGGATCATGCTCATACAAGTCTTTTATATGCTCAAAGCCAATGACATTCAATTAAAGTTGAGTAACAAGCATGCATATACGGGAAAGTGCATCCGCCACAACATTTTCCTTTCCTTTGATATACTTGATGACATAAGGAAATGACTCAATAAACTCACTCCATTTAGCATGACACTTGTTCAACTTAGTTTGACCCTTAAGATACTTAAGTGTTTCATGGTCGGTATGGATGAAAAATTCATCAGGGCGAAGGTAATGTTCCCATTCATGCAAAAATTGCACTAAAGCATATAGCTCTTTGTCATAGATGGGGTAATTGAGTTGTGCTCCGGAAAGTTTCTCACTAAAGTATGCTATGGGGCGCTTCTCTTGCGTTAACACACCTCCTATGACATTACCACTAGCATCACAATGAATTTCAAAAGGTTTGTCAAAATTGGGTAATGCAAGCACGCGAGCATGAGTAAGCAAATTCTTAAGCTCATTGAATGCGCTATCTTGCGATGGTCCCCAAACAAAGGGTGCATTCTTATTGCTCAAAGCATGTAAAGGAGATGCAATAGTGCTAAAATCCTTCACAAATCTACAGTAGAAACCGGCTAAACCAAGAAAAATACGCACTTGTTGCAAATTGGTTGGTTGGGGCCAACTCTTAATAGCATTGATCTTAGATTCATCAACATGAACACCCTTAGAAGATACTACAGAACCCAAGAAAACAAGCTTATCAACACCGAAAAGGCATTTTTCCATATTAGCATAAAGTTGCTCTTTTCGAAGAGTTTGTAGCACGGTGCGAAGGTGGGTGACATGCTCTTTGAGAGATTTGCTAAAAACAAGGATATCATCGAAGTAGACCACAACAAACTCACCATTGTAAGGGCGAAACACATAATGCATAAGACGCATGAAGGTACCGGGTGCTTCGGATAAACCCATAGGCATGACTAACCACTCATACAAACCAAACTTAGTTTTGAACGCGGTTTTCCATTCATCACCCTCTTGTATGCGGATTTGATAGTAACCACTTTTGAGATCAATTTTGGAAAAAAAAATAGTGGCACCGCTAAGCTCATCAAGCGTATCATCAAGGCGTGGAATGGGATACCTATAGCGAACGGTGATAGCATTGATGGATCTATAATCGGAACACATGCGAAAGCTACCGTCTCTTTTTGGCAGAAGAATGACCGGTATGGCACAAGGACTCAAACTTTCACGCATATGTCCATGATCTATGAGATGCATTACTTGCCTTTGTATTTCTTTGGTTTCTCTGGGGTTGACTCGGTAGGGAGCCTTGTTTGGAAGTGGCGCTCCAGGGATGAGGTCGATGCGGTGCTCGATGCCTCGTAGTGGAGGTAGACCCGGAGGTAGCTCGTCGGGGAAAACATCTTGGAATTCCTGCAATAGAGAATATAACACTAAAGGTAGATCGTGAGAGGTGTTAGCTTTTGGTGCTTCGTCCTTGCACAAAAGGACATAGTGCATAACACTTGATGGGTTCTCACACACTTCTCTCATCTCACGTTTGGTGGCAAATAGGACTAAGTTCTTCTTGTCGCTCATCGTGAAGGCACTCAATTTGGGCTTGTGGCGCTCACTCTCTTTTTGGTGGCTCACTCTCTCACTATTCTCTCCACGATGGGTTGCTTGCTTGTCGGCGATCACTTGGCTTGGAGACATAGGTCGTAGCACATACTCTTTTCCTTTCATCTTGAAGCTATAATGATTTGTACGCCCGTTGTGGATGACACCTCGGTCGAATTGCCATGGCCGTCCAAGAAGGAGGTGGCACACGTTCATCGGGATGACATCACACTCCAAAGTGTCTTCGTAAGCTCCAATATTGAAAGAAACTTGTACTCTATGCTCGATTTGCAAAGTGCCGGTGTCGCTTAGCCATTGAACCTTGTATGGGTGCGGGTGCTTCATCTTGACCAATTGAAGCTTGGAGCATAGTTCTTCACTTGCTAAGTTATGGCAACTCCCTCCATCGATGATGACCTTGACGGACCGTCCATTGATGCCGGCCTTGGTGTGGAAAATGTGGCATCGTTGGTCTTCATCTTGTTGATGTTGAAGAGTCAAGAACTTGGAGACAAAAAGAGCGGGGCTTGAATCTTCATCGCAAAATACTTGATCATCTTCATCTTCGTTGTTCCCTTGACGGTGCATGGCCACTTGCTCAAGGGCTTCCATTTCTCCTTCACTCATTGAATCATAGGTTCCGTCGTCGTTGAGGATCATGGTGCGCTTGTTGGTGCACTCGAAGGACTTGTGGCCTCGACCGCCGCATGTGAAGCATTTGAAGGAACTTGTCTTGATGGTCTCATCGGTTGGGGTAGATGATGAAGAAGCTTTCGGCTTGAAGTTGCTTGTAGTAGGATGACGACTTGAGGTTGTCGAAGTTTTCTTGTAACTTGCCTTGTCGTCGTTGCTTGTAGATGGCTTGGTTGAGGTAGAAGGTGTTGGAGTCGTTGACGCTTGAGAGTTGGAGAAGCCATATGACTTGGATGAGAACTTGGCATATTTGATGTCATCTTGCACTTGACGTTCCGCTTTGGTAGCTTGGTGCACTAGCTCGATGAGGTTCGAGTATGGTTGGAAGTCGGCGATCTTCTTGATAGGATGGTTGAGTCCATTCAAGAAACGTGCCATAGTTTGCTCATCATCTTCCGTGACATTGGCTCTTATCATGGCAATCTCCATTTCCTTGTAGTACTCTTCAACGCTCTTGGTTCCTTGCTTGAGGAGTTGGAGTTTCTTGAAGAGGTCGCGGTTGTAGTAGTTTGGCACGAATCGTGCTCTCATGACATCCTTCATTTGCGCCCAAGTAGTGATGGGTGGTTCACCTCTTGCCTCTCGGCACTCAATGACTTGTTCCCACCAAATGAGGACATAGTCTTGGAACTCAAGGGATGCCATTGAGATCTTCTTCTCTTCTTCGTAGTTGTGCAAGCGGAAGATTTTGTCAACTTTCAATGCCCATGATATGTACTCTTCGGGGTCATTGCTTCCGGTGAACTTGGGCATGGTGAACTTTAGCTTGCCATATCGTTGCTCTTCATTGTGTTGGGGTTGGGGATGATGACGCCCATGTCCTTGAGGATTGACAATCTCATGTTGCTCTTGACGAGGAGGGTTGTCGAATTCATGTTGCTCTTGTCTTGGAGGATGTCCATTGTCATGTTGCTCTCGTTGAACTTGATGTTCTTGGCGAGCTTGTGGAGGAGCTTGTCGAGCTTGTTGAGGAGCTTGTCGATGCACACGTGCTTGGAAAATCCTCTCTTGAGCTTCATCGCGAAGCGCTTCTTGATGTAGACGAGCTTGTCGGCCTCGGTTGGCTACGGCACGACTTGAATCTCGAAGGGCACGTTGCGCCTCAAGTGCTTGAGCTTCACGAAGTTGTTGTTCTTGGCATTGTGCCTCGGCGTCTTGTGCATCTTGATGTTATCGCGCTCGTTCCTCTTGTTCTTGTTGTCGTTGGCGTTGTCGTTCTTGTGCTTGCGCGAATGTAGCTTGATTTTGACGGTGTCAACGTTCTTGCGTGCGAGCTTGCTCTTGAGAGTTGTTGTCGTGTAGAGGATTGCGTTTTGCTTGATAATCTTGACGCGCGGCATGACAAAGAGTGTTTGATGTCGGGGTACTTGAGCCGGAGATAGTGTCGTCGGAGTGTCGACTCGAGCGGCTCCGTCTTGAGTAGGACGAAGTGGTAGAAGAGCGGTTGACCAACAAGGCACGAATCTCGTCCATTATTGCGTCATTCTCAAGCTTGTGCTCATCGAGCTTGTTGTCGAAGTAGTCTCTTGTATGTTGCTCGGAGAGTCGCAAGTTGGTGACGAGGTTGTCGATGCGGTCGCTCATTGCTAGTTGCTCTTCATGCAAAGCTCGTTGTGTACCAAATAGGTGTAGTTTGGTGACATAGTTGTTCGGGTCGTCGTCTTGCTCAAGGAAGAGTGGGTTGGTAGAGGTACTTGGCCTATCCATCATTCCAAACAAAGATATGTGAGTGGGAGAAAGAGAAGAACTTATACCAAATGTACCTTGACCGATGTTGAAAATGGATCAATGATCACTCCAATGTGGAACAAGGAAATAACACAATTGGTACCAATTCTTGTCGGTTTCTCACACCTACACAAGTAAAAGCTTATGGTGGAGCTCGGTTAGGATGGTGGCACAAAATTTGATGCAATTGTAAGTGAGACTCAATAATGTTGGAAAAGATTCGCAAATTTGCAAATGCAACAAGTAGACCAATAGCAAGATAAGGAACACGGAAACACACACGCAAATAGATAAGTGGGGTCATGCAACCAAGGGGTGAGCCAAAATGTGGAGTCCACGAAAATTCTCTTGTTGCCCAACACTAGAGAGACGCTAGTACGATTGCACAATAGGCGGATACGAACTTGTGCACAACCTACTAAGCAAAAATGCAACGACTTCTACCCCAAGTATGCTATATGTATGGTATTCCGATGATATGATCCAAGATGATCAAGTATGACAATCTTAATGTTGTATGATGCTATGGTTCTTGCTTATAAGCTCTTTTCTTATCTTTCCTCTGTGCTTAAAAGCTTGTTTGGCTCTTTGTTGTTTGAGCTCTTTTCTCATGCAATGCTTCACGAAGCAAGATAGCAATTTTGTATGCGACGACAACTTTGTGACACAACAGATGATACCAAGATATGCAACACGATGATATTGTATGTATGCTATGGGAAGTATGATCACTAATGTGCACAAGTCACGTTGCCAGCAATACTCAAAGGCTAGTCTTGATGGGTAAGTGACGCAAAAGTAAGGCTATGGGGTTATCAATGCAAATGCAAGAAAGTATGATGATATCACGATACCAAGATGATACCAAGGTGAGGGTGATACCAAAGTGATGTAGCCGTTCGTAGTAGTCCTTGGCGAAGATGAGCGGTGGTGATGTTGATGTCGAACCATACCTAGATAGCCGAAACACAATAGGACACGAAAACCACAACTCAAATTCTCAAAGCAAAACGGGTCAAAATTGACGGAGTTGGTAGCGGAAAGGCTATGGTGGTGCTATGCGGAAGTGGTGGTGGTATGCAGAAGTGTATGTGGGCACCGGGACAAAATTGGACTAAAGTTAGGAGGAATTGGAGCGGTGGATGGAAGTGTTGCTGTCAGGGACCGGATGTCCAGGGTGCCGGATGTCTGGGCTGTCGGCCGGATGTCCGGGCTCTAGATCCGTGGACGAACTCGATGAACACCTCGTGTAGAGGTTAAATCCGGTGCAAAATTTGGAAGATTTTGTGGATGGAAATTGGGGAAAAGATGGGGGAAAGCTAGATCTACCAGCAACACACGAAATCCACGGATCAAATCCAACAAAACTTCATCACACCAACAAATCACAAAAAAAATTGGGGCTATTTTTGTGGGGCAATTTTCGAATTAGGAACAAAATCAACAAAACTAGGCTAGAAAGCAAAGAGAGGGGGCTCCGAAATCGTGATCAACTTGGCTCATGATACCAAGATGATGTAGGGTGGAACCCTAGACGGCTGATCTTTCACGAAAGGAGCGGATCCCAACTAAGAACACGAAGAACACAAGGGGAAAACGAGGGAAAACACAAGAGGAACTCTCAAACCAACAAGATATAGTCACACATATGCTAGATCCTCGAAACACAAGGGGAGATACAAGATCCAAATCCAACAAAAGACGATACAAAGGGTAACCGGTTCTTCTCCGTAGAGGAGGTCTTGATGGGGCCACCCAAGAGGGGGTCTTGAATCCAACGTGGATCGTCTCCGTAGAGGGGCCGCGGTCTCTCTCGAGGAGCAGATCCGTATGGATGAGCAATGCTCTATCTCACATATGAGCTAAACCAATGCTAACCCTAGAAAGAGGGAGATGGGAGATTATATATAGTCTAGGGGGGCAAAAGGGTACATGGGCCTCGGCCCTTTACTGTGCGCAGACAGACGGGGCCGGATGTCCGGGCGACGGGCTGGATGTCCGGGCTAGGAGGCCGGATGTCCGGGCTGGTGGAGGCAGCTTGTGTAGGTTCTGGTCCATGGCGCCAGATGTCCGGGCTTCTGGCCGGATTTCAGGGCTGGGGCCGGATGTCTAGGGCCTGTAGATGTTGGGCGGTTGGGAGGCTGCTGAGAAGGACGCTCCAGGGGCCGGATGTCCGGGGTCCTGGCCGGATGTTCGGGGCCTGGGAGGTGTTCGTGACTCTTCCCGTTGGTTCTCTTCATCCATGGACTTGGCGACTTGTTCGTCTTCATGTACATCTCCGGGAGGGTCCTCTTGACACCTAATCATGCATAGCATATCGGACTTAGGTAGTAGCCATGTCTCGAGTGGATCATATGTGATATCACTAAGGAAAGAAGTCACCTCGTTCTCGAGAGCTCTAGCTCGTGCTCATGTCATAGGTCCTCTTGGCTCTTGATGAGACGATGGTAGGTCCATGGGGATGGTTGTAGGATGCTCCGCATCATGAGTTGTGGGCGATACTAGTCATACTGCTTACTAGCATGTCATACTTTGATTCGGCGGTATTGTTGGATGAAGCGGCCCGGACCGACATTACGCGTACGCCTACGCGAGACTGGTTCTACTGACGTGCTTCGCACACAGGTGGCTGGTGGGTGTCAGTTTCTCCAACTTTATTTGAATCAATTATGGCTACGCCCGGTCCTTGTTGAAGGTTAAAACAACACATACTTGACGAAATGTCGTTGTGGTTTTGATGCATAGGTAAGAACAGTTCTTGCTCAGCCCGTAGCAGCCACGTAAAACTTGCAACAACAAAGTAGAGGACGTCTAATTTGTTTTTGCAGGGCATGTTGTGATGTGATATGGTCAAGACATGATGCTAAATTTTATTTTATGAGATGATCATGTTTTTGTAACAAAGTTATCGGCAACTGGCAGGAGCCATATGGTTGTCGCTTTATTTTATGAAATGCAATCGCCATGTAATTGCTTTACTTTATCACTAAGCGATAGCGATAGTCGTAGAAGCAATAGTTGGCAAGACGACAACGATGCTACGATGGAGATCAAGGTGTCGCACCGGTGACGATGGTGATCATGACGGTGCTTTGGAGATGGAGATCAAAGGCACAAGATGATGATGGCCATATCATATCACTTATATTGATTGCATGTGATGTTTATCCTTTATGCATCTTATTTTGCTTAGATCGACAGTAGCATTATAAGATGATCTCTCACTAAATTTCAAGGTATAAGTGTTCTCCCTGAGTATGCACTGTTGCGAAAGTTCGTCGTGCCGAGACACCACGTGATGATCGGGTGTGATAAGCTCTACGTTCACATACAACGGGTGCAAGCCAGTTTTGCACACACAGAATACTCGGGTTAAACTTGACGAGCCTAGCATATGCAGATATGGCCTCAGAACACCGAGACCGAAAGGTCGAGCGTGAATCATATAGTAGATATGATCAACATAGTGATGTTCACCATTGAAAACTACTCCATCTCACGTGATGATTGTACATGGTTTAGTTGATATGGATCACGTGGTCACTTAGATGATTAGAGGGATGTCTATCTAAGTGGGAGTTCTTAAGTAATTTGATTAATTGAACTTTAATTTATCATGAACTTAGTACCTGATAGTATTTTGCATGTCTATGTTGTTGTAGATAGATGGCCCGTGCTGTTGTTCCGTTGAATTTTAATGCGTTCCTAGAGAAAGCTAAGTTGAAAGATGATGGTAGCAACTACACGGACTGGGTCCATAACTTGAGGATTATCCTCATTGCTGCACAGAAGAATTACGTCCTGGAAGCACCGCTAGGTGCCAAACCCGCTGCAGGAGCAACATCAAATGTTATGAACATCTGGCAGAGCAAAGCTGATGACTACTCGATAGTTCAGTGTGCCATGCTTTACGGCTTAGAACCGGGACTTCAACGACGTTTTGAACGTCATGCATATGAGATGTTCCAGGAGTTGAAGTTAATATTTCAAGAAAATGCCCGGATTGAGAGATATGAAGTCTCCAATAAGTTCTAAAGCTGCAAGATGGAGGAGAATAGTTCTGTCAGTGAGCATATACTCAAAATGTCTGGGTATAATAATCACTTAATTCAACTGGGAGTTAATCTTCCTGATGATAGTGTCATTGACAGAATTCTTCAATCACTGCCACCAAGCTACAAGAGCTTCGTGATGAACTATAATATGCAAGGGATGGATAAGACAATTCCCGAGCTCTTCGCAATGCTAAAGGCTGCGGAGGTAGAAATCAAGAAGGAGCATCAAGTGTTGATGGTCAACAAGACCACCAGTTTCAAGAAAAATGGTAAAGGGAAGAAGGGGAACTTCAAGAAGAATGGCAAGCAAGTTGCTGCAAGTGAAGAAGCCCAAGTCTGGACCTAAGCCTGAGACTGAGTGCTTCTACTTCAAAGGGACTGATCACTGGAAGCAGAACTGCCCCAAGTATTTGGCGAATAAGAAGGATGGCAAGGTGAACAAAGGTATATGTGATATACATGTTATTGATGTGTACCTTACTAATGCTCCCAGTAGCACCTAGGTATTTGATACTGGTTCTGTTGCTAATATTTGCAACTCGAAACAGGGACTACGGGTTAAGCGAAGATTGGCTAAGGACGAGGTGACGATGCCCGTGGGAAATGGTTCCAAAGTCGATGTGATCGCAGTCGGCACACAACCTCTACATCTACCTTCGGGGTTAGTTTTAGACCTAAATAATTGTTATTTGGTGCCAGCGTTGAGCATGAACATTATATCTGGATCTTGTTTGATCGAGACGGTTATTCGTTTAAATCAGAGAATAATGGTTGTTCTATTTATATGAGTAATATCTTTTATTGTCATGCACCCTTGAAGAGTGGTCTATTTATGTTGAATCTCGATAGTAGTGATACACATATTCATAATATTGAAGCCAAAAGATGTAGAGTTGATAATGATAGTGCAACTTATTTGTGGCATTGTCGTTTAGGTCATATTGGTGTAAAGCGCATGAAGAAACTCCATTCTGATGGACTTTTGGAATCACTTGATTATGAATCACTTGGTACTTGTGAACCATGCCTCATGGGCAAGATGTAACACCCCGGATGTAACTTTCCATATTTGTAACTCCAACTCTTGCCATTTTCGGCTATGTGTTATGATATTCCCTTCGTGGTCGGATTTTGTCTTTCGTTTTGCATTTTGTCCATGTCATGCATTTCATATCATGCATCATGTGCATTGCATTTGCATACGTGTTTGTCTCTTGCATCCGAGCATTTTCCCCGTTGTCCGTTTTGCAATCCGGCGCTCCCATCTCCTCCGGTGCACCCCTCTTGTTTTCTTTCATGAGCGGGTGTCAAACGTTCTCGGAATGGACCGAGGCTTGTCAAGTGGCCTTGGTATACCACCGGTAGACCACCGGTCAAGTTTCGTTCCATTTGGAGGTCGTTTGGTACTCCAACGGTTAACCGGGTAACCGCGGATGCCTTCGGTGTGTTGCAGCAAAAACCCCCTCAAAACCAGCCCAAAACCCCTCCAAGTCATATCCATGCTGTAGGTCGTTCGATCACGACCGTGTGGGCGAAAACCGCACCTCATTTGGACTCTCCTAGCTCCCTCTACCTATATATATGCCTTCCCTCCCGAAATAAATCGCAGACGAAACCCTAACCACCTTCCTCTCCGCGGCCGGACGCGTCCAGCCACCGCCGGACGAAGCCGCAGCCACCCTGTCGTGGAATTGTCACAGCAGATGTCCTCGTGTAAGGACTTAGTCGTGGAGCCATCGCAGCTAGGAAGCTTAAAGGGGTTAAACGGGACAAGGAACACGAGGGTTATACTGGTTCGGGCCCTTACGGTGAAGGTAAAAGCCTACGTCCAGTTGAGATGGTATTGATTATGGTTTCGATGACCAGGGAGCTAATTGCTATGCCTGGCTCTCGATGAGATCTTACTTCTCCCTAAACCGCCGCCGGGTCGCCCCTTTATATAGAGAGGTTGACGCCCAGCGGCTCTCAGAGTCCCGGCCGGCTCATAAGAGTGTCCGGCTCGGACTCTCAACTATTCTTGCCTTACACTACAAGTCTTGCCATACGGCGGTTTATCACTATGGGCCTTAAGCCTCCTCCGGGTCTTAAGCCCATTATCTAACCCGCTGTCTTCAAGCTTGGTACTGGGCTTCGCATGATGACCATTATAACGTAACCCGGCCCCTCCTGGGCGGGTGACTCTAATGGTTATATCCTCAACATTAGGCCCCAGATTGATTTGAACCGGTTCATGTCAATCTTCAATTATTTTGAGGGAAAAGATCTTCCGGCTTATGGTCGTGTGAAAGTTATAACCCGCCGTGACGTCATCTTCTGGATTTCTGGTAACCCGCCATGACGTCATCTTCCATTAAGTCCGTTTTTTACTCCACCATATCCGCAACGGATCTTATCTTTAATTGCCGTCCTGAAAATCGAGGCGTTTTTATGGCGAGATAACCACACCGCGGCCTCCTCGTTTCTCGCGCCCACTTATGAGCCTCATCTTATAAATAGCCCGGCCCATGAGTCTCTGGTCACTCGTCGCCTCCATCTTCTTCCTCCTCTCGCCACTGTGCTGCCGCCCGAGCTCCACTGCCGCCGCCGTGGGTCTCCTAGTCTTCCCCGACTCCGGCCGCTGCATCAACCTGACGTGACCAGAGAAACGGCGGCGACCTCCGCAACTCTCCAGCACCCGTAAGCCCTTGCCACTCCGTAGAATAGATCTGCATTAGGGTTCTTTCCTGTTCTTCCCGTGTTCATCGCCGTTCATCGCGAGCTTCTTGATAGATTTCATTATTACTACCTTTTCTTGATCTTTAGACTGTACAGAAGTCCTGCGGTAGCTGTTTCACTCCCATTACCAATGTACATTGATCCCCTTTCATTGCATAAAGGCTCCGTTCAAACCCTCGAACTTCTTCTGTGTCTGTTCTAGGTCTAGAAATTTTTCCTTTTAGCCAACCGTTTGATCCAAAATAATTACTGCGATCTGTGAAACTTGTTTTCACCACACTTAGTCAAAAACTGCATCTGCTGAGCTTGGCGGCTCACATTTCCGGCTTAAAGAAGCCACGCGCCGTAAAATTTTCTGGCTCAAAAGAAGCCACGCGCCGTAAAATTTTCCGGCTCATTTATGATAAAGCTGTAAATAATTTGAATTACTCTCGATACCTTCAGCGGCTTAGATAACCCGATGCACTTTAACCATATGTCATTAGGCCCCTCTCATAAGCCGCCATTTGAGTATTTAAACTGTAGACATCTGCCGGCTTATAATTGAACCGGACATTTTCCTTTTGTCATAGGCTTCATCTCTCACAATGCCTCCCAAAGCTCCCAAAGCACCCATCACGTGCAACTGGATGAGGTCCAACGTTACCGACGACACCTTAGCTGATTTCGTAAAGACAGGTTACTTGCCCAAGAAAGAGATCATGTCTTATCGTGCCCCTGACCCGTCGGAGGAGACACCTCAACCCAGAGATGGTGAGGTGGTTATATTTGCTGATCACATGAGCCGGGGCTTCACACCGCCCGGCTCAAAATTCTTTAGGGATGTTCTGAACTTCTTTGATCTGCGGCCACAAGACATAGGACCCAATTCCGTGTCAAATATATGCAACTTCCAAGTATTCTGCGAAGTCTATCTTGGAGAAGAGCCCAGCTTATCGCTTTTTAGGGAGCTGTTCTATCTAAACCGTCAGAACGAGTGCGCCAATGGGCCGAGCTTGGAACTTGGGGGAATCTCCATTCAACGACGGAGAGATTGCCTTTTTCCTTACGCTGAACCGCCAAGCCATCCAAAGGATTGGAACCAGACATGGTTCTATTGCCAGGATACTTCGCCGGCTGACGAGAGCCCTCTGCCCGGCTTTCGTGCCCTGCGTCTGGAGCCAAGTCACTCTCTGCCGGATAAGCTAACTCAAGCCGAGCATCAACCTCTGATCCCCACCATCAACAAAATTAAGGCTCTCCTGAGAAATGGCCTCAACGGCATTGATCTGGTCCGGGTCTGGATCTCTTGGTGGGTGATCCCCTTAAGCCGCCGCCCCGGCTTAATGTGTGATTACACGGGCCGGAAAGATGACCCTCTGCGACACAGCCGCAACGATCTTCCTGAAGACGTTGTTGACGACATGACTAAGTCCCTCTTGAATGAGAGCTTGACAGACTGCGGGAGGACTGGCTTAAGCCCCTTCTGCAAGACTAACCCGGCCCCAGCGGTAAGCCACTAATCTGAACACCTTATTTTCTCCTTAGATAGTTTTCATCTGAACCTTAAGAAGTCTTCATTGTATTTTTCAGGCTGATGATAAATTCGGGAAGGTCAAGTATGACCATGAGGCGGCTAAAAAAGCCAGAAAGGCTAAGAAAGCCGCCAGGAGAGCCGCTCCCCGCAAGAAGGGAAGCAGGCCTACTGCCTCAGAGCTGCTTCAACTGAGTGACAGCTCCGAGTCAGAGGTAACCCCTGAACCTGTAAGCTCTTATTCTGTTTCTTGTTTATTCCTATCTACCTTATTGATACTGATCATCAGCAGGATGACACCGGAGCAAGTAACCCGGTGACTGAAGAGGTAATGACACTTTCCTCCGACTCGGAGCCCTTGCCAAGGCTGAAAGTCCGAAGAGTAACCCGGAAAGTAAGATTTTCACATCCTTTAGCTTATCAAGATCCTCAATTTCTTTTGAAGCAACAGATTCATGAGAGCCGGCGGCACACCCGGACCAACAAGGATGCAGACCTCTCCTCCGGCTTACCTGAAGCGTCAAGGAAGCGCCGGACCGAGGTTATCTCCAACTTATATCCTTTTCATCCTTTGGCGGGCGTTATACGTCAACCGCTCAATTCTTTTGATTCAAATTATCAGGAAACTTCACCTTCCTCTGGTGACTCTATGCAATCAAACCTGCCGGCTTTCAAGACCGTACCCGGGTAATGATGATCATCCCTTGTTGTGCTTATCTTTACTCATGCTTTTGTACTAACTTTTTGTCCTTTCAGTGCCCAGGCAAAGCTCAGTAAGAGAGCAAAGAAGAATAAGTCGGTCGAAGAGCCGGTCTTGACTGAGCCGGAGGTGTCAGCTCAATAGCCGCCAGCTGCCTCTGCTCCTGAAGCCACCGCTCCAACCGACGAGCCAGCCATGGAGACTTCCACCAACCCGGACATCTCCAGCCCGGCTCAGCTGGCCGATGACCCGGACATGGTAGTCACCCGGACGGAGTTTGTCGAGCCGGGGAGACCCACTGCGCTGGCTAAGTGCTCTGCCAAGGAAGAGTTGCTAGAGCGCCGCAGGGCCAAGCTGGACATCACCAACTACGCTAACCTGAGCATTGGAGATATCATCTCTGGCTATGTCAATCAGGTGCACAGCAGCCGGGACCTGGAGATTGACATGGTGAAGCAGATACAGCAGAAGTCTGAGGTACCACTCTATTGCTTACTGCATAGTCATCTTTACCATACTCTAGCCCCCAAGTCTACTACTTATGATAAAATATGTTGTAGACTTAACTTCCGTCTTACTTTCATGAACCGGTAATTTTGTAGATAGAAACTTTCGACATGCATTAGCCCCCAAGTGCCAGATGTCTTTGCTTGGAAAGTGCTTGGGACTTTAAAGTTGCATAATAATTATTCATACTATAACCCGGAAATTGTACAGGCTGCTTGCAAGAAATTTGAGGCTGATATCTCTGAGCTGAAGAACCGCCTGAAGACTCAGGAAACTGAGACCCGGAAGGCCAACGCTAAATTTGAATCCAGTATTGCTGCTCAAGAAAAACTGAAGAAGAAGTTTGAAGCTGAAAGGAAGACTTGGGCCGAAGAGAAGGCTGCTCTGGTAAGCCGGGCCGAACAGGCGGAGAAGGCTCTGACAGAGAGAACCGCCGAACTCTCCGGCTTAAAGCGCCATGTGTCACAGATGGTCGCCGCAATCTTTGGTAAGTCATTATGCAGGCTTTGAACAAGTTTACAGTCTTTATGTCTCATAACTCCCATCATTGCTAGCGCCTTATCTTACTTTGTTAAACAGGTCCCAGAAGCGCCAACCTCAATCAGAACGTGCTGACCAAGCTGAAGGCCGTGTACACCTTGGTGGAGCAACTCTACACCGGGTCACAGCGCGCCTTGGCCGTTGTGGCCCTATCCAATGAGGTTCCGACTCACCTGACAGACGTACTTCGCCGGCTTGCCGTTCTTCCTCAGCATTTCCAAGAGCTGCGACGGGCTTCTGCAAGAGCCGGAGCCATAGCTGCTCTGAGCCGGGCCAAGGCTTTCCTTCCAGAGCTAGACCCGGCTGACATAGCACTTGGATATCCCAGCCTGAAGGAAGACGGCACCCCCTTCGACCAAAAGGACTTGGCTGCCTGTGTGAAGATCGTGCGCCCGGTGGCCACCCTGATTGGGAATGACACCGATCTGACCAAGTACCAGCCGGGCTACGATGCAGAGAATCAGAGGATCCCCACTCCGCGTTATGAAGCCATCAGCTTGGTCCCGCCGACTCGTAAGCACACCTTTGCCCCGGAAATTGACCCGGCCGGGTTAATTGACGAGGAATCTCAATTTGAAGTTTTGAGCGGCATTGACTGGAAATCGTCAACCTTCCAGGTCATGGGAACAGCCGGAGGAGCGGAGAGGGATGAGCCGGAAGCTTCGACCCGGCAAGCATCTTGACTCTTTAGGCGGCCCATGATTATGCCTGTTAATCAATGCTTCACCCTTTTGGACTCGGGGAGTCTTGTAATAGAGTAGGACCAACATTTTAACTTTGTCGTGCCATCGTGCATGTGTTGAATGCTTAACTCCATTGAAGTTGCTTCCTTATATTCTTCCGGGTCATAATTGATCATTTATTTTCCTTAAGCTCGAATAGCTGTCTTTAACCATCCTGCATAGAAAAACAAGTCACAAGTCTCTAGGCGGCTTACCGCACTGAGAATCATAGTCTCATACATATAACCCAGAATATGAATCTAAGTCACCAAAGACTGGTCCTCAATTATGTCCTTGATGTAACCATAATAGCATACTTACAGGCCTTCAAGTATACTTCCGGTTTATGTAACCCGGATAATAGGTTGGTACCTCAACTCCGGTTTACCAGTTTTGATAATGCTGATTGTGTGTGACTAACACTGTGAATCAAAGTTAAGTCGGCGGAATAAGAACCGCCGTGTACACTGTTGATACAACCAGAAGAACTTGTTGTAAATCAGAAAATCAAAACTTTGGGGCTTCCGGTTCGAATACGACCAGAGACCCGTCCCAAAGGGGTTAAGCTAAGATTCGAATGCGATCATATAGCCCCCAGTGGGTTTGGCGATGCCGATCAAGAGGGTACCGACAGCTATGTTCTCTTTGGTTCGAATACGACCCATGTTTGAACAGAAAGCCCCCAAATGACCTTAAGAGTTGTTTAACGACGCTGATTCAAATACGATCCACGTCGGTTCCCAAAGGGGGTTGAGCTATGATTCAAATATGATCAAAGAAAACTCCCCAATGAGCTCGGCACTTTGCCAATCAAGTGGGTATCGACAGCTATGTTCTCTTTGGTTCGAATACGACCTATGTTTGAACAGGAAGCCCCCAAGTGATTACATTGCGTGCGGCTAGATTCGAATACGATCATGAGCCGGATCCACCTCCAAGTGACCATGTGATGGTGTAATGGAAACAACACTTTTATCTTTGGAGGAGAAAAGGACAGAGGTCCTGCTTTATTATTTAACATAATATATACATGGCTATGGAAATATGTACATTATGAAAGCCGGTGGCTCAAGTGTAATAAGGCCGAAGTTGAGCTATGTTCCACGGCCGACGGGTCTCTTCCTCCGACTTGCGTGAATCTTTATGCTCCCGAACGTCAATAAGGTAGTATGACCCGTTGTGCAAGTTCTTGCTGACCACAAAGGGTCCTTCCCAAGGCGGGGATAGCTTGTGTGCATCTGTTTGATCTTGGATGAGCCGGAGCACCAGATCACCTTCCTGGAAGACCCGGGACTTAACCCGGCGACTGTGATAACGGCGCAGGTCTTGCTGGTAAATTGCTGAGCGAGCTGCTGCCACGTCACGCTGCTCGTCCAACAAGTCAAGAGCATCTTGGCGTGCCTGTTCATTATCCGCCTCAACATAAGCCGCCACTCGAGGCGAGTCATGACGGATGTCACTGGGGAGGACTGCTTCCGCTCCATAAACCATGAAGAAAGGCGTGTAACCCGTAGACCTGTTAGGAGTAGTATTGATGCTCCATAACACGGAGGGTAACTCCTCCACCCAACAACCCGGCGTCCGTTGCAAAGGGACTAAAAGCCGGGGTTTAATGCCCTTCAAGATCTCATGATTAGCTCTCTCATCTTGACCATTGGATTGAGGATGAGCCACTGATGAAACATCAAGTCGAATATGCTCTCGTTGACAAAACTCCTCCATAGCGCCCTTAGATAGATTGGTGCCATTGTCAGTTATAATGCTGTGTGGAAAGCCAAAGCGAAATATCACCCTTTTCATGAACTGAACCGCCGTGGCTGCGTCACACTTACTAACTGGCTCTGCTTCAACCCACTTTGTGAACTTGTCAACTGCCACCAAGAGGTGGGTCTTTTTATCCTTGGACCTTTTAAAAGGCCCAACCATGTCAAGCCCCCAGACCGCAAACGGCCAAGTAATTGGAATCATCCTCAGCTCCTGAGCCGGCACATGGGCCCGTCGCGAGAACCTCTGGCAACCATCACATTTACTGACCAAGTCCTCCGCATCAGCATGAGCCGTCAGCCAATAAAAACCATGATGAAAAGCCTTGGCCACAAGGGATTTTGAGCCGGCATGATGGCCACAATCCCCTTCGTGAATCTCACGCAAGATTTCTTGACCTTCCTCAGGGGAGACACAACGCTGGAACGCTCCCGTAACACTGCGGCGATGCAGCTCACCATTGATAACAACCATTGACTTAGACCGCCGGGTTATTTGTCTGGCCAGAGTTTCGTCCTCAGGCAAATCTCCCCGGGTCATGTAAGCCAAGTATGGCACCGTCCAGTCCGGGGTGATGTGGAGAGCCGCCACCAACTGTGCCTCCGGGTCAGGGATAGCCAAATCTTCCTCTGTAGGTACCTTAACAGAAGGGTTATGCAAGATGTCCAGGAAAGTATTAGGCGGCACCGGTTTTCGCTGAGAGCCCAGCCGGCTTAATGCATCAGCCGCCTCGTTCTTCCTGTGATCGATGTGCTCTACTTGGTAACCCTGAAAGTGTCCAGCAATGGCATCAACTTCACGGTGATAAGCCGCCATGAGAGGGTCCTTGGAATCCCACTTGCCTGATACTTGTTGAGCCACTAAGTCTGAGTCGCCGAAGCACCTTACCCGGCTCAAGCTCATCTCCTTAGCCATCCGAAGACCATGGAGCAAAGCCTCGTACTCAGCCGCATTGTTAGTACAAGGAAACATCAACCGTAGCACATAATGAAACTTGTCACCCTTGGGGGAAGCCAATACAACTCCAGCCCCCGAGCCCTCCAATTGCCTAGACCCATCAAAGTGAATAGTCCAATATGTATTATCCGGCCTTTCTTCAGGCACCTGTAGCTCTGTCCAATTGTTGATGAAATCCACCAAAGCTTGAGATTTAACAGCAGTGCGTGGCACGTATTTTAGACCATGAGGCCCAAGTTCTATAGCCCACTTAGCCACTCTCCCTGTGGCCTCTCTGTTTTGAATGATATCTCCAAGGGGGGCAGAACTAACCACAGTGATAGGGTGACCCTGGAAATAATGCTTAAGCTTCCGGCTTGCCATGAACACACCATAAACAAGCTTCTGCCAATGTGGATACCGCTGTTTGGACTCGATGAGCACCTTACTGACGTAATAAACCGGCCGCTGAACCGGATGCTCCTTACCTTCTTCCTTGCGCTCCACCACCACAGCCACACTGACGGCCCGTGTGTTAGCAGCTACATACAGTAATAAAGGCTCCTTGTCAACCGGAGCAGCAAGGACCGGGGGCTCGGCCAGCTGTCTCTTCAAATCCTCAAACGCGGTATTAGCAGCATCATTCCAGATAAAGTCATCAGTTTTCTTCATCAACTGGTACAGCGGCATTGTTGAGGATATAGACCTTAGAGTCACCCGCCAGAAGGGGCCGGGTTACTCATAATGGTCATCGCCAGAAGCCCGGCGACAAGCTTGAAGACGGTGGGCCAAAGATGGGCTTAAAGACCCGGATATGGCTTAAGGCCCGTAGTTACAATCATCATTATGGTAGAACTTGTAGTATAAGGCAGGAATAGTTGAGAGTCCGAGCCGGACACTCTTATGAGCCGGCCGGGACTCTCAGAGCCGCTGGGCGTCAACCTCTCTATATAAAGGGACGACCCGGCAGCGGTTTAGGGACAAGAAAGATCTCATCGAGAGCCAGGCATAGCGGTTTAGCTCCCTGGTCATCGAAACCCTAATCAATACCACCTCAACTGGACATAGGCTTTTACCTTCACCGTAAGGGGCCGAACCAGTATAAACCCTCATGTTCCTTGTCCCGTTTAACCCCTTCAAGCTTCCTAGCAGCGATGGCTCCACGACTAAGTCCTAGCTTTAGGACGTCTGCCGTGACAATTCCACGACAGTTGGCTCCCACCGTGGGGCCAGCGCACGGTGGATTTGAGTTCTTGAAGGGCAGCTTCGAAGGGCTCAAGGGATACGCTGCGGGCCGGATGACCAAGAGTCGTCGCGGCAAGCTCTACATCGACGATGCAAACTGGGGCCCCGACGCCGGCTCAATTGAGTACGGGTACCGGGTCCCCTTCGGCGGAATTCATGTTTTCATTGGCAAGATTGGTGAGCCGGGCCCTGAGCCGGATCTCTGCGCCGATCTCATCGAGACGGGTCAGCGTGCACGACCCGCCCGGGCCCTGCCTGCCTTAAAGCATGCTTTTGTGGGATGTATCCATGGAGGGCTCTCTGATAGATCTGGATCTGGTGATGAGACGGCCGCCGGCTCTGACGGCGAGTCGTCTACCGATGAGTCAAACTCGTTGTATCAACTTCAAGATGGCAGGCTCATGGGTTGTTCCGATGGTGACAGTATTCCGGACCCGTTTGAGCCGCCAAGCCGGGTTGGAATCTTCATGGCCGGCGCGCAGCCTGTTCAGAACCCTGCTGCTGAAGCGGGAAACCCGGTGCCCTCGCCGGCTCAGGTGCTGATGGATCTCACGGACAAGATGACGGCCCTGTTGACCGCCGCGGTTGACCCGGCGGATCAAGCTCAGCATGATGCGGAGGTGGCGCAGTTAAAGCTGGATCTAGTGAAAGCTAAGGAGGATCTGGCAGCGGAAGGGATCAGGATGGCTGCAGAGAGGGCGGCTCTCGACGCCCAGACTCAGTTGATTCAGGCGCAGTCCTTCCGGCTCACGATGGATCAGAACGCGTCCAATGAGGTCATGAGAAGGAGGCATCAAAAAGCCCAATCTCGACTCCCTCCGGTTTACGATCCTCGAAACCTCTTCAACACGCCAGGTGCGGGGTCTAGTAACCCGCCAGGGGTCATAGTGCCCGGGTCTGGGACCCCTGTTCAGCCACAAGTGATGGGGCCTCCCCGGGTGAACCCTGCCCCGCCTCAGTATGTGCCAATACCACCGGGTCATTATGCTAACCCGCTGGAGAACATGGTAGCCGCAGCAGCGCGGCTGGCGGCCCTCCCAATTGACGGCGACTCTCCGACGGCTATTGAAACCCGCCGGGTCAGGGAACTCCTTCAGACAGCACTGGCACAGCAAGAGGCGTACTCCTACAGCCGGGACAGGATCCACTCGACCCCTCGTCCAGGCCGGAGCCCGAGTTATAGCAGACACATGGTCTTAGCGACCGGTTCAAGTAACGTCCGACGCCATGACCCGCCCCCTGGCCATGGCCCGGCTCATAACGGAGCCTTTCACGCAGCCGACCAAGACAGAGTGCGGCAAGGGGCGGAGCAGGTGCCTCAGTTGACGGCTTACCAGACTCCCCCGGCTTATCCGACGGCTTCCGTCGACGTGGGTATCCCTACCAGGACTGGAGGTGTCCCTTGCTTGGTGCCGGCTCTCCGCAATGAGCGTCTACCCAAGGACTTCAAAGGCCCTAGGAAGGTGCCTAATTACACAGCTGACTTACAACCCGCAGCCTGGATCGAGAGTTACGAGATGGCCATGGAACTGCTGGAAGTCAGCGAAGCGGCAATGGCCAAGTACTTCACTATGATGTTAGATGGGACTGCCCGCACTTGGTTGAAAGGGCTACCACCGAATTCCATCGGGTCTTGGGCTGAGCTGAAAGCCCGGTTCATCCAAAACTTCAAGGATACCTGTAGGCAGTCTATGTCAATTGTGGATTTGACTAACTGTAAGCAGCAGGAGGGTGAGTCTACGACACATTGGGTTCGCCGGGTTAAGGAAATAATACATTCATCTGATAAGATGGATGCCGGTTCTGCAGTCTTAATGTTGGAACAGAATTGTCGTTTCGTACCCCTGAAGATGAAACTCGGGCGGCTTAAGCGCGACTGCAATGATATGGGTACACTGATGGCGGCTCTCGTCAAGTACGCCGATTCTGATGGTACCAAGGACCCCGCTTCAGATGATGAAAGGACAGGGAAGGGAAAGAAGAACGGCAATGGCAAGGGTCATCAGCATAACCCGGGGAACCAAGGAGGTGGCAAGCGCAAGGCCGATGGCAGCCTAGAGTTCGTGGCAACGTCAGTTCACAGGGTAATAGCCAACGACGCAAGGGGAGGCCCCCTCCCCGAGGCGGCGGGTCAGGCCCGACGCTGGAGCAACTGTTGAATGAGCCTTGTCCAAGGCATGGCTCCAGGGAGAAGCCAGCTACTCATTTATGGAAGGATTGCGCGATCATGAAAGCCTTCAAGAATTCCAACGCCTTTGATGGCAACAATGGCCCGGGCGGCGGCTCAGGCGCTGGCGGTTTTCACGGCCCGGGCGGCGGCTCAAGTTCTAATCATCAGAACGGTCAAGGGGGCTTTAATCAGCAGTCTGGCCAGGGTCATCAATAGCAGCAGGGGGGTTATCAGACCAATCCAAAGCAGCTCAGCGGTGGACAGTATCATGTGTTTACCACCAGTCTGTGTAAGCGAGATCAGAAGCTTCATAAGAGGGCTGTGAATGCTGTTGAGCCGGCGGTTCCACGTTACTTGCGCTGGTCTGAGCAGCCCATAGTGTGGAGTAGGGAGGATCACCCTCCCCGGGTGGATAATCCGGGTCACCTGGCCTTGGTGGTGGCTCCTCAGGTGGGAGGATATAACTTCACTAAAGTGCTCATGGACGGAGGCAGCAGCATCAACATCCTCTATTATGAGACTTTCCGTCGTATGGGGTTGATTGATAAGAACCTCAGCCAGTCAAACACTATTTTCCACGGTGTGGTACCTGGTAAGTCGGCTTACCCCGTCGGCAAGATTGAGTTGGAAGTGGCCTTTGGAGACGAGCACAATTACAGGGTGGAAAAATTGACCTTCGAGGTGGTCAAGATAAGAAGTCCGTACCATGCCATATTTGGGCGGCCGGCTTACGCCAAGTTCATGGCACGACCATGTTACGTGTATCTACAGCTCAAGATGCCGGGTCATAATGGGACCATTACGGTTCACGGCAGCCGGAAGGTGGCCTTGGAGTGTGAGGAAGGCGATGCAGCTTATGCAGAGTCTGTTTGCGCAACAAAGGAGTTGAAGTTTTACAAAGACAACGTTGACCCAACAGATATGACCTCTCTGAAAAAGCTGACTACGGAGCATGAGCCGGCAATGAAATTTAAGTCGGCTGATGAGACTAAACTTGTTGATTTCGTTCCAGGAGATTCATCTCAGCAGTTTAGCATCAGTGCCAATCTGGATCCAAAATAGGAAAGCGCGCTCATCGAGTTCATCCGTGAGAATAGGGACATTTTTGCATGGAAGCCGTCCGACATGCCAGGTGTACCTAGAGAACTCGCTGAGCACACTCTCAATGCTGATCCGAAATTTAAGCCGGTCAGGCAATTCCTTCGGCGGTTTAATGAAGAGAGGCGGAAAGCTATTGGTGAAGAGGTGGCCCGGCTCTTGGCGGCCGGGTTTATCGTTGAAGTCTTTCACCCAGAGTGGTTAGCTAACCCGGTGCTCGTGCTCAAGAAGAACGGCACCTGGCGGATGTGTGTGGACTACACGGACTTGAACAAGGCGTGTCCGGCTGATCCTTTCGCCCTTCCCCGTATTGATCAAATCATTGATGCTACGGCGGGTTGTGAGCGCCTATGTTTCTTGGATGCTTATTCTGGATATCATCAGATTAAAATGGCAGTTAAGGACCAGGAGAAAATGGCGTTCATCACTCCCTTTGGAGCCTTCTGCTATGTGTCTATGCCCTTTGGGCTCAAGAGTGCACAGGCGACTTATCAGCGTTGCGTGCAGAACTGTCTTCATAACCAGATTGGGCGCAATGTTCATGCTTATGTGGATGATATTGTAGTTAAATCCAGGAAGGAGGAAACCCTGATAGATGATCTGAGGGAAACCTTTGATAATCTCCGGGTCTACAAGATGATGCTCAACCCGGCCAAATGTGTTTTTGGTGTTCCTGCAGGCAAGCTCTTGGGTTTCTTGGTTTCTAACAGAGGTATTGAAGCTAACCCGGAGAAGATCAAGGCCATCACCTCCCTGGCTAAGCCGGCGTGTATAAACGACGTCCAGCGCCTGGCGGGTCGTATTGCTGCTTTAAGCCGTTTTATAAGCCGTTTGGGGGAGAAGGCTATGCCATTATATCAGTTGATGAAGAAAACTGACGACTTTGTCTGGAATGATGCAGCTAATACTGCTTTTGAGGATTTGAAAAGACAGCTGGCCGAGCCCCCAGTCCTTGCTGCTCCAGTTGACAAGGAGCCTTTATTGCTGTATGTGGCTGCTAACGCACGAGCCGTCAGTGTGGCCGTGGTGGTGGAACGCAAGGAAGAGGGTAAAGAGCATCCGGTTCAGCGGCCGGTTTATTATGTCAGCGAAGTACTCATTAAGTCCAAGCAGCGGTATCCGCATTGGCAGAAACTTGTTTATGGTGTATTCATGGCAAGCCGGAAGCTTAAGCATTATTTCCAGGGTCACCCCATCACTGTGGTCAGTTTTGCCCCCCTTGCTGATATCATTCAGAACAGGGAGGCCACAGGGAGAGTGGCTAAGTGGGCTATAGAGCTCGGGCCTCATGGTCTGAAGTATGTGCCACGCACTGCTGTTAAGTCTCAGGCTTTGGTGGATTTCATCAATGATTGGACAGAGCTACAAGTGCCCGAACAAAAGCCGGATAACACTTATTGGACTATTCACTTCGATGGGTCTAGACAGTTGGAGGGCTCGGGGGCTGGAGTGGTATTGGCTTCCCCCAAGGGTGACAAGTTCCATTATGTGCTACAATCGATGTTTCCTTGTACCAACAATGTAGCTGAGTACGAGGCCTTGCTCCACGGTCTTCGGATGGCTAAGGAGATGAGCTTGAGCCGGGTAAGGTGCTTCGGCGACTCAGACTTGGTGGCTCAACAAATATCAGGAAAGTGGGACTCCAAGGATCCTCTCATGGCGGCTTATCGCCGCGAAGTTGATGCCATTGCTGGGCACTTTCAGGGTTACCAAGTAGAGCACATCGATCGCAGGAAGAACGAGGCGGCTGATGCTTTAAGCCAGCTGGGCTCTCAGCGAAAGCCGGTGCCGCCTAATACTTTCTTGGATGTCTTGCATAACCCTTCTGTTAAGTTGCCTATAGAGGAAGACTTGGCTGTCCCTGACCCGGAGGCACAATTGGTGGCGGCTCTTCACATCATTCCGGACTGGACAGTGCCTTATCTGGCTTACATGACCCGGGGAGAGTTGCCTGAGGATGAAACTTTGGCCAGACAAATAACCCGGCGGTCTAAGTCAATGGTGGTTATCAATGGTGAGCTGCATCGCCGCAGTGTTACGGGAGCGTTCCAGCGTTGTGTCTCCCCTGGGGAAGGTCAAGAGATCTTGCGTGAGATCCATGAAGGGGATTGTGGTCATCATGCCGGCTCAAAGTCCCTTGTGGCCAAGGCTTTTCGTCATGGTTTTTATTGGCTGACGGCTCATGCTGATGCGAAGGACTTGGTCAGTAAATGTGATGGTTGCCAAAGGTTCTCGCGACGGGCTCATGTGCCGGCTCAAGAGCTGAGGATGATCCCAATTACTTGGCCCTTTGCGGTCTGGGGGCTTGATATGGTTGGGCCTTTTAAAAGGTCCATGGATAAGAAGACCCACCTCTTGGTGGCAGTAGACAAGTTTACCAAGTGGGTTGAAGCAGAGCCAGTTAGCAAGTGTGATGCAGCCACGGCAGTTCAGTTTATGAAAAGGGTGATCTTTCGCTTTGGCTTTCCACACAGCATTATAACTGACAATGGTACCAATTTATCTAAAGGCGCCATGGAGGAGTTTTGTCAACGAGAGCATATTAGACTTGATGTTTCATCAGTGGTTCACCCTCAATCCAATGGTCAAGCTGGAAGGGCTAATCAGGAGATTTTGAAAGGCATCAAACCCCGGCTTCTGGTCCCTTTACAACGGACGCCGGGTTGTTGGGTGGAGGAGTTACCCTCCGTGTTGTGGAGCATCAACACTACTCCTAACAGGTCTACAGGTTTCACGCCTTTCTTCATGGTTTATGGAGCGGAAGCAGTCCTCCCCAGTGACATCCGTCATGACTCGCCTCGAGTGGCGGCTTATGTTGAGGTAGATAATGAACAGGCGCGCCAAGATGCTCTTGACTTGTTGGACGAGCAGCGTGATGTGGCAGCAGCTCGCTCAGCGATTTACCAACAGGACCTGCGCCGTTATCATAGTCGCCGGGTTAAATCCCGGGTCTTCCAGGAAGGCGATCTGGTGCTCCGGCTCATCCAAGATCAAACAGATGCGCACAAGCTATCCCCGCCTTGGGTAGGGCCTTTTGTGGTCAGCAAGAATTTGCACAACGGGTCATATTACCTCATTGACATTCGGGAGCACAAAGATTCATGTAAGTCGGAGGAAGAGACCCGTCGGCCGTGGAACATAGCTCAGCTTCGGCCTTATTACACTTGAGCCACCGGCTCTCATAATGTACATATTTCCCTAAGCCATGTATATATTATGATAAGCAATAAAGCAGGACCTCTGTCCTTTTTTCTCCTCCAAAGATAAACGTGTTGTTTTCATTACAAGATCATATGATAATTTGAAGGATGGTCCGGCTTATGATCGTATTCGAATCTAGCCATACACAATATAGTCACTTGGGGGCTTCCTGTTCAAACATAGGTCGTATTCGAACCAAAGAGAACATAGCTGTCGATACCCATTTGATTGGCAAAGTGCCAAGCTCATTGGGGAGTTTTCTTTGATCATATTTTAATCATAGTTTAACCCCTTTGGGAACCGACGGGGATCGTATCTGAATCAGCGTCGTTAAACAATTCTTAAGTCATTTGGGGGCTTCCTGTTCAAACATGGGTCGTATTCGAACCAAAGAGAACATAGCTGTCGGTACCCTCTTGATTGGCATCGCCACACCCACTGGGGGCTATATGATCGTATTCGAATCTTAGCATAACCCCTTTGGGACGGGTCTCTGGTCGTATTCGAACCGGAAGCCTCTATGTTTTTCTGATTTATAGCGAGTTCTTCTGATTATTTCAAGTATGCACGGCGGGTCTCACCTTGCCGGCTTAAACTTTGATCTACAGTACTAGTTGAATACAATCGGCGTTCTTAAGACTGGTAAACCGGAGTTGAGGTACCAACCTTATTACCCGGGTTATATAAGCCGGTAGTGTGATTGTAGGCCGGTAAGTGTGTTATTACGAGTATGTCAAAGACATGATTGAGGACCAGTCTTTTTTGATTTATCTTCCGGGTTTTATGTTTAAAACTACGATTCTCAGTGCGGTAAGCCGCCTAGAGACTTGTGCTTTGTCTTTCTATGCAGGATAGTTAAAGGCAACTATTTGAGACTAAGGAAAATGAATGACCCGGGGAAATATAAAGGAGACAACTTCAATGGATTTCAGCATTCAACGCGTGCACGATGGCACGGCAAAGTTAAAGTGTTGGTCCTACTCTATTACAAGACTCATTGAGTCCAAAAGGGTGGAGAATTGTTTGGTAAGCCGCTTGCAGAGTTACGATGCTTGCTGAGTTGAAGTCTCCGGCTCATCCCTCTCCTCTCCTCCGGCTGTTCCCAAGACCTGGAAGGTTGACGACTTCCAGTCAATGCCGCTCAGAGCTTCAAATTGAGCTTCCTCGTCAATTAACCCGGCCGGGTCAACTTCCGGGGCAAATGTGTGCTTCCGAGTCGGCGGGATTAAGTTGATGGCTTCGTAGCGCGGAGTGGGGATCCTCTGATTCTCTGAATCATAACCCGGCTGGTACTTAGTCAGATCCGTATCATTGCCAATCAGAGTTGCCACCGGGCGTACGGTCTTCACGCAGGCTGCAAAGTCCCTTTGATCAAAGGGGGTGCCGTCTTCCTTCAAACTGGGGTAGCCCAGAGCGATGTCAGCCGGGTCTAACTCTGGAAGGAACGCCTTGGCCCGGCTTAGAGCGGCGATAGCTCCGGCTCTTGCCGAGGCCCGCCGCAGCTCTTGGACACGTTGGGGAAGAACGGCGAGCCGGCGAAGAACTTCCGCCAGGTGAGTCGGCACCTCATTGGATAAGGCCACCACAGCCAAAGCACGCTGTGACCCGGTGTAGAGTTGCTCCACCAGGGTGTACACGGCTTTCAACTTGGTTACCACACTTTGGTTGAGGTTGGCGCTTCTGGGACATGTTTAATAGAATAAGATAAGCCGCCGACAAGGATGAGTTATGAGATATACAGATTATACACTTGATGAACGCCGGTGAAATGACTTACCGAAGATTGCGGCAACCATCTGGGATACTTGGCGCTTTAAGCCGGAGAGTTCGGCGGTCTTCTCTGTTAGAGCCTTCTCCGCCTGTTTGGCCCGGTTCACCAGGGTGGCCTTTTCTTCGGCCCACGCTTTCCGTTCAGCGTCAAACTTCGTCTTCAGCTTCTCTTGCGCAGCAATACTGGACACAAACTTGGCATTGGCCTTCCGGGTCTCCATTTCTTGCGTCCTCAGCCGGGTCTTCAGATCGGAGATGTCAGCTTCAAACTTCTTGCAAGCAGCCTGCATAATTTCCGGGTTATAGGATGAACAGTTATTATGCAATTTTTCAACAAAAAAAGTCCCAAGCACTTTCCAAGCAAAGACACTTGGCACTTGGGGGCTAATGCATATCGAACGTTTCTATCTACAAATTGCCGGTTCAAGTGAGTAAGCCGAAACTTAAGTCTACAACATATTCTATCATAAGTCGTAGACTTGGGGGCTAGAGCATGGTAAGAATAACAAGATAACTATACAGTAAGCAAGAGGAAAGAAGAGTGGTACCTCAGACTTCTGCTGAATCTGGTTCACCATGCCGATCTCTGCATCCCGGCTCTTGTGCACTTGGCTGACGAAGCCGGAGACGATCTCTCCGATGTTCAGGTTGGTGTAGTCGGTGAGGTCCAGATTAACCCGGCGGGGCTGTAGCAACTCCCCCTTGGCGGAGCACTTGGCCAGCGCAGTAGGTCTCCCCGGCTCAACAAATTCCGTCCGGGTGATTACCACGTCCGGGTCATCTGCTGGTTGAGCCGAGCTGGAGGCCTCCGGGTTAGCAGAAGCTTCTGCTATTGGCTTGTCGGTCGGAGCAGTGGCTTCAGGAGCAGAGGCAGCTGGCGGTTCTTGAGCGGCTACCTCCGGTTCAGGCAAGTCCGGCTCTTCGGCCGGCTTGTTCTTCTTCGCCCTTTTGCTGAGTTTTGCCTGGGCACTGAAAAGACAGGAAGGTTAAGCACAAAAGTGTAAGTAAAGACAAAGTACAACATGAGATGATCATCATTACCCGGGCACGGTCTTAAAAGCTGGCAGGTTCGACTGCATAGAGTCGCCAGAAGAGGGGCAAGTTTCCTGATAATTTGAGTCAGAAGAATTGAGCGGTTGACGTATAACACCTGCCAAAGGATGAAAAGGGTACAAGTTGGAGATAACCTCAGTTTGGCATTTCCTCGATGCGTCAGGTAACCCGGAGGAGAGGTCAGTGTCCTTGTTGGTCCGGGTGTGACGCCGGCTCTCATGAACCTGTCGCTTCAAAATAAATTGAGGGTCTTGATAAGCTAAAGTATGTGAAAAGCTTACTTTCCGGGTTACCCTTCGGATTTTCAGCCTTGGCAAGGGCTCCGAGTCGGAGGAAAGTATCATTACCTCTTCAACCACCGGGTTACTGGCTCCGGTGTCATCCTGTTGATGAACAAATATTGATAAGGCGGACAGAAATAAACAATAAACACAACAAAAGCTTACAGGTTCAGGGGTTACCTCTGACTCGGAGCTGTCGCTCAGTTGCAGCAGCTCTGAAGCAGGAGGCCTACTTCCCTTCTTGCGGGGAGCGGCTCTCTTGGCGGCTTTCTTGGCTTTCCTGGCCTTCTTGGCCGCCTCATGGTCATATTTGCCTTCCAGAATTTGTCATCAGCCTGAAAAATACAATGATGATTTCTTAAAGATTCAGATGAAAGTTATCTACAGAAGAAGATAAGATGTTCAGATCAGCGGCTTACTGTTGGGGCTGGATTGGTCTTGCAGAAGGGGGCTAACCCGGTCCTCCCGCAGTCTGCCAAACTCTTGTTCAAGAGAGCCTTGGTCATGTCCTCGGCAACGTCTTCAGGGAGGTCGCTGCGGCTGTGTCGCAGGGGGTCATCTTTCCGGCCTGTGTACTCACACATTAAGCCGGGGCGGCGGCTCAAGGGGATCACCCGCCACGAGATCCAGACCCGGACCAGATCAATTCCATTGAGACCATTGCCCAGGAGAGCCTTGATCTTGTTAATAGTGGGGAGGAGAGGTTGGCGCTCTGCTTGAGTCAGCTTGTCCGACAGTGGGTGTGTTGGTTCCAGACGCGAGGGGCGAAAGCTGGGCAGCGGACTCTCATCAGCCGGCGACGTGTCTTGGCAATAGAACCACGTCTGGTTCCAGTCTTTGGGGTGGCTTGGCGGCTCTGCGTAAGGGAAAAGGCAGTCCCTCCGCCGCTGAATGGAGATGCCACCAAGTTCCAAGCTTGGCCCATTGGCGCATTCGTTCTGACGGTTCAGGTAGAAGAGCTCTCTGAAGAGCAGCAGGCTGGGTTCCTCTCCAAGGTAGACCTCGCAGAACACTTGGAAATTGCATATGTTGGACACCGAGTTGGGTCCTATATCTTGTGGCCGCAGATCAAAGAAATTCAGTACATCCCTGAAGAACTTTGAGCCGGGCGGTGCGAAGCCCCGGCTCATGTGATCCGCAAAAATCACTACCACCCCGTCCTTTGGCTGTGGTCTCTCCTCTGACGGGTCAGGGGCACGGTAGGACATGACGTCCTTCTTGGGCAGGTAACCCGATTTCATAAAGTCCGTTAAGGTCTCGTCGGTGACGTTGGACCTCATCCAGTTGCAAGTGATGGGTGCTTTGGGAGCTTTGGGAGGCATGGTGAACGTTGGAAGCCTATGATACAGGGAAAAATGTCCGGTTTAATAATGAGCCGGAGGAAATTTACAGTTCAGTGTTAAAGTGGCGGCTTATGGAGGGGCCTAATGACATATATCTAATTGCATTGGGTTATCTAAGCCGCTGGAGTGATTCGATTGTCTACGACCTTGTTACAGATAAGCCGGAAAATTTTATGGCGCATGGCCCCCTTTGAGCCGAAAGATCCTACGGCGCGTGGTTTCTTTAAACCGGAAATGTTAACCGCCATGACTCAACGAGGGCAGTTTTTTCTAAGTGTGGTGAAAACAAGTTTCCCACATTGCGGTAAATAATTTGGATCAAGTGGTTGGCTGAAAAAGAAAATTTCTAGACCTAAAAACAGACGCGAGGGAAGTTCTTGGGCTCGAACGGGGCCTTTATGTAGTCAAAAGAGGTCTACTTGCATTTGAAATGAGTGCCAAACAGCCGCCGCGTTGATTCTATGCTATCTTAAGATCAAGAAGAGGCAGTAAAAATGAAAACTACCGAAGAACTCGTGGGCGACGGCGAAGAACACGGAAGAACAACAGGAGCTTGACGCAGATCTGTCCTACGGGGAGGAAGGAACTTACAGATGCAGGAGTTTCGCCGCGGTTCTCTGGACGGTTCAGGGTGATGCAGCGGCCAAGGACGACGATGACGCGGAGCTCTGTTGCGGCGGCGGCGGCGGAGCTCGAGCAGCACGGGGGCAGTGAGAGGAAGGAGACGACAGAAGAGGGAGAATGAGAAAGACCCGAGGGTCAGGCTATTTATAAGGCTAGTCTCATAAGTGGGCGCGAGAAACGAGGAGGTCACGGCGCGGTTATCTCGCTCGAGAGGCGCCTCGATTTTCGGGATGGCAGTAAAGATAAGATCCGTTGCGGATCTGGTGGAGTAAAAAATGGACTTAATGGAAGATGACGTCACGGCGGATCACCCGGAGTCCAGAGGATGACGTCACGCCGGGTTATGGCCTTCACACAATTGTAAGCCGGAGGGTTTCTGTCGAAAGAATTGAAGATTGACATGAGCCGGCTCAAATCAATTTGGGGCCTAATGTTGAGGATATAGACCTTAGAGTCACCCGCCAGAAGGGGCCGGGTTACTCATAATGGTCATCGCCAGAAGCCCGGCGACAAGCTTGAAGACGGTGGGCCAAAGATGGGCCTAAAGACCCGGATATGGCTTAAGGCCCGTAGTTACAATCATCATTATGGTAGAACTTGTAGTATAAGGCAGGAATAGTTGAGAGTCCGAGCCGGACACTCTTATGAGCCGGCCGGGACTCTCAGAGCCGCTGGGCGTCAACCTCTCTATATAAAGGGACGACCCGGCAGCGGTTTAGGGACAAGAAAGATCTCATCGAGAGCCAGGCATAGCGGTTTAGCTCCCTGGTCATCGAAACCCTAATCAATACCACCTCAACTGGACGTAGGCTTTTACCTTCACCGTAAGGGGCCGAACCAGTATAAACCCTCGTGTTCCTTGTCCCGTTTAACCCCTTCAAGCTTCCTAGCAGCGATGGCTCCACGACTAAGTCCTAGCTTGAGGACGTCTGCCGTGACAATTCCACGACAGGCATGGCCTTCTCACCCAAACGGCTTATAAACCGGCTTAAAGCAGCGATACGACCCGCCAGGCGCTGGACGTCGTTTATGCACGCCGGCTTAGCCAGAGAGGTGATTGCCTTGATTTTTTCCGGGTTAGCTTCAATGCCTCTGTTAGAAACCAGGAAACCCAAGAGCTTGCCTGCAGGAACACCAAAAACACACTTGGCCGGGTTAAGCATCATCTTGTAGACCCGGAGATTATCAAAGGTTTCCCTCAGATCATCTATCAAGGTTTCCTTCTCCCTGGACTTAACCACAATATCATCCACATAGGCATGAACATTGCGCCCAATCTGGTTATGAAGACAGTTCTGCACGCAACGCTGATAAGTCGCCTGTGCGCTCTTGAGTCCAAAAGGCATAGACACATAACAGAAGGCTCCAAAGGGAGTGATGAACGCCGTCTTCTCCTGGTCCTTAACTGCCATTTTGATCTGATGGTATCCAGAATATGCATCCAAGAAACTTAAACGCTCACAACCCGCCGTGGCATCAATGATTTGATCAATACGAGGGAGAGCGAAAGGATCAGCCGGACATGCCTTGTTTAAGTCCGTGTAGTCCACACACATCCGCCAGGTGTCGTTCTTCTTGAGCACGAGCACCGGGTTAGCTAACCACTCTGGGTGAAAGACTTCAACAATAAACCCGGCCGCCAAGAGCCGGGCCACCTCCTCACCAATGGCTTTCCGCCTTTCTTCATTAAACCGTCGAAGGAATTGCCTGACCGGCTTAAATTTCGGATCAACATTGAGAGTGTGCTCAGCGAGTTCTCTAGGTACACCTGGCATGTCAGAAGGTTTCCATGCAAAGATGTCCCTGTTCTCACGGATGAACTCGATGAGCGCGCTTTCCTATTTCGGGTCCAAATTGGCACTGATGCTGAACTGCTGAGATGAGTCACCTGGAACGAAATCAACAAGTTTAGTCTCATCAGCTGACTTAAATTTCATTGCCGGCTCATGCTCCGTGGTCGGCTTTTTCGGAGATGTCATATCTGTCGGGTCAACATTATCCTTGTAGAACTTCAGCTCCTCTGTTGCACAAACAGACTCTGCGTAAGCCGCGTCGCCTTCCTCACATTCCAAGGCCACCTTTCGGCTGCCATGAACCATAATGGTCCCATTGTGACCCGGCATCTTGAGCTGTAAGTATATGTAACACGGCCGTGCCATGAACTTGGCGTAAGCCGGCCGCCCAAATATGGCATGGTACGGACTTCTTATTTTGACCACCTCAAAGGTCAATTTTTCCACCCTGTAGTTGTATTCATCTCCAAAGGCTACTTCCAGTTCGATCTTACCAACTGGATAAGCCTACTTACCAGGCACCACGCCATGGAAAACAGTATTGGACTGGCTGTGGTTCTTATCAATCAACCCCATACGACGGAAAGTCTCATAATAGAGGATGTTGATGCTGCTGCCTCCATCCATGAGCACCTTAGTGAACTTATATCCTCCCACCTGAGGAGCCACCACCAGGGCCAAGTGACCCGGATTATCAACCCGGGGAGGGTGATCCTCCCTACTCCACACAATAGGCTGCTCAGACCATCTTAAATAGCGTGGAACTGCCGGCTCAACAGCATTCACAGCCCTCTTATGAAGCTTCTGATCTCGTTTACATAGACTGGTGGTAAATACGTGATACTGTCCACCGTTAAGCTGCTTTGGATTGGTCTGGTAACCCCCTGCTGCTGTTGATGACCCTGGCCAGACTGCTGATTAAAGCCCCCTTGACTGTTCTGAGGATTAGGATTTGAGCCGCCGCCCGGGCCATGAAAACCGCCAGCGCCTGAGCCGCCACCCGGGCCATTGTTGCCATTAAAGGCATTGGAATTCTTAAAGGCCTTCATGATTGCGCAATCCTTCCATAGATGAGTAGCTGGCTTCTCCCTAGAGCCATGCCTTGGACAAGGCTCATTCAACAGCTGCTCCAACGTCGGGCCTGACCCGCCGGCTCGGGGAGGTGGCCTCCCCTTGCATCGCTGGTTATTACCCTGTGAGCTGGCGTTGGCCACAAACTCTAGGCTGCCGTCGGCCTTACGCTTGTTACCTCCTTGGTTTGCCGGGTTATGCTGGGGACCCTTGTCATTGTCGTTCTTCCTTCCCTTCCTTGTCCTTTCATCATCTGAAGCGGGGTCCTTGGTACTATCAGAGCCGGTGTACTTGACGAGAGCCGCCATCAGCGTACCCATATCATTACAATCACGCTTGAGCCGCCCGAGTTTCATCTTCAGAGGCAAGAAACGACAATTCTGTTCCAACATTAAGACTGCAGAGCCGGCATCCATCTTATCAAATGAATGTATTATCTCTTTGACCCGGGGAACCCAATGTCTCGTAGACTCACCCTCCTGCTGTTTACAGTTAGTCAAATCCACAATTGACATAGACTACCTACAGGTATCTTTGAAGTTTTGGATGAACCGGGCTTTCAGCTCAGCCCAAGACCCGATGGAATTCGGTGGCAGCCCTTTCAACCAAGTGCGGGCGGTCCCATCTAACATCATGGTGAAGTACTTGGCCATCGCCGCTTCGCTGACCTCCAGCAATTCCATGGCCATCTCATAACTCTCGATCCAGGCTCCGGGTTGTAAATCAGCCACGTGTCGCCCGCCGCCGCCCGTACCGCGCCGGCCCGCCAGGCCCGCCGCGGGCCCGCGAGCCCGAGCCGCCGGCGCCCGCATCCGCGCCCTCTCCTCCGTGCCCCGCTGCCGTCTCCTCGCCGCCCCGCCGCCCTGCTCGCCGCCGGCCGTCGCGCCACCGCCGACGCCTCGCGCCGCCGCCGCGCCGGTGGGCTGCCGCATCGCCGTCGTCCGCCGCCGCGCCTCCCGCCGGGCCCCGCACCGGCCCCGCCGTCTCCTCCTTCCGCCGCCGCACGCCGCCCCGCCGGCGTCCCCGCCGGCCCTTTCTCCGGCGAGCTTCGGCCCGAGCTCGAACCCTAGCTTCGATCCAGATCGGGTCAACATTGGAGGTTGACTTTCCCGAACCCCGAAAATATTTTAAGTCATTTATTTTTTACAGCATGTGCCCATGTTCATAGCATCATAACTCTCTGCATATAGCTCCGTTTCGCGCATGTAATATGTCAAATTGTTCTTCTCGTGTTGCTCTTCATTTTGTCCAATTGCACCATGTTCATTTGAGTCCATCTTGATGCCCAAATCTCTGGTGCAAGAGTGCTAGTTGCTGTTATCTGCTGGTTCTTAGCAGAACTTGGAGATTTTTTATTTTTGTTGCATTTAATCTGTGCATCTTATAGGTATGAGCTCTACATGTGTTTTGTTGTATGTCATGCCATCTTTTCAGTGGTGTATGCTATGTATTTGTGTGATCTCTGTGGTGACTAGCACAAGCATGCAAACTAGGCCCCGTAATGTTTCTGATTTCAGGGACTTAGTGATTTCTCCAAGTCTTTGTCTGCTGTTATTTTCTTGCCATGTAAACTTGATGCTACAGAGAGATCCATGCATATTTTGGAGATGTTCAGTAAGGATGTTTTGTAGATATTGTTGTAATTGATCCATTCCTGCCCTTGTTTGCAATTATGGAGTGCCATAGCATGACTCAATCTTGCTCTACTTTTGGTATAAAATATTTCTGGCAGATTCTTAACATGATATGCAATTTTGCCAAGCTTGTTGTAGTTGATCCATACATGCTATGTACTCGCTCTTGCCATGGATAGCTTCATAAACATGCCATCTTGCTGTAGGTATGCTTGTTTTGTCATGAATTGCTTTGTGGTGAGTGCATCAAGCTCACCAAGATGCCTTCATATTATTGTTCTTGCCATGCTCTGTTTTCTGCTAAGTCTGAGATCTGTTAACGAAACTTGCTATGTTTACATGGTTGCCATCATATCTTCTGGTCCTTTTTGGCTTATGGTCAGTAAGGGACTTCGGTCATATGCATTTAGTGGAATACTTTCATGCCTTGTTTTGCCATGTTAAGTTCCTGTAGCATGTTTATTTCGTGCTCTAAACATTGCTACCTGATGCTGTTTTCTGCCATGTCCAGTAATTTCACCAAGTCTGTGAACCTGTTATCTTTTGCACTTTTGCCATGCTTGTTTGAGCTTGTTATGTTGTGATCTAGCCGTAGCTCACTGTTCATCTTTTGTCAAGCATCTCCTCCAGATTACTGCCATATGCTTTGTTGCTATGTTGGAGTGTTGTAGCATTGTTACTTATTGCATTTTAAGTGTTATCATGCTGTTAATCGCAGATTCGTGTCATTCTTGTTTTGCTTGCCATTTGCAAATCGTGCATCCGTTTCCGGTGATCTTTATATCGATTTCGACCGAAATCATCTCATCTTTCCAGTGGCATGCTTGGTTTGACAAGTTACTTCCTTGTTCATTATTTTTCCTTCCGGAGCACGCATATGCACCGCATATCATATCTTGCATATCATCCATGTATTGCATCATGTTGCCTGTGCATTTCTCGTGATTGATTGTGGTTCCGTTGCTTGTGTTCTTGTCTTGGGTAGAGCCGGGAGACGAGTTCGTGAATGAGGAACCTGTTGAGTACGCTTACGAGGATCAAGCTTTCGACAACTCTGAGAACCTTGCAGCCAAGATGACCACCCCTCGAAATCACTTCTATCTTTGCTTTGCTAATTGTTCGCTCTATTGCCATGCTGCGCTACCTACCACTTGTTATATCATGTCTCCCATATTGCCATGTCAGCCTCTAACCATCCTTTCCTAGCAAACCGTTGTTTGGCTAAGTTACCGCTTTTGCTCAGCCCTTCTTATAGCGTTGCTAGTTGCAGGTGAAGATGAAGTTGGTTCCATGTTGGAACATGGATATGTTGGGATATCACAATATCTCTTATTATATTAATGCATCTATATACTTGGTAAAGAGTGGAAGGCTCGGCCTTATGCCTGGTGTTTTGTTCCACTCTTGCCGCCCTAGTTTCTGTCATACCGGTATTATGCTCCTTGAGTTTGCGTTCCTTACGCGGTTGGGTGATTTATGGGACCCCCTTGACAGTTCGCCTTGAATAAAACTCCTCCAGCAAGGCCCAACTTTGGTTTTACCATTTGCGACCTAAGCCTTTTTCCCCCGGGTTTTCGCGAGCCCGAGGGTCATCTAATTTTAACCCCCGGGCCAGTGTTCCTCTGAGTGCTGGTCCAAACTAGAGCACCGTGCGGGACCGTCCCTTGGCAACTTGGGTTATGTTGGTACCTATACGCTTCGCTCATCCGTTGTGCCCTGAGAACGAGATATGTGCAGCTCCTATCGGGATTTGTCGGCACATTCGGGCGGCTTTGCTGGTCTTGTTTTACCATTGTCGAAATGTCTTGTAAACCGGGATTCCGAGACTGATCGGGTCTTTCCGGGAGAAGGTTTATCCTTCATTGACCGTGAGAGCTTATGATGGGCTAAGTTGGGACACCCCTAGAGGGTATTATCTTTCTAAAGCCGTGCCCGCGGTTATGAGGCAGATGGGAATTTGTTAATGTCCGGTTGTAGAGAACTTGTCACTTGACCCAATTAAAATACATCAACCGTGTGTGTAGCCGTGATGGTCTCTTCTCGGCGGAGCCCGGGAAGTGAACACGGTTTGAGTTATGAATGACGTAAGTAGGAGTTCAGGATCACTTCTTGGTCATTGCTAGATGAGGACCGTTCCGTTGCTTCTCTTCTCGCTCTCACTTGCGTATGTTAGCCACCATATATGCTTAGTGCTTGCTGCAGCTCCACCTCATTACACCATCCTTTCCTATAAGCTTAAATAGTCTTGATCTCGCGGGTGTGAGATTGCTGAGTCCTCGTGACTCACAGATTCTACCAAAACAGTTGCAGGTGCCGACGATGCCAGTGCAGATGATGGGATCGACCTCAAGTGGGAGTTCGATGAGGAACGTGGTCGTTACTATGTGTCTTTTCCTGATGATCAGTAGTGGAGCCCAGTTGGGACGATCGGGGATCTAGCATTTGGGGTTATCTTGTTTTCATTTGGATCTTGACCGTAGTCGGTCTATGTGTGTATTTTGGATGATGTATGGATTACATTCATGTATTGTGTGAAGTGGCGATTGTAAGCCAACTCTTTATCCCATTCTTGTTCATTACATGGGATTGTGTGAAGATGACCCTTCTTGCGACAAAACCACAATGCGGTTATGCCTCTAAGTCGTGCCTCGACACGTGGGAGATATAGCCGCATCGTGGGCGTTACACAAGATGACTAAAACTCCGTTCTCCAGAACAATGGAGCAAGCAACAGATTTGTTGGAAATCATACATACTGATGTATGTGGTCCGATGAATGTTGAGGCTCGCGGCGGGTATCATTATTTTCTCACCTTCACAAATGATTTGAGCAGATATGGGTATATCTACTTGATGAAACATAAGCCTGAAACATTTGAAAAGTTCAAAGAATTTCAGAGTGAAGTAGAAAATCATGGTAACAAGAAAATAAAGTTTCTACGATCTGATCGTGGAGGAGAATATTTGAGTTACGAGTTTGGTCTTTATTTGAAACAATGCGGAATAGTTTCGCAACTCACGCCACCCGGAACACCACATCGTAATGGTGTGTCCGAACGTCGTAATCGCACTTTACTAGATATGGTGCGATCTATGATGTCTCTTACTGATTTACCACTATCGTTTTGGGGTTATGCTTTAGAGATGGCTGCATTCACGTTAAATAGGGCACCATCTAAATCCGTTGAGATGACACCTTATGAAGTATGGTTTGTCAAGAAACTAAAGTTGCCGTTTCTTAAAGTTTGGGGTTGTGATGCTTATGTGAAAAAGCTTCAACCTGATAAGCTCGAACCCAAATCAGAGAAATGTGTCTTCATAGGATACCCGAAGGAGACTGTTGGGTACACCTTCTATCACAGATCCGAAGGCAAGACATTCGTTGCTAAGAATGGATCCTTTCTAGAGAAGGAGTTTCTCTCGAAAGAAGTGAGTGGGAGGAAAGTAGAACTTGATGAGGTAACTGTACCTGCTCCCTTATTGGAAAGTAGTTCATCACAGAAATCTGTTCTTGTGACTCCTACACCAATTAGTGAGGAAGCTAATGATGATGATCATGTAACTTCAGATCAAGTCACTACCAAACCTCGTAGGTCAACCAGAGTAAGATCCGCATCAGAGTGGTACGGTAATCCAGTTCTGGAGGTCATGTTACTTGACCATGACGAACCTACGAACTATGAGGAAGCGATGATGAGCCCAGATTCTGCGAAATGGCTTGAGACCATGAAATCTGAGATGGGATCCATGTATGAGAACAAAGTGTGGACTTTGGTTGACTTGCCCGATGATCGGCAAGCCATCGAGAATAAATGGATCTTCAAGAAGAAGACTGACGCTGACGGTAATGTTACTATCTACAAATCTCGACTTGTTGTGAAAGGTTTTTGACAAGTTCAAGGAGTTGACTACGATGAGACCTTCTCACCCGTAGCGATGCTTAAGTCCGTCCGAATCATGTTAGCAATTGCCGCATTTTATGATTATGAAATTTGGAAAATGGATGTAAAGACTGCATTCCTGAATGGATTTCTGGAAGAAGAGTTGTATATGATGCAATCTGAAGGTTTTATCGATCAAAAGGATGCTAACAAAGTGTGCAAACTCCAACGATCCATTTATGGACTGGTGCAAGCATCTCGGAGTTGGAATAAACGTTTTGATAGTGTGATCAAAGCATATGATTTTATACAGACTTTTGGAGAAGCCTGTATTTACAAGAAAGTGAGTGGGAGCTCTGTAGCATTTCTAATATTATATGTGGATGACATATTGTTGATTGGAAATGATATAGAATTTCTGGATAGCATAAAAGGATACTTGAATAAGAGTTTTTCAATGAAAGACCTCGGTGATGCTGCTTATATATTGGGCATCAAGATCTATAGAGATAGATCAAGACGCTTAATTGGACTTTCACAAAGCACATACCTTGACAAAGTTTTGAAGAAGTTCAAAATGGATCAAGCAAAGAAAGGCTTCTTTCCTGTGTTACGAGGTGTGAAGTTGAGTCAGACTCAATGCCCGACCACTGCAGAAGATAGAGAGAAAATGAAAGGTGTTCCCTATGCTTCAGCCATAGGCTCTATCATGTATGCAATGTTGTGTACCAGACCTGATGTGTGCCTTGCTATCAGTTTAGAAGGGAGGTACCAAAGTAATCCAGGAGTGGATCACTGGACAGCGGTCAAGAACATCCTGAAATATGTGAAAAGGACTAAGGATATGTTTCCCGTTTATGGAGGTGACAAAGAGCTCGTCATAAATGGTTACGTCGATGCAAGCTTTGACACCGATCCGGATGACTCTAAGTCACAAACCGGATACGTATTTATATTGAACGGTGGAGCTGTCAGTTGGTGCAGTTCTAAGCAAAGCGTCATGGCGGGATATACGTGTGAAGCGGAATACATAGCTGCTTCAGAAGCAGCAAATGAAGGAGTCTGAATGAAGGAGTTCATATCCGATCTAGGTGTCATACCTAGTGCATCGGGTCCAATGAAAATCTTTTGTGACAATACTGGTGCAATTGCCTTGGCAAAGGAATCCAGATTTCACAAGAGAACCAAGCACATCAAGAGACGCTTCAATTCCATCCGCGATCAAGTCAAGGAGGGAGACATAGAGATTTGCAAGATACATACGGATCTAAATGTTGCAGACCCGTTGACTAAGCCTCTCTCACGATCAAAACATGATCAGCACCAAGACTCCATGGGTGTTAGAATCATTACTATGTAATCTAGATTATTGACTCTAGTGCAAGTGGGAGACTGAAGGAAATATGCCCTAGAGGCAATAATAAAGTTTTTATTTATATTTCCTTATATCATGATAAATGTTTATTATTCATGCTAGAATTGTATTAACCGGAAACTTAGTGCATGTGTGAATACATAGACAAACAAGAGTGTCACTAGTATGCCTCTACTTGACTAGTTCGTTGAATGAAAGATGGTTAAGTTTCCTAGCCATAGACATGAGTTGTCATTTGATTAACGGGATCACATCATTAGAGAATGATGTGATTGACTTGACCCATTCCGTTAGCTTAGCACTTGATTGTTTAGTATGTTGTTATTGCTTTCTTCATGACTTATACATGTTCCTATGACTATGAGATTATGCAACTCCCGAATACTGGAGGAACACTTTGTGTGCTACCAAACGTCACAACGTAACTGGGTGATTATAAAGGTGCTCTACAGGTGTCTCCGATGGTACTTGTTGAGTTGGCATAGATCAAGATTAGGATTTGTCACTGATTGTCGAAGAGGTATCTCTGGGCCCTCTCCGTAATGCACATCAATATAAGCCTTGCAAGCAATGTGACTAATGAGTTAGTTGCGGGATGATGCATTACGGAACAAGTAAAAAGACTTGCCGGTAACGAGATTGAACTAGGTATTTATATAACGACGATCGAATCTCGGGCAAGTAACATACCGATGACAAAGGGAACAACGTATGTTGTTATGCGGTCTGACCGATAAAGATCTTCGTAGAATATGTAGGATCCAATATGAGCATCCAGGTTCCGCTATTGGTTATTGACTGGAGACATGTCTCGGTCATGTCTACATAGTTCTCGAACCCGTAGGGTCCGCACGCTTAATGTTCAGTGACGATTGGTATTATGAGTTTATGTGTTTTGATGTACCGAAGATAGTTCGGAGTCCCGAATGTGATAAAGGACATGACGAGGAGTCTCGAAATGGTCGAGACATAAAGATTGATATATTGGACGACTATATTCGGACACCGGATGAGTTCCGGGGGTCACCGGATATTTATCGGAGTGACGGGGGGTTATCGGAACCCCCGGGGAACTAATGGGCCAACATGGGCCTTGTGGGAGAGAGAGGAGAGGGCCTAGGGCTGCCCCCCCCCTTGGGAGTCCGAACTGGACAAGGAGGGGGGCGGCGCTCCCTCTTTCCTCCCTCTCTCCCTCTCCTTCCTTCCCCCTTCCTCCTTCCTAGTTGGACTAGGAAAGGGGAGTCCTACTCCCACTAGGAGGAGGACTCCCCCCTCTCCTTGGCGCGCCCCAAGGCCAGCCGGCCTCCCCTTGCTCCTTTATATACGGGGGCAGGGGGCACCCTGGGACACACAAGTTGATTGTTCCAAGCCGTGTGCGGTGCCCCACTCCACCATATTCCACCTCGGTCATATCGTTGCAGTGCTTAGGCGAAGCCCTGCGCCGGTAGCTTCATCATCACCGTCATCACGCCGTCGTGCTGAGGAAGCTCTCCCTCAACACTCTGCTGGATCGTGAGTTCGTGGGACGTCACCGAGCTGAACGTGTGCAGATTGCGGAGGTGTCGTACGTTCGATACTAGGATCGGTCGATCGTGAAGACGTACGACTACATCAACCGTGTTGTCATAACGCTTCTGCTTACGGTCTACGAGGTACATGGACAACACTCTCCCCTATCGTTGCTATGCATCACCATGATCTTGCGTGTGCGTAGAATTTTTTTGAAATTACTACATTCCCCAACATCATCGACATACAAACACAAAATAACTCCTTTGCCCCCACCATGGCTATTGTATAAACATTTGTCAGCTTAATTAACAACAAAGCTAGCAGATGTTAAAGTTTGACAAACTTCGCATGTCATTGGTTAGGTGCTTGTTTCAGGGCATACAAATATTTCAATAGCTTGGACACCTTTCCTTCCTAACCATCTACTACAAAGCCATCAGGTTGTTGCATCTAGATTTCCTCATCCAACTCCCCATTTAGGAAAGCCATCTTGACGTCCATTTGATGGATGAGAAGACCATGCGAGGCATCCAGTGAGAGTAGCCCTCTAATGGTTGTCAGTATAGCAATAGATGAGTAGGCATCGAAGAAATCTTTACCTTCTTTCTGTGTATAACCCTTGGCCATAAGCCTAGCCTTGTACTTCTCAATGTACCATCGGGCCTAAGATTCCTTTTGAACACCCACTTACATCGCACCAATTTGCAACCACAACGATGATCATTGATCTCCCATGTCTCGTTAGCTAAGATCGAATCCATCTCGGACTACATCCTTCCATTACTAAGCATCTCGAGACACATAAGCTTCTGAAATAGAATTGGGAGTATCATCTACGAGGTACACAAGGAAATCATCACTAGAGGACTTTGCAGTCCTCTATATCTTTCCCCTAACAGGAGCTTCCTCATCATCCTCCACAGGGTTTTCAACACGTGTTTGCTCATAATGCTCCATTGGAATGGCAGGTTCACGAGTCTCATCAGACTTTTTGTCTAGAGGTGCTTTGCATAACTCTCATGGGAAAATATCCTCAAAGAATGTAGGATCTTTAGACTCCATGATCGTACCGACCTTCACATCAGGCACATAAGTTTCACAGCTAGAAATCTATAGCCAACACTATGCTTAGCATAGCCTAGAAAAACACAGTCCATAATTTTTGGTCCAAGCTTATGCTTTTTGGTTATTGACACGCTGACTTTCGCCAAACAACCCAAGTGCATAAGAAGGTGTAGTTCATTCTTCTCCCATTGCTCATAGGGAGTAATCTCATTATCCTTCATGGGAACCTTATTCAGGACATGACATGATGTCAATATAACCTCCATCCACGATGCCTTGGATAAGTCGATGTATCTAACATGTCATTAACCAAATCTGTTATGGTACGGTTTTTATGTTCGGCAACCTTATTTAAATGGGGTTAATAGGGAAACGCCTTATGGTGAATAATATCGAGCCTCCCCGTGGCCGCTGTCGCTGACGGGTGTGGAGGGAGGAAGATGAGAGTGAGCCCCTACTAGATCGAGAGACCCCGTTCTTGCTGGGAACGAAGGAGAGGGAGTAGCGCGGGAGAGAGGCCAGCGGCCGGTGGGAGAGAGAGAGAGAAGAAGAATTAATCAGGAGGGTGTGGTGAGGTTTTTATCTCCTTTTCCTCTGTATAAGTGGGCCTCATTTGTCATAACGGTTCAGTTTAACAGAGTTAACCTGTAAGCCACATCAGCCCCGACGAGCGGGCCACATATGCCATAATCAAGCTTAAATTTAACCAACACGATCATCCGTGCAATATGGTAGTATTTTGAAACAGCGGACCAAAGTTGTGGTAGTATATTAGAATTCTTTAAAAAGTGGTGTTTTTTAAAACCCTAGCCCAAATTGTGGCGGTTTTATACTATTTACTTTCTTACCAAGTTAGAGCATCTCCAGCCCTCCCCCCTCCCCCCCAGGAGGCATAAAAATCGGCGCCTGGGGGTGAGCCGGCGGTATAATCGGCTCTGGGGGCGGTTGGGTACCTAGCCGTCGCCCCCCAGTTCGCCCTCAAGCGCCGATATCGGCCCATTTTTTGCCCAAATGTGCCCGCTTTTCGATCCACTTTCGGCGACAAATGGCCCGATATCGGCGCGAATCGCCCATATTCGCCGTGGTTCAGCGTGAATTCAACATAAGTAATTTTTTGTAACATAGTTCATCACAGAAAATCAATAGAAATCGAATAGTTCAACACAAATTATATAGTTCAACAAATAAAAACTCATATTTCATCACGCGTCGAGCTAGGCGTTGCCCTTGAGTCTCCATAGGTGCTTCACCAGATCCTGCTGCAATTGTTGATGCACCTGTGGGTCTCGGATCTCCTGACGCATATTGAGGAAGGCAGTCCAGGTTGCCGGTAGCTGGTGATCAACTTGGGCAAGAGGACCCTGTCTATAGTATGGTTCAGTGTCAAACACTGGCTCTTCCTGCTCACTCTCAATGATCATGTTGTGCAAGATGACACAGCAAGTCATGATCTCCCACATTTGATCTTTCGACCAGGTCTGGGAGGGGTACCGGACAACAGCAAATCGAGATTGGAGCACACCAAATGCCCGCTCAACATCCTTCATGCAAGCCTCCTGGACCTTCGCAAAGTGGGACTTCTTGCCTCTTGGCACAGTGTTTGAGATAGTCTTCACAAATGTAGACCATCTCGGATAGATGCCATCAGCTAGGTAGTACCCCTTGTTGTAGTGCCTCCCATTGACCTCGAAGTTCACCGGAGAAGAATGACCTTCAACAAGCTTGGCAAAGAAAGGGGAGCACTGCAGCACGTTGATGTCATTGTGAGTTCCTGGCATACCAAAGGAGTGCCAAATCCAGAGGTCCTGTGTGGCCACCGCCTCAAGTACCACACTGCAGCCTTTGTACATCCCCTACCAAGCAAATGGGTAGTTCTCCCATTTCCAATGCATGCAGTTGATGCTTCCGAGCATCCCAGGAAATCCTCTTGCTGCATTCTGTGCTATGATCTGAGCAGTGTCTTCCGCATTGGGTGTTCACAAGTATTGCGGTCCAAACACTGCCACCACTGCCCTGCAGAACTTGTAGAAACACTCAATGGTCGTGGACTCAGCCATGCGCCCATAGTCGTCGAGTGAATCACCGGGAGCTATGTATGAAAGCATCCTCATAGCTGTCGTGCACTTCTGGATTGAGGTGAATCCAAGTTTGCTGGTGCAATCCTTCTTGCACTTGAAGTAGCTATCGAACTCCCGGATGGAATTCACAATCCTGAGGAAAAGCTTTCGGCTCATCCGATAACAGCGCCGAAATACTTTGTCGCCGTGCAGTGGAGCGTTGGCGAAGTAGTCGGAGTAGAGCATGCAATAGCCTTCCAGAGGATGCCGGTTCTTTGCTTTCAGCCGCCCGGCGCCGAGCCACCTCGACGCGGCTTTTCATTGCTCGCGAACAGGCCGGCGAGGGCGGCAAGGACCATGAGGTGTTCCTCGTCCTGGACGTCGGCATCGGCTTCCTCCTACAGCAGCGCCGCGAGCGCCTCCTCCTCGTCCGAGTCCATCGCCGAGCAGACAAAACGCCGGACACCTGGTGGGGCATGGTGGGCGCACACCCGCCAGTATACCGCCCTGCGCGGCCGGAGCGCCGGAAAACTCGCCCGAACAGTGGCGGAGAGGCTCCCGCGGTGAAACCTTCTCTCTTTTCTGGTGGGGAATGGCCTATCTAGCGGTGCTGGGCGGTGGGCGGCGCCGGGATCGGAAGGGTGGTGACCGAGCGCGCGGGGGGTGGTGTAACACCCACGATGCGGCTATATCTCCCACGTGTCGAGGCACGACTTAGAGGCATAACCGCATTGTGGTTTTGTCACAAGAAGGGTCATCTTCACACAATCCCATGTAATGAACAAGAATGGGATAAAGAGAGTTGGCTTACAATCACCACTTCACACAATACTTAAATAATTCATACATCATCCAAAATACACTCATAGACCGACTACGGTCAGAACCAAATGAAAAGAAGATAACCCCAAATGCTAGATCCCCGATCGTCCCAACTGGGCTCCACTACTGATCAACATGAAAAGAAACATAGTAACGACCAAGGTCCTCGTCGAACTCCCACTTGAGTTCGGTAGCATCACCTGCACTGGAATCATCGGCACCTGCAACTGTTTGGAAGTATCTGTGAGTCACGAGGACTCGGCAATCTCACACCCGCGAGATCAAGACTATTGAAGCTTATAGGAAGGATGGGGTAATGAGGTGGAGCTGGAGCAAGCACTAAGCAAATATGGTGGCTAACATACGCAAAGAAGAGCGAGAAGAGAAGCAACGCAACGGTCGTGAAGCTAGAAGAGACCAAGAAGTGATCCTGAAACTACTTATGCTCAACCATAACACAAACCGTGTTCATTTCCCGGACTCCGCCGAAAAGAGACCATCACGGCTACACACGCGGTTGATATATTTTAATTAAGTCAAGTGTCAAGTTCTCTACAACCGGACATTAACAAATTCCCATCTGTCACATAACCGCGGGCACGGCTTTCGAAAGTTTATACCCTGCAGGGGTGTCCCAACTTAGCCCATCACAAGCTCTCATGGTCAACGAAGGATATTCCTTCTCCCGGGAAGACCCGATCAGTCTCGGAATCCCGGTTACAAGACATTTCGACAATGGTAAGACAAGACCAGCAAAGCTGCCCGACGTGCTGACAAATTCCGATAGGAGTCGCACGTATCTCATTCTCAGGGCACACCGGATGGGCCAGACATCGGGTTGGCATAGACCCTGGTTGCCCAGGGGGCGCCGGGCATCGCCCAGGTTGGACCAACGCTCGGAGGAGCACTGGCCCGAGGGTTTAAAATAAAGATGACCCTTGAGTCTGCAGAACCCAAGGGAAAAAGGCTCAGGCGGCAAATGTTAAAACAAGGTTGGGCCTTGCTGGAGGAGTTTTATTCAAAGCGAACCATCAAGGGGGTCCCATAAATCCCCAACCGCGTAAGGAACGCAAAATCAAGGAACATAACACCCGTATGACAGAAACTAGGGCGGCAAGAGTGGAACAAAACACCAGGCAAAAGGCCGAGCCTTCCACCCTTTACCAAGTATATAGATGCATTAATTAAATAAGATATATTGTGATATCCCAACATAAACATGTTCCAACATGGAGCAATCTTCAACTTCACCTGCAACTAACAACGCTATAAGAGGGGCTGAGCAAAAGCGGTAACATAGCCAAACCACGGTTTGCTAGGAAGGTGGGTTAGAGGCTTGACATGGCAATATGGAAGGCATGATAAACAAGTGGTAGGTAGCGCGACATAGCGATAGCACAAACAACTAGCAAGCAAAGATAGAAGTGATATCGAGGGTATGGTCATCTTGCCTGCAAAGTTCTCAGAGTTGTCGAAAGCTTGCTCCTCGTTAGCGTACTCAACAGGTTCCTCGTTCACGAACTTGTTTCCCGGCTCTACCCAAAGCAAGAACACAAGAAACGGAACAACAATCAATCACGGTGCAATGCACAAGCAACATGATGCAAGACATGACATGATATGCAAGATATGAGGTGCAATACATATGGGTACTCCGGAAGGAAAAGAATGAACAAGGCATCAACTTGGCAAGCCAAGTGTGCCGCTGGAAAGATGAGATGATTTCGGTTGGAATCGATATAAAGATCACCCGAAAACGGATGCGCGGTTTGCAAATGGCAAGCAAAACAAGAATGATGCAAATTTGTGATTAACAACATGATAGCACTTAGAAAGCATCAAGGAACTATGCTACAGCACTCCAACATAGCAACTAAACACATGGCAGTGAAGTAAACGAGGAGCTTGACAAAACATGAACACTGAGCTACGGCTAGATCACGCAAGAACAGGTTCCAACAAGCATGGCAGAAGGGCAAATGATAACAGCATCACAAAAAATACTAACATGGCATAAACAGCAGCAGGTAGCAATGTTTAGAGCTAGCAAACAACATGCTACAGGAACATATCATGGCAAACAAAGACATGGCATGCTAGTACTAAAGACATAGAACAAAACTCCCTTACTGAGCTTTAACCAAATGTGCATGGAAAATGATGTGGCACCCATGCAAACATGGCAAGTTATATGAACAGTTTCAGACAAGAAAAACAGAGCATGGCAGGAACAGATTCATAATAGCAACTTTACGAGCTCAAACCACTCACTACAAAGCATTACATGACAACACAAGCATACCAATAGTAAGAAGACATGTTCATGAAGCTAAAAATGGCAAGAGAAAGTTCATTGGATGCATGGATCACTAGCAAATAACATGGCAAAAGTGAATCTCATGATAACAATCTGCCAGGAATAACATATAGCAAAAGTAGAGCATGGTAAATACAATCTAGAGCACTCCATAATTGTAACCAGAGGCATGAATGGATAGACCATAACCATATGTTCAAAACATCCTTACTGAAGTAACACAAAATAAGCATGGATCTCATGATAGCAACAAGTTTACATGGCGTCAAAATAACAGCAGGAAAAGGACTTAGCAAAATCCTAAGTGTCTGAAAACAGCAATATCATAAGGCCTACTTTGCATGCTTGTGCTACTCACCACAGAGATCACAAAGATACAAGAGTTGCTCCTCTGCAGAGATGGCATGTTATAGTTCAAAACACATGTAGACATCATGCTCATAGAATGCACACACAAAATGCAACAAAAATGACAAATCATCAAGTTCTGTTAAGAACCAGCAGCTAACATCATATAGCACTCTTGCAACGATGATAATGGCATCAATATGGACAGTAACATGCATGCAAATGCTACTATCATGAAGAGCTTAACGAGACGAACATCTCGACATATCATATGCATGAAACGAAGCCACGGTCATGGAAATATAACATGTGGAACAAGGCATCACCAAGTAAGAATTTCGGGACTTGGTGAAAAAAACTACCCAGCGCAGAAATGAGATCCAGGTCGGGGGAGATCCATTCCTCGTACAGAGCAGCCATGGCGGAAGTCAACGCCGGCGGCGAGGGGGTGTGGGACTCCGGTGGGCATCGGGAAGGCCGGGAAAGGGTGGATCTGGGCATGGGGACCCCGGATCCAGCCGCGGTGGTCGACGGCGGTGCTCGTGGAGGCGGGATCCGGTTGCGGTGACGGCGGGACGGCCATGGCATGAGCTCCTGCGGGAGAGGAAGAGGAAGGTGAGGGAGAGAAGAACGAGCGGAGGGAGGAAGGAGACGACGGGCAGGGCGGCGGAGCACTCATCTCCGGCGAGGTCCGGTCGCCGGAGGCGGAGTTGGCGGCGCTCGGGAGGAGCTGCGGCCGGGCGGCGAGGTTGCGGGTGCGGGCACGCGCCCGCGGGCGTGCGATGGCGGCGATCGAGCCCGGCGGGCCACGGATGGGCTCGTGGGCCCGTGCGGTGGAGGGGAGCGGTGAGGCGATGTGTCGCCTCCTGGTTGGGCGCGGGAGGCGGCGGTGCTGAGGTGGCGGCTTCGGATTGGCCGGAACGACGTGGAGGCTGGACATGTCCCGCGGCGTGAGGAGGAAGATGACTAGGGTTTCATCCGCGAATTTTGGGGAGGGGACTAATTTATAGGTAGAGGGAGCTAGGAGAGTTCAAATGAGGTGCGATTTTTGTCCACACGATCGTGATCCAACGACGGAGAGCATGGAGGGGGTTTAGATGGGTTATTGGGCTGTTTTTGGAGGGGTGTTGGGCTGCAACACAAAAGAGGCTTTTGCGGTTACCCGGTTAACCGTTGGGGCATCAAACGACCTCCAAATGAAACAAAATTTGACAAGCGGTCTACCGATGGTGTACCAAGGCCACTTGATAAATATCGGTCCATTTCGAGAATGTTTTTCTCCCGCTCACGAAAAGAGACAAAATAGGTGCGCCGGGTGCATGTGGGAGTGTCGGATTGCGAAACGGACAACGGGGAAAATGTTCGGATGCATGAGACGAAGACGTATGCAAATGCGACGCACATGATGATATGATATGAAATGCATGACATGAACAAAATACAAAATGGAAGACAAAAACCCAACCACGGAGGGAATCTCATATCACATAGCCGAAAATGGCAAGAGTCGGAGTTACAAATATGGAAAGTTACAATCTGGGGTGTTACAGGTGGGGGCGAATCTGGACAAATGGCTTGACTTTTCGCCTGACAGTGTGGCCCAAGCGTGTTTTTCACTTGCGCCGGAGCCCCCGAGCGCCCCCAGTGCGCTGGGTTCGGCCTGCGATCGCCGGGCCCAAAAACGGGCCGAGCCGGCGAATTTCGACGTCTTGGGGGGCACGACTGGGTTTTTTCGGCGCCGGCGCATAAAAAGGCGCCCTAGGGACCTGTTGAGGGCGCAGCTGGAGATGCCCTTGCCAGTGTCAATTCATAGGGTCCTTCGCCAACCTGCAGTTTGATAAATTATGGCCGGCAAAAGTTGAGCCCAAGTGCCGCATTTTATGTGCTTGTGGCTGAGAGGCAGGATCCTCACCAACAAAAATCTGAAAACTAGAGGCATCCCACACAGCGACCAATGCAACCAGCACGTTGAAATCCCTTTCCACTTAATCCTCCAATGCCCATATGCTCGCACTCTCTGGCTCCTTGTGGCTGACGACTTCGGTATGCCTTCACTTGCCTCCCACGCTCAGAATGCAACTTCTATCAACCACTGGTGGAACGACATGGCTTCCAACTTAGGCAAGAAGGCTAAATTTGTGGCAATCTACACTGCTTGGAACACGTGAAAGGAATGGAATCGACGAGTCTTTGATCACAAGGCCCTCCAGGAATTTGCTGTTTTGCAGCTCATCAAGCAAGATATTCTTCAGACCGCTCTCTCTAATTATTGGCTTTCTGATGTTGAAAACAATTCTGAACCCATTCATTTTCATTTTGGTGCGCGACACCTAAACCCCAGCATTGTGACGCTTTATTTATTCCCTCTTAATATATAGGCAGTCCACACTCCAGTTCCTCAAATCAGAAGAAAAAAATGTGTAGTTGAATTGACCAAATTTCCACGGTAAACAATCAAAGGTGTCGCAATACCTACATTGAAACTACTAACATCTCGAGAGAACTTTCTCCAATACGGCTGCTACATTTATTTATTCTTTGAATGTACTAGTTGCACAGCTCACTGGTTACATTAGCTTTCTGCAATGTACTCCTAGTGTCATAAACTCATAATCTATGGGGAGTTGGTATGCTAGCAAGTGTCATTTTCCAGGAACACACACCTGGCCTCCGTTGGATCCACATGCCATGTACATGTTCTTCCTCCCTCCTGTCATGTGCGTTGAGTTGAGGTGGGCAGCGACGTCTTCAGATTTTAGCTCGAGACAGCAGCCTCTGCTTTTGCGACGACTTGTGTGTGGCCTGTATATATCTCTGACCAGTTTGCAGAGTACAAGTGCTCCTTTTAAGGGATGTGGTTCAAAAGCAAATGGATTTATCGTTCCATCTGCTGTGTTTGTACTCCCTCTGTAAAGAAAAAAGATATAAGGGCTTTAAATCACTTCTAAACGCTCTTATATTTCTTTACAGAAGGAGTATGTTGGAGAATGATATCATTATGTTTTAAAAGCAGACATTATTTACTACTAGTATTCCTCGTTTGTTTGTATTCTCTTCGTACAAAAAAATTTGTCCCTTAAATGAGCCTGGGCACCGAAACGCCCTACTCCAAGTTATGAAAATCTATCGGTGCACCCGAGCTCATCTGCACCTGCGATGACGAAAAAAATTAAAACAAATACTAAAAAATCAAAAAAATTGTTATTTTGTGTGGTAGACAATTTGATGTGTGAGGTTCGCTTTAATTTTTAAATCATTTGGACATTTGAGGAGCTCTCAGCAAAAAAAGACAAATTGGAGATCTGTAAATATGTTTACTGTTTTGGCCCAATTTGTCTTCTTTGTTGAAAGCTGCTCAGATGTCCAAATAACTTGAAATTTAGAGCGAGTCTCACGCATCAAATTGTCTATGCATAAAAAAAAGTTGGAACTTTTTTATTTTGTTTTGAATTTTTTACAAATTGTTTTCTAACCAGGTGAAGATGAGCATGGGCACCGAAACGCCCTACTCATCAAGTTAGTGCTACATATATTCATGAGTATGTATTTACTTCGCATGGTAGCCTTGTCTCGGGTCAAACTTCTAAACTTTGACTAAGTTTATACTTCCTCCGTCCCAAAATTCTTGTCTTGGATTAGTTAGATACATCTGTGTTTAGACAAATCTAAGACAAGAATTTTGGGACGAAGAGAGTATATAAAAAAATTAACATCCACAATACCAAATCAATGTCATTAAAATCATCATTCAATATATTTTTATACCACATATTTTTTTGTGAAAGTTTAGACTGTCAAAAGAAAATTTGATCAAAGTTTGACTTAGGTCAAAGTTCATATGCGAAATAAATAAATAAAAGAGGGAGTACATGTGTAGAACAGGGTCACAGTTTCCACACAAGGCAAGTTCTGAAACTCCTCATGATAACCAAGACAGGTTCTGCATATTAGTATTTAAAGCAACAGGAATGCATTTGCAGCAATTGAACTAACATTATAACATCACCTGATTTCTTCATTCTTGCAAACAAACAAAACATGGTTGGGATAGGCCCTCGACATATGTTCCACTGAACAAATATAAGGTACACAAACCCTCAACAATAAGAGGTACAATCCCTCTGGCATTCATTCTGGTACAAAGAACAAACGAAGCGCCTCTCCGGCAAACAAATGATAAATGGAAATAAATCCCTTATGTTTTGCTTTTTCTCTAACTAATATGTTTCTGAAGCTGTTATACCTCACTAATTGATCCAAAATCCATCAGTCAACACTTCTGCGACATCGTTTGTAAGAATGTTTTGGGTTATCTAATGCCCTTCAGACAGTTGTCAATGGAGTTAATTGAGTGTATCTTAAGACCTCTTGTTCGTCCAGGAGCGCCACCTGTGAGAGAGGATAAGTCGACTGCTAGCCTGTTGAAAAATTCGAACATGCACGAGTAAGAATCATATCATTAGTTAACACCATCGCAATACATAGAAGAAGGGGCAAGGTGACTTACAAGTTTGCAGCTGCTTTTACTACTTCGCCAGTTTCAGATTGCAAAAAAACTTCTGACTCTGTTTTGGACATGATAGAATAACATGCGGTTGCTTTCCCATCCTCGATGACTGAAGCACAGCAAGATTTAACATTAAAATTTGACGCAATGAAGCATTATAATACATTGGAAATAGGAAGTTTCATATAACTTACAACAACCATCTGAATCTTTGTGGTCATCATCCAATGAAAGCAACTTCTGCAGGTTGCAATAATAATTTAATACAAAGAAAAGGGGGCGATGACAGTGCCTTGCATTCAAAAAATCAGGCAAGGAAAGCTTATGTAACCAGTGAGCTGTGTAACTACCTTCAAATTCTCATAGCATGCTTCAAGGTTATCATTTACCAAAAGATGATCAAAAAGACCTGGTGAATTGGACTGGTCAAGCTCAGCACGAGCATTTCTAAGTCGCTTTTGGATTTGTTCCTCTGTTTCTGTGCCCCTGTATAACCAATTGACCAGAGTGTAAATGAAGCATATCTTCACTTTATAATGTTGTAACTGAATTATCAAACAAAGAAGCTTAAGGCTATCAATGCATAAATACTATAATCTACAAATATACCGTGCCCGAAGGCGCTTCTCTAGTTCCTCGAATGACGGAGGGCATACAAAGATGAATATTGCTTCAAGAGAAGAAGCCCTCACAGATCGTGCTCCTTGGACATCAATGTCGAGAATGCACCTCTTCAATGAAAAGCAATGGAAAGATGAATAATTCACCTTTCAGAAACTAGTATAGAAGTGGAAGTGATTTTACCTTCCCCTCATCAGTAACAGATTCAACTGCTTCAATACTCGTCCCATAGAGATTTCCATGAACATGAGCAAATTCAAGGAATTCCCCCTCACTTATATCTTGTTCCATCTTGCTTCTTCCAGCAAAATGGTAGTGGACACCATCTATTTCCTTCACCCTTGGAGACCTTGTAGTGTGGCTAACAGAGAACCCAAATTTCGATGGGTACTCTTTCATCAATTTTGCTATTAGCGTCCCTTTACCAACACCAGATGGCCCACTAATCACAACTGGTTTTTGGGCGACACCAAGTACTCCCTTGCTCCAGGAAACAACTTCTGAACCCTTGATTTTCCGCTGTTGTTTAACAAAGGGGGTATCTATCTGAAGATGTAAAGAAAAAGAGGGTGAGCTCAGACAGGTCAAATAATAAAAAGGAAAATTAATAATCATGAAATATTGTCACGCAAAAATATACGACGTCTACTATACCCTGTGCTACACACACACACACACACACAGAGAAACAGAGATCTACATTTACTGAACAATAGATGGGCTAAGACACGATACCAGTTACCATCATGCCACTAATACAGTTCTGGCTTGCCAGTAAGACGAAGTACATTAAAAACCAAACAACACTGCATCGTGAGATGGCACAAACCAAAAAGACCACTGCATCGTGTGTTTACTTGAAGCTCCCCAGGCCCACCATTAAAAAGGTGAAAAAAACCTTCCTCTATATTTTTGTAAAGTAAGAGCAATAGACAGACCAAGAAGGATAGCAATTCTTTGTCAATCTAGGTAATGTTTACCTCAAGGAACCAGATGGAATCATTCAAGGAAACACCCTTCTCAACAACCAATATCTTCTCCTCATTTATAAGAATTGCTGAGTGTGACTTGGATGGAGGCTGCGCTCCAAGTACTGTCGGCACAATCCTGCCACAAAACAAATAGTCGAATGACCATCCACTAAAAACCAAGGAAATTATAGGGACGACAAGAACAAAAATGAAAAGTACAATACCAGGTCTGAGTTAGTTTGTCCAGAATTTTGATGCCAAAGGATGACTTTGAGTCATCATCTGTTCTGCCAATTACATACTGCAAAAAAAGAAAATGTTGTTACAATCTAGCTTTATAGTTTAGAGTGCTCCTTAGTATGATAAACACTACAGCTACATGGGAAAAGATTATTTTACTGAACATATGGAAAACAGTAGGTGTAAGTTAGTGCAGCCAGTGAGCCAGATAAGTACAAGAAAGTCATTTGGTACCATATATTAAACCTACAGTAACTTTATAATTATTAATGAAACAAACAGCTCAGCTCTCCTTTTGATCTCAAAATAAATGGGTGTCATATCTTCCTTGATGTTCCAATACTAGCACAACACATTCTTGTTACATCTCTATCAAAACCAACATGATATCGCCAAAAAGATGCAAAACAGTTGCCAGCTTTCTAAGCTCAATCTTATTAATTTTTAAGTAACATAATAGAGGTGATAGCTTCAACAACTATGAACAAGAAATAGTGGCAGTCAATCATATCTAAAATCAAATTGAAAGCATATGTATATGAGTTGACTTATTCAAGGGACTCGCCGTCTTATCGCCAACAACTATGGCATTCTCTTGGCAATCCTTGGACCCCAAGGTGATGCGGTCAACGCGAAACTCAGGAGCCTCTTCACCCTGTTTATCACATCAAACCAAAATTTGGAGTCTGTTAGGCACGATACCTAATATAATCTCCGCCTAATCTTCCTTGACATGCTACCTAAGTACAACATCAAAAGAACAGAGAAAAAGGAGCGCATAAAAAGCTAGTGATGAACTCACCATAAAATAAGCCGTGATCGGGAGCAGATGGGACGAGCCTGGCGTCCTATTCATAAAAGTGAGCATAAACAAATGATCAGGAAAAAAAGTTTAAACAGTAGATTGATTTACTCAGAGAATAAGACCCAAGTGGATGAATTCATCCCAACATCCACCGCCAAAAGAAGAAGCGAACCTTTCATTTGCTCTCACACATTTCAGGAATCGAGCTTTCCACAACGAGGACGACAGGCTACGCGACCAAAGCTACACTAATCACGCGCCATTACCATTCCAAGGCTAGATCCAACAAAACGCAGCCACTAATAGGGGGTGTTGTCTTCCTAAGAACCAGGCACCAACCACCGTCGCGACCATTCCAGGAACAATCAAGGAAACCCTAAATCGAGCCGTGCAGGGCCGAAAACCAGATACGGGCGGGACACAAACCTCGCTTCCCCGACGAGATCCCGCGATCCCGGCGCCGCCCCGAGCTGGAGGCCGAGAAACGAACGAGCGCGGTAACGAATGTCGCCGCGGCGGCGGCTGGTGCGACGGGGCGGTCAGCGCGGAGGAAGGAGGGGGTCGAGGCGGCGGCGCTGGGATGGGAGGAGGGAGGGAGGGGGGGAGGGATCAAATGGGGGCAGGAGCCCTCTGGGTCTCGGGTTGGAATTGGAATTTTGCAGGGAAGAAGCGACGGCGAGGCTGCGGCGTTTTTATACAACTTTTTCTCCTTCCCTTTTCGCTTGTCATTTCCCCCCTCTCTCCCCTTTATATCGATGGAACTGCATTATTTTGGTCGGATTCGGTGGATCTGGTCTTGTGTCTTGACCCGAACCCCTAGGCCTAGAGCATCGCTTCTTTCCCTGGCTAGTATAGTTTGGACCTTTTCTACGGCAGCCTTAACCCTTTTTTGCCCTTTCTTCGCACGTTAGACCGACCTGAAGTCGATTCAATAAGGGGCAAAGGGAAAAGGAAAGTTTGAGGTCCATCTGAAGCATTGGAGAACCATAGCTCCAGTTTGACGCTAGACGTCATTCTTTTCACACCATTTTTTCTGTATAGTGTCCACGTATATTTACTAATTACACATGTCTGGCACTGAGATATTGATTATGTCATGGCCAAAAAAAAATTTATCAAGTTTTGCCATGTTCATATCAACTTCTATTTTTCCCTAGCATTGGTCAAACCATGCGTAGGTTAAACTTGGCTAATAACATGACCAGACATAATTGTGTCAAGGTTAAAAGAGTTCGACAAAGCATATAATATGCTAATGCTGTTAGGCTATCGATCTTCTTCAGAATTCAGGTACGCAGTACAGAGGATACACAATACAGAGGGTATCTAGTTCCTTCAGATACAACTTGTGGGAGAGGAAAGAAGAAAGTGCAAAAGCAAAGAAGGAGCCGCCGATGCCGTTCGTTGCCAGATCCAACCGGATGTCTTTCTCTCTGAATCGCATGGTTTAAGTAGAGCTCACCCATTCGGGTCCCATGAATCTTCGGTTGGGATGCCTGATCCTGGCTGGCTTGGCGATGACGCGCCCCTCTCCTTGATTGGTCCACTTGGCGTTCCCTCCTGCTGGCGTGGCCGGGTCAGCTGTTGCGGCAGCGCTACTGCCACTTCCCTCTCCAGGCTTACTTAGTGTGCTGACATCCCCTCCTCCTTGACTTGCGGCTTGCCCCCAAGCCGGTAGATGAGGAAAGCGGTGGCGGAGGGAAAGGGCGTCCTCCCAAGTGGCATCGAGAATATCAGGATCAGACCAACGGACCAGGATTTGCTCACGACGACCGGAGGGTGTGTTGCGCCATCGGCTGTTCAAGATTTCCACTGGAATAAGAGAACTGTCATAAGGAACTGGCAAGTTCGAAGAGACAGCCGTACCTGGAGCCAAAGCTTGCTTCGGTTGGGAAACATGAAAAACAGGGTGAATCTTGGAGTCAGTTGGCAAGTTCAGCTCGTAAGCCACTGGATTGATAGCTCGTTTGACTGAAAACGGCCCAAAATATCTGCATGCCAATTTATGGTTAGCCCTTTTTGCCACTGACATCTGCACATATGGTTGCAGCTTGACAAAGACTGAATCCCCTGGTTTGAACGAGCTATCAGTGCGCTTCTTGTCAGCTTGGACCTTCATAATGTGCCTTGCTCGATGCAAATGTTGCTTCAAGACGATCTGCATCAGCTGGCGCTCTTCGAGCCATTCTTTCAGATCTGGTATTTTGCAAGTAGACGCCGCTTCAATGCCCCAGTGTCTCGGTTCATGGCCATACAATGCTTGGAAAGGAGACATATCCAATGCTGAATGATAACTGGAATTGTACTAGAATTCCGCGAGTGACAAGTATTGACTCCAGCGGCCTGGACAAGCATGTATGAAACATCGCAGAATAATTTCCAAACACTGATTGACCCGTTCTATCTGCCCGTCAGTCTGTGGGTGGTAAGGTGTGCTCATATTCAGTTCAGACCCAATCACATGGAACAATTCCTGCCAAAACTTGCTTGTGAAGACCGGGTCTCTATCTGAAATAATAGCCTTGGGCAATCCGTGCAGTTTGTACACATTATCTAGATACACCCTGGCCACTTTCGCTGCTGTGAAGGGATGATTCAGTGGTAGGAAATGGGCATAACGCGTGAATTTATCCACGACCACCAATCTGCAATTTGCTTTGCCCGACTGGGGAAGACCATCTATAAAATCCATAGTGATCACTTGCCAGGCTCCTTCCGGCAGGGGAATTGGTTCAAGTAGACCTGGGTACTTAACTCGTTCTGGTTTTGACTGTTGGCAGACGGAGCAGGTTCTCACATAGTCTCTGATGCACTCCTTCATCTTAGGCCAGGCAAACAGTCATCGTAAGCGACGATAAGTAACAGGAAAGCCGGAGTGGCCCCCGACTGTATTGTCATGGAATGCTTTCAGTACCTTCTGTTGCAAAGCAGTGGATCCTCCCAACCACAATCTGTTGCGAAAGTAGAGCAGCTCGTTCGACCAGATGAATCTGCCCTTGGGGTCCGGACGGAGACGTAGTTGTTCGCGGATTTTCTGGACTTGTTCATTGTTGTCATAACTGGCACGAATGTCATTGATCCAAGCAGGTTGGCAGATAGAAATAGCTGCTAGTTGCTCATCGGAGTGGAGGCGACGCGAGAGAGCATCAGCAACACTATTGGTAGTTCCCTGCCTGTAACAGATTTTGTAGCGTAAGCCGAGCAATTTCGTAAATGCTTTCTGTTGCCAAACTGTCGATAGACTCTGATCGTCAAGATGGACCAGGCTACGTTGATCTGTCCGAATCAGGAACTCCTCCGTGTGTAGGTATGGACGCCATTGCTCAACAACCATCAGAATAGCAAGGCATTCCTTTTCATATGTGGAGAGCCCTCTATTTTTGGGTCCCAACGGCTTTCTCATGTATGCAATCGGGTGGCCCCCTGCTGCAGAACGGCACCGACTCCATAACCACAGGCGTCAGTATCGATCACAAATGGTTTGGAGAAGTCAGGTAACTGTAACACTGGAGCTGAGATCAAGCCTTGTTTGAGCAGATGGAAAGCTGTTTGTGTTTCGTCTGTCCAGACAAACGGGCGCCCTTTTTGAGCAGATTGAAAAGGGGGCGTGCGATGATACCGAAATGTTTCACAAACTTTCGATAGTAGCCTGCTAAACCCAGAAAACCGCGCACTTCCTTCACACTCCCCGGAGTCGGCCACTACTGGACCGTGTCTATCTTACTAGGATCTGTGGAAACACCATCAGCATTGATGACATGGCCTAAATAAGCAATCTGTTGCTGGCCAAATGCACACTTGAACTGCTTCACATGCCATTGATCTTTTCTCAGCAGCTGCAGCACATGTCTGACATGTTCAACATGCTCTTTCAGTGTTTTGCTGAACACTAGGATGTCATCGAAAAAGGAAACCACACACGCTCGGTTCAGTGGCTACAAGGTGGTGCTGATGGCGCCATTGAAAGTTGCTGGTCCTCCTACAAGTCCAAAAGACATAACCAGGAACTCCCAATGCCCGGAGTGAGTGGTGAATGCAGTTTTATATTCCTCACCCTCAGCCAAGCGGATTTGATGATATGTCGCGCGCAAATCCAACTTAGAGAACCATCGCGCACCTACCAGTTCATCAAGAAATTCATCTATGACTGGTACTGGGTACTTGGGAATTATTGTCATGGCGTTCAGATGGCGGTAGTCCACGCACAAGCGCCAAGTGCCGTCCTTCTTCTTTACTAACAGAACCGGAGATGAGAATGGGCTGGTACTCTTCTGGGTCACACCAGCATCCAACAGTTCTTGCACCTGCCGTTCAATCTTAGTCTTCAATTCAGGTTTGCGACGATAAGGGCGCAGATTTACTGGTTGAGCACCTTCCATTAGTGGAATCCGGTGATCACAAGCACGGCGAGGAGCGAGCTGGCACGGTTCTTCAAATACATTAGTGTATTGTTCAAGTACTCGGAGTAGGTCCGTGGGAATGCTGTTGTCGGCCATAGTCTGATCTGCAACAGTGTTAAGGTGTACCACATAGGCTACGGCTCCATTTTTGCAGGAAGTTAACAGTTCTTGAGAGGAGATAACTGAGCACTGCTGCAGGTCCTTGGCAACTGCTTGAAGTTCAACTGGTCCAGCAGCCGTGGTTACTGACAAGTGGTGTGCCTCCCAATCGATGTACATAGGACTGTGTTTCTTGAGCCAATCCATACCTAAGATTGCATCATACGCCCCAAGAGAGATGATCTTGAAATCTGTAACGAATTCATGGTCTTGACACATCCACTGACAGTGTGGGATGAAACTGTCACACAACAAGAGTGCTCCATCAGCTACTTTGACCTTGCATGGTTGAGACAAAGGAGAGATTCCAGTCAGACGAGCGGCCAACCGTTGATCCACAAAAGAAGAAGTGCTCCCAGAATCTACTAGCAACAGCACTTCACTCCCTTGAAGCCAAGCATGTAACTGCATCACACCCGGCCCTTCTAAACCTGGTACTGCGTGCATGGACAAAATGCAGAGATTGTCATCCTCTGGTTCAGTACAGTCTGTCTATCGATCACCCAGAACATCGCCATCGGTATTGAATAGCGCTAGCAATTCTTCGACAATATGCATCTGCATCGTAGTTGGACATGTGTGATCCTTGCCCCACCTTTTGCCACACTTAAAGCAAAGGCCTCGGGTGCGCCTGAACGCACGCAATGCTGACAGTTTGTTGTTATCTGAACTTGCCCTTGCTGCATCTGTCCCTCGGCGGTCTTCGGCAGTAGCTGTAAGTGTTGCTGGCCTGCTGAAGGCAGGTTGAGGAGGTGCTGAAACTGACGGAAGAGCTCGCGAGAATGTGCCACTGGTATGAGCTCGTGCCTTGGAATTGTTTGACAGGGCCTCGCCCTCAGCCACTTCTTCCTAGAGTAAGGCCAATGAACAAGCCGTGTCCAAATCCGGTGGGCGTTGCAGTAGTACCACCGCTCGTATATCCGGTCGAAGCCCCTCGATAAATCGAGTCAAGAAAAAGTAGGGATGTGTCAGTTCTAAATATGTAATCAAATGATGCATCAATGTTTCAAATCGTTCAATAAAATCAGCAACTGATGAGGTTTGTTTGATGGCATAGAATTGACGAATGAGCATCTGGTGCTTATCACGGCCAAATCTAGTACAGAGGAGTGAGGTAAATGATTCCCATCCCATGCTTGTGAGCTTTTTCTGAACGGATTGCAACCAAATTGCAGGAGTTCCAGAGAAATTCAATATGGCCATGGGCACCCAGTATGATTCGTGCACGGCGAACATGGTGAAGTATTGTTCGCATAGTGTGCGCCATAACTGAGGATTGTCTCCATTGAAGACAGGGAACGCCATGGTGGGTGGCTGCTGACCCATGGCTGTAAGGAGAGGTGCGGACATGACGGGGGGAATAGCGACCGTACCCATGACTGGAGGCCCCACCGGTGACTCGATGGTCACCGACGAAAATCCCCCGGGAAGATGCGATGCGCCGTGGCCTGATTGCCTGTGGAGATCGCCCGGAGTCGTGAACGGCGACGGAGTGCGGGGCGCTCCACTTGATGTTGTCGCCGAGGGGGACGATGCGGCCTGTAGCGCGGCGACCGAGAGCTCGAGTTGTGCGAAGCGCGCCTCGAGATCGGGCTTCCATGCGGTGAGGGCGTCGATCCGCGCGATCTGCGCGTCGAACGCCTTGAGGATGGAGGCGGATCGAGCGTCGGCAACGGCAGCGCGCTCACTGGTGTTGGAGTCGAGCCGGTCGAGGTAGGCGCGTAGCTCTGGGTCCATGGATGCGACGAGCGCTTCCCGTGCTTGGCGTTGACGACGGGTCTCCAGCGTGGTGGCGGCGCGGCGGAGTGGAGAGAGCGGCGACGGCGAAAGGGGAGTGGGTGGCTAGTCTGATACCATGTTGTTAGGCTATCGATCTTCTTCAGAATTCAGGTACGCAGTATAGAGGATACACAATACAGAGGGTAGCTAGTTCCTTCAGATACAACTTGTGGGAGAGGAAAGAAGAAAGTGCAAAAGCAAAGGAGTCGCCGGTGCCGTTCATTGCCAGATCCAACCGGATGTCTTTCTCTTTGAATCGCATGGTTTAAGTAGAGCTCACCCATTCGGGTCCCACGAATCTTCGGTTGGGATGCCTGATCCTGGCTGGCTTGGCGATGACGCGCCCCTCTCCTTGATTGGTCCACTTGGCGTTCCCTCCTGCTGGAGTGGCCGGGTCAGCTGTTGCGGCAGCGCTACTGCCACTTCCCTCTCCAGGCTTACTTAGTGTGCTGACAAATACCATCAAGGACCAATTAGACCTGGTATGCGCGATGACATAATATCAAGAGCAAGCTAAGACATTGCGAATGTACATAATCAAAACCATTATAAACAGAAGGAGAAAAAGAAACGAAGTTGATGCGGTCAACAGCTTGCAACGTTATCTATAGAATTATTGCTAGGTGTCCGGTGAACATATTGAGACCAATATTTGATGAGATCATATCTCCGGAATCCTTGCCGCCTTATCTTTGTTGTCTTTTGAATCTCTGCATTATATTCAGCATGCGAAAACCCTACACACAATAGTTATTGTGCTTATAAGTTGGATCTTTTCGAGGCCAATGCTCAAGTCGATTTGGTGTTCTTGGAGCAAGCGATGTGAAAGTTTGGCTTTGCTCACTGGTGGGTACGCTCAATAATGACTTGTGTTACCTTGGTGTGATACTCCCTGAAATTTAATGGAGCCTGCTTGGATTTGTTCGCACCAGCACGTGGCGTGAGAACCTGGCTTAATAGGAATCATAGACTACTCATATCAATAAGGAATTCATTCTTTTCCAGGAGCCCATTCGAAAAGAACTCCAAAGTTAAGCGTGCTTGGCTTGGAGCGATTTAAGGATGGGTGACCGACCAGGAAGTTGCTCCCAGGCATGCACGAGTGAGGACAAAGTGCACAGAAAAGACTAGTGTTGGTCTGTGGGGCCAGTCTAGATCCCTCCAGGCGTAACGGCCGAGAACCGGTGGATGTGGCCGGGGCGTTACACGTGGTCTTCGTCAAGGTGATGCCCCCTTTATCGTTCATGTTCTTATTTGTGGCTCGTGCTTTGTTTGCATTGTTAGTAACAATATCCCCCATGTTTGCATTGTTTCAGCTTCAGGTATTTTCCTTTTATTAGTAACAATATTTCTCATGTACTTGGAATAAAGAGGCATTTCAATAGCACTGGTCAAAGGAACATGAAGGAAAAGAGGTCTAAGTAATTTAACAAACTAAGGTGGGTCATAATCTTTTTTATCATATCTTTTATTTCTAAGAGGTGGGTCATCAAGTTCTACTTCAAGTTCTACCTATACCTCCTTTTCAGGTTCATTATTATCATTAGGTGTAGCATCACTATCATCATTATTATTATCTTTATCCCGACTAGGTTCATAGTCTTCACCCTCCTGAGTTTTAGCATCAGAAATAGAAACATTATTAGAGTTCTCAGTAGGTTTCTTTTCTATAACAGGTTCACTAGCGACATGCAAAGTTTTAGTTTTACTCTTCTTTTTCTTCATTTTAGGTGAGCTAGGGGCACTATCGGTAACCCTCTAAGAATCATATTCAATTATTTTAGGATGACCCTCGAGATACAAAGGATCCTGAGTAAATTTTCCACATGTTTGTGCCTACCCGGTAAGCATGTTTATTTTGTTGTTTAGACATATCCCTAAACAAGTCTTGCTGTGATCTGGAAACTTGTTCAAGCTGAGTTTGAACCATAGAAAAATGCCTACATAAACCTTTAACATCATTGAAAATTTCCTAACACATCGTTCAAACATTAAATAATAGTAGCATTTTGTTGTATATGATCACGTAATTGCATATCAAAATGATGTTGCTTATCCACATAGTTATCAATTTCTTCTAAGCATTGACTTGGAGGCTTATTAAAAGGAATATCAACTTCATCAAATTTATGGAGAGAATGTACCTCAACTACCTGATTTGCAGTGGTAAGTTCACATAATTCTTCAATAGGAGGTAAATTCTTCACATCTTCAGCTTCAATGCCTTTTTCTTTCATAGATTTCTTAGCTTCTTACATATCTTCAGGTCTGAGGAATAGAATACCTCTCTTCTTTGGAGTTGGTTTAGGTGGAGGTTCAGGAAGTGTCCAATCAACAACATTTTTAATAAGTTATTCAATAGCTCTTGGGCTTGTTCAACTGTCCTTTCCCTGTAAACACAACAAACACAACCATCTAGGTACTCCATAGATTCAGTGGTTAGTCCATTGTAAAAAAATAAGTTCATTATTTTTACAGGATGATTCGAGAGAGCTCTAAGCAATACGCAAAGCCCCCACCCCCAAGCTTGAGGGATACATTCTTCCTCAAGTTGTTTGAAATTATATATATCTTGCAAACCAGCTTGTTTCATATGTGCAGGAAAAAATATTCTTGTTAAAAACTCTAACCATGTTTTGAGGGCGATTTATACTACCAGGTGTAAGAACCATGACTTGGCATCACCCTCTAACAAAAAAGTAAATGACTTGAGTATATAATAATATCGGATCTTTTCCTCTTGAGTAAATAAAGTTGCAATATCATTTAATTTAGTTAAGTGTGCAATAACTTTTTCAGATTCATAACCAAGAAAGGGGTTTGATTCTACCAAAGTAATGATAGAAGGATCAATAGAGAATTCATAACCTTTATCATCAACATAAATAAGAGAAGTGCCAAATTTAGGATTATATATTTCATCATTTTATTCAGATCCTTTTACTTAAGTATTGCAATTAATCCCTCTACACCATTTGTACCATCATAAGCCATATACTCCTCATCTAACACATGCGGTGTGTGAGATAGATTAAGTGATATTCATTTAATAGGAGAACTAGGTGTAACGGGTGATTCAAGATTTTCAGTAGTTTCATTTTCTTTAGCTTTAGCAATATGAGCACCAATACTTCTCCAAGTGGAATAGATTCATTAAATAGAGTAGAAGCATCATCACAAGTATCATCAATAGCAGAAGTAGTACCTATTGTGTGTGACATAGTAATGCGTGAAGTATGTGGTGGTGGTGGTGTCACAAGTTGACTCAGAACTGTAGGTGAGTCAAGAGTAAAGCTAGTTGGAAGGTAATTACCTCCTCTTGTCTTAGAGGGCATGATCTTGGTTTTACAATCCTTCAACTTTTGTTCATAGCAAAAGATAAATCGTAGCAGACAAATAGCTCGCAAGTGAACTTCACAAATAGAGCTATACTCTCCAACAATGGCACTAGAAAATAGTATTGATGACCCACAAGTATAGGGGATTGATACGTCTCTGACGTATCTATAATTTTTTATTGTTTCATGCCACTATTTTACAACTTTCGTATACTTTTGGCAACAATTTATATTATTTTTGGGACTAACATATTGATCTAGTGCCCAGTGCCAATTCCTGGTTTTCACATGTTTTTGTATTTCATAGAAATCCATATCAAACAAAGTCCAAACGCGATAAAAAGTTACGGTGATTCTTTATGGAATATATGGGATTTTTGGCGCAAGAATTGAAAGTGTGGGTTATCTCGCAGAGGGGAGTGAATGGGAGATTTTTAATAATTCATCAAACTCTAAAGAATTTGACGACGATCAGAGTGAAGAAATAGAAACACAAAGGAGACTAAGTCATCACAGAATCAGAGTACATGCAATCAGGATACGTAAGAGTGAAGAACATGCAATTGTACAGGCATGAAGAATATGAACCGAGGAAGTGAAAAATAGCTTGATGAAAATCTTCAGTTCAAATGTGTCAGAGGATAGATCATAAATTCTTCAGCGGCGGAATAATGTAAGAGAGGGTTGAGGAATTTGAAACCAGGTTGGCTCGGTCAAGACAATGCAATTTGATAGACCAGTTCTAGTTGCTGCATCAACTGTACGTCTGGTTGAGGCGGCTGAGTCGCAACTCAGAGGACACACAGTCCTCACAGTATTCCTCTTGAGCTAAGGTCCACAGACCTCGCCCAATCACTCGTGGTAAGTCTTCAAGGTAGACTTCCAAAACCTTCATAGACTTGTTCACTGGCACACCACAATGACTCTTGGTGTACCCAGAACTTCATGCCTAACCGTCTAGAAGAATGACAGTCTTCAAAGGTAACAGGCGTAGGATCACACAGATCAATCTCTTCCATGATGCTCAATGACTTTGGCTCTGGGTTTTTCCTCACTTAGGGTTCTCTTAAAGTTGTCGAAGGATGGGTTGCTCTCTTATGACAAGTGTCAAGTTCTTTCAGAGCAACCAACCAACAAGTGGTTGTGGGGCCGGCTATTTATAGCCAGGGGCAACTTGACATGAATTGACATAAATGCCCTTCTCTGATTCGACCATTGTCAGGATAAGGATCCACTCGACAGCTGGCCCGCGGCACAGCAACAGTCGGAATTTGAACTCTCAAATTCGTCAGGGCACTCAATTTCCTCACTATAGGTAGATCGCACTAGCGAACTCCTAAATCCTCAGCCTGACCAAATTCGTCAACGACCAGATGAACTTTGTCACTGTCGCTAGCAAATGCGTCAGCTGTTCCGGAGATTTCCAAGGGCTTCACTCGAAGCGGCTTGTGTGTATAGGTCTGAGTAAGTTTGAGCATCACCTTGGAAATGTGAAACATGTTTCACCTTGACCCCCTTTAACAATATGGTTTTTCCTATGACTCAAAAAGAAGAAAAGAAACTACGAAAACAAAAGTCTTCAAGCTTCAAAGTCTTCACATCAATTTCTTCAAAGGCCATACCAATTTCATCATCAAATTATTCACTCAAAGAAATCCATTTTTAGGGGTCGTCTTCGATGTATTAAACCAAATCTTTAGGGACTCTATTACATGTGTATACTCACAAACACATTAGTTCCTCAACCTATTTGTCTTCAAGACACCAAAACCACTAAGGGGCACTTGATGCACTTACAATCTCTCCCTTTTTGGTGATTAATGACAAATTGGTTAGGTTTCAATGGGAGTAAAAATAATTGAAGTGTAAGTACAGAGTTTGAATAAATTGGTTACAAGATATTAAGGAACTCCCCATGAAGATGTGCATATGAGGAATTTGCTTTGGATTGCAAATGCACATGGCAGGTTGAAATTTGTGGAGATATCCCCCTATATCTTGGAATCCAATCATGCATGATCATAAGATATTTGAGGAATATGAATGCATGATGAAAATTGGTGTCTAACGAAATTTTGCATGCATGAGCAGATATATTTAAGGTCAGAGCATGCGAGTCGAATGTAGCAAAAGAGTCAGAGAACCAACAATTATTAAGTTACAACTCATCAAAGAGCACATTCAGAAGAATTCAAGAGTTGCAACTTAAGCAAAAACAACCCATATATCGACCCGCTTGAAGACTAGCTCAAACTTCTCCCCCTTTGTCATCAAATGACCAAAAGGAGACGAAGCCGAGGACTAACACCCCTGAAGAATATCATGGAGAAGTCGAGGGAGCGCCAACATTGTTGGGGTCGCGTGATGCAGAAGGACCAGTAGCAATGTCTTCAACAGTTTCATATTTGTCAGTGGAACACGATGAAGACTCTGAGCTCGACATAAGAGAAGGAACTTGAGTTTTCTTGAACTTTTTCCTTGGTGGTTCAGCCCAGTCAAAGTTCATTTTAAATTCCATAGCAGCAAGTTCGTCATCAGATTTGAGGTGCGAGAGTATGGCCCATGATCTGTCAAAGATCTCATGAAGATAGTAGCGGTTTTTGCGCACTGCGTTATGCGTCACAATTATGTTGGCTTGAACAACAGCAAATTGACGCTTAACCCAGCGATGATGCTTGTCAACTTTCTGATGAAGACTTATAAGCAACTCACGGTCAGTCATGACACGTGGTGCTTCAGGTGAAGTAGATGGTCTTGAAGCTTTTGATGCGGTATCTTGGCTAGCAGATTTATCATCATTGGAGCTGGAGATAGGTTGACGGAATTGGCCATCAAGGGGACAAATTCCTTCATCAATTATGGTCTTGTCTTTGCCAAATACAGTGGATAGAGTGCTTTGAAGAATTTTGACTTCAGGCAAATAGCTCAGGTGATTTTGACAGTCAGCCTTGTAATGAATTGAAGACCGGGATCTGATGAATCTCATGATCCATGGAGCATAAGGCTTCAAGTCAAAAGGAGATTGTGCAATAGTGACCAAAGTCCTCAGGAAGAAATCATGAATGTTGATTGGAGTCCGATGATTGATGTGGAACAACAAGTTCTTCATAACTCCCACAACTTATTTAGTGTCTAAGTTGTGTCCTTTGATTGGACTGAGGGTTTTGGCCAGAATGCGGTATACTATCTTTGGCACATAGAGCAAATCCTTCACAAGGAAGGTTGTCCGTGGAGCATTTCCTCCAGCCATTGGCTTCATCAGCACTTCCATCAGATGGTTAGGCAGCTCATGTTCTTTATATATTTTCTTGGCTCCTTCTTGGGGTGGATCGACTAGATGAGCACAAAGTAATTTTTCAATTGGTGCTTTGTAGTGAGTGTCTTCGCTCATTCAGTCCAGAGCCCAAGTTGTAGTGTCCTCGGCATTGCCAGAAAAGTGTATAGTTGAATAGAACTGAAGAATTAATTCTTCATTCTAATCGCAGACTGATGTCTACTACACAACTTGTTCTTGTAGACTCGTGTTGGGCCTCCAAGCCCAGAGTTTTGCAGGACAGTAGCAATTTTCCCTCAAGTGGATGACCTAAGGTTTGTCAATCCGTGGGAGGCGTAGGATGAAGATGGTCTCTCTCAAACAACCCTACAACCAAATAACAAAAAGTCTCTTGTGTCCCCAACACACCAAATACAATAGTAAATTCTATAGGTGCACTAGTTCGGCGAAGAGATGGTGATACAAGTGTAGTAATGATAGTAGATACTGATTTTTGTAGTAGGAATAATAAAAAAACAGCAAGGTAGCAAGTAACAAAAGTGAGGACAAACGGGATTGCAATGCTTGAAAATGAGGCCTAGGGTCCGTACTTTTGCTAGTGCAATCTCTCAACAATGCTAATATAATTGGATCATATAACCACCCCTCAACGTGTGATGAAGAATCACTCCAAAGTTCTTATCTAGCGGAGAACATAAGAAGAAATTGTTTGTAGGGTACGAAACCACCTCAAAGCTATTCTTTCCGATCAATCTATCCTAGAGTTCGTACTAAAATAACACCAAGCTATTCTTTCCGATTGATCTAACCAAGAGTTCCTACTAAAATAACACCATATGATACACATCAACCAACTCTAATGTCACCTAGATACTCCAATGTCACCGCGAGTATCCGTGAGTTGATTATACAATATGCATCAAACAATTTCAGATTCATAATACTCAATCCAACACAAAGAACCTCAGAGAGTGCCCCAAGATTTCTACCGGAGAAACAAAGAGGAGAACGTGCATCAACCCCTATGCATAGATTACCCCAATGTCACCTCGGGAATCTGCGAGTTGAGTGCCAAAACACATATGAAGTGAATCAATATGATACCCCATTGTCACCACGGGTATTCATAGCAAGACATACATCAAGTGTTCTCAAATCCATAAAAGTATTCAATCCGATAAGAACAAAATCTCAAAGGGAAAATTCAATTCACAACAAGATAGAGAGGGGAAAACACCATATGATCCAACTATATTAACAAAGCCCGCGATACATCAAGATCGAGACATCTCAAGAACACGAGAGAGAGAGAGAGAGAGAGAGAGAGAGAGAGAGATTAAACACATATCTACTGGTACAAAACCTCAGCCCCGAGGGTGGACTACTCCCTCCTCATCATGGTGGACATAGGGATGATGAAGATGGACTCCGGTGATGATTTCCCCCTCCGGCGAAGTGCCGGAATGGGGTCTAGATTGGTTTTTTGTGGCTACATAGGCTTGCGACGGTGGAACTTCTGATCTCTCAACTCCCTTAAGGTTTTTGGAATATCTGGGAATTTATAGGGAAAAGAGGTGGTGCGGGAGGCCACCGAGGTGGGCACAACCCACCTGGGCGCGCCTGGGCTCAGGCGCGCTGATAATCCCCAAGTGCAGGGAATCATCATAGCAATTCCCAAAGGTGGAAGTGATAAGTATGGAGTGTCGAACCCACAAGGAGCTAAAGGTAAGATCAATATTCTCTCAAGTCCTATCTGCCACTGATACGACTCTACGTACACTGAACGTTTGCTTCCAACTAGAAACGAGAAATAAAACTACGTTGTGGGTATGAAGAGGATAACTTTGCATGAAATCAGAGAGCTAAAATATAAAAGTAGGTGCTGTTATCATAAAGTTAGAATAAATTACTAAATATTATAAATAGCGAGTGTGGAATAATGGTGGATCGGTGTGCGGAATTGTCCTAGGCAATTGTTAACAAGACCGGTAGTCGTCATTGCTTTCATATGAGGGACAGGCATAAGCTAACATACTTTCTCTTCTTGGATCATAGACACTTATGATTGGAACTCTAGCAAGCATCCGTAACTACTAAAGATCATTAAGGTAAAACCCAACCATAGCATTAAAGCATCAAGTCCTCTTTATTCCCATATGCAACAACCCCCTTACTCGGGTTTGTGTTTCAGTCACTCACCAACCCACTATAAGCGAATCATGAACGTATTGCAACACCCTACAGCGGGAATCCCTCACGCTTGCACGACAAGGAGGGCACCATAGGACAACACCAAAATAAAACATACAACTCGTACCAATCTAGATCATCAATCAACCCAAAAACAAAGGATATCTACTCAAAACATCATAGGATGGCAACACATCATTGGATCATAATATGTGGCATAAAGCACCATGTTCAAGTAGGGATTACAGCGGGGTGCGGGAGAGTGGACCGCGTAAAAGAGATGAGGATGGTGATGTTGATGAAGACGATCACCGCGTGATGATTCCCCTCCTGATGGCACTCCGGCGCCATCGAGAGAGAGGAGGAGAGGTTCTCCCCCTTGTGCTTCCTCCTCCATGGCCTCCCCTCTAGATGGGGAGAGGTTCTCCCTCTGGTCCTTGGCCTTCATGGCGATGATGGCCCCTCCAGGATCCTCCTCCATGCCCTCTCGTGATGATAGCCCCCTCCGGCAGGGTGCCAGAGAGGGCCTAGATTGATTTCTCGTGGCTACAGAGGCTTGCGGCGGCGGAACTTCTGATCTAGGTTAATTTTTGGAGGTTTCTGTATATATAAGAGGTTTTGGCGTCGAGAACAAGTCAGGGGGGGTCTCCGGGCTGTCCACGAGGTAGGGGGCGCGCCTCCCACCCTCGTGGGCAGCCCGAGACTCTTCTGGCCCAACTCTTTTACTCCATGGCCTTCTTCTAGTCCAAAAATAAGCTCCGTCAAGTTTTAGGTCAATTGGACTCCGTTTGGTTTTCCTTTTCTGCGATATTCTAAAACAAGGAAAAAAACAGAAACTGGCACTGGGCTCTAGGTTAATAGGTTAGTCCCAAAAACCATATAAAATAGCATATAAATGCATATAAAACATCCAAGGTTGATAATATAATAGCATGAATACTTCATAAATTATAGATACGTTGGAGACATATCAGCATCCCCAAGCTTAATTCCTGCTCCTCATCGAGTAGGTAAATGATAAAAGAAATAATTTATGAAGTGTGAATGCTAGCAAGTGCACAAGTTTGATCAATGATAGTTCCAATCACTTTTTCTAGCATCAATACATGTCATAACAGTAGCTCATCTCATAAAACTTTTCATGATCAAGTAACAAGCTATTCACATGTTAAAGTATAGATCATAAACTTTCTTGAAAACCAACAAACAGCGTTCTTAGTCATCAAACAACTGCAATTCATCTTATTTTCAGGAAGGGTCTATGTCAGAGCTTTGATTCAGCAAACTTCACATACTCAACTATCATTTAATCTTTCACAATTGCTAACACTCACGTGATATTTATGGGTTCAAACTTTTAATCAGACACAGAGAAAGATAGGGGCTTATAGATTCGCCTCCCAACCTTTTACCTCAAGGGTAATGTCAACAATAATAGTTCATGATAACTTACATCCAATTGGATATATATATCAGGATCTTTCCAACACAATGTGCTTGCCAAAGGATAAAATGTAAAAATGAAAGGTGAAGATCACCATGACTCTTGCATAAGGTAGAAGATAAAAGTAAAAGATAGGCCCTTCGCAGAGGGCAGCAGAAGTTGTCATGCGCTTTTATGGTTGGATGCACAAAATCTTAATGCAAAAGAACGTCACTTTATATTGCCTCTTGTGATAGAGACCTTTATTATGCAGTCCGTCGCTTTTATTACTTCCCTATCACAAGTTTGTATAAAGCTTATTTTCTTCGCACTAATAGATCATACATATTTAAAGAGCAATTTTTATTGCATGCACCGATGACAACTTACTTGAAGGATCTTACTCAATCCATAGGTAGGTATGGTGGACTCTCATGGCAAAACTCGTTTTAAGGGATGTTTGGAAGCACAAGTAGTATCTCTACTTGGTGCAAAGAATTTGGCTAGCATGAGAGGGAAAGGCAAGCTCAGCATGTTGGATGATCCATGACAATATACTTTATTGCGGATATAAGAAAACATAACCCAGTAAGTTGTCTTCCTTGTCCAATATCAACCTTTTATCATGTCATATTTTAATGAGTGCTCACAATTACAAAAGATGTCTAAGATAGTATATTTATATGTGAAATCTCTCTTCCTTCAATATTCTTTCATGAATTGTTCAAGTGACCAATTCTACGTTTGCTAACTTTCAGTGAGTTTACTACCTATACTTATTATGTGTGAAGTCATTACTCCCCATGTTATAAGCATATGAAACATATATAAATTTAGATTTATGACATTCAATTCATTCAGCCATTACTCATAGGATATACGTGAAGCACATGAGTAAATGACAAACTACCCCAAAAGATAAAAGTGAAGAACACTGAGTAGTCAAATAATTAACTAGCCATGGGAGGATTCTTTTTCATTTAATAATTAAGATCCAATGCTTTTATTCAAACAGCAAGTAAAATTAAAAATACGCTCCAAGCAAAACACATATCATGTGACGAATAAAAACATAGCTCCGAGTATGGTATACCGATAGTTTTGAAGACGAAAGAGGGGATGCCTTCCGGGGCATCCCCAAGCTTAGGCGCTTGAGTCTTCCTTGAATATTACCTTGGGGTGCCTTGAGCATCCCCAAGCTTAATGTCTTTCCACTTCTTATTCTCCTTGCTACCTCTTGAGCACTGCGTTGGTTTTCCCTTGAAGAGGAAAGGGTGATGCAGTAAAGTAGTGTAAGTATTTCCCTCAGTTTTTGAGAACCAAGGTATCAATCCAGTAGGAGGTCACGCTCTAGTCCCTTGCACCTACACAAACAAATAAGAACCTCGCAACCAACGCGATAAAGGGGTTGTCAATCCCTTCACGGTCACTTACGAGAGTGAGATCTGATAGAGATGATAAGATAATATTTTTGGTATTTTTATGATAAAGAGTAAAAGTAAAGAAATCAAAGTAAAAAGTAATGGAAATAACGAGAGATTAATATGATGGAAAATAGACCTGGGGGCCATAGGTTTCACTAGTGGCTTCTCTCAAGAGCATAAGTATTATGGTGGGTGAACGAATTACTGTCGAGCAATTGATAGAATTGAGCATAGTTATGAGAATATCTAGGTATGATCATGTATATAGGCATCACGTCCGTGACAAGTAGACCGACTCCTGCCTGCATCTACTACTATTACTCCACACATCGACCGCTATCCAGCATGCATCTAGAGTATTAAGTTCATAAGAACGGAGTAACGCTTTAAGCAAGATGACATGATGTAGAGTGATAAACTCATGCAATATGATATAAACCCCATCTTTTTATCCTCGATGGCAACAATACAATACGTGCCGTTTCCCCTACTATCACTGGGATCGAGCACCGCAAGATTGAACCCAAAGCTAAGCACTTCTCCCATTGCAAGAAAGATCAATCTAGTAGGCCAAACCAAACTGATAATTCAAAGAGACTTGCAAAGATAACCAATCATACATAGAAGAATTCAGAGAAGATTCAAATATTGTTCATAGATAATCTTGATCATAAACCCACAATTCATCGGATCTCGACAAGCACACCGCAAAAGAAGATTACATCAAATAGATCTCCAAGAGAATCGAGGAGAACTTTGTATTGAGATCCAAAGAGAGAGAAGAAGCCATCTAGCTAATAACTATGGACCCGAAGGTCTGAGGTAAACTACTCACACATCATCGGAGAGGCTATGGTGTTGATGTAGAAGCCCTCTGTGATCAATGCCCCCTCCGGCAGGACGCCGGAAAAGGCCCCAAGATGGGATCTCACGGGTACAGAAGGTTGCGGCGGTGGAATTAGGTTTTCGTGGTCGCTTCTGATGGTTTGGGGGTACGTAGGTATATATAGGAGGAAGAAGTAGGTCTTTGGAGCCACGAGGGGCCCACGAGGGTGGAGGGCGCGCCTGGGGGGGCGGGGGGGGGGGGGGGGTAGGCGCGCCCCTGCCTCGTGGCCGCCTCGTTGGTTGCTTGACGTCCACTTCAAGTCCTCTGGATCACGTTTGTTCCAAAAATCATGCTCCCGAAGGTTTCATTCCGTTTGGACTCCGTTTGATATCCTTTTTCTGTGAAACACTGAAATTGGCAAAAAGACAGCAATTTGGGTTGGGCCTCCGGTTAATAGGTTAGTCCCAAAAATAATATAAACGTGTATAAATAAGCCCATTAAACATCCAAAACAGAATATAGAATAGCATGGAACAATAAAAAATTATAGATACGTTGGAGACGTATCAAGCATCCCCAAGCTTAATTCCTGCTCGTCCTCGAGTAGGTAAATGATAAAAACAAATTTTTTGATGTGGAATGCTTCTTAGCATAATTCTCAATGTAAATCTTTTTATTGTGGCATGAATATTTAGATCCGAAAGATTCAAGATAAAAGTTTAATGTTGACATAAAAACAATAGTACTTCAAACATGCTAACCAAGCAATTATGTCTTATCAAAATAACATAGCCAAAGAAAGCTTATCCCTACAAAATCATATAGTTAGGCCATGTTTCAATATTGTCACACAAACGTTCTCATCATGCATAACCCCGATGACAAGCCGAGCAATTGGTTCATACTTTTTAACGCGCTTCAGCCTTTTCAACTCTTACGCAATACATGAGCGCAAGCCATGGATTTAGCACTATGGGTGGAGTAAAGTATAATGATGGGGGTTATGAGAGAAGACAAAAAAGGTAGAAAGTCTCACATTGACGCGGCTAATCAATAGGCTATGGAGATGCCCATCAATTGATGTCAATGAGAGGAGTAGGGATTGCCATGCAACGGATGCACTAGAGCTATAAATATATGAAAGCTCAACAAAAGAAACTAAGTGGGTGTGCATCCAACTTGCTTGCTCACGAAGACCTAGGGTATTTTGAGGAAGCCCATCATTGGAATATACAAGCCAAGTTCTATAATGAAAAATTCCCACTAGTATATGAAAGTGACAACATAGGAGACTCTCTATCATGAAGATCACGGTGCTACTTTGAAGCACAAGTGTGGAAAAAGGATAGTAACATTGTCCCTTCTCTCTTTTTCTCTCATTTTTTATTTTTTTCTTTTTTCTTTGGGCCTTCTCTCTTTTTTTTTCTTTTCTTTGGCCTCTTTTTTTTATTCAGTCCGGAATCTCATCCCGACTTGTGGGGGAATCATAGTCTCCATCATCCTTTCCTCACATGGGACAATGCTCTAATAATGATGATCATCACACTTTTATTATTTACAACTCAACAATTACAACTCAATACTTAGAACAAAATATGACTCTATGTGAATGCCTCCGACGGTGTACCGGGATATGCGATGAATCAAGAGTGACATGTATGAAAAAATTATGAATGGTGGCTTTGCCACAAAATACGATGTCAACTACATGATCATGCAAAGCAATATGACAATGATGAAGCGTGTCATAATAAATGGAGCGGTGGAAAATTGCATGGCAATATATCTCGGAATGGTTATGGAAATGCCATGATAGGTAGGTATGGTGGCTGTTTTGAGGAAGATATAAGGAGGCTTATGTGTGATAGAGCGTATCATATCACGGGGTTTGGATGCACCGGCGAAGTTTGCACCAACTCTCAAGGTGAGAAAGGGCAATGCGCGGTACCATAGAGGCTAGAAAATTGTGGAAGGTTGAGAGTGGGTATAATCCATGGACTCACATTAGTCATAAAGAACTCATATACTTATTGCAAAATTTTATTAGCCCTCGAAGCAAAGTACTACTACGCATGCCCCTAGAGGGATAGATTGGTAGGAAAAGACCATCACTCGTCCCCGACCGCCACTCATAAGGAAAGCAATAAAAGAACACCTATGTGTCAAAATTGTTACACAACTTTTACCATACGTGCATGCTACGTGACTTGCCAACTTTAACACAAGTATTTCTTAATTTCACAATTACTCAACTAGCACACTCTAATATTACCACCTTTATATCTCAAAACACTTATCAAGTATCTAACTTCTCATGATATTCAATGAACTCAATATGGAAGATTAATTTCACAATTAAAGCAAATTACCATGCTGTTTAAGACTCTCAAAATAATATAAGTGAATAAAGAGATATTAATAGTTTCTATAAAATACAACCACCTCCGTGCTCTAAAAGATATAAGTGAAGCACTAGAGCAAAAACTATATAGCTCAAAAGATATAAGTGAAGCACATAGAGTATTCTAACAAATTCCGAATCATGTGTGTCTCTCTCAAAAGGTGTGTACAACAAGGATAATTGCTGCAAATTAACAAACAAAGACTCAAATCATAGAAGATGCTCCAAGCAAAACACATATCATGTGGTGAATAAAAATATAGCTCCAAGTAAAGTTACCAATGGATGAGGACGAAAGAGGGGATGCCTTCCGGGGCATCCCCAAGCTTTGGCTTTTTGGTGTCCTTGGATTTACCTTGGGGTGCCTTGGGCATCCCCAAGCTTAGGCTCTTGCCACTCCTTGTTCCATAATCCATCAAATCTTTACCCAAAACTTGAAAACTTCACAACACAAAACTTAACAAAAAATCTCGTGAGCTCTGTTAGCGAAATAAAACAAAATACTACTTCAAAGTACTGTACTGAACTCATTCTTTATTTATATCGGTGTTAAACCTACTGTATTACAACTTCTCTATGGTTTATAAGCTCTTGTACTAGCCATAGATTCATCAAAATAAGCAAACAACACACGAAAAACAGAATCTGTCAAAAACAGAACAGTCTGTAGTAATGTGTAACTAACGCAAACTTCTGGAACTCTAAAAATTCTGTGAAAATAGGACGACCTAAATAATTTGTTTATTGATCTGCTGCAATTGGAATCAGTATTATATCACGTTCTGGTAATTTTAACAATTGGTTTCGTGAACAGAAAGTTTCTGGAATTTTCAGCAAGATCAAATAACTATCATCCAAGAAGATCCTATAGGTTTAACTTGGCACAAATACTAATTAAAACACAAAAACAAATCTAACCAGAGGCTAGATCAAAGATTTATTCCTAAACAGAACCAAAAATCAAAAAACTAAAAATAAAATTGGGTTGCCTCCCAACAAGCGCTATCGTTTAACGCCCCTAGCTAGGCATAAAAACAAGGATAGATCTAGGTATTGCCATCTTTGGTAGGCAATCCATAAGTGGCTCTCATAATAGATTCATATGGTAATTTAATTTTATTTCTAGGGGAGTGTTCCATGCCTTTCCTTAACGGAAATTAGAATCTAATATTTCCTTCCTTCATATCAATGATTGCACCAATCGTTCTAAGGAAAGGTCTACCAAGAATAATAGGACATGAAGGATTGCAATCTATATCAAGAACAATGAAATCTACGGGCACATAATTCCTATTTGCAACAATAAGAACATCATTAATTCTTCCCATAGGTTTCTTCATAGTGGAATCCGCAAGATGCAAGTTTAAAGAGCAATCATCAAATTCACGAAAACCTAACAAATCACACAAAGTTTTTGGAATCGTGGAAATACTAGCACCCAAATCACACAAAGCATAGCATTCATTATTGTTAATTTTAATTGTAGGTTTCCATTCATCATAAAGCTTTCTAGGGATAGAAACTTCCAACTCAAGTTTTTCTTCATAAGATTGCATCAAAGCATCTACGATATGTTTAGTAAAAGCTTTATTTTGACTATAAGCATGCGGAGAATTTAGCACAGATTGCAACAAGGAAATATAATCTATCAAAGAGAAATTATCATAATTAAATTCCTTGAAATCCAAAATAGTGGGTTCATTACTATCTAAAGTTTTAACCTCTTCAATCCCACTTTTACCAATTTTTGCATCAAGATCTAAAAACTCCGAATATTTGGGACGCCTTTTAACTAAAGTTGACTCATCTCCAGTCCCATCATTATCAAGATTCATATTGCAAAACAAAGATTTAATAGAGGACACATCAATAACTTTTAGATCTTCATCTTTATTCTCATAAAAATTAGAAGAACACGCTTTCACAAAGCAATCTTTCTTAGCACGCATCCTAGCGGTTCTTTCTTTGCACTCATCAATGGAAATTCTCATGGCTTTGAGAGACTCATTGATATCATGCTTAGGTGGAATAGATCTAAGTTTCAAAGAATCAACACCAAGAGAAATTCTATCCACGTTCCTAGCCAATTCATCAATCTTAGGCAATTTTTCTTCAAGCAAGGCATTGAAATTCTTTTGCGAATTCATAAAATCTTTAACACTAGTCTCAAAATTAGAGGGCAACTTATTAAAATTTCCATAAGAATTGTTGTAGGAATTACCATAATTATTAGAGGAATTACTAGGATACGGCCTAGAATTAAAATTTCCTCTATAAGTGTTGTTACGAAAATTATTTCTACCAACAAAATTCACATCCATAGATTCATTATTATTCTCAATCAAAGTAGACAAAGGCATATCATTGGGATCAGAAGAAACACTCTTATTAGCAAACAATTTCATAAGTTCATCCATCTTTCCACTCAAAACATTAATTTCTTCTATCGCATGCACTTTTTTACTAGTAGATCTTTCAGTGTCCCATTGAGAATAATTAACCATAATATTATCTAGGAGTTTAGTAGCTTCTCCTAAAGTGATTTCCATAAAAGTGCCTCCCGCGGCCGAATCTAAAAGATTTCTAGAAGCAAAATTCAATCTGGCATAATTTTTTTGTATAATCATCCATAAATTCAAACCATGTGTAGGGCAATTATGTATCATTAATTTCATCCTCTCCCAAGCTTGTGCAACATGTTCATGATCAAGTTGCTTAAAATTCATAATATCGTTTCTAAGAGAGATGATTTTCGCGGGAGGAAAATACTTAGAGATAAAAGCATCTTTGCACTTATTCCAAGAATCAATACTATTTTTAGGCAAAGATGAAAACGAAGTTTTAGCATGATCTCTAAGAGAAAACGGAAATAGCTTCAATTTAACAATATCATTATCCACATCTTTCTTCTTTTGCATATCACACAAATCAACAAAGCTATTTAGATGGGTAGCGGCATCTTCACTAGGAAGGCCGGTGAATTGATCTTTCATGACAAGATTCAGTAAAGCAGCATTAATTTCACAAGATTCAGCTTCGGTAAGAGGAGCAATCGGAGTGCTAAGAAAATCATTGTTGTTGGTATTGGCAAAGTCACACAATTTAGTATTATCTTGAGCCATCGTGACAAGCAAGCAGTCCAACACACGAGCAAACAAGAAGCAAGCAAAAAAAGAGGGCGAACGGAAAAGAGAGGGCGAATAAAACGGCAAGGGTGAAGTGGGGGAGAGGAAAACGAGAGGCAAATGGCAAATAATGTAATGCGAGGGATAAGAGTTTGTGATGGGTACTTGGTATGTCTTGACTTGTGTAGACTCGGCAACGGCGCCAAAAATGGCTTGTTGTTGGGAGTCAAATCTTGACTTGACTTGGCGCACACCTCCCCGACAACGGCGCCAGAAATCCTTCTTGCTACCTCTTGAGCACTGCGTTGGTTTTCCCTTGAAGAGGAAAGGGTGATGAAGTAAAGTAGCGTAAGTATTTCCCTCAGTTTTTGAGAACCAAGGTATCAATCCAGTAGGAGGTCACGCTCTAGTCCCTTGCACCTACACAAACAAATAAGAACCTCGCAACCAACGCGATAAAGGGGTTGTCAGTCCCTTCACGGTCACTTACGAGAGTGAGATCTGATAAGATAATATTTTTGGTATTTTTATGATAAAGAGTAAAAGTAAAGAAATCAAAGTAAACAGTAATGGAAATAACGGGAGATTAATATGATGGAAAATAGACCCGGGGGCCATAGGTTTCACTAGTGGCTTCTCTCAAGAGCATAAGTATTACGGTGGGTGAACGAATTACTGTCGAGCAATTGATAGAATTGAGCATAGTTATGAGAATATCTAGGTATGATCATGTATATAGGCATCACGTCCGTGACAAGTAGACCGACTCCTGCCTGCATCTACTATTATTACTCCACACATCGACCGCTATCCAGCATACATCTAGAGTATTAAGTTCATAAGAATGGAGTAAGGCTTTAAGCAAGATGATATGATGTAGAGGGATAAATGTAACGCCCGGATAATTAGGCTACAGTAAAACTCTGCTAATGATGCCAAGCCACCTCCGTTACTGTTGCTAATCTCTCGTTAGTTCAAAACCGGTTCAAAATTCAAATTCAAATTATGGCAACCAACAAAAGTTTCCAAATATTTAAACAAAAATGTTTGGTTAGTGCCAAATATTACATAGGTAATGGTTGTGAAGAAGACACATGTTTAGAAAGTGCTAAGGTGTTCTAAAGTAATTAAAACAGTAAAGGGCAAATAAATAAAAGAAAAAGAAAATACAAAACAGAAGAACAAAAATAAAACAAAGACCCCCCCCCCCCCCCGCTGGGCCTCGGCCCCGCTGGCCACTGGGAAAGCCAGGCTGGCCCAGCCGGTGCCCCCATAACCCCACTCCCCCCTTGACCTAGATCGACCGACACCCCACTTCCCCCCACTCGCTCCCCACGTTTCCCCCTCCCTGATCTAGATCTGGATCGGGGGAACGACCCCCCTGTCCAGGACGCCGCCCAGATCGAACCATGCCGTCGCCGCCCGAGGACCTCGTCGAGCCTTCCCCGCCGGACTGCCTCCCCGTCGATCTCGTCCCCATCATCCTCCCCGCGCCCCGCTGCCATTGTCCCTACGCATCGCCGCGAGCTCCCTTCCTTCCCCTTTGTCGCCGGCGCCGTCCACAGCACGCACGCGCACACCGCCCCATACGCGCGCCGAGTCGCGCCCCCAAACGGCGCGCCTCGCTCGCCCGTCGACCGAGCACGGCTGCTCCCGCTCCCCCCGCTAGCGCCACGCGGCCACTGTCCGCACCGGCGCGCATGCACGCCTCGACCACGCACTGCTCCTCGAGCTGCTGTTGCTTTGACGCGCCCTCCCTGCCGAGCCCGCGTCCCGCGGCCGAGCTGCCTTGCTCCGCCGCGTGCACGCCGCACGCACGTTCACCATTCGCCTCCTCCGCCTCGGCTCCGTGCCGCGCCCACGGGCCGTCCCGCTCCCTCGCGCCTGCATCGCCCTCTGCACAGTGCCTGCGGCCCCACCACTCGTCGCTCCGGCTCACCTCCCCCGCACTACCCTGCCTCGCCGCGGCCCGCGCTCACCGCACCGCTCGCGCCTCCCACTGTCGTGCCGCCGTTCCTCTGTTCTGCTCCGCCACACAGCCTCCCCACCTCGCTCCCGTCGGCCGCCACTGCGTCCGCAGTGCGCGCAGGCTCACCCATCCGCGCGCCCGCGCCCCTCCTGGCAAGCCCCGTCGCCGCTTCCACTGCTGCTTCTGCATCGCTTCGGCCTCCGGCGGCCGCCCACTCATCACCGTGGCCCCGCACCGCTCCGCGCCTCGCCGGCATCCCCCCGGGCGCCCTGTCCGGCGCCGGCCACCACGCCCGCATGCCCGTGCCCGGTACCCGCACGCCCGCACCCGGTTTGGCCCTATGGGCCACTGCCCAGTGGGGCCCCCACGCCCCTGTTAAAAAAGAAAAGAAAAGATTTATAATAATAATAATAATAAATATATATAATAAAATTAATTAATTAACTTAACGAATTCTGTTTAGTAACTAATTACATTTAATTGACCTGTTGATTAACCTTAATCATATGTTAATTAGGAGCAGTCAATGACCAGCGGGCCTCACGAGTCAGTTTGACCGATCAACGGTCACAGTTGACTGTTGACGTCATGCTGACATCAGCATACACTATTCTGGATAATGTTGAGTTAAAATAATTAAAAATAATTTAGAAAATGATTTAAAACTTTAAAAATCAATATAAAATAATCCGTAACTCGGATGAAAATACTTTGTACATGAAAGTTGCTCAGAACGACGAGACAAATCCGGATACGCAGCCCGTTCGTCCGCCACACATCCCTAACATAGCAAACACGCAACTTTCCTCCTCCGGTTCATCTGTCCGAAAACGCGAAACACCGGGAATACTTTCCCGGATGTTTCCCCCCTTCGCCGGTATCACCTACTACCGCGATTGGGCACACCTAGCATCACGCTTTGTCATGTCATGCATCGTCATGCATTTGTTTGCATTGTATTTATTGTTTCTTCCCCCTCTTCTCTCGCTAGACACCGAGACCGACGCCGCTGCTACCCAGTATGACTACAGTGTTGACGACCCCTCCTTCTCGGCTGAGCTTCCAGGCAAGCCCCCCCATGATCACCAGATATCGCCTATTCTACTCTCTACTGCTTGCATTAGAGTAGTGTAGCATGTTACTGTTTTTCATTAATCCTATCCTGATGCATAGCCTGTCCTTGCTACTACTGTTGTTACCTTTACCTGCAATCCTACCTGCTTAGATAGGATGCTAGTATTCCATCTATGGCCCTACATTCTTGTCCGCCTGCCTTGCTATACTATCGGGCCGTGATCACTCGGGAGGTGATCACGGGTATATACTTATATACTATATATGATACCTGTGGTGACTAAAGTCGGGTCGGCTCATAGAGTACCCGCGGGTGGATCTTTGTGGCGGAGCGACAGGGCAGGTTGACACCACCTAGGCGAGAGGTGGGCCTGGCCCTGGTCGGCGTTCGTGGTTACTTTAAAATAACACGTTTAACGAGTTCTTGGTATTTGATCTGAGTCTGGCCACTGGCCTATACGCACTAACCAACTATGCGGGAACAATTATGGGCACTCGACGTCGTGGTATCAGCCGAAGCCTTCGTGACGTCAGCGACTGAGCGGCGCGCGCCGGATTGGACCGTAAGCCTGCCCTTTTATTAAGGGGGCTAGGTCTGCTTCCGGCCGCGTTCGCAATGTCCAAGTGTGCAATGGGCGATGGGCCCAGACCCCTGCGCGCATAGGATTTAGACCGGCGTGCTGACCTCTCTGTTGTGCCTAGGTGGGGCTGCGACTTGTTGATCTTCCGAGGACGGGCATGACCCAGGAAAGTGTGTCCGGCCAAAGGGGATCGAGCGTGTTGGGTAATGTGGTGCACCCCTGCAGGGAAGTTTATCTATTCGAATAGCCGTGATCTTCGGTAACAGGACGACTTGGAGTTGTACCTTGACCTTATGACAACTAGAACCGGATACTTAGTAAAACACACCCTTCCAAGTGCCAGATACAACCCGATGGTCGCTCTCTAACAGGGCGACGAGGAGAGGATCTCGGGTAGGAGCATGCTATACGATGATACTTGCTGAACTTACCATCTACTCTCTTCTACATGCTGCAAGATGGAAGCTGCCAGAAGCGTAGTCTTCGATAGGATTAGCTATCCCCCTCTTATTCTGGCATTCTGCAGTTCAGTCCATTGATATTGCCCCTTTACACATATATCCATGCATATGTAGTGTAGATCCTTGCTTGCGAGTACTTTGGATGAGTACTCAAGGTTGCTTTGCCCCCCTTTTCCCCCTTTCCTTTCTCTCTGGTTGTCGCAACCAGATGCTGGAGCCCAGGAGCCAGACGCCACCGTCGACGACGACTCCTACTACAACGGAGGTGCCTACTACTACGTGCAGGCCACAGACGACGACCAGGAGTAGTTTAGGAGGATCCCAGGCAGGAGGCCTGCGCCTCTTTCGATCTGTATCCCAGTTTGTGCTAGCCTTCTTAAGGCAGACTTGTTACTTATGTCTGTACTCAGATATTGTTGCTTTCGCTGACTCGTCTATGATCGAGCACTTGTATTTGAGCCCTCGAGGCCCCTGGCTTGTATTATGATGCTTGTATGACTTATTTTACTTTTTGGAGTTGTGTTGTGATATCTTCCCATGAGTCCCTGATCTTGATCGTACATGTTTGCGTGTATGATTAGTGTACGATTGAATCGGGGGGCGTCACAAGTTGGTATCAGAGCCGATTGCCTGTAGGAATCCCCCTTCCACACTCCTTGGCCGAAGTCGAGTCTAGACATTGCAAAACTTTTTACTAACATGGCTGTGTGTCTTACGGGTCCACGTCACCATTGGGTGGTACTAGGATCTTTTACTCCTCGATCTTTATTCTGGGACTCTGAACTCTCTTCTACTCGGGGTAAACGAATTTGCTAACTCTAACACTAGGATCCCGTGACCATATTCACCCCAAAGTTGGATAAGCCATAGTTATTCCTTAGAATAGTATTTTGAACAATACCCACACTGTCATTTGACTCCTTTGAAACATCTTTGCTTTCAGATGGAACCCACGAGGCAGGTCGTGCGCCACACGAGGGCCATTGGTGCCTCGGGATCACCTGTTGTGCTAGCCAAGATGATGACCTATCTGGGTTATCGCTAGCACCCTGAGTACACCATCTACGAGGAGTACCAGAACTTTAACCAGGAGCTGTACCGTGCCATCGTCCACCTCTACTCTCGGGAGTATGACTCCACTACTGTGCCGCACACTGCTCATGGTGTTGGAGTGACCATCGATATGGCAGTCCACGATGCTGCTTATGCTGCTCTGACACGTCTTCGTGGAGAGTATCGGGAGTTGGACACCTCCCCTTTCAGGCACATTGCTATCGCATCCGATGTTGGTGCGGAGGGATACTACACTGCTGCCTACTCCACTGTCACCCGAGAGCCCTTCTACCATCAGAACTTGGTTCTGCATGCTGATGGGCTGAATCGAGCTAACCGAGCTCTTTGCCATGAGTTGTACACCACCCGTCAGCACCTTTACCGTGCTCTGACGCTGGTGCACCCCTTTGTCCGATCTACAGAGCTGCCCCGTTCTGCGATCTACCCAGCCAGGACCGTGATGCCCCAGGGTGCCGGGTGGCCAGATGTGGGAGGCTACTCTCCCCCACTTGGTCCTCTTCTGCCACCTGAGCGTTGGGTTCTGCACCAGAGTATCCGCGGACCCCAGGTTGCTGACGTGGAGTTCCCGATGCGACACTACCAGCTTTCAGGCTACACCTACCTCCACAGTTCCTCCTGGGACTGATGTAGGCTTGCTTGTTAGTATTAGGTGCCTTCGTTGCAAGCCTGCGTGCCGCCTATGATGTCTTTAGTCTATGTACTGAACTCTGTGTACCGAACTCTATGCATGATCCCTTTTGTAAGATATGCCGACTACTATGTAGTATCTATCGTGCTCCTTTTATTATGCATGTTTTATCATGAATGATTCTTGTCTTTGTAAATTTCCCAATGCTGAACTACCCCTGTTATATATTAGCAGGATGGTTAGATCAGGTGGTCGTGGTCATGGTGGCAACGCCCACCCCCGCCTGAGTACATGGCTGGTATGATCCAACAGCTTGAGATGAATCGCCAGTTCATGGAGAATATGATGGCTCAGTTCCCTCGCCCCAATATGAACCAGCAGCCAGCCCAAGTGACTCTGCAGGATTTCATGCGCCTCAACCCAACTGTGTACCGCAGCTCAACTCAGCCGCTGGATGCTGATGACTGGCTCCGTGACATCACCTATGAGATGGAGTCTGCTGATGTAGCCCCTGCCCGCTATGTCACCTTTGCTTCCTTCTTTCTGAAGGGACCCGCAGCTCAATGGTGGGACAGCCACAGGCGTACTCTGCCAGCTGGAACAATCATCACCTGGCCAGATTTCCAAGCCGCTTTCTGTGCCCGCTTCATTCCTCAAGGAGTCATGGACCGGAAGAAGCGTGAGTTCCGCAACCTCACCCAAGGCAACAAAACTGTCGAAGCTTATCAGCGGGAGTTTCTGGACTTGTCCCGCTATGCTGAAGATGACATTGCAACTGATGCTCGTAGACAGGAGAAGTTTCGTGACGGCCTTCAAGCTGACATCAAACTCGCACTACTAGTGCATGACTTTACTGATTTTTCCACCCTGGGAACAAGGCCATCAATGTCGAAACTGGTCTGCAGGAACACCAGAGCTCTCACAGGCGCAACCGTGACATGGGCTCATCTTCGGGTCCGCCCTCGCAGAAGCGTAAGATATGGATCCCGAACAGCATGTACCGTCCACATGCACTTGCCCCAAGGCAGACCTATGCCGCACCTCATCTGCCTCCTCCACCATCTAGGCAGCCAAGGCTTCCAGCTCCACCACCCCAAGCTCCTGTTCCCACTCCCAATAATGGTCTGTGTTACAAGTGTGGTCAACCAGGTCACCGTGCCAGGGACTGCAATCAGAACCAGAATCAACTGGACCTTCCCGCAGCTGGCCGTGGAAGCAACCAGCCCCGCAACAACAATGCCAAGTCTTTTGGCGTGTTCATGCCAACCACATTGATCTCAACGAAGCTCAAGACCAGCCTGCTACCATGATGGGTACTCTTCTCGTAAATTCAGTACCAGCGTCCGTTTTATTTGATATAGGAGCATCACATTCATTCATATCAGCAGAATTTGCATTCATGCATGGCATTAAATACGAAGATATGAACACTCCACTAGTGGTACACACCCCTGCGGGCCAATGTCAAACCTCTATGGTCAGTCACGACGTTCCCGTTGAAATTGAAGGATTGGAATTCCTTGTCTCTCCCATCGTACTGAAGTCCTGTAGCATTGATCTCATTCTGGGAATGGATTGGTTGAAAGCGCATACTACTTCTATAGTTTGCGCCACTAAGACCGTCCATCTGCTACACCCTTCCGATGAAATAATAAGCTACAATGCTCGTCTGGTTCAGAATGCCGAGGCAAGGCTCTATGCGTTGAATGCACTGAACGCTGCACCACTCGAGGGCATTGAAAACATCCCCGTCATGCGTGAATTCCTCGACGTCTTTCCTGAAGAACTTCCAGGGATTCCCCCTGCTAGAGCTGTCGAATTCATCATCGACTTGAAACCAGGCACCACTCCCATGCCAAGCGGCCCTACAAGATGCCGCCGCATGAACTCCTTGAGCTTAAGGAGGAAATCGACAAATCTCTTCGGAAAGGTTTCATCCTCCCAAGTTGCTTTCCTTGGGGAGCACCTTCTCTCTTTTTCAAGAAGAAGGATGGGACAAACCGATTAGTCCAAGACTACCGTCCTATAAACCAAGCTACCATTCAGAATAAATCCTCTTCCTCGGATCAATGATCTGTATGATCAACTGGCTGGTTCGTCAGTGTTCTCTAAACTCGACTTGAGGTTGGGTTACCACCAGATCCGTGTTCGTGAAGAGGATATCCAAAAGACCTCCTTCGTGACTCGATATGGTTCATACGAGTACACTGTCATGTCATTCGGCTAAACCAATGCTCCAGCCACCTTCTCTCGTCTGATAACTATATATTCATGGATTACCTCGACAAGTTTGTCGTGGTTTATCTGGATGATATCCTGGTATTTTCCAAGAACGAAGAAGAACATGCTGAACATCTTCGTCTTGTGCTGGAAAAGCTACGAGAGCATCAGCTATATGCCAAGTTCTCCAAATGTGAATTCTGGCTACCCGAAGTAACCTATCTTGGGCATGTCATCTCTAAGGATGGTATTGCCGTCAACCCTGAACGAGTCCAGACTATTCTTGGTTGGACTCCTCCGAAGAACGTTAAGCAAGTCAGAAGTTTTCTCGGTCTCGCCAGCTATTGCCGTCGATTCGTCGAGAACTTCTCCTAGATCGCCAGGCCTCTGACTAACCTGTTGCATAAGGGCGTCAAGTTCCAATGGACAGACAAATGTCAGGAAAGTTTCCAGGCACTCAAAGACAAGTTGACTTCTGCCCTAGTGCTAGCTCCACCTGATACTAAGAAGGACTTCGTCATTTACTGCGACGCTTCCCGTCAAGGATTAGGCTGTGTCCTAATGCAAGACCGCAAAGTGATTGCTTATGCCTCTCAGCAATTGCGCCCTCACGAAGAGAACTACCCAGTTCACGACCTCGAGCTTGCTGCTGTCATTCATGCGCTAAAACAGTGGCGACATTACCTTCTCGGTAATCGTTGCGAGATCTTCACCGACCACCAAAGTCTGAAGTATCTGTTTACTCAGCCAGACCTGAACCTCCGTCAGCAGAGATGGATGGAGATTGTTGCAGACTTTGACTTGGGTATTTCCTATACACCAGGCAAGGCTAATGTAATGGCTGATGCCTTGAGCCGCAAGTCTTACTGGAACCACCTCCAGGTTCACAAAGTTCAGCCCTCGCTTGTTGAAGAATTCAGATAGCTGAACCTCCATATCGTTCCTCCGGGTGCACTCGCTCCCCCTCCTAAGGAGTTTCGCAAGATGAACCTCCGTGTTGTTACCCAGGGTTCCCTCAATACCCTGGTTGTCGAACCAGATATTTTGGACTCCATCAAGAGACTTCAGGGATATGACTCTCAAGCCCACAAGATTAAGCGCTACCTCGCAGAAGGAAAGCCCTCATTCTTCACTGTTGCTGATGATGGCACCTTGTACTTCAAGGGCCGCCTAGTGGTGCCATGTTCAGGGAAAAACCTGGATATGACACAGATGGTTATGAAAGAAGCTCATGATACACCTTTGTCTATTCATCCGGGTAGTACAAAGATGTACCAAGACATTCGTCAAAGATTCTGGTGCTCAAATATGAAGCAAGACATTGCTCGCTATGTTGCTGAATGTGACGTTTGCCGTCGTATGAAAGCAGAACATCAAAGGCCTGCTGGAACTCTGCAACCTATCTCTATTCCTGAATGGAAATGGGACCATGTCGAGATGGACTTCGTCACTGGATTTCCCAAATCACAGAAAGGTAATGATGCTATTCTTGTCGTCATTGACCGGCTTTCTAAGGTTGCACATTCTCTGGCGGTCAAAGAAACGATAACTGCTAGTCAGCTTGCAACCCTCTATATGTCCAGAATTGTTTCCCTTCACGGTATTCCACTGGTTATCAGTTCGGACCATGGCAACTTATTCACTTCAAGATTCTGGGCAAGTTTCCAAGAAGCTATGGGGACTCACTTATCTTTTAGTACTGCATTTCATCCTCAGTCGCAAGGGCAAGTTGAATGTGTCAACCAAGTTCTCGAAGACATGCTTTGAGCTTGTGTTATTTCCTTCGGCAAGAAATGGGAGGAATCTCTCCCGTATGCTGAGTTCTCTTATAAGAATAGCTATCAAGCTAGTCTAAAGATGGCCCCCTTCAAAGTATTATATGGACGAAAGTGCCGAACCCCTCTGAATTGGTCAGAAACCGGGGAACGTCCACTCTTTGGTACGGATATTATCCAACATGCCGAAGAACAAGTCCGCATTATTCGCGAGAATCTCAAGACTGCTCAGTCGCGTCAGAAGAGTCAGTATGACCGTAAACATAAAGATATGGTCTATCAACCTGGCGAAAAGGCTTATCTTTGAGTTACACCAATGAAGGTTGCTCACCGCTTCGGGATCAAGGGCAAGCTAGCTCCTCGCTATATTGGTCCATTCCCTATTCTTGAAAGGCATGGAAAAGTGGCATATCAACTGGAGCTTCCGCCGAACCTTTCTCAGGTTCACAATGTGTTCCACGTGTCACAGCTCCGCCGTTGTTTCAAGGACCCAATCCGAGCAGTGGATCATGAAGTGCTCGAATTGCAACATGACCTCTCCTATAAAGAGCATCCGGTCCGCATTCTTGACCAAGCTGAACGCCGAACACGTCAGAAGGCGATCAAGTTCCTCAAGGTCCAGTGGTCGCACCATTCTGAAGATGAAGCCACTTGGGAACGCGAGGATCGCCTACGTGATGAATACCCCGCAATGTTTCCTTCTACCTCCTAAATCTCGGGACGAGATTTCTTGTAGTGGAGGAGATTTGTAACGCCCGGATAATTAGGCTACAGTAAAACTCTGCTAATGATGCCAAGTCACCTCCGTTACTATTGCTAATCTCTCGTTAGTTCAAAATCGGTTCAAAATTCAAACTCAAAATATGGCAACCAACAAAAGTTTCCAAACATTTAAACAAAAATGTTCGGTTAGTGCCAAATATTACATAGGTAATGGTTGTGAAGAAGACACATGTTTAGAAAGTGCTAAGGTGTTCTAAAGTAATTAAAGCAGTAAAGGGAAAATAAATAAAAGAAAAAGGAAATACAAAACAGAAGAACAAAAATAAAACAAAGACCCCCCCGCTGGGCCTCGGCCCAGCTGGCCACTGGGCAAGCCAGGCCGGCCCAGCCGGTGCCCCCATAACCCCACTCCCCCCTTGACCTAGATCGACCGACACCCCACTTCCCCCCACTCGCTCCCCACGTTTTCCCCCTCCCCGATCCAGATCTGGATCGGGGGAACGAACCCCCCGTCCAGGATGCCTCCCGGATCGAACCACGCTGTCGCCGCCCGAAGACCTCGCCGAGCCTTCCCCGCCGGACTGCCTCCCCGTCGATCTCGTCCCCGTCATCCTCCCCGCGCCCCGCTGCCATTGTCCCTACGCATCGCCGTGAGCTCCCTTCCTGCCCCTCTGTCGCCGGCGCCGTCCACAGCACGCACGCGCACACCGCCCCATACGCGCGCCGAGTCGCGCCCCGAACGCCGCGCCTCGCTCGCCCGTCGACCGAGCATAGATGCCCCCTCTCTGCTCCCGCTCCCCCGCTAGCGCCACGCGGCCACCGTCCGCACCAGCGCGCATGCACGCCTCGACCACGCACTGCTCCTTGAGCTGCTGCTGCTTTGACGCGCCGTGCCCGCCGAGCCCGCTTCCCGCGGCCGAGCTGCCTTGCTCCACCGCGTGCACGCCGCACGCACCCTGCGCACACGTTCACCATTCCCTCCTCCGCCTCGGCTCCGCGCCGCGCCCACGGGCCGTCCCGCTCCCTCGCGCCTGCATCGCCCCCTGCACAGTGCCTGCGGCCCCGCCACTCGTCGCCCCGGCTCACCTCCCCCGCACTACCCTACCTCGCCGCGGCCCGCGCTCACCGCACCGCTCGCGCCCCCCACTGTCGTGCCGCCGTTCCTCTGTTCTGCTCCGCCACATAGCCGCCCCACCTCGTCCCCGTCGGCCGCCACTGCATCTGTAGTGCGCGCAGGCTCACCCATCCGCGCGCCCGCGCCCCTCCTGGCGAGCCCCGTCGCCGCTTCCACTGCTGCTTCTGCATCGCTTCGGCCTTCGGCGGCCGCCCGCGCATCACCGTGGCTGTCGGTGTCAAAACCGGCGGATCTCGGGTAGGGGTTCCCGAACTGTGCGTCTAAGGCAGATGGTAACAGGAGGCGGGGGACACAATGTTTACCCAGGTTCGGGCCCTCTCGATGGAGGTAATACCCTACTTCCTGCTTGATTGATCTTGATGATATGAGTATTACAAGAGTTGATCTACCACGAGATCGTAGAGGCTAAACCCTAGAAGCTAGCCTATGATTATGATTGTTGTCGTCCTACGGACTAAACCCTCCGGTTTATATAGACACCGGAGGGGGCTAGGGTTACACAGAGTCGGTTACACCGGAGGAGATCTACATATCCGAATTGCCAAGCTTGCCTTCCACGCAAAGGAGAGTCCCACCCGGACACGAGACGAAGTCTTCAATCTTGTATCTTCATAGTCCAACAGTCCGGCCAAAGTATATAGTCCGGCTGTCCGAGGGCCCCCTAATCTAGGACTCCCTCAGTAGCCCGTGAACCAGGCTGCAATGACGATGAGCCCGACGCGCAGATTGTCTTCGGCATTGCAAGGCGGGTTCCTCCTCCGAATACTCCATAGAAGATCTTGAGTACAAGGATCGTGTTCGGCTCTGCAAAACAAATTCCACATACCACCATAGAGAGTACAATATCCCACAAATCTAATCTGCTGACAAATTTCATAGCATGACATCATGCCAGAGCCTGGTCATTATTTGAACCGTTTTCTCAACCAGCTACTGCACATATTGCGAGGCGGTTTTCTTGGCACGTCTTGTCGAAGCAGAGATCGTGTCCCCTTATCACAGGATTCTCATCAATACGGGTGTGGGTAACCCAACCGCGGCATCAATCGCGGCGCTTGGGGAATAAGCGATTTTATGGGACAAGTAGGGAGGCGCACAGTTTCTACTGCCTTTATAAAGGGACAAGGACTCCTCTTTTCACCGACGCCTTCTTCTTCCCCTGCCCATCCATTCTCACGCACTCGAGCTCCAGCGCCCAAGTTCTCCTTTTCTCCGTAAAGCCATTCCAAACATGTCCGGAGTGGGAGGCAAGTGGATGGTCTCCTCCGTTACGGAGGAGAACATTATGAAGCTCCGGGAAGCCGGATATCTGGCCGCAGACATTGCGCACCGGCTCCCAGACGCGGGGCAGATCATCCCTACTCCAGAACCCCATGAGAGGGTTGTATTCCTCACCCACTTTGTCCGCGGGCTGGGATTTCCCCTCCACCCATTTGTCCGCGGGCTCATGTTCTACTACGGGCTGGACTTCCATGATCTGGCCCCCAATTTCATCCTCAACATCTCGGCGTTTATCTTCGTGTGCGAGGCCTTCCTCTGCATCAAGCCCCACTTCGGCCTGTGGCTGAAGACCTTCAATGTGAAACCGAAGGTGGTGGTCAGCCAGCAAGCGGAGTGCGGAGGCACCATGCTGGGCAAAATGCCCAACATCACCTGGCTCGAAGGCTCCTATGTGGAGACCGTGAAGGGGTGGCAATCGGGGTGGTTCTACATCACCGAGCCGCGCGACACCAACTGGGTGGCTGCCCCCGAATTTTGATCCGGCATCCCATGCGGCTCACCTCCTGGAAAGAGAAGGGCCTATCCTGGGGTTCATCGGTGGAGCTGACCGGACTCCAGAACTGTGTTAAAAACATGATAAGCAAGAAAATCAAGCTTGTCAACGTGGTCCAGGTCATGCTCTTCCGCCGGATCCTTCCGTGTCAAAGACGGGCATTCAATATGTGGGAGTTCGACCCGGCCAAGCACCAGATGCTGTGAGAGCTCTTCGACACGACGCACCAAGACGTCTGGAAGGTGCTGTTCAAGGCCGCCGAGGTACCTCCTCCCCTTACCGAGGATCGCGGACTCAGCGCAAAGCGCCCTGCCAATCCGGTAAGCTCTTTATATCTCATAAGATGTTCCTTTCCCCAGTATAATCATGTGAGGGATCTGAGCCTCCGCGCCATGTTAACAGGACTGGGTAGTGACAGCGGAGCGGATCGATTGTCCGACCCCATTGCCCGAAGATCCAGCAGAGGCTCTCTTAACGGAGGTGCTGGTTCCAGCACCCTATGAGGCGCCGGAGAAGAAGGCCAAGAAGAAGGCCGCGGGGACCAGGAAAGGTTTCCGGCGCAAGGTTGTATCGGACTCATCGTCCGATAACACCGAGGCGCCCTCCTCCCACGAAAACGAGGAGGAGGAAGAGGAAAGTCCCCCCCCCCCCCAGCCGGGGGAGACAAGAAAAGGAAGGCCGCCCCATCTGGGGAGGCCGAAGGGTCCAAGAAGGGAAGGACCCTCCTTCCGGACTACTCCACAACAGCCGCTTACAGCGACGAGGAGTGGTTGCCCAGGGACAAGCCCCTGGCGAAGTCATAAGTATTCAGATACCATAATAGTTCTAGTATGTTTTTTACTGCTTCTTATCATGCCAAACATGATCATGCAGTCCATCCAAAGCCCATATCGACGTATCCTCTTCGGATGAGTCTTTGGGCCAGTTGGTGATGAACAGCGATTCACTCCCGACCGCCACCTCCCCCCGCCCTACGGACGACATCAAGGTGTTGTCTCAAAGGGCACTGAACCAAGGGGAGATAGTTGTGGAGGCGCCCCAAGGCGACATCCCAGATGCTGGGCGCATGGGGGGCAAGACTCCCATGGGCTCTAATGATGGGGGCAGCAAGTTTGGCCCCCGGCCGAATACTGCGCCGGAACCTCCAGTGGTTTCAGACTCTGTCAGGCGACCCCTTGCTAAGGGGGGCGAGCCGTCTGTGCTGATGGCCTTTGTCCATCCAGAGGCATCAGACAACTTGCTGGAAGCACTTCACGGCGCTTCCATTGACGAAGAGCACCGCACTATCATGAGTGCGGTGGTCGAGAAAGTTCGGTCCGCCAAAAGCGGACTGACTGAAGCCTGTGCCAGCCTCCTAATAGGCTTTGAGGTAAGTAATCAAATTATGAGAAAATGTTACAGCATAGACTGTAGCCCCTGATTCTCTGTTTGGTGTTCTCAAAGAAAGGCCGAACAGAGGATCAAATAATAATCACAGGACTCTAATCAGAATATGTCTATGTGAATAAGCAGGCTTCGCTGCTGGCCGCTGCCGCTTGTACTGCGGAGGTACCGCACTGAAGCGGGACCTTGAGCGGTCCGAGGAAGAGCTCGGCCTTACCAAGAGGCAGCTCGAAGAGAACAAAGGTAAGTGATACCCCGTCTGTATATTGATAAAGAAAAAGGAAGGTGATTGTTAGATCATAGGATCGTCATGAATTTTGCTAGGGGCCACGACCGAAGTGGCGGCCCTGAAGAAGGCGCTGTCCGAGGCTGAAGACGAAGCGGCCAAGGAGCGCACCAAGCACGAGAAGCAAGAGGCCCGAGTCGGCGAGGTTCAATAAGAGCTCCAGGATTTTGTCAAGAAATATGAGTCCTTGGAGCGCGACTCTAAGACGCAAGGGTCCGAGCTTGCGAAGGCCCTCGAGAACGCACAAAATGCCAAGGCCGAAGCCCAAAAGGCCCTCCAGGAGATTCAGGCGGTCAAGAAGATAGCGGCGGGTAAGGCATTCATTATGCAAAGCAAGCATGTGAAGGAAACTTTCCTTTTACTTACCCGAATTTGGAGCTCTCCAGGAGCGTTCGCAGATCTACCCAGCAGCGTATCGGATGCCGCGGAGTTCTACCGGGCCGAGGAAGGGAGCTCGACGGAGAAGTTGTTCTGGTCTCAGTATACTGGGACCGAACATCCGATGCCCTTGAGCGACTAGTTGAAGCAACTGGTCGAGCTTCACAAGGCGGCCGAACTGGCCATGAAGGGTCTCATAGTCCGGATGTGGCTTGGCGAGCCCCTGCCTGGCAGCTACTTCGGCCTGGTAAAGCGGCTTGTGAATGCCTGCCCACGGTTTGAAGTCATAAAGCGGTCTGTATGCATTGAAGGTGCACGCAGGGCGTTTGCCCGTGCGAAAGTGCACTGGGCGTAGATGGACGCCGAGAAGCTGGTGAAGGAGGGGCCGCCGGAGGGCAAGGAGCATCGCCACCCCGAAAAGTATTATGACAGTGTCCTGAAGGGTGCTCGCCTTGTGGCGGAGGAATGTGCTAAGGATGTAATATTTGAATGAAAGTACTCATGTGATCCTATAATATGAAAATGAGTTCATGTGCGCTATATAACGCTTGTTGATTTAACATATTACCTTCTGTGCGGCCGTTTATAAAATCTGAGAGTTGGCTAGTCGTCGGCTTCTGCCCCCATGTAACTAGTACTGAGGTGTTCGGGATATATCTTAAACACTCTTTATCCGAAACTTTGGTCCTTTAAGGAGGTGTTTAGCGCAGTGAACTAGGCAATCAGACTATAAAGCTTTATCACTCTCACTTAGCCATAGAAGTCTACACTTTTAAATTTTGGCGAAGCCCCTAGTATTCGGAAGGCCGAACTTGGGGCACTATGTAAGCCTAAATCGGACAAGGCCGACTCCTCGCCCGAAGCGGAAAAAATCTAAGGATTTGAGACCTCTCGAACAGCGACCAGCTCTCGCCGCATCATGACAGTCAGTTTTCGGCTTTCTCTACTGAGGTGCTCGTCCGGAAGAACCGGGACACAATCGCAGTAGTTCTCCCAGTGCTACCTTAGTCGATATAGCGGAACGTAAGGTACCAAAACATGGGAGCTGGGCAAACCCAAGTATTGACCCAAGACATGATTCAGAGCTGATGCATATAATGCTATAAGTTCGGGGTGCCGCACTGTCGAAAGTGTTCGGACTTTTCTTGCCGTGTTATGGTGTACACTGAAGCCCCTGGCGCACTGGACGTATTAGAATGTACGGGTGCAATTTGTCGTAAATAAGTAGACAAGGGAAAAACATGAAGGAATGCAATAATGAGCTAATGTTGTACATTGTTATTTAAATGATACGTCAAAACGTATGTATACAAGTAGTGCAATAAGTAAAAATAGGACTATTTGACATGTCCTATCCAAGGGCAAGCTGCGTGTGGGTATGTAAAATAGGTATAGCAATCGTTATCAGAGACCACCTGGGGATTCCCTTGTACGTCAAAGCTTCTTGCTTCCTTGGTGTTTCCTTCCCGTGACGGGTCCGATAATCAGGCGATCGGAGAGGGCCTTCAGAGAATAGGGGCCTGAAAGGAAGAAAATGTTAAAGATATACAGGTCCTGAGGCGGTTGAGCCGCATTGTGGGCGGTGCCATAGCCGTGCCTCCGCCTATGCCCATGGTATCTTGAGTACGTAATTATGTACGCGCGGCGCAAATTTCGCCGCTTGACTGGGACTAGGACGGAGGCCGAATTGCTAGGCAAGCTCTGAACGTGCCAGGCGATCCTGTTGCAGGGTATTCCGGACTCGCTTGAAGGTGTCCATGGGCTTTTTCGCTGAATTGGCGGTTTGTCTCGGAAGGCTGCTTTGCACTTCTGCTGCGAGGGCCGCAGTGTGCTCTTCCGTACGGAGCGAGCGTTCTGTGTTTCCATTAACTGTTATAACCCCGCGAGGTCCTGGCATTTTGAGCTTGAGGTATGCATAATGTGGTACCGCATTGAATCTGGCGAATGCGGTTCGTCCGAGCAGTGCGTGATAGCCACTGCGGAAGGGGACGATATCAAAGATTAACTCCTCGCTTCGGAAGTTGTCCGGAGATCCGAAGACCACTTCCGGTGTGATTGAGCCCGTGCAACAGGCCTCTACACCTAGTATGACACCTTTAAAGGTGGTTTTTGTGGGTTTGATCCTCGAGGGGTCTATACCCATTTTGCGCACTGTATCCTGATAGAGCAGGTTCAGGCTGCTGCCATCGTCCATAAGGACTCGAGTGAGGTGAAATCCGTCAATGATGGGGTCAAGGACCAATGCGGCAGAACCGCCATGACGGATACTGGTGGGGTGGTCCATGCAATCAAAAGTGATCGGACAAGAAGACCATGGATTGAACTTTGGGGCGACTGGCTCCATCGCATAGACGTCCCTTAGTGCACGCTTCCGTTCCCGCTTGGGAATATGGGTTGCGTATATCATGTTCACCATTTTTACTTGGGGAGGAAATTTCTTCTGTCCTCCTGTGTTCGGCTGCCGGGGCTCCTCCTCGTCGTCGCTATGCAGCCCCTTTTCCTTGTTTTCGGTATTCAACTTGCCGGCCTATTTGAACACCCAGCATTCTCTGTTGGTGTGGTTGGCTGGTTTATCGGGGGTGCCGTGAATTTGACACGAGCGATCGAGTATGCGGTCCAAACTGGACGGGCCCAGATTGCTTCTTTTGAACGGCTTTTTCCGCTGACCGGATTAAGAGCCACTGAATCCGGCATTGACTGCCGTGTCTTCGGCGTTGTCGCCGTTGTTGCGGTGTTTGTGTCTGTTGCGACGTGGCTTGCCGTTGCTATCTCTGGCATCTGAATTGCCAGGATTTCTTGATGTGCTGTTGCTGCGAGCCAGCCAGCTGTCCTCGCCCGCACAAAAGCGGGTCATGAGTGTCGTGAGGGCTGCCATGGACTTCGGCTTCTCTTGGCCGAGGTGTCGGGCAAGCCACTCGTCACGGATGTTATGCTTAAATGCCGCTAAGGCCTCGGCATCCGGACAGTCGACAATTTGGTTCTTTTTAGTTAGGAACCGAGTCCAGAATTTCCGGGCTGACTCCCCGGGCTGTTGGGTTATGTGACTCAAGTTATCAGCATCCGGTGGTCGCACATAAGTGCCCTGGAAGTTGTCAAGGAATGCGTCTTCCAAGTTCTCCCAACTGCCAATGGAGTTTGCCGGCTGGCTATTCAGCCAATGCCGAGCCGGTCCTTTGAGTTTTAGTGGGAGGTACTTGATGGCATGTAGATCGTCACCGCGGGCCATGTGGATGTGGAGGAGGAAATCTTCAATCCATACCGCGGGGTCTGTTGTACCATCATATGATTCAATGTTTGCGGGTTTAAACCCTTCTGGGAATTCGTGATCCATTACTTCGTCAATGAAGCATTGGGGGTGTGCGGCGCCTCTGTGCTGGGCTATGTCACGGCGCAGTTCATACGAGTCTTGTCTGCTGTATTCGGCCCAGCTGGATTTGCTTTTAGTATATCCGGCGTGACGGTCGTCGTCACGCGTTGGGGCGCGCCCCCGTGATCCGTAGATCGATCTTGTATGTCCTGCTTTGTTTTCCAATACGTCTCGCAGGTCCTGAGTGTTGCTCCGGGCCTTGGTGTTTTTGTTTGACTGGCGACGGGGTGCGGGCTGGACTTCGGGCTGATATGCCGTTTTGTCTCGGCCACGAGGTGGCCGGTCAGCCGCATCATATGCTGGTAGTGTAGGCTTTAATGCTTCCTCCTCGAGTTGGGGTAGCAACCTGCGCTTTGGGTAACTTTTGGTTGGGCGTTCGAGTTCGTATTCCTCGGCTGCCAGGACCTCGGTCCATCTATCCTCTAGCAGATATTGATTAGCTTGAAGCTGCTGCTGCTTTTTCTTCAGGCTTTTTGCTGTGGCTATAAGCCGGCGCTTGAAGTGCTCCTGCTCGACGGGATCCTCAGGCACGATAAATTCTTCGTCGCCGAGGCTCACCTTGTCTTCGGAGAGGGGCATGTAATTGTCATCCTCTGATTCTCCGCCTGTCGCCTGTTCCTTAGGGCTAGCTTGCCCATCCTCCCGCTCGAAGCCTGGCTGGAGGGGATTATCTTTGTCTTCGGCACTATCTGCAGCGTTATTGTCTCTTGTGCCGGTATCGCTGCTTTTGCTATGGCGGGGCGTAGAGCGGCGCCGATGACGCCGGTGCTTAGATTGCTTCTCGAGGGGATTATCCTCCGTTGCCTTATTGCCATCGCTTTCTTTGGGGGTGTCCACCATATATATATCATATGATGAGGTGGCTGTCCAGCGCCCTATGGGCGGTGGTTCCTGTTCTTCTCCTTCATCGTCGATGTCTTCGGAGCTGAAATCAAGCATGTCGGTTAAGTCGTCGACAGTGGCTATTAAGTGGGTGGTGGATGGGGAATGAATTTCTTCCTCGTCCGCTTCCCACTCAAGCCGGACATAGTTCGGCCAAGGGTCTCCTGACAAGGAGAGAGACCTCAATGAGTCTAGCACATCGCCCAAGGGTGAGCGCTGAAAAATATCCGCGGAGGTGAACTCCATGATCGGTGCCCAATCAGATTGGATAGGCATGGACGCAAGCGGTTTGGAGCCTGTGGCCGGGGACGAATCCGAGGGTCCAGTAAAACAGGTCTCATTGGAGGTCAAGTCAATATTCGGCTCTATCGCCGCTGAGTGCGAGGCCTCCGTGGCGGGGTCTATCCACCCGTCCTCGGACGGCGCGATCTGCTCCGGATTGAGGGCCGGAGTAGCCACAGGTGTGATCTCCCGAACACCGTCCGACGGCGGAGCTAAGTCATGCTCGTCGTGACTGTGCGGCGCACCTGACATGGGCTCGAATCCGTCGAATATCAAGTCTCCGCGGATGTCGGCAGTATAGTTTAAGCTTCCAAACCTGACCTGACGGCCAGGGGCGTAGCTCTCGATCTGCTCTAGATGGCCAAGCGAGTTGGCCCGCAGTACGAAGCCACCGAATACGAAGATCTGTCCGGGGAGAAAAACCTCACCCTGGATCGCATCATTGCCGATGATCGAAGGAGCCATCAAGCCTTTATCGTGACGACACAGTGGAACTCTCAATGAAAGCACCAATGTCGGTGTCAAAACCGGCGGATCTCGGGTAGGGGGTCCCGAACTGTGCGTCTAAGGCGGATGGTAACAGGAGGCAGGGGACACAATGTTTACCCAGGTTCAGGCCCTCTCGATGGAGGTAATACCCTACTTACTGCTTGATTGATCTTGATGATATGAGTATTACAAGAGTTGATCTACCACAAAATCGTAGAGGCTAAACCCTAGAAGCTAGCCTATGATTATGATTGTTGTCGTCCTACGGACTAAACCCTCCGGTTTATATAGACATCGGAGGGGGCTAGGGTTACACAGAGTCGGTTACAAGGGAGGAGATCTACATATCCGAATTGCCAAGCTTGCCTTCCACGCAAAGGAGAGTCCCACCCGGACACGGAACGAAGTCTTCAATCTTGTATCTTCATAGTCCAACAGTCCGGCCAAAGTATATAGTCCGGCTGTCCGAGGACCCCCTAATCCAGGACTCCCTCAGTGGCCCCGCCCAGCTCCGCGCCTCGCCGGCACCCCCCCGGGTGCCCTGTCGGGCGCCTGCCACCACGCCCGCATGCCCGTGCCCGGTACCCGCACGCCCGCACCCGGTTTGGCCCTATGGGCCACTGCCCAGTGGGGCCCCCACGCCCCTGTTAAAAAAAAGAAAAGAAAAGATTTAAAATAATAATAATAATATATAATAAAATTAATTAATTAACTTAACGAATTCTGTTTAGTAACTAATTACACTTAATTAACCTGTTGATTAACCTTAATCATATGTTAATTAGGAGCAGTCAATGACCAGTGGGCCCCACAAGTCAGTTTGACCGGACAACGGTCACAGTTGACTGCTGACGTCATGCTGACGTCAGCATACACTATTCTGGATAATGTTGAATTAAAATAATTAAAAATAATTTAGAAAATGATTCAAAACTTTAAAAATCAATATAAAATAATCTATAACTTGGATGAAAATACTTTGTACATGAAAGTTGCTCAGAACGACGAGACGAATCCGGATATGCGGCCTGTTCGTCCGCCACACATCCCTAGCATAGAAAACACGCAACTTTCCTCCTCCGGTTCATTTGTCCGAAAACGCGAAACACCGGGAATACTTTCTCGGATGTTTCCCCCCTTCGCCGGTATCACCTACTACCGCGATTGGGCACACCTAGCATCACGCTTTGTCATTTCATGCATCGTCATGCATTTGTTTGCATTGTATTTATTGTTTCTTCCCCCTCTTCTCTCGCTAGACACCGAGACCGACGCCGCTGCTACCCAGTACGACTACGGTGTTGACGACCCCTCCTTCTCGGCTGAGCTTCCAGGCAAGCCCCCCCTTGATCACCAGATATCGCCTATTCTACTCTCTACTACTTGCATTAGAGTAGTGTAGCATGTTACTGTTTTCCGTTAATCCTATCCTGATGCATAGCTTGTCCTTGCTACTACTGTTGTTACCTTTACCTGCAATCCTACCTGCTTAGATAGGATGCTAGTATTCCATCTGTGGCCCTACATTCTTGTCCGTCTGCCTTGCTATACTATCGGGCCGTGATCACTCGGGAGGTGATCACGGGTATATACTTATATACTATATATGATACCTATGGTGACTAAAGTCGGGTCGGCTCGTAGAGTACCCGCGAGTGGATCTTTGTGGCAAAGCGATAGGGCAGGTTGAGACCACCTAGGCGAGAGGTGGGCCTGGCCCTGGTCGGCGTTCGCGGTTACTTTAAAATAACACGTTTAACGAGTTCTTGGTATTTGATCTGAGTCTGGCCACTGGCCTATACGCACTAACCAACTACGCGGGAACAGTTATGGGCACTCGGCGTCGTGGTATCAGCCGAAGCCTTCGTGACGTCAGCGACTGAGCGGCGCGCGCCGGATTGGACCGTAAGCCTACACTTGTATTAAGGGGGCTAGGTCTGCTTCCGGCCGCGTTCGGAACGTGCATGTGTGCAATGGGCGATGGGCCCAGACCCCTGCGCATAGGATTTAGACTGGCGTGCTGACCTCTCTGTTGTGCCTAGGTGGGGCTGCGACGTGTTGATCTTCCGAGGCCGGGCATGACCCGGGAAAGTGTGTCCGGCCAAAGGGGATCGAGCGTGTTGGGTAATGTGGTGCACCCCTGCAGGGAAGTTTATCTATTCGAATAGCCGTGATCTTCGGTAACAGGACGACTTGGAGTTGTACCTTGACCTTATGACAACTAGAACCGGATACTTAATAAAACACACCCTTCCAAGTGCCAGATACAACCCGGTGGTCGCTCTCTAGCAGGGCGACGAGGAGAGGATCGCCGGGTAGGAGCATGCTATACGATGATACTTGGTGAACTTACCATCTACTCTCTTCTACATGCTGCAAGATGGAGGCTGCCAGAAGCGTAGTCTTTGATAGGATTAGCTATCCCCCTATTATTCTGGCATTCCGCAGTTTAGTCCACCGATATTGCCCCTTTACACATATACCCATGCATATGTAGTGTAGATCCTTGCTTGCGAGTACTTTGGATGAGTACTCATGGTTGCTTTGCCCCCCTTTTCCCCCTTCCCTTTCTCTCTGGTTATCGCAACGAGATGTTGGAGCCCAGGAGCCAGATGCCATCGTCGACGACGACTCCTACTACACCGGAGGTGCCTACTACTACGTGTAGGCCGCTGACGACGACCAGGAGTAGTTTAGGAGGATCCCAGGCAGGAGGCCTGCGCCTCTTTCGATCTGTATCCCAGTTTGTGCTAGCCTTCTTAAGGCAGACTTGTTACTTATGTCTGTACTCAGATATTGTTGCTTCCGCTGACTCGTCTATGATTGAGCACTTGTGTTCGAGCCCTCGAGGCCCCTGGCTTGTATTATGATGCTTGTACGACTTATTTTACTTTTTAGAGTTATGTTGTGATATCTTCCCGTGAGTCCCTGATCTTGATCGTACACATTTGCGTGTATGATTAGTTTACGATTGAATCAGGGGCGTCACAATAAACTCATGCAATATGATATAAACCCCATCTTTTTATCCTCGATAGCAACAATACAATATGTGTCGTTTCCCCTACTGTCACTGGGATCGAGCACCGCAAGATTGAACCCAAAGCTAAGCACTTCTCCAATTGCAAGAAAGATCAATCTAGTAGGCCAAACCAAACTGATAATTGGAAGAGACTTGCAAAGATAACCAATCATACATAAAAGAATTCAGAGAAGATTCAAATATTGTTCATAGATAATCTTGATCATAAACCCACAATTCATCGGATGTCGACAAATACACCGCAAAAGAAGATTACATCAAATAGATCTCCAAGAGAATCGAGGAGAACTTTGTATTGAGATCCAAAGAGAGAGAAGAAGCCATCTAGCTAATAACTATGGACCTGAAGGTCTGAGGTAAACTACTCACACATCATCGGAGAGGCTATGGTGTTGATGTAGAAGCCCTCCGTGATCAATGCCCCCTCCGGCAGGACGCCGAAAAAGGCCCCAAGATGGGATCTCACGGGTACAGAAGGTTGCGGCGGTGGATTTAGGTTTTTGTGGTCGCTTCTGATGGTTTGGGGGTATGTAGGTATATATAGGGGGAATAAGTAGGTCGGTGGAGCCACGAGGGGCCCATGAGGGTGGAGGGCGCGCCTGGGGGGGGGGGGGGGGTAGGCGCCCCCCTGCCTCGTGACTGCCTCGTTGGTTGCTTGACGTCCACTCCAAGTCCTCTGGATCACGTTTGTTCCAAAAATCACGCTCCCGAAGGTTTCATTCCGTTTGGACCCCGTTTGATATCCTTTTTCTGTGAAACCCTGAAATAGGCAAAAAAACAGCAATTTGGGCTGGGCCTCCGATTAATAGGTTAGTCCCAAAAATAATATAAAAGTGTATAAATAAGCCCATTAAACATCCAAAACAGAATATATAATAGCATGGAACAATCAAAAATTATATATACGTTGGAGACGTATCACTCCTCATATCAATATCTCACCCAAAGCTTGAAAACTTCAATCACACAAAACTTAACGGAACTTCGTGAGATAGGTTAGTATGATAAAGAGTAAACCATTCACTTTGGTACTGTCAAAGACAAGATTCATAATTTTTATCACGCAATGCCTACTGTACCATATCATTTCTACAATTTATATTGAGAAATATAAGCCATAGAAACTAGAAAACAAGCAAACTATGCAATGAAAACAGAATCAGTCAGAAACAGAACAGTCTGTAATGATCTGAACAGCAACCATACTTCTGCTACTCCAAAAATTATGAAATAAATTGGTGGACGTGAGGAATTTGTCTATTAATCTTCTGCAAAAAGAATAAACTCAAAAGCACTCTTCGTAAAAAATGGTAGCTAATCTCGTGAGTGCAAAGTTTCTGTTTTTTACAGCAAGATCACATTAACTTTCACCCAAGTCTTCCCAAAGGTCTTACTTGGCACTTTATTGAAACAAAAGCTATAAAACATGATTACTACAGTAGATTAATCATGTAAACACACAAAAACAGTAGGGGTAAATATTGTATTGTCTTCCAACAAGCGCTTTTCTTTAATGCCATTTAGCTAGGCATGATGATTTCAATGATGCTCACCTAAAAGATAAGATTTGAAACATAAAGAGAGCATCATGAAGAATATGACTAGCACATTTGAATCTAACCAACTTCCTATGCCTAGGGATTTTGTGAGCACATAATTTATAGTAACAAGAATCAACTAGCATAGGAAGGCAAAACAAGTATAACTTCAAAACTTTAAGCACATAGAGAGGAAACTTGATATTATTGCAACTCCTACAAGCATATATTCCTCCCTCATAATAATTTTCAGTAGCAGCATGAATGGATTCAACAATATAACCATCACATAAAGCATTCTTTTCATGATCTACAAGCATAGAAATTTTACTACTTCTCCTCATAAGCAAAATTCTTCTCATTCGGAATAGTGGGATCACTAATTCCTAAAGTTGACACTCTTCCAACTCCACTTTAGATTATAGTATTATTCATACTCCAAAAGATATAAGTGAAGTTCATGGAGAATTCTACAATTAATATAGACTAACCAATATCCAATCTCAAAATATATAAGTGAAGCACACGAAGCATTCTATAAAACCATACTCAAAAGATTTAAGTGAAGCTCAAAGAGCAATTTCCATAAGATCATACTTAAAGGATATAAGTGAAGCACATGAATTATTCTATAAATTTATGAAGGGACATCTCATACTAGCATGGTTCTTAAAGAAAAAGAAAAACACAAAGGACACAAATCATGTGAATTAAACAAAAACCGAGGTATACCGATATTTGTTGAAGAAGAAAGATGGGATGCCAACCGGGGCATCCCCAAGCTTAGATGCTTGAGTATCCTCTGAAATATTTACTTGAGGTGCCTTGGGCATCCCCAAGCTTGAACTCTTGCCTCTCTTTATTCTTCTCATATTGATAGCTCCTCGATCTTTGAACACTTCATCCACACAAAACTTTAACAAAAACTTTGTGAGATCCGTTAGTATAATAAAGCAAATCACTACCTTTAGGTACTGTTTCAAACTCATTCCAATTTCATATTAGAACTATATCTACTGTATTCCAACTTCACCATGGTTCATACCTCCCGATACTACCCATAGATTCATCAAAATAAGCGATCAACACATAGAAAACAGAATCTGTCTAAAACAGGACAGTCTGTAGTAATCAGGAGGTTTAGTAAACTTCTGTAACTCCACAAATTATGAAATAAATTTTAAAATTTGAAAAATTTGTACAGAGGTAATGTGCAAAAAGTTTCAGACCCATTTGACCTTCCAGTAAAAAATGTAAAATCATGCGCTACAGCCAAAGTTTCTGTTTTTGTTCTGCACATAGTAAACAAGCAATCTAATCATCCTAAAACCAAAGCTTGGCACATTATTTTATTAATACAATGGATATACACAAGGGGATAATTATTTACAGAGAAACTTCCATGAAAAATTCTACATTGTTTCCGTGAGCATGAACACAAGTGCTCAAGGTCGACCCTCACTTCTTCAATTCATAACTTTCCAATCACTTCTCTTTTTTGAAAAACTTTTTAGGCATGAGAGGCAAGTAAATTTTTTTGTATTTTAATTCTTAATTTTTTTGTATGTTTCACCCACAACTAAACAGAAACAAAAAGGAAAAACAAAATCTACTTAGTGAAGAAAGCAAACAAGCACACACGAGAATATCAACCCCACGCTATTGCTCCCCGGCAACGGCGCCAGAAAATAGCTTGATAATCCCCAAGTGCAGGGAATCATCGTAGCAATTCCAAAAGGTGGAAGTGATAAGTATGGAGTGTCGAACCCACAAGGAGCTAAAGGTAAGATCAATATTCTCTCAAGTCCTATCTGCCACTGATACGACTCTACGTACACCGAACGTTTGCTTCCAACTAGAAACGAGAAATAAAACTACGTTGTGGGTATGAAGAGGATAACTTTGCATGAAATCAGAGAGCTAAAATATAAAAGTAGGTGCTTTTATCATAAAGTTAGAATAAATTACTAAATATTATAAATGGCGAGTGTAGAATAATGGTGGATCGGTGTGCGGAATTGTCCTAGGCAATTGTTAACAAGACCGGTAATCGTCATTGCAATTTCATATGAGGGAGAGGCATAAGCTAACATACTTTATCTTCTTGGATCATATGCACTTATGATTGGAACTCTAGCAAGCATCCGCAACTACTAAAGATCATTGAGGTAAAACCCAACCATAGCATTAAAGCATCAAGTCCTCTTTATTCCCATACGCAACAACCCCCTTACTCGGGTTTGTGTTTCAGTCACTCACCAACCCACTATAAGTGAATCATGAACGTATTGCAACACCCTACAGCGGGAATCCCTCACGCTTGCGCGACATGGAGGGCACCATAGGACAACACCAAAATAAAACATACAACTCGTACCAATCTAGATCATCAATCAACCCAAAGACAAAGGATATCTACTCAAAACATCATAGGATGGCAACACATCATTGGATCATAATATGTGGCATAAAGCACCATGTTCAAGTAGGGATTACAGCGGGGTGCGGGAGAGTGGACCGCGTAAAGGAGATGAGGATGGTGATGTTGATGAAGACGATCACCGCCGTGATGATTCCCCTCCCGATGGCACTCCGGCGCCACCGAGAGAGAGGAGGAGATGTTCTCCCCCTTGTGCTTACTCCTCCATGGCCTCTCCCTAGATGGGGAGAGGTTCTCCCTCTGGTCCTTGGCCTTCATGGCGATGATGGCCCCTCCGGGATCCTCCTCCATGCCCTCTGGTAATGATGGCCCCCTCCGGCAGGGTGCCAGAGAGGGCCTAGATTGATTTCTCATGGCTACAGAGGCTTGCGGCGGCGGAACTTCCGATCTAGGTTAATTTCTGGAGGTTTCTGTATATATAAGAGGTTTTGGCGTCGAGAACAAGTCAGGGGGGTCTCCGGGCTGTCCACGAGGTAGGGGGCGCGCCCAGGGGGTGGGCGCGCCTCCCACCCTCGTGGGCAGCCCGGGACTCTTCTGGCCCAACTCTTTTACTCCATGGCCTTCTTCTAGTCCAAAAATAAGCTCCGTCAAGTTTCAGGTCAATTGGACTCCGTTTGGTTTTCCTTTTCTGCGATATTCTAAAACAAGGAAAAAAACAGAAACTGGCACTGGGCTCTAGGTTAATAGGTTAGTCCCAATAACCATATAAAATAGCATATAAATGCATATAAAACATCCAAGGTTGATAATATAATAGCATGAATACTTCATAAATTATAGATACATTGGAGACATATCACGCGCCCTGGTGGGTTGTGCTCCCCTCGGAGCCCCCTCTGGTACTTCTTTGGCCCATCAGGTGTCTTCTGGTCCAGAAAAATTCTCGAAAAAGTTTCGCTGCGTTTGGACTTCGTTTGGTATTGATTTTTTGCGATGTAAAAAACAAGCAAAAAACAACAACTAGCATTGGGCATTATGTCAATAGGTTAGATATAAAGTTGCTATAAAATGATTGTAAAACATCCAAGAATGATAATATAACAGCATGGAACAAGCAAAAATTATAGATACGCTGGAGACGTATTAGCATCCCCAAACTTAATTCCTACAAGTCCTCGAGTAGGTAAATATAAAAACGGAATTTTTGATGTGGAATGTTGCCTAACATGTTCATCACATATTCTTTTCTTTTGTAGCATGGACATTTGGAATTTTATATGGTTCAAAGCAATAGTCTAGTTTTAACATGAAGAATTCAATACTCAAGCGTATCAACAAGCAACCATGTCTTTCAAAATATCAACACTAAAGAAAGTTATCCCTAGCCCATTATGCTCAACCATTAATCCATTCATGAAACACACTAGTATATTAGCTACATCCAATGCTCAAGTACGATCATAGTGCCTCTTAGTTGGTGCTTTATAAGAGAAGATGGAGACTCAAATAAAAATAAAAATTGCATAAAGTAAATAGATAGGCCCTTTGCAGAGGGAAGCAGAGATTTGTAGAGGTGTTAGAGCTCAAAGCTAAAATTTAGAGATAAAATTTTTGAGAGGCATACATTTCCCATCAACGAAAACGACCGAGTAATTCCCAACACTTTCCATGCTAGATATATCATAGGCAGTTCCCAAAAAGAAAATAAAGTTTATTCCTTTTTCCACCATTCTTTCACAATCCATGGCTTGCCGTATCCACGGGTGCCTTCCATACCAACACTTTCCAAGGAATTTATTATTTGATAACATAAAGTAAATTTCTTTTTCATTTCAGGACTGGGCATCCCTATTACCGCCATACTCTCGTGCAATGACAAGTGAATTAATACTCATCTTGAGAATAACACATCTAGCATGGAAAATATTGGCCACTCCCTACTGCTTCATGAGCGGTACGAGCACACAAAAGGGAAATTCATTTTGAAAATTAGAGATGGCACCTACAAATTTATTTAGAACGACACGGAAATACCGCATATAGGTAGGTATGGTGGACTCATACGGCAAACTGGATTTAATGATTTTGGATGCAAAAGTAGTATTTCTACTTAGTACAAGTGGAGGCTAGCAAATAGATTGAGAAGTGTAGCGACCAGACCTCAAACAGTCTAGTCTTTGTGCATCAGTGTCATGCCTGGATCGGTAATGCTGACACGCACAGTACTTGAAGGATTTATAACAGAGTAGCAATCACACACCTAATACATCGAATAGTCTCAAGAGAGAACTTATTACAATAAATATGGCTTAAGGCCATCTAAATACGATAACAGCGGAAGGCTTGGAAGATAAAGTGAGTCCATCAACTCCAACGGCATCACTGAGTATAAGACCACGACCTATGGCACCTTACTCATCGTCTGAAAAGTCTGCAACATGAACGTTGCAGCCCGAAAACGGGTCAGCACATGGAATATGCTGGCAAAGTAACACATAGAGAGTAATGAACAGAATAATGCTATCACTACATGCACATATGGCTGGTGGAAAGCTCTATGGTTACAGTTCGCGAAAAGCCAATTTTTTCCTACAACAAAGGAATAAATTTTATTTAACTATCATGGTGGTTGTTAAACATTGAGAAGGTACCTCCAACTCAATCCCAATTAAGAAAGTGATTAACCCAATCAAATTAAATTAAGTAACATGATGATGAGATTCACATGATAATCCAAGAACTAGATACTCAAGATGTCCATAACCGGGGACACGGCTAACCATGATTAGTTTGTACACTCTGCAGAGGTTTGCGCACTTTTCCCCACAAGACTCGATCTCCTCCGTTTGATTTCTCGCACTACATGGTGTTTGAGAAACGGATGACCGAGACATAGTCTTTTAGAAACAATAACTCTTTACTCCGGGTGGACAGTTACACCTACTTTCCTCTACATCTGCTAGCCCACCTCTTCAAGAGGTCATGTAACCTACTCAACTATGCTAGAGCCCATAATAGCTTGTGGCTGTACACGGAAGTTTCTAGCATGAATAATCTCATGATCCCTTTGAGCCTGGGTGGCGGTCCATAGGATAATCTCACGGGTACTCCGGGATATCCAAAAATACAGGCAACACTGGGTTCCCCAGGTGCCTCAATCCACCCAGATGTGAATTAAAGTATCCACCTTAAGTTGAACCATTAATTAACATCCTCACATCTGTCATGGAAATTCACTCAAACCCAATCCACGTCTACGAGCATAGCATAGCAATATAAGCAAACATAGAAGTAACTCCCAACGGTTTGATAATAAACAGGGCAATAGGTACTTTAAAACGAACGTACGAACGGGCGTTCGCTAAAAGAACTAAACCGGAAAAAATAAAACCGATCTAATAAAAAAACAAGTGCGGTTTAAAAAAAACCGGGCGGTTTTTCCGAAGAAAACCGCCGGCGGCAGGGCGGCTACCTCCGGCGAGGTCCGGCGTCGGGCTCCAGCGGGCGGGGTGGCGGCGGCGGCGGTCGATGAGGCGGGACGATGCGGCGGCGGCGGCGGTTGACGAGGCGGCGGCGGTCGGGACGGCGTCGGCGGCGGGATCCGGCGGCGGCGGCGCGATCCGGCGGCGGCGCTAGGGTTTGGCGGGGCTGGGGCGACTCGGGCTGGGGCGGCTCGGGCGCGTCAGGCTTTAAAGGCCCAGCCGGGTCGGTGTCCCAGGCGGACACGACCCGGTTAGGTCTGTTCGTTTTTTTAAAAGATTCGCACAGAAAAACAATTAAAATAAATACTAAACGCACTCCAAAAATCCCAAAATAAATTTTCCCCGTCCTCTAAAATCAAGCCGGACAAGATGAACATTTATTTGGGGCCTAAATGAAATTTTGAAAAACGCGCATTTTTCCTAAATTCAAATAAAATAGCGATAAAATCCGAAATAAAATCTTATTTGATTTTATTATTAAATCCTCAATATTTCTTTATTTTGGGAAAGTCATTTTATTCCCTCTCTCTTATTTTTATTATTGAAATAATTGAAGATAAAATAAATAAAATCAAATGATCCTATTTTCAAAATTTGAGAAAACCCAAATATGAAAATAACGAAATCCCCAACTCTCTCCGTGGGTCCTTGAGTTGCGTAGAATTTCTAGGATCTAGCCAAGATGCAAATAAAAATATGATATGCAATGATGATCTATTGTATAACATTCCAAATTGAAAATTTGGGATGTTACAAACCTACCCCCCTTTAGATGAATCTCGCCCTCGAGATTCGGGTTGGCTAGAAAATAGGTGAGGGTGGTCCTTCTGTAGATCTTCCTCTCGCTCCCAGGTGGCTTCATCCTCGGTATGGTGGCTCCACTAAACTTTGCAAGACTTGATAACCTTGCTGCGGGTGACCCGGCTGGCATATTTGAGAATCTTGACTGGTTTCTCCTCATAGGTCAAATCACTATCCAGCTGAATCGCTTCCAGTGGCACTGTATCTCTCGGTGGTATCTCAGCCATCTCCGCGTGGCACTTCTTTAGCTGGGATACGTGGAACACATCGTGAACTCCCGACAATCCTTCGGGCAATTCCAACTTGTAAGCAACTTCTCCCATACGCTCCAAAACTTTGTATGGTCCTACAAAACGTGGCGCTAACTTTCCCTTAACCCCAAAGCGCTTAACACCTCGAAGTGGGGACACACGAAGATAAACTCTGTCTCCGACTTCATAAACTGTCTCCTTGCGTTTAGAATCTGCATAGCTCTTCTGCCTGGACTGGGCTACCTTGAGCCTATCGCGAATCAACTTCACATTCTGTTCAGACTCTTTAATCAAATCTGGTCCAAACAACTGGCGGTCTCCAACTTCATCCCACAACAACAGTGTCCTGCACCTCCTTCCATACAGAGCTTCGAAAGGGGCCATCTTCAAACTGGATTGATAACTGTTGTTGTAAAGAACTCTGCATATGGCAAATTGTCGTCCCAACTAGATCCATAATCAAGCGCACAAGCTCTTAGCATGTCCTCCAAAATCTGATTGACTCTCTCGGTCTGTCTGTTGATGATAGGCTATACTGAACTCTAGCCTGGTACCCAAAGTTTCGTGCAACTGATGCCAGAACTTTGAGGTAAACTGGGTTCCTCTATCTGATACAATGGTCCTCGGAACTCCATGTAGACATACGATCCTGGTCATGTATATCTTTGCCAACTTAGCACTGGTATAAGTGGTCTTTACTGGGATGAAATGAGTTATCTTCGTCAAACGATCGACTACAACCCATATTGAGTCATAGCCTGAACGAGTCCTGGGCAATCCCGTGATAAAATCCATGCCTAGCTTATCCCACTTCCATTCGGGTATCGGCAATGGTTGTAGCAATCCTGCTGGCTTCTGATGCTCTGCCTTCACTCTCTGACATACATCACAAACTGCTACATACTCCGCAATATCCTTCTTCATTCCGGTCCACCAGAAACTGTCCTTTAAATCCAGGTACATCTTGGTATTTCCTGGGTGAATTGAATACGACAAATCATGGGCCTCTTGCAAGATCAACTTCCTGATCTCCGGATCATTGGGCACATAAACGCGGTCCTCAAACCATAAGGTATCGTGCTCATCCTCACGAAATCCCTTGGCTTTTCCTTTACTCATCCTTTCCTTTATCTCGGCAATTTCCTTGTCTGTCTTCTGAGCTTCTCTGATCTTATCCATCAAAGTAGACTGAATCTCCAATGCTGCTACAAAGCCTCTTGGAACTATTTCCAAACATAGTTCATGAAGATCTTCGGCTAACTCCTTGGGTAACTCTCCGGTCATGAGTGTGTTGACATGGCTCTTGCGGCTCAACGCATCAGCTACTACGTTAGCCTTCCCTGGGTGATAATGCAATCTCATATCATAATCCTTAATGAGCTCCAACCATCTCCTTTGCCTGAGATTCAACTCCTTCTGCGTGAAAATGTACTTCAAACTCTTGTGATCCGTGTACACCTCACAATGGTTTCCGATGAGAAAATGTCTCCATGTCTTCAATGCATGCACTACGGCTGCTAACTCCAAATCATGTGTAGCATAATTCAACTCATGGGGTTTAAGCTGTCGTGAGGCATATGAAACAACTCTTCCCTCCTGCATAAGCACTGCTCCAAGTCCTCGACGAGAAGCGTCGCAATATACTTCATAATCCTTGCGTTGATCTGGCAGAATCAACACTGGCGCTGTAACTAAACGTTTCTTCAACTCCTGGAAACTAGCCTCACATTCCTCCATCCAATTGAACTTGGTGTCCTTCTTCAACAACTCGGTCATAGGTTTTGCAATCTTCGAGAAATTCTCAATGAATCTCCGGTAGTATCCTGCGAGTCCAAGAAAACTCCGGATCTCTCCAACTGACGTGGGTGATTCCCAATTTGTCACAGTGTTAACCTTGGTGGGATCTACTGCTATTCCTTCTCCGGATATAACATGTCCAAGGAATCCAACTTCCTTTAACCAAAACTCGCACTTGCTGAACTTGGCATATAACTGGTGTTCTCTGAGCTTTCCAAGTACCAAACGCAAATGCTCCTTATGCTCTTCTTCATTCTTCGAATAGACCAGAATATCATCAATGAACACTATGACGAACTTATCCAAAAACTCCATAAACACTTTGTTCATCATGTTCATGAAATAGGCAAGTGCGTTAGTCAGGCCAAATGACATAACGGTGTACTCATATAGCCCATACCTTGTGGTAAAAGCTGTCTTGGGTATACCCTGCTCTCGAATCTTCAACTGGTGGTATCCTGATCGCAAATCAATCTTGGAAAATACTTTAGCTCCTTGTAGTCGGTCAAACAGATCATTGATCATCGACAGTGGGTACTTGTTCTTGATTGTTACTTCATTCAATCCACGATAATCAACAACCATCCTCAACGATCCATCTTTCTTCTCCACTAGAAGTACTGGTGATCCCCAAGGTGACGAACTTGGGCGAATATATCCTTTATCCAGTAACTCCTTAATCTGCTTCTTAATTTCTTCCAAATCCTTAGCGGGCATCCTGTACGGTCTCTTAGATATCGGCCCTGTGCCTGGCAAAAGCTCAATCAAAAACTCAATGTCTCTATCCGGTGGCATGCCTGGCAACTCCTCTGGAAATACGCCAGGGAAATCCTTCACCACTGGTACTTCCTCCTGTACAACTCCTGATAAGGAATTCACTTGAGTCCTTTTCGGCACATGCCGGGATACATACTTAATCCTTCTTCCTTCTGGGGTAGTAAGCAAGATCGTCCTACCAGCGCAATCGATGTTTCCTCCATACATCGATAGCCAATCCATTCCCAAAATCACATCCAAACCTTGCGACTCCAAAACTATTAGGTATGAGGGGAAAACATGCCTACCTATGGCCAATGGCATTTGAAAACATCCTTGGCTTGCCATATACTCTGCTCCTGGCGAGGTTACTAACATAGGTGTTCTAAGAACTTTGGTGGGTAACTTATACTTATCCACAAATCCCCTTGATATGTATGAGTGTGATGCACCGGTATCAAAAAGAACGATTGCAGTAAATGACTTAACCAAAAACTTACCTATTACTGCATCAGGCTGTGCTTCAACCTCCTCCACGTTAACGTGGTTCACCTGTCCCCTATTGAAAGGGTTCGGCTTCTTCCCCGAGCTTCCATTGCCATTTCCATTCTTAGCTTCCGGACATTCAGTTGCATAATGTCCAGTCTTCTGGCACTTGAAACAAGTAATGTGGCTCAGATCCCTCTTGGCTGGGGTTGATGGGTTGGTACGGTTCTGTCCGTTGCTTCCTCCGTTCCCATTGCCATTCTTGGGGCCACTATGATTGTGCGAGCTCCCTCCATTGTGATTGTGACCTCCGTGGTTATGCTGAAGGTGTCCTCCCGAGTTCGGGGTAAAACGAGGCTTCTGATGAGCTCTTGTACTGTACTTTCCTTGTCCATACTTCCTCTTACGGCTCTCAATCTGCTGCTGCTTCCCTTCAATCATGAGAGCTCTGTCTACCAACTCCTGGTAGTTGTTAAAAGTTGCCACCATCAACTGCATGCTCAGCTCATCATTCAGTCCTTCCAGAAACTTCTCCTGCTTAGCTGCATCCGTAGCAACGTCATCTAGGGCATAACGTGATAACTTACTGAAATCCTCCACGTATTGGCCAACGGTACGTCCTCCTTGGCGTAAGTTGCGAAACTCACGCTTCTTCATGGCCATAGCTCCTGCTGAAACATGGGCAGTACGGAAAGCTTGCTGAAACTGGTCCCATGTGACAGTGTCAATGGGGTGAGTGGCTGTGTAATTCTCCCACTATGATGCTGCGGGTCCATCAAGCTGATGTGCGGCAGAACGCACTCTCTCCGCATCTGTGCATCCCGCAGTGGTCAATTCCCTTCCAATCTTGCGGAGCCAATCATCTGCAACAATTGGCTCGGTGCTGCTGGAAAACACCGGCGGATTCAGCCTCAAGAAACGGGCTAAGTGATCAACAGGTGGTGGTGGTGGTGGGTTGTTGTTGTTGTTGTTGCCTTGGTTCTGAACTAGCACTTGCATCAGGGCATTTTGCTGCTGAATCAACTGAGTGATCTCCGGTGGGAAAACAAATCCGGTGTCGCGTCTCGGAGGCATCTGAGGGGTTTAGAAAAGATGAGAAAATAGGATAGAATGAGATCTAGAGGGAAAACACTACCCATATGCACATGAGACAAACACAATCATATCACTCCAATCAATTCAAACAAGGCATACAATCGATCTAACTATCGTTACAAAGTGCTTGGACTATACTATATACATGGGGAAAATACTACTACTGATATGGTGGTCTACTAGAAATTTTGATCGGTCGAAGACTCCATGATATCTGCTCCGGCTTCATCAACATAGTCATCGTCGCTATCGTCAGGGTCCGAGTCGGTGTCGTCGATGATGATGTAGTTCTCCGGGCAAGTGGAACTGTCATCTTCTCCTCCTGGCGCAGGGTCTCCCATGAAAACTCCTAGCATCTTTGTCAGGTCGCCATTCTTCTCCACTAGTGCGACGATTTCCTCCATATAATCCTCACGTGTAGCCTTGAGTTCTTCCTCCAGTTCCATGATCCTGGTCTTTGCCTTCTTCAGATCTATCATGCCTGCGCACATCTGGTTCTCCTGGCGATGAATGTGCTGGTTTAACTCCTGAATGAAAGCTGCAATAGATCTATCCTTCCTGGTGCTGATCATCTCCCATTGCTCGTCTCGGCGCCCACAAATCTGATAGATAGTATCCTTGAGATCATTGTGGTACACTTCTCCAATGCGTCCCATGGTGATGTGGGCTGCCATGCTCTTTCCTAGACTCCAGGTTGGTGCATCAAAGGAAAACTCTATGGGCTCAGTGACTGGCATGAACGTCCTTCCTGGAACTTCAACTTGAATCATCGAACGCTCCTCTTCTGGTAGTGTGGCGTTGTAGGTCCCGGTGAAGCTTGGTATTCCGATGTTCAGGTACCTAGTAACTTCCTTCAAGTGTCGTCCAAAAGGTGTATCCTCATCCGGTTGCGCGAACTTGTTCCTTGCATCCGCCATCCTAAAAGAGTGGAAGAAAGGAGAGGAGTCAGAAATGAGAAGAGAGTAGTGATCTAGGGCTTTAGCTTAGTGGTCGTGTCCTACAGTCAGCGTGTGCTCTGATATCATCTTGTAGCGACCATACCTCAAACAGTCTAGTCTCTGTGCATCAGTGTCATCCCTGGATCGGTAATGCTGACACGCACAGTACTTGAAGGATTTATAACAGAGTAGCAATCACACACCTAATACATCGAATAGTCTCAAGAGAGAACTTATTACAATAAATATGGCTTAAGGCCATCTAAATACGATAACAGCGGAAGGCTTGGAAGATGAAGTGAGTCCATCAACTCCAACGGCATCACTGAGTATAAGACCACGACCTATGGCACCTTACTCGTCGTCTGAAAAGTCTGCAACATGAACGTTGCAGCCCGAAAACGGGTCAGCACATGGAATATGCTGGCAAAGTAACACATAGAGAGTAATGAACAGAATAATGCTATCACTACATGCACATATGGCTGGTGGAAAGCTCTATGGTTACAGTTCGCGAAAAGCCAATTTTTTCCTACAACAAAGGAATAAATTTTATTTAACTATCATGGTGGTTGTTAAACATTGAGAAGGTACCTCCAACTCAATCCCAATTAAGAAAGTGATTAACCCAATCAAATTAAATTAAGTAACATGATGATGAGATTCACATGATAATCCAAGAACTAGATACTCAAGATGTCCATAACCGGGGACACGGCTAACCATGATTAGTTTGTACACTCTGCAGAGGTTTGCACACTTTTCCCCACAAGACTCGATCTCCTCCGTTTGGTTTCTCGCACTACATGGTGTTTGAGAAACGGATGACCGAGACACAGTCTTTCAGAAACAATAACTCTTTACTCCGGGTGGACAGTTACACCTACTTTCCCCTACATCTGCTAGCCCACCTCTTCAAGAGGTCATGTAACCTACTCAACTATGCTAGAGCCCATAATAGCTTGTGGCTGCACACGGAAGTTTCTAGCATGAATAATCTCATGATCCCTTTGAGCCTGGGTGGCGGTCCATAGGATAATCTCACGGGTACTCCGGGATATCCAAAAATACAGGCAACACTGGGTTCCCCAGGTGCCTCAATCCACCCAGATGTGAATTAAAGTATCCACCTTAAGTTGAACCATTAATTAACATCCTCACATCTGTCATGGAAATTCACTCAAACCTAATCCACGTCTACGAGCATAGCATAGCAATATAAGCAAACGTAGAAGTAACTCCCAACGGTTTGATAATAAACAGGGCAATAGGTACTACCTCATCTACTTCCCAAAACCCACATATTAAACAGTTCCTAACCATGCAATAGTTTGAGGGTTGATCTAATGCAATAAAACTGGGTGGTAAAGATGTATGATCAAAGTGTTACTTGCCTTGCTGATGATCCGTGAAACCTAGAGACTCGTAGTAGCACGCTTCGCACTCTGGGTACTCTATCACAAACAAACAATACATACATAAGCAATCAAGCAAGGGTGCACGGGCAAAACTCAAAATAAGAGATCTAACCAGAAAGTTCAACTTAAGAACTCCGGTTTGCAAAAAGAATCAAATCGAACGAAGCAACGAAACTCAAACGGCGAAAGAAACAATCTCCGTTTACTAATCTAGCCTAAGTCAAATTTTACAGTAGCAAAACTTGTTTAATTTGGTTAAACGGAAAGACGGTTTCGAGACGAAACTCTAGGCGCTTGAATCGCCTGATTCCGATAAACAAGCGAAAAGTTACACTAAAATGAAAAACAGATCGGAAATCACGATCGAAAATAATCGCAAAAATTCCGAGAAAAAGAAAAACTGAAAAAAGGCTAACGAATGAACGTTCGCTGTCTGCGGCTAAACGACGAAAACCGTTTGTTAAAACGAACGTACGAACGGGCGTTCGCTAAAAAAACTAAACCGAAAAAAATAAAACCGATCTAATAAAAAAACAACCGCGGTTTAAAAAAAACCGAGCGGTTTTTCCGAAGAAAACCGCCGGCGGCGGGGCGGCTACCTCTGGCGAGGTCCGGCGTCGGGCTCCGGCGGCGGCGGCGGTCGGGACGGCGGCGAAGGGGGCGCGGCATCGGCGACGGCGGCGGGATCCGGCGGCGGCGCTAGGGTTTGGCGGGGTTGGGGCGGCTCGGGCGCCTCGGGCTTTAAAGGCCCAGCCGGGTCGGTGTCCCAGGCGGACACGACCCGGTTAGGTCGGTTCGTTTTTTTTAAGATTTGCGCAGAAAAACAATTAAAATAAATACTAAACGGACTCCAAAAATCCCGAAATAAATTTTGCCCATCCTCTAAAATCGAGCCGGACGAGATGAACATTTATTTGGGGCCTAAATGAAATTTTGAAAAACGCACATTTTTCCTAAATTCAAATAAAATAGCGATAAAATCCGAAATAAAATCTTATTTGATTTTATTATTAAATCCTCAATATTTCTTTATTTTGGGAAAGTCATTTTATTCCCTCTCTCTTATTTTTATTATTGAAATAATTAAAGATAAAATAAAAAACAAATGATCCTATTTTCAAAATTTGAGAAAACCCAAATATGAAAATAACGAAATCCCCAACTCTCTCCGTGGGTCCTTGAGTAGCGTAGAATTTCTAGGATCTAGCCAAGATGCAAATAAAAATATGATATGCAATGATGATCTATTGTATAACATTCCAAATTGAAAATTTGGGATGTTACAAGAAGCAACCAACTAAGAAACAAAAAATCACATAAGCAAGCATTAAGCATAACTAACACCGAATAATGCACCACAGGTAGGATATAATTTCATTGCATAGCTATTGACTTTCGTACTTGCATAGGGAATCACAAACCTTAATGCCAATATTCTTACTAAAGCATAATTACTCACCAACACGACTCACATATTAGTATCTCCATATCACAAAACTATTGCAAGGAATCAAACTTATCATATCCAATGATCTACATGAAAGTTTTTATTATATCCTTCCTGAATATCCATCATATTAGGAACAATTTCATAGATTGTGCAAATTGTCATCACTAGTATCAACTCTCAAAATAATATGAGTGAAGCATGAGAGTGTTTGACAAACTACTCCAAAAAGATATAAGTGAAGATCTAGCGAGTAGTTAAGTAAATGGGTAGATATTTGAGGACTCTCTCTTATTTAAAAACTTCTAGATCTAATTATTTTTTTAAACAACAAGCAAAACAAAATAAAATTACATTCTAAGAATAGCACACATCATGTGAAGAAGCAAAAACTTAGGCTCAACCGAGGCGAACCGATAATTGTCGATGAAGAAAGGTGGGATGCCTACCGGGGCATCCCCAAGCTTAGATGCTTCAGACTTCTTGAAATATTATCTCGGGATGCCTAGGTCATCCCCAAGCTTGAGCTTTTGGGTCTCCTTAATTCCTTTTATATCACGGTTTCCCTAAATCTCAAAAACTTCATCCACACAAAACTCAACAAGAACTCGTGAGATAAGTTAGTATATAAATCAATGCAAAACCTTATCATTCTCTATTGTGGAAAATCACTAAAATTATTATTTAACATTTCATACTAAATGCCTCTGCATATTTAATAGTCCTATCCTCAAATAGAATCATTAAACAAGCAAACATATGCAAACATAACAACAATCTGTCAAAACAATACAATTTGCAAAGAATGCAAGAATATTCATACTTCTATAACTCCAAAATTTCTGAAAATTTACCACACTGTAGAAAATTTGTCATATCTTACTGTTCAAAAAATTTCAACATTTTATCACATTCCGACTTTTCTCCGTAATTTTTTGCAACAGTGATAATGAAACATCAACTCATATACTTGCAAAATAAGCATGTGGAAGGCTATCCTTGACACTTTTATTGGAATAAAAAGATGCAAAACATTATTCTAAATAACAACAAGCAAATCCTAGCAAAATAAAATGACGCTCCAAGCAAAACTCATATCATGTGACGAATGAAAATATAGTCCCAAATGAGGTTACCGATAATGTTGAAGACGAAAGAGGAGATGCCTTTCGGGTCATCTCCAAGCTTAGTTGCTTGGATCTTCCTTGAATATTACCTTGGGGGTGCCTTGGGCATACCCAAGCTTAGAGTCTTATCACTCCTTATTCTCCTCCTATCGATATCTCACCCAAAACTTGAAAACTTCAATCACACAAAACTTAACGGAACTTCGTGAGATAGGTTAGTATGATAAAGAGCAAACGATTCACTTTTGGTACTGTCGAAGACAAGATTCATAATTGTTCTCACACAATGCCTACTGTAGCATATCATTTACACAATTTATATTGAGCAATATAAGCCACAGAAACTAGAAACAAGCAAACTATGCATTGAAAATAGAATCTGTCAAAAACAGAACAGTCTGTAATGTCTCGACAACTACCATACTTCTACTACTCCAAAATTCTGAAACATTAGGAAAACGTATACAATTTGTATATCAATCATCTGTAAGGAAATTCAGAATTTTATCACGTTCCAGTGAATTTAAACAATTCTGTTACTGGAAGCAAAAAGTTTTTGTTTTTGCATAGAATCAAGTCAACTATCATCCACACTATCCCAAAGGCTTTACTTGGTACTTTATTGAAACAAAAGCTATAAAAGATGATTACTACCGTAGATTAATCATGTGAACACACAAAAATAGTAGGCAAAAGTGTTGGGTTTTCTCCCAACAAGCGCTTTTCTTTAATGCCTTTTAGCTAGGCACGATGATTTCAATGATGTTCGCAAAAAAGATAAGAATTCAAACATAAAGAGAGAATCATGAAGCATATGACTAGACATTTAAACCTAACCCACTTCCTATGAATAGGGATTTTGTGAGCAGATAATTTATGGGAGCAAGAATCAACTAGCATAGGAAGGCAAAGCAAGTATAACTTCAAGATTTTCAACACATAGAGAGGAAACTTGATATTATTGCAATACCTACAAGCATACGTTCCTATCTCATAATAATTTTCAGTAGCATCATGAATGGATTCAACAATATAACTATCACATAAAGCATTCTTTTTATGATCCACAAACATAGAAATTTTATTACTCTCCACATAAGCAAATTTATTCTCATGAATAGTAGTGGGGGCAAACTCAACAAAATAACTATCCTGGGATTGAAAATTAAAATCATGATGACAAGTTTCATGGTGATCGTTATTCTTTATAGCATACATCTCATCACAATAATCATCATAGATAGCAAATTTGTTGTCATAATCAATTGAAACCTCTTCCAAAATAGTGGAATCATCACTAAATAAAGTCATGACCTCTCCAAATCCACTTCCACAATTATTAGAATAAGATTCAACACCCTCCAAAATAGTGGGATCATTACTACCTAGAGTTGACACTTTTCCAAACTGACTTTCATCAATATAATCATCATAAATAGGAGGCATGCTTTCATCATAATAAAATTTCTCATCAAAACTTGGGGGACAAAAAATATCATCTTCAACAAACATAGCATCCCCAAGCTTATGGCTTTGCATATCATTAGCATCATGGATATTCAAAGAGTTCATACTAACAACATTGCAATCATGCTCATCATTCAAAGTTTTTATGCCAAAATTTTTATTGAACTCTTCTTCTGTCATTTCAGCACAATTTTCCTTTCCATCATTTTCAAGAAATACACGATAAAGATGAATAATATGATGCAACCTCAGTTCCATTTTTTTGTAGTTTTCTTTTTATAAACCAAACTAGTGATAAAACAAGAAACTAAATAATTCAATTGCAAGATCTAAAGATATACCTTCAAGCACTCACCTCCCTGGCAACGGCGCCAGAAAAGAGCTTGATGTCTACTACACAACTTGTTCTTGTAGACTCGTGTTGGGCCTCCAAGCGCAGAGTTTTGTATGACAGTAGCAATTTTCCCTCAAGTGGATGGCCTAAGGTTTATCAATCTGTGGAGGCGTAGGATGAAGATGGTCTCTCTCAAACAACCCTACAACCAAATAACAAAAAGTCTCTTGTGTCCCCAACACACCAAATACAATAGTAAATTCTATAGGTGCACTAGTTCGACGAAGATATGGTGATACAAGTGTAGTAAGGATAGTAGATATTGATTTTTGTAATAGAAACAATAAAAAATAGCAAGGTAGCAAGTAACAAAAGTGAGCACAAACGGTATTGCAATGCTTGAAAATGAGGCCCAGGGTCAGTACTTTCGCTAGTGCAATCTCTCAGCAATGCTAATATAATTGGATCATATAACCATCCCTTAACGTGTGATGAAGAATCACTCCAAAGTTTTTATCTAGCGGAGAACATAAGAAGAAATTGTTTTTAGGGTACGAAACCACCTCAAAGCTATTCTTTCTGATCAATCTATCATAGAGTTCGTACTAAAATAACACCAAGCTATTCTTTCCAATTGATCTAACTAAGAGTTCGTACTAAAATAACACCATATGATACACATCAACCAACTCTAATGTCACCTAGATACTCCAATGTCACTGTGAGTATTCGTGAGTTGATTATACAATATGTATCACACAATTTCAGATTCATAATACTCATTCTATCACAAAGAACCTCAAAGAGTGCCCCAAGATTTCTACCGGAGAAACAAAGACGAGAACGTGCATCAACCCCTATGCATAGATTACCCTAATGCTACCTCGGGAATTCGTGAGTTGAGTGACAAAACACATATCAAGTGAATCAATATGGTACCCCATTATCACTACGGGTATTCATAGCAAGACATACATCAAGTGTTCTCAAATCCATAAAAGTATTCAATCCAATAAGAACAAAATCTCAAAGGGAAAACTCAATTTAGAACAAGATAGAGAGGGTAAACACCATATATATGATCCAATTTTATTAACAAAGCCCGCGATACATGAAGATCGAGACATCACAAGAACACGAGAGAGAGAGAGGGAGGGAGAGAGAGAGAGAGGGATTAACCACATAGATACTGGTACAAACCCCCAGCCTCGAGAGTGGACTACTCCCTCATCATCATGGTGGCCATAGGGATGATGAAGATGGCCTCCGGTGATGATTTCCCCCTCCGGCGGAGTGCTGGAGAGGGATCTAGATTGGCTTTTCGTGGCTACAGAGGCTTGCGGTGGCGGAACTTTTGATCTCTCGACTCCCCTAGGGTTTTTGGAATATTTGGGAATTTATAGGGTGAAGAGGCGGTGCGGGAGGCCACCGAGGTGGGCACAACCCACCTGGGCGCGTCTGGGCTCCTGGGTGCGCCCTGGTGGGTTGTGCTCCCCTCGGAGCCCCCCTCTGGTACTTTGTTGGCCCATCAGGTGTCTTCTGGTCCAGAAACATTCTCCAAAAAGTTTTGTTGTGTTTGGACTCCATTTGGTATTGATTTCCTGCGATGTAAAAAACAAGCAAAAAACAACAACTGACACTGGGCACTATGTCAATAGGCTAGTCCCAAAAAGTGATATAAAGTTGCTATAAATGATTGTAAAATATCCAAGAGTGATAATATAACTACAGGGAACAAGCAAAATTATGAGATACGTTGGAGACGTATCACAGACGTCAGTGCAGAAATTGAGTAAACCTACATCATAAAGAATAGCCAGCACTGGTCGGAGCTTGGAATTGACTCCATATCCACATGAGGAATATAGCTATGCGAGAATACTTTCTTCTTGTCAAATAGGAGCGAAGCATAGAAATTCATCTGTGTTCTTGTCCAGAACCTCAAATGTCTGAGTTTGGCTGAGTCATAGGGTGACTCGCCAATGAAGAAATTCTTCTCTTCGAAGAATTTGGCACTATCAAACTGTGGCCGCTTGAGGCCTTTGCCGATCTTGGGTTCAACAGGAACGGGTTGAAGATTATGCCTCTTTGTTCTGACATCAAAGATAGGCCTGGGAGAGCCAGTTGAATCATTCGGGTCTGGAATTGCAAGTGATTTTGCAACTTCCTCAATTGCATTGATGACAACAAAAATTAGGTCATCTTGAGCAGTTTCATCAGCTGTTGCAGCTGGAATCTCTTCAGGAATGTATTGGAGCGAAGGTTGACTTTCTTCAGAGCCAGTATGTATTTCTTCAGTGCGCGCATGAGACTGAGCCTCTCGAGAGAGGGGAGTGGTGAGGAGCGAATTTGGGTGAGCTGCTTCCCAATATTTGTCATGGATTGGAGGACTTGTCTCTTCATCAATGTCCACGTCCTCCTCGTGTTCTTCATTTAGCGATGCTCGCTGAGGAGTCTGTGCAATTTCTTGAGGCATCGATACATCAGCATCAACCTCAATCTCTTCATCCATTTGCTCTATGGTACCAGCAGAATGGGTATCTTCTTCACCATCAGCTTGAGGAATATGATATTCCACCCCGGCCATAGGGGACCATTCGAAGGCTTTCCAGATTACAAGATAAGGGCGCTGATGAGAGTGGTGTGGCAACAATGGGAATGGCAATTGAAAGATCGAGGATTCACCTAGAGGGGGTGAATATGCGCTTTAAAATAGTTACGGTTTAGGCTTGAACAAATGTGGAATAAACCTAGCGGTTAATTTTCAAGCACAAAACCTACAACAACTAGACTCGCCTATGTGCACCAACAACTTATGCTAAGCAAGATAAACAACTATGTGATAGCAAGATATATAACATGAAACACTATGGCTATCACAAAGTAAAGTGCATAAGTAAAGGGCTCGGGTAAGAGATAACCGAGGCACGCGGAGATGACGATGTATCCCGAAGTTCACATCCTTGCGGGTGCTAATCTCCGTTTGGAGCGGTGTGGAGGCACAATGTTCCCCAAGAAGCCACTAGGGCCACCGTAATCTCCTCACGCCCTCTCACAATGCAAAATGCCGTGATTCTACTAAGGGACCCTTGAGGGCGGTCACTGAACCCGTACAAATGGCAACCCTTGGGGGCGATCACCGAACACGTACACTTTGGCAATCCTTGGGGGCGATCACCGGTACCCGTCAAATTGGTCGGGGTGATCTCCACAACCTAATTGGAGACCCCGACGCTTGCCTGGAGCTTTACACCACAATGATTGAGCTCCGAACACCACCAACTGTCTAGGGCGCCCAAGCACCCAAGAGGAACAAGCTCAAGGGTACCAAGCACCCAAGAGTAATAAGCTTCTCAACTTGTAACTTCCACGTACCACCGTGGAGAACTCAAACCGATGCACCAAATGCAATGGCAAGGGCACGCGGAGTGCCCAAGTCCCTCACTCCCAAATCCCACCAAAGCAACAAAAGCTATGGAGGAAAATGAGAGGAAGAACAAAGAAGGAGAACACCAAGAACTCCAAGATCTAGATCCAAGGGGTTCCCCTCACATAGAGGAGAAAGTTATTGGTGGAAATGTGGATCTAGATCTCCTCTCTCTTTCCCCCCAAAAACTAGCAAGAATCCATGGAGGGATTGAGAGATAGCAAGCTTGAAGAAGGTCAACAATGGGGGGCAAAGACGAGCTAAAGGGATAAGGTTCATTGGGGAAGAAGACCCCCCTTTTATAGGTACCCCTGAATGCAACCGTTATGCACTTAGGTCGTGCACAAGCGGTACTACCGCTCGGGAGAGCGGTAGTACCGCTTAGCACGGTCAAAACAGCCCAACGAGAGATAAAAACACGAGCTGTAGTTCTGCCAGAGAGGTAGTACCGCTCTGGGGTGTGGTAGTACCGTCCGAAGAGGTAGTACCGCTCGGGTGGAGAGGTAGTACCGCCCAGAGAGGTAGCACCGCTCATGGGGAGAAGTAGTACCGCTTACCGCTTATAAGAGGTACTACCGCCCTACTACCGCTCTACTACCGTGAAACCCGACACGAAAAAGAACGCACCCCCAGAAGCAGTGGTACTACGCGCGGCACATGGCCGCGGTACTGCTGCTTACAAGCAGTACTACCACTGTAGAGAGCAGTACTACCGCTTGAGGCTTTCAGGAACACAACAGAGAGAACAGAGGATGGAATAAAGCCTAAGCTGCCACAACTTCTACAAATGAACTCCGAATTGAGCAAACTCAAGCTTGTTGGATAGATGATGACGAGAAGCATCCAAACAGTGAGTAGTTATATTAAGAAGAGGCAGGGGAGGTATTCTTAAGATATAGAGGAATGATCTACTTGAACTTGCACACCGCAACCTAACCCCACAAAGAACTCTCACGAATACCATGGATTAGTACACAAAGCGTAATGGACAATGCTTACCATGCCATGGGATCACTTGATCCCTCTCGGTACATCTTCTACGCTTTGTGTGTTGATCAACTTTATTCACTCTTGACTTAGTCTTGATCAACCTTGTATCGTGTCTTCTACATGACCACTCTTTGGATAATTCCTTGAATAGTACATTGGTCAACATATAAACTCCTTGAAACCAACAAATGGACTTGAAGAAATTCCTATGGACAAACCCTTCAAAAATAACTCAACCATTAGTCCATAGAGAATGTCATCAATTACCAAAACCTCACATGGGGGCACCGCATGTTCTTTCAACAAATTGAAGACAATGTTGACAACTTCAATTTCTTCACAAGTTCAGGTGCAGGAGGAGCTGATGCCTTTCTCTTCTTTGCTTCTCTCTCAGCAGCCTTTGTATTCTTTACTTATGATGGAAAAAGAAGGGTGATAAGATTCAAAGATGAAGTCGTTGTTGGTGCTGCTTCTGAGGAACTGGTTGGAGCAATTTCATCAGGCATGACTGATGCAGTAACCCTGGCAGTCTCTTCAGGAACAACTTTTTCAATTGCCCTTTCATTTTCTTCAGGCACAACTTCTTCAGTTGCCCTGGCTGTCTCTTGAGGAGATGGAGGCGTGGTCTCACTGGCGTGTGCAGTAGAGGGTAGAGTTGACGAGCTTGATGGGGGAACCATGCCAAACTTGGCGGCTTATTGCTTGTTGTGCTCTTCAACCACTTTGGTTCAGGCAGTGATGAATCTCTCTTTGACACCGCAACAATGACTAGCTTGTCTCTCGTATTCTTCAGACAGCTGATGTATTTTAGACTGTAATGTCACAAACTACCAAGGAGATATAAACAACATATTTTTGCTCAATTCCTTCTCCTTCTGGATCTTCTATTTCTTCACCAGTTTTGTTTGAGCAATCTTGTATTTCTCGTTCAATATGAATGAATAAATCATGTGTCTTGGACCAAGTGGTAAGTTGAGGTCGTTAAGAGGCATTTCTGGGTTGGTGCACCAGATGTCAATGAAGTCAAGCAGTTTCTTCAGGTCCAGCAACATTGGAACTGAAGAATTCATGGCAATCACGACTTGCTCTTGCTTCCTTTTGAGGAACTCAGCGAGCTCATCTTCGTCAGCTAGCCCATGTTCAATAACATGAGGCACTACAGCCTTACTCTTTGGACTTGGCCTAGTTCCACGGCCAGCAGTAGGTTTTTTCTTCAACTTGGGTGTTGGAGAAGATGGTTGTCCACAAGCTAAAGCACTTGATGCAGCAATTGAGGCTATTGGAAAGCCCTCGGTGCGCTGGCAAGATGCGAGCATGACCGGTGTTGAAGCTCTAACTGCAACCATTGAGGAACTTGAAGCAGGAGGAGGCACTAAAGATTTTTAAATCTTAGGTGCTAAAGCCTTTGAAGCCTTTGGCTTGTTGGAAGGCTTTTTCTGCATTTTGCTGCGATTTTCGATCTCCTAGCTCAAAGCTCCACTCACAAAACTGCTTTGGGGGATTGTTCTTCGGTATGTGACTCCTCCAATGGTCCAATTAGTTTTTGTTCTAGTGCTTTATTCATTGCAAATTTTTGCTGCCTAGGTGACCCTGTTCTTGAGCTTGCATGTCAAATTTATATGGTCCCAAGTAGTTCTAATGCATGATATAGTCTCTAGGGAGTAGTTGCTATCAATTTTGTTGAGTTTGGTTCACTTTTGTTTTGAGTCACTAAAATTTTCAAATATTTTCAGAGAATAATGAAGAGATTTTTGAGGGGCTCTTTGAGCCAAAGCTCGAGGGATAAGCAAAGTGAAGAGGATAAGAGGCCCAAATATAATCTCCCTCGCACCGCAGAGGTTTGGCCGTGTGAATGGCCCTGTGATGAGTTCTTAACAGCAGCCGGGATTCATGATGATTTCTATTCTTTGGTTGAGAATGCGGGCCTCACCGACTTCCTCCGCGACCAGCGCGAACAGTATCTCTTACTCACTACTATTTTCGTGCAAAATTTTCATTTCCATGCTAGGAGATCATCCCCTTCAGTGGAATTTTATTTATATGATTAGCATAAGGAGATGTCCCTTTCTGATTTTTGCCGGGTCTATAAGATACCCTTTACAGGCAGCATAGAAGAACCACATCGTAGTGATGTGGAAGGATTCATTGATATGATTGCTGTAGGGGAAACTAGGAAAGTTTCCGATGCAAGAATTACTAGCATACATTTTCCGGTTCTGCGTTACTTTGCGATATTTGCTAGTAGATGTTTAATTGGTCGCAGAAACTGTGGAAACTTTAGCGCCCCTGATATTGTTATTTTGGGCCATGCCTTGTTTCGTGATAACTCTTTTAGCCTAGGCGCTATCGTTGCCAAACGGTTAAGTCTTAACCGCATGAAGGGTCCCATCTTGGGAGGTATCTTCGCCTCGCGCCTCGCTGCACACTTTAACATACCTATTAGGCATTATGAGAAAGAAGAAAAGTTGCTGCCTCCTGTTTTTCTAGACTATAAGAGTATGGTAGCACATGATTTTATCGTTAATAATAAGGAAAAGATGCTTAAGTACAAAATGATATTTGATAAAATTCGCCCTGAGATTATTACTTTGCCTGCTCCTTGTTTGTTTGACTTATCTACAGGCAAGTACCTTGTTCAGCCGGAGGCATTTCATGCCTACCAGAACCCCACACCAGCTACAGAGCCAGAGCCGGAACCACAATTTGATCCTTCACGACAGTCTGTTTAGTAGTGGGATCCGGAGGAGATTGCCAACCAGTGGCAACCCGAGGCTCCTTCTCAGTACGACCCCAACTACAACTTTGATCCATGGGCATAGACCAACTTAGGCCAAAAGCCTAAGCTTGGGGGAGTACGTATTTCTCACCAACATTACATTCATGTTCACACACTCATTCTAGTTGTCAGTGCTCATACTTTTTCACTGTAATATCCATGCTAGTTTATTTTCTTTTTCTCTCTTTCTTCTTGTGTGTTTGATAAACCTTAAGAAAAACAAAAAAATTAGTAGTAGCTCTTAGCTAGTTTACTTTCCATGCATGTAGTAGTATTAATTAAAAGAAAACCCAAAAAGATTTCTTGTTCTTCTTTTGTTTGTTGGGAGCTTTCCCGTGTAAATAGTTTTATTTCTTTTCTTTTCTTTGGGGGTTGAGAGGAGAAGACCATAATGAAAATGTTGAAGTGGCTCTTATATGCATTATTGTTGATTTAACCAAGAGCCCATATTATCTTGTCTTCTCCTTTGTATTGAATGCCTACAGATTCCAGCTTAGTCCAATGCACGTGCACTATTATTATTATTATACACACCGTTTGGTCGTGCGAGTGAAAGGCAATAATGACGATATATGATGGACTGGTTGAGATGAGAAAAGCTGGTATGAACTCGACCTCTCTTGTTTTTGTAAATATGATTAGTTCATCGTTCCTGATTCAGCCTATTATGAATGAACTTGTTTGCAATGAAAATTAGAGATTATAGTTGCTTATGCCATGCTTGATTAGCTAGGAGCTTATAATGGTTTACCTTGCGTGCCAACATGCTATTAAAATGGTTGTGATGTGGTATGATAGGGTGGTATCCTCCTTTGAATGATTTGAGTGACTTGACTTGGCACATGTTCACACATATAGTTGAAACAAATTCAACATAGCCTTCACGATATTTATGTTCATGGTGGATTATATCCTACTCATGCTTGCACTCAATGTTCATTAATTTTAATGCACGTTCATGACTGTTGTTGCTCTCAAGTTGGTCGCTTCCCAGTCTTTTTCTAGCCTTCACTTGTGCTAAGCGGGAATACTGCTTGTGCATCCACTTCCATAAACCCTAAAGTTATTCCATATGAGTCCACTATACCTTCCTATATGCGGTATCTACCTGCCGTTCCAAGTAAATTTGTATGTGCCAAACTCTAAACCTTCAAATGAAATTCTGTTTGCATGCTCGAATAGCTCATGTATCAACTATGGCTGTCTGTATCTTCCATGCTAGGCGGGTTATCCTCAAGAGGAGTGGACTCCGCTCCTCACTCACGAGAAAATGGCTGGTTACCGAGATGCCCAGTCCCATGCTCTAAGCAAATCAAATCAAAATAATTGCAAACAAAACTCCCCCGGGACTCTTGTTAGTTGGAGGCACTCGTTGTTTCGAGCTAGCCCTGGATTGATGCTTGTTGGTGGAGGGGGAGTATAAACTTTACCATTCTGTTTGGGAACCGCCCATAATGTGTGTAGCATGGAAGATATCGAGATCTCTCGGTTATTATGTTGACAATGAAAGTATGTCGCTCAAAATATTATTTATCTCTATTTCAAAAATCGAGCTCTGGCACCTCTACAAATCCCTGCTTCCCTCTGCGAAGGGCCTATCTATTTACTTTTATGTTGAGTCATCACCCTCTTATTAAAAAGCACCATCTGGAGAGCACCGCTGTCATTTGCATCCATTACTATTAATTTATATTGGGTATGACTATGACTAGATCTCTTTTACCATGAATTACAATGTTTAGTCAGTCCTTGATCTTCAAAGGTGCTCTGCATTTATGTTTTGTGGTCTCAGAAAGGGCTAGCGAGATACCATCTTGTTATATCATATTATGATAGTTTTGAGAAAGTGTTATCATCCGAGATTTATTATTATTGCTCGCTAGTTGATTATGCCATTGATATTAGTAAATATGAGACCTAAATGTTATTGTGAATATGGTTAGTTCATAATCTTTGCTGAAAACTTGAATGCTGGCTTTACATATTTACAACAACAAGAGCAAACAGAGTTTGTAAAAGTTTTTCTTTATCACTTTCAGTTTATCAACTGAATTGCTTGAGGACAAGCAAAGGTTTATGCTTGGGGGAGTTGATACGTCTCCGTCGTATCTACTTTTCCAAACACTTTTGCCCTTGTTTTGGACTCTAACTTGCATGATTTGAATGGAACTAACCCGGACTGACGCTGTTTTCAGCAGAATTGCCATGGTGTTATTTTTGTGAAGAAATAAAAGTTCTCGGAATGACCTGAAAATCAACGGAGATTATTTTTGGAATTAATAAAAAATACTGGCGAAAGAATCAAGGCCTGGGGGCACACACCCTGTCCATGAGGGTGGGGCGCGCCCCCTGCCTCGTGGGCCCCCTGGTGCTCCACCGACCTCAACTCCAACTCTATATATTCACGTTCGGGGAGAAAAAATTAGAGAGAAGGATTCATCGCGTTTTACGATATGGAGCCGCCACCAAGCGCTAATCTCTCTCGGGAGGGCTGATCTGGTGTCTGTTCAGGGCTCCGGAGAGGGGAATCCGTCGCCATCGTCATCATCAACCATCCTCCATCACCATTTTCATGATGCTCACCTCCGTGCGTGAGTAATTCCATCGTAGGCTTGCTGGACGGTGATGGGTTGGGTGAGATTTACCATGTAATCGAGTTAGTTTTGTTAGGGTTTGATCCCTAGTATCCATTATGTTCTGAGATTGATGTTGTTATGACTTTGCTATGCTTAATGCTTGCCACTAGGGCCCGAGTGTCTTGATTTCAGATCTGAACCTATTATGTTTCCATGAATATATGTGAGTTCTTGATCCTATCTTGCAAGTCTATAGTCACCTATTATGTGTTATGATCCGTTAACCCCGAAGTGACAATAATTGGGACCATTACCGGTGATGACCGTAGTTTGAGGAGTTCATGTATTCACTAAGTGTTAATGCTTTGGTCCGGTACTCTATTAAAAGGAGGCCTTAATATCCCTTAGTTTCCAATAGGACCCCGCTACCACGGGAGGGTAGGACAAAAGATGTCATGCAAGTTCTTTTCCATAAGCACGTATGACTATATTTGGAATACATGCCTACATTACATTGATGAATTGGAGCTAGTTCTGTGTCACCCTATGTTATAACTATTGCACGAGGAATCGCATCTGGCATAATTCTCCATCACCGATCCAATGCCTACGAGCTTTTCACATATTGTTCTTCGCTTATTTACTTTGCCGTTGCCACTGTTACAATCACTACAAAACCAAAACTGCTACTGTTACTTTTGCCACCGTTACCGTTACTTCCATACTACATTGCTGCAGATACTAAGTTATCCAGGTGTGGTTGAATTGACAACTCAACCGCGAATACTTGAGAATATTCTTTGGCTCCCCTTGTGTCGAATCAATAAATTTGGGTTGAATACTCTACCCTCGAAAACTGTTGCGATCCCCTATACTTGTGGGTTATGAGGTATTACACCACAACGGTGGCCCGAACCAGTATAAATCTCGTGTCTCTTGTGTTGCGGGTTCGTCGAGCTAGGCTTTGAGATCGCGGTGAGGCCGAGGGCGTGATTAGGTAGGGGAGAGATATTCGTGCGCACCCCAGTGTTTGAACCTCAAGGGTTTTGCCGGAACCCAAAATCCGAGATTTGGCACGCCTGGTAGGGGTGCGTCAGAGCCTCTCTTCCTCCAGTTGATCCGCCGACACTCCGCCGTTCCCATGTCCGGCGACCCGAGGACCAACGCCGACCACTGGGCAGCTTGGCCGGCCCGGGTGGCGCCGTCCGCCCATGAAGACCTCAACCCTGCGCCCCAGGCGGCACGCGCACCGCCAAACGCCACGGGGCGCGGGCGGCGCGGTCACACGCCGTCTGCCCTTACACCGTGACAAGCGCGAGCAGCCGCAAGGGCATCAAGCCACGTTGCGGCCACGGCGCCGCACACCCGACGGGAACAAGCAAACATGAGGGCCGCGCTCACGATGGCCCGGGAGCTGCTGCAGTGCTAGTTGATGGAGAGCGGCAGGGATGCGTTGCTGGAGCGCGTCGCCGAGCTACTGGACACCGTGGCCTCGGGAGCACCGGCCTTCTGCTCCCTGCTTATGCCTCAGGCCGCGGCCAGACTGCATGGCGGGCCTCGCCGCGCCCGCGTGCCCCAGGGAACGCCAGGAGGCTTCATCGACGCCGGCGCGACCAGCAGCACCGGACGCCCAGTCATACCCGCGCCACCTCCGACGAGCGTGGGCGCGAATGTTGCCACCCGCGGCCCCAGCTGGATCTCGCCCTACCATCATCAGGGCGGCGCTGTGGGCCAGGCAACATGGAGCGTGCGGCACTTCGGCGAGGTCTTTGAGGCGACAACCTCGGAGGCCTATGTGCCCCGCATGGTGGACCAGGGGTACGCGCTGGAAGACGACCCTGGCTCGGTCCTCCAGCCAGGCTGGGGGAAAGAGGCGCTAGAAGCCGAGGCCTTCTAGGAGCCTCCAGGGAGCCTCACCAACCATGCCGGCGACAACAGCTATAGGGTACCACTAATCTCTCAGGAGCAAGCTTACGCTAACCATGGGTCGCAGGAGGATTAGGTAACATCAGCGGATGGCGGCCCCAGCTCGACAGCCTCCCTTTCGCTAGGAGGAGCGTATTGGGGGTTGCAGGAGAGGGGCCGGGAGCAAGGCCCCTCCCTGCGCCACACGGAGCAGGGCATCCCCCGGAGTAGGCCCTCTGCCGGGGAGGTGCTGGAGAGCCTTCCCCCGGCAGAGGACCCGTGGTCGCCGAGGGTGCCGCTGGCGTCCCCTTTGCCCCTTGGTGTCGTCCTGGTTTCCGGATGCCCCCAATGGTGGTCGAGGGTGGCACAAGGCGGGGCCCTCGTCTGGCGATATGAAGTAAGGCTCACGCCTGTGAAGGTCTCCGCTCGTGACACTCTCACGTAATAATGTGTGGGGTTGTACACGCCCCAGAGTCTCAGGAGTGCCGCCCTCGGGCCTCGGGGGCTCCCTCCCACGCCTTAGTGGTAGCACTTAGCTCCGTGCTGGTGAGAAGACAAGAAGACTAGACTAGGCGCCAGATGCGGCCATTTGCTTTTAACTTCGGCTTCCACGAGCTCCAGCTTCAGGTCATACCTGCCGACAAGATCCGCGCGAGCCTCGGCCACCCTGCTATCGACCTCCTTCTGGATCCTCGCCTCACACGCGTTAGCAGCATCCTCCGCTTGGGCGACTTGGCGTTCCCTCGTGTCCAACCGCTCAAGCTCAAGGCTGCACTCCATGGCTCTAAGCGCCAGCGTTTCTTCGCGCTTCAGGATCTCTTCCTCCTTGGCAGGCATCCCCCTCAAAGACGCAAGGGCGGCCTGGCGCGCCTCCACTTGCTGCTCCAAGGAGGCGCTCCAGGCTTGGACCTCCCACGCGCGTTTCTCTGCAACCTTGCAGCGACGGTCAGCCTCCCGGGCCTCTTCCAGGGCGCGGGTGCAGGCCTCACGCGAGGCCACGAGAGACGCCTCAGCCTTCACATTATCAAGCTCGCGCTGGTGGCGCCTGAGGTTGATGGCCACCTTCAGTTTGTGACGCTCCTCCATCAGCCGAAGACCCTCGGCCTCGAGGCGCGCGTCTACATCCATGAGTTCTCTACCGAGCCGACTCATCGCGCCCAATGCATCCTGAAAGAGATCATGGCGGACGACGCTCCGTTGGTGTGCTAGATCAAGCACGCGGCCGATTCCATCCTCCGCAGCAGGAATTGCCGGCGGGACCCGAAGCAGCTTGCCCCCTTTCTGCAGGGGGCTGGGGGCTGGCGCCCCCCTGGTCGCCCACTGGGCTTCGGCGGGAGCCCGATTGAGTCGAGGCTCGCTACTCGAAGAGGAGGCCAAGACCGAAGCCATCCAGCCGCCGTCCACAACCAGAGGAGGTGCCCTTGGCATGCTCGTCGTGCCCCCGGCTAGGCCACGAAGAAGAGACGGCATGAGCGCGGGCTCGAGATGCCAGGCTAGCGCGTCTGTCTCCCCGGCCGACCTTGCGCTGGGAGCGACACGCCGGCTTGGGGTGCTCAAGGCCAGCAGGAGATTTGAGGCAGGAGGAGGTTGTTCCCCGGGAGGCTTCATGGCTTTAGCAGAAGGGATCCTGAATATCCACCGTCGGGAAAGGAAGCGGCACTCAAGGAATTACAAAGATAAGGTACTTACTCATCTATGGATGTACTTCCTCTGTTTCAGCGGCCGAAAGGCGCCACTGCTACGGCTTGGGGACCCCTTCCTCTTGCGGAGCGCTTCGAAGTCCACAAAGAGTCGGCCGAAGCGTTGGACGTGGCGACCAGCACAGGGCGCATCTGGTGAAGCGCCCAAGGGAACGACCTCAGGAGCGCCAAGATGGGGAGAGCTATCGGGCTCCGCCTCGCGATGACTTGCTGAGGCCTCAGGAGCTTCGGCCTCAGGAGCAGTGGATCGCATCGCCCCCTCAAATGCCACCCCAGGGCGAGAGTCACCGGTTCCCGGGGATGGCGCCTCAGGAGCCACGGGCTACGTCGATGCCTCGGCACCCGCGCCTCTGGCCTCTAACGGCGCTTGCCCCCCTGTGGCCACTCTTGGGGCAAGTTCGGCGCCGGCGATAAGGAGAGGAACCACGGTGACGGGTTCTTACAAGGCCCCACAAGGCCGACTGGACGCAGCCCCCATTCATCGAAAGGGGGCATCTGCCCCACGAACTCCACCCTATTCGAGCAGCTGTACAGGAAACAACCCGCTTGCGGTAAATCACCTGGCGAGGGGTCACCTGCCAAAACTTCAAGCACTAATCTTCGCGCCACGGCTGGGAGCCCCGACTCCTGAAGCCTCATGCGATCCTGGTCGCCGGTCAGGGCCTACATCGGCTGGGAATGATGCTGGAGTGGGGAGATGCGGCGTCGGAGGAACTCCTTCATCACCTTCGGCGCGGTCACACCAAGGTCCTTCAGCATCCTCAACTGGAGCCAGGCGAAGGCAAGACGGGAGCCCGCGAGCTCCTCGTGGCCCCAGCCGGAGCTGGGGACGGCGGGCGACGACGGAGGCGAGAGCAGGGGGTTGAGCACTCCGACATCAACATACACCCACCGTGTCCGGAACTCGCTCGTGGACGGCGGGAATTCAAATTCAATCCCCGAGCCGGCTGTCACCGCCACGGCCTGGAAGCTCGGGCACCCCGAGCACTGCCGGGGGTCGGTCAGGTGCAGCGAGAAGAAATGACGTAGAAGGGCCATGGAGGGGGCGATGCCCACCATGGCCTCGCAGACAAAGGCAAAGATGGCAAGGAGGGCGACTGATTGGAGATCTAGGTGGAGCATATGGATCTGGTAATGGGAGAGCACGACATTGAAGAAGGCGAAGAAGGGAGGAACCAAGCCAGCCCACAGGGCGTCAATAAAGAGCTGGACCTCATTGGCTGTCCTATCGATAGTAGCTCGGGACGCTGGCCAGGCCACCGTCCCTCCCCATTCGTTGAAGCTGGTGGCGAGCGCGGGGCGGACCTTGTCCATGGCCTCCTGATTGAGCACCCGCGATCGGCCGACGGCGGGCTCGACGGCCGGAGGCGGGCTGGCTGAGGACAGGGGCTTTTTCCCTTTCTCCGTTCAGTTCGGCGCCATGGCGATGGAGAGGACTGAGCTCGAGTCGGATTGGAAGAGGAAGCTGAGGTTCGAGGAAGTGGAGAAGTTGGGGAGTGCGGTACCAGCAATGGGGAAATAACTGTGTAGGACGCCGTGGCCGCCTAGCGAGGCGGATATCAAGGCTGCGTGGGGAAGCGGGGCCGCCCACGTCCCGTCAATCGCCACGCGTCGAGCGGGGCCGCAGGCTGTTGGGGCCCACGGTGCTCCGCACTTACCCTTTGGCTTCGCCTCGAAGCCAAGTACGAGCGCGCCTTGGGCCCGGGAGCTACTGTCGGCGTCCTGGGAACGGGGGTCCCTAGACTTGCCTGCCTGCAGCCCATGGCGTGGCTCCGCCAGCGGCCCTGTACGGCCCATCTTCACCAGCAAACACTCAAGACCCTCGCTAGGGGCCAAGCCTCGCGAGGGGGATGACACAAGACCTCCTCGGGAGCGGCCTCACCAGGCTGGCTCGCGAGGGGCGGAGAGATCAAAGCAAGGGACACCTCGCGAGGTTCGAGTGACGCAAGCCATGACGACTGGAACCAGGCGGGCGCCAGGCGGGCAGCAGCGCGCGCAGTGTCCTCGTTTCCTCTTTGGTGCTAAAGGGGCAAGCGCAGGCGAGGAGTCCCGAGGCATCAGGCAAAGTTTCCATATCGGTGCAACGAGACCAAGACCAGCAGGACGGCAAGACGGAGGTCGCCATGGAGCCCAAGACGGCGTCACCACCAGAGCCTTTGGCAGGCGAAGACCACCTTTAGTCAGGATAACTCGTACTGATTGTCTCCCTTCAAATTTGACCATTGTTGGCTCCCTTCCCGCTCAATATTTGGGGAGAGGACCAGGCCTCTATAAATAGGACTAGCCACCACCGCAGGAGAGGAGGGATTCAGATCATCCTCACCCACACAAACTCATCTTGGACTAGATCCATTCCATCCTCACACTCACCAAGCACAAGAACACCTCTCCTCAGGTGGCCGTTCTTCCCTTGTACTGTTCATCATCAGCCCAAGAGGCAATCCACCACACCACACTGGAGTAGGGTATTACACCACAACGGTGGCCCGAACCAGTATAAATCTCGTGTCTCTTGTGTTGCGGGTTCGTCGAGCTAGGCTTTGAGATCGCGGTGAGGCCGAGGGCGTGATTAGGTAGGGAGAGATCTTCATGCGCACCCCAGTGTTCGAACCTCAAGGGTTTTGCCGGAACCCGAAATCCGACAATATGTCCATTCATACGTCTAGTACCGTTTGATCTTTTGCACATGCGTTTTGCGCTGCTCTTTAGTTTCCTTGCCATGAGTTGCTTCATCGGGCGTACACTATCCTGAGTAAATATCCTTGGGATCTCAAAAGCAGTGTGTTCCTCTTTCCTTTTGCCACCTTTCTGAGGCCTCTTTCCTTCAGCCATTTTCTTCAACTGAGGTTTTTGAACTTGTGAGGACTCTGATGAAGTTTGAAGATTTTCCTCAAGCTGTGCTGCAAATGAATTAATTTGATGAGAACCAAGAGATTCACCGGCAGACATTGCAACTATGAACAGATTATAGTTATGTGGAAACATGGAAGAGACACATGCGTTCTCAGATATTTTCAGTATAAAACCAGTTGAGGAAATTGACCCTTATTGTCTGACGCAATTCACTAAGTGTTCTTGACCTAGGTTCCAGAGTTGTATAGATTGAAGCAATTGCACAATTGAGGAATCTAGTAGTTAAGCATAACTTAGATGAAAACTCTCAAGACTGGCCAAAAAAGAAGTGCTGATGAATTGAAAGGGTGGTAAAAACAACAATTGAAGTTTTTCTAGTAGAGTGAAGATCAAAGCGGGGCAGTAAATAAGCATTTAATTACCCCAATGATGAACTCGATGAACTGGACGACGTGGCGAAGGAAATCGTCAGTTCAGATCTTTCGTGCCCTAACTTGGCGATGAAAGATGTCTACAACGGCGGTAGAGATGAAGAAATTCGCGACCTGCGTGAGTACGTCGATGAAGAAGTCGAGGCAGTGAAGCTCTTCTTCTCCGGCGGCAATGAAATCTAGCGGCGGTGCTAGGGTTTGAGAGTTGAGAGCGAGAGGAGTTGGGAGGTGAAATGAAAGGAAGTTGACGAGGTCAAGGCTATTTATAGCCGCAGTGAAAACCGAGTGGTCCAAAAGAGTTGGACGGATAAGCACCTGACCATTCGCATCTCGGTGACACGCGTCACGCATGCATTTTCATCCTTATCTGTCTAAGTGAAAGCGTGGGCTAAAGTTACAATGACAGCTTCTAGAAATATATTTTTTAGAATATTTAAAGAGTGTTTGCAAATTCTTCAGGTGTGAAGGACACAGTGAAGACAATGAATAGTGTCAAATAGAACGCATGTGAAGAATTTGTGAACAGAGTGGTTTTAGCTTATCATAGAAGCGAGCGGGTCCGATCACATCCACATAGGTGAAGAAATCAAAATGAAGAATTAGTAATATGTGGATGCTATTGAGGACATGAAAAACTCAAATGGACATATACATATATCAGCTCAAGTAATGGAAAAATAACCTCAAATGACGAATTTGAACAGTTTGACGAAATTGCAAATGACGAAAAATTCAAATTTGAAGAATTTCAAAGAGAGGTTGTTGTAGGGTGGAACCCTATATGGAGATCTTTCAAGAATTGGAGGGGAATTCCCCAAGAACACGAAGAACACGAAGAACACAAGAGAGGGAAAACACTCAAATTGATTAGATCCAATCACACATATGCTAGATCCAAGAACACACAAGATGTCACAATGATCCAAGAACAACAAAGGAAAGATACAAGGTACTAGTTCCTCCCAATCCTATGAGGAGAGAGGTCTTGATGATCCTATGATGGGGATCCTTCCCAAGATGGGGGCTTGATATCCACTAGGGATATTCTCCTAGGAGTTCTTGATCTCCTAGAGGAGTGACTCACCAAACAAGTGTCATCATCAAGCATAGCATTTGGTGTGACAAGGGAGTGTGGCATGGCATGTAAGCACGTAAATTGAGCAAAATGAGGAACATCATGGAAACAAGCATGGAAATGTGAGGTAGCGATGCAAATATGTGTGAGAAGAGAATAAGCATCTACCTCAAGCTCATAGCAAGCATGCATAAGGCTCTCAATGAATGGTCTATGGTAGGCATAAGAGTCATTCACAACACCAAATGAAATGAAATGGCTAAACGCATGAGGTAAGTGCAAGAAAATCCACGCATAATGTGCATATGGTATAGTGAAAATAGTGTGGCACTCAACACAATGGAAAGAGCAATTGTTCATCATGTGTGAGGCAGTCAAGACAAGCAAGTGACAAGCAATGGGACATTGCATATGTGAAGTAATGACATTATTGCAACCAAACATATGATAGGAGAAAGTAATCCAAGAATTGGATGCAACATGAGAAAGCATAGAAATAAAGTCGTGCAAACTAGTGGAGCGAAGATGCAACAGACTAGAGGAAATCATGGCAATCATGTCATATGAGAAAATAATAGATATAGGAATGCACATGACATATCGTGAGCACAATTACAAAGCAAGATCAATGTATAATCATAGGAATGGATCACCAAGGAAACATGGCAAGAACAAGCAATATCTCCACCAAGCTTGTGAATACACATACAAGTACTAGAAATAATCATCATGTGCAATGCAAAGCATGGGTCACCAATGCATGGCAAATGTGAAGAAATGAGCATATCATGCAAAGTAAACATGGCAATATGGGCATAAAATATGTAATGGACAATAACCCATAGCCAAGTGAGGGCCATGTAGAAGAGATGCGCGAAGCCTTTGCACGAATAGAGCGGTGGGAAAGACCATCCATGGGATCCCAAGTCATCATTGCTCTCTAGAGCTCGTTTTGTCAACTCGTGGGATTGCGAGGTTGACAAGTATTCATGGGTACCTACACAAAAGAAATATAAAGGAAAAATTGTGTGTGCGTGATAGATGTACACATCATCCATTATGATGCATACGTGCATGTGTTGGTTAGCACAAAATATCCATGCCCTCTGGTGATGATGGCCCCCTCCGCCAGGGTGCCAGAGAGGGCCTAGATTGATTTCTCGTGGCTACAAAGGCTTGCGGCGGCGGAACTTCCGATCTAGGTTAATTTCTGGAAGTTTCTGTATATATAAGAGGTTTTGGCGTCGAGAACAAGTCAGGGGGTCTCCGGGCTGTCCACGAGGTAGGGGGGCGCACCCAGGGGGTGGGCGCGCCTCCCACCCTCGTGGGCAGCCCGGGACTCTTCTGGCCCAACTCTTTTACTCCATGGCCTTCTTCTGGTCCAAAAATAAGCTCCGTCAAGTTTCAGGTCAATTGGACTCCATTTGGTTTTCCTTTTCTGCGAGATTCTAAAACAAGGAAAAAAACAGAAACTGGCACTGGGCTCTAGGTTAATAGGTTAGTCCCAAAAACCATATAAAATAGCATATAAATGCATATAAAACATCCAAGGTTGATAATATAATAGCATGAATACTTCATAAATTATAGATACGTTGGAGACGTATCACGCGCCCTGGTGGGTTGTGTTTCCCTCGGAGCCCCCCTCTGGTACTTCTTTGTCCCATCAGGTGTCTTCTGGTCCAGAAAAATTCTCCAAAAAGTTTCGCTGCGTTTGGACTTCGTTTGGTATTGATTTTTTGCGATGTAAAAAACAAGCAAAAAACAGCAACTAGCATTGGGCATTATGTCAATAGGTTAGATATAAAGTTGCTATAAAATGATTGTAAAACATCCAAGAATGATAATATAACAGCATGGAACAAGCAAAAATTATAGATACGCTGGAGACGTATTAGCATCCCCAAACTTAATTCCTACTCGTCCTCGAGTAGGTAAATATAAAAACGGAATTTTTGATGTGGAATGCTGCCTAACATGTTCATCACATATTCTTTTCTTTTGTAGCATGGACATTTGGACTTTTATATGGTTTAAAGCAATAGTCTAGTTTATGAAGAATTCAATACTCAAGCGTATCAACAAGCAACCATGTCTTTCAAAATATCAACACTAAAGAAAGTTATCCCTAGCCCATTATGCTCAACCGTTGATCCATTCATGAAACACACTAGTATAATAGCTACATCCAATGCTCAAGTACGATCATAGTGCCCCTTAGTTGGTGCTTTATAAGAGAAGATGGAGACTCAAATAAAAATAAAAATTGCATAAAGTAAATAGATAGGCCCTTCGCAGAGGGAAGCAGAGATTTGTAGAGGTGTTAGAGCTCAAAGCTAAAATTGAGAGATAAATTTTTTGAGAGGCATACATTTCCCATCAACGAAAACGACCGAGTAATTCCCAACACTTTCCATGCTAGATACATCATAGGCAATTCCCGAAAAGAAAATAAAGTTTATTCCTTTTTCCACCATTCTTTCACAATCCATGGCTTGCCGTATCCACTGGTGCCTTCCATACCAACACTTTCCAAGGAATTTATTATTTGATAACATAAAGTAAATTTCTTTTTCATTTCAGGACTGGGCATCCCTATTACCGCCATACTCTCGTGCAATGACAAGTGAATAAACACTCATCTTGAGAATAACACATCTAGCATGGAAAATATTGGCCACTCCCTACTGCTTCATGAGCGGTACGAGCACACAAAAGGGAAATTCATTTTGAAAATTAGAGATGGCACCTACAAATTTGTTTAGAACGACACGGAAATACTGCATATAGGTAGGTATGGTGGACTCATACGGCAAAACTGGATTTAATGATTTTGGATGCACAAGTAGTATTTCTACTTAGTACAAGTGGAGGCTAGCAAATAGATTGAGAAGCAACCAACCAAGAAACAAAAAATCACATAAGCAAGCATTAAGCATAACTAACACCGAATAATGCACCACAAGTAGGATGTAATTTCATTGCATAGCTATTGACTTTCATACTTGCACAGGGAATCACAAACCTTAACGCCAATATTCTTACTAAAGCATAATTACTCACCAACACGACTCACATATTATTATCTCCATATCGCAAAACTATTGCAAGGAATCAAACTTATCATATCCAATGATCTACATGAAAGTTTTTATTATATCCTTCCTGAATATCCATCATATTAGGAACAATTTCATAGATTGTGCAAATTGTCATCACTAGTATCAACTCTCAAAATAATATGAGTGAAGCATGAGAGTGTTTGACAAACTACTCCAAAAAGATATAAGTGAAGATCTAGCGAGTAGTTAAGTAAATGGGTAGCTATTTGAGGACTCTCTCTTATTTAAAAACTTCTAGATCTAATTATTTTTTAAACATCAAGCAAAACAAAATAAAATTACATTCTAAGAATATGACACATCATGTGAAGAAGCAAAAACTTAGGCTCAACCGAGGCTAACCGATAATTGTTGATGAAGAAAGGTGAGATGCCTACCGGGGCATCCCCAAGCTTAGATGCTTCAGACTTCTTGAAATATTATCTCGGGATGCCTTGGGCATCCCCAAGCTTGAGCTTTTGTGTCTCCTTAATTCCTTTTATATCACGGTTTCCCTAAATCTCAAAAACTTCATCCACACAAAACTCAACAAGAACTCGTGAGATAAGTTAGTATATAAATCAATGCAAAACCTTATCATTCTCTACTGTAGAAAATCACTAAAATTATTATTTAACATTTCATACTAAATGCCTCTGCATATTTAATAGTCCTATCCTCAAATAGAATCATTAAACAAGCAAGCATATGCAAACATAACAACAATCTGTCAAAACAATAAAATCTGCAAAGAATGCAAGAATATTCATACTTCTGTAACTCCAATTTTTTTGAAAATTTACCACACTGTAGAAAATTTGTCATATCTTATTGTTCAAAGAATTTCAACATTTTATCACATTCTGACTTTTCTCCGTAATTTTTTGCAACAGTGATAATGAAACAACAACTCATATACTTGCAAAATAAGCATGTGGAAGGCTATCCTTGACACTTTTATTGGAATAAAAAGATGCAAAACATTATTCTAAATAACAACAAGCAAATCCTAGCAAAATAAAATGATGCTCCAAGCAAAACTCATATCATGTGACGAATGAAAATATAGTCCCAAATGAGGTTACCGATAATGTTGAAGACGAAAGAGGAGATGCCTTTCGGGTCATCTCCAAGCTTAGTTGCTTGGATCTTCCTTGAATATTACCTTGGGGGTGCCTTGGGCATCCCCAGGCTTAGGGTCTTATCACTCCTTATTCTCCTCATATCGCTATCTCGCCCAAAACTTGAAAACTTCAATCACACAAAACTTAACGGAACTTCGTGAGATAGGTTAGTATGATAAAGAGCAAACGATTCACTTTTGGTACTGTCGAAGACAAGATTCATAATTGTTCTCACACAATGCCTACTGTACCATATCATTTCCAAAATTTATATTGAGCAATATAAGCCACAGAAACTAGAAACAAGCAAACTATGCATTGAAAATAGAATCTGTCAAAAACAGAACAGTCTGTAATGTCTCGACAACTACCATACTTCTACTACTCCAAAAATTCTGAAACATTAGGAAAACGTATACAATTTGCATATCAATCATCTGTAAGAAAATTCAGAATTATATCACATTCCAGTGAATTTAAAAAATTCCGTTACTGGAAGCAAAAAGTTTTTGTTTTTGCATAGAATCAAGTCAACTATCATCCACACTATCCCAAAGGCTTTACTTGGTACTTTATTGAAACAAAAGCTATAAAACATGATTACTACAGTAGATTAATCATGTGAACACACACAAATAGTAGGCAAAAGTGTTGGGTTTTCTCCCAACAAGCGCTTTTCTTTAATGCCTTTTAGGTAGGCACGATGATTTCAATGATGTTCGCAAAAAAGATAAGAATTCAAACATAAAGAGAGAATCATGAAGCATATGACTAGACATTTAAGCCTAACCCACTTCCTATGCATAGGGATTTTGTAGGCAGATAATTTATGGGAGCAAGAATCAACTAGCATAGGAAGGCAAAGCAAGCATAACTTCAAGATTTTCAACACATAGAGAGGAAACTTGATATTATTGCAATACCTACAAGCATACGTTCCTATCTCATAATAATTTTAAGTAGCATCATGAATGGATTCAACAATATAACTATCACATAAAGCAATCTTTTCATGATCCACAAACATAGAAATTTTATTACTCTGCACATAAGCAAATTTATTCTCATGAATAGTAGTGGGGGCAAACTCAACAAAATAACTATCCTGGGATAGAAAATTAAAATCATGATGACAAGTTTCATGGTTATCGTTATTCTTTATAGCATACATCTCATCACAATAATCATCATAGATAGCAAATTTGTTGTCATAATCAATTGAAACCTCTTCCAAAATAGTGGAATCATCACTAAATAAAGTCATGACCTCTCCAAATCCACTTCCATAATTATTAGAATAAGATTCAACACCCTCCAAAATAGTGGGATCATTACTACGAAGAGTTGACACTTTTCCAAACCGACTTTCATCAATATAATCATCATAAATAGGAGGCATGCTTTCATCATAATAAAATTCCTCATCAAAACTTGGGGGACAAAAAATATCATCTTCAACAAACATAACATCCCCAAGCTTATGGCTTTGCATATCATTAGCATCATGGATATTCAAAGATTTCATACTAACAACATTGCAATCATGCTCATCATTCAAAGTTTTTATGCCAAACATTTTATTGAACTCTTCTTCTGTCATTTTAGCACAATTTTCCTTTCCATCATTTTCAAGAAATACACGATAAAGATGAATAATATGATGCAACCTCAGTTCCATTTTTTTGTAGTTTTCTTTTTATAAACCAAACTAGTGATAAAACAAGAAACTAAATAATTCAATTGCAAGATCTAAAGATATACCTTCAAGCACTCACCTCCCTGGCAACGGCGCCAGAAAAGAGCTTGATGTCTACTACACAACTTGTTCTTGTAGACTCGTGTTGGGCCTCCAAGCGCAGAGTTTTGTATGACAGTAGCAATTTTCCCTCAAGTGGATGGCCTAAGGTTTATCAATCTGTGGAGGCGTAGGATGAAGATGGTCTCTCTCAAACAACCCTACAACCAAATAACAAAAAGTCTCTTGTGTCCCCAACACACCAAATACAATAGTAAATTCTATAGGTGCACTAGTTCGACGAAGATATGGTGATACAAGTGTAGTAAGGATAGTAGATATTGATTTTTGTAATAGAAACAATAAAAAATAGCAAGGTAGCAAGTAACAAAAGTGAGCACAAACGGTATTGCAATGCTTGAAAATGAGGCCCAGGGTCAGTACTTTCGCTAGTGCAATCTCTCAGCAATGCTAATATAATTGGATCATATAACCATCCCTTAACGTGTGATGAAGAATCACTCCAAAGTTTTTATCTAGCGGAGAACATAAGAAGAAATTGTTTTTAGGGTACGAAACCACCTCAAAGCTATTCTTTCTGATCAATCTATCATAGAGTTCGTACTAAAATAACACCAAGCTATTCTTTCCAATTGATCTAACTAAGAGTTCGTACTAAAATAACACCATATGATACACATCAACCAACTCTAATGTCACCTAGATACTCCAATGTGACTGTGAGTATTCGTGATTTGATTATACAATATGTATCACACAATTTCAGATTCATAATACTCATTCTATCACAAAGAACCTCAAAGAGTGCCCCAAGATTTCTACCGGAGAAACAAAGACGAGAACGTGCATCAACCCCTATGCATAGATTACCCTAATGCTACCTCGGGAATTCGTGAGTTGAGTGACAAAACACATATCAAGTGAATCAATATGGTACCCCATTATCACTACGGGTATTCATAGCAAGACATACATCAAGTGTTCTCAAATCCATAAAAGTATTCAATCCAATAAGAACAAAATCTCAAAGGGAAAACTCAATTTAGAACAAGATAGAGAGGGTAAACACCATATATATGATCCAATTTTATTAACAAAGCCCGCGATACATGAAGATCGAGACATCACAAGAACACGAGAGAGAGAGAGAGGGAGGGAGAGAGAGAGAGATTAACCACATAGATACTGGTACAAACCCCCAGCCTCGAGAGTGGACTACTCCCTCATCATCATGGTGGCCATAGGGATGATGAAGATGGCCTCCGGTGATGATTTCCCCCTCCGGCGGAGTACCGGAGAGGGATCTAGATTGGCTTTTCGTGGCTACAGAGGCTTGCGGTGGCGGAACTTCTGATCTCTCGACTCCCCTAGGGTTTTTGGAATATTTGGGAATTTATAGGGTGAAGAGGCGGTGCGGGAGGCCACCGAGGTGGGCACAACCCACCTGGGCGCGTCTGGGCTCCTGGGTGCGCCCTGGTGGGTTGTGCTCCCCTCGGAGCCCCCCTCTGGTACTTTGTTGGCCCATCAGGTGTCTTCTGGTCCAGAAACATTCTCCAAAAAGTTTTGTTGTGTTTGGACTCCATTTGGTATTGATTTCCTGCGATGTAAAAAACAAGCAAAAAACAACAACTGACACTGGGCACTATGTCAATAGGCTCGTCCCAAAAAGTGATATAAAGTTGCTATAAATGATTGTAAAATATCCAAGAGTGATAATATAACAACATGGAACAAGCAAAATTATAGATACGTTGGAGACGTATCACAGACGTCAGTGCAGAAATTGAGTAAACCTACATCATAAAGAATAGCCAGCACTGGTCGGAGCTTGGAATTGACTCCATATCCACATGAGGAATATAGCTATGCGAGAATACTTTCTTCTTGTCAAATAGGAGCGAAGCATAGAAATTCATCTGTGTTCTTGTCCAGAACCTCAAATGTCTGAGTTTGGCTGAGTCATAGGGTGACTCGCCAATGAAGAAATTCTTCTCTTCGAAGAATTTGGCACTATCAAACTGTGGCCGCTTGAGGCCTTTGCCGATCTTGGGCATCACAGGAACGGGTTGAAGATTATGCCTCTTTGTTCTGACATCAAAGATAGGCCTGGGAGAGCCAGTTGAATCATTCAGGTCTGGAATTGCAAGTGATTTTGCAACTTCCTCAATTGCATTGATGACAACAAAAATTAGGTCATCTTGAGCAGTTTCATCAGCTGTTGCAGCTGGAATCTCTTCAGGAATGTATTGGAGCGAAGGTTGACTTTCTTCAGAGCCAGTATGTATTTCTTCAGTGCGCGCATGAGACTGAGCCTCTCGAGTGAGGGGAGTGGTGAGGAGCGAATTTGGGTGAGCTGCTTCCCAATATTTGTCATGGATTGGAGGACTTGTCTCGCCATCAATGTCCACGTCCTCCTCGTGTTCTTCATTTAGCGATGCTCGCTGAGGAGTCTGTGCAATTTCTTGAGGCATCGATACATCAGCATAAACCTCAATCTCTTCATCCATTTGCTCTATGGTAGCAGCAGAATGGGTATCTTCTTCACCATCAGCTTGAGGAATATGATATTCCACCCCGCCCATAGGGGACCATTCGAAGGCTTTCCAGATTACAAGATAGGGGCGCTGATGAGAGTGGTGTGGCAACAATGGGAATGACAATTGAAAGATCGAGGATGTCACCTAGAGGGGGTGAATATGCGCTTTAAAATAGTTACGGTTTAGGCTTGAACAAATGTGGAATAAACCTAGCGGTTAATTTGTCAAGCACAAAACCTACAACAACTAGACTCGCCTATGTGCACCAACAACTTATGCTAAGCAAGATAAACAACTATGTGGTAGCAAGATATATAACATGAAACACTATGGCTATCACAAAGTAAAGTGCATAAGTAAAGGGCTCGGGTAAGAGATAACCGAGGCACGCGGAGATGACGATGTATCCCGAAGTTCACATCCTTGCGGGTGCTAATCTCCGTTTGTAGCGGTGTGGAGGCACAATGTTCCCCAAGAAGCCACTAGGGCCACCGTAATCTCCTCACGCCCTCGCACAATGCAAGATGCCGTGATTCCACTAAGGGACCCTTGAGGGCGGTCACTGAACCCGTACAAATGGCAACCCTTGGGGGTGATCACCGAACCCGTAAACTTTGGCAATCCTTGGGGGCGGTCACCGGTACCCGTCAAATTTCTCGGGGTGATCTCCACAACCTAATTCGAGACCCCGACGCTTGCCTGGAGCTTTACACCACAATGATTGAGCTTCGAACACCACCAACTGTCTAGGGCGCCCAAGCACCCAAGAGGAACAAGCTCAAGGGTACCAAGCACCCAAGAGTAATAAGCTTCCCAACTTGTAACTTCCACGTACCACCGTGGAGAACTCAAACTGATGCACCAAATGCAATGGCAAGGGCACACGGAGTGCCCAAGTCCCTCACTCCCAAATCCCACCAAAGCAACAAAAGCTATGGAGGAAAATGAGAGGAAGAACAAAGAAGGAGAACACCAAGAACTCCAAGATCTAGATCCAAGGGGTTCCCCTCACATAGAGGAGAAAGTTATTGGTGGAAATGTGGATCTAGATCTCCTCTCTCTTCCCCCCCAAAAACTAGCAAGAATCCATGGAGGGATTGAGAGATAGCACGCTCGAAGAAGGTCAACAATGGGGGGGGCAAAGACGAGCTAAAGGGATAAGGTTCATTGGGGAAGAAGACCCCCCTTTTATAGGCACCCCCGAATCCAACCGTTATGCACTTAGGTCGTGCACAAGCGGTACTACCGCTCGGGAGAGCGGTAGTACCGCTTAGCACGGTCAAAACAGCCCAACGAGAGATAAAAACACGAGCTGTAGTTCTGCCAGAGAGGTAGTACCGCTCTGGGGTGTGGTAGTACCGCCCGAAGAGGTAGTACCGCTCGGGTGGAGAGGTAGTACCGCCCGGAGAGGTAGCACCGCTCATGGGGAGAAGTAGTACCGCTTACCGCTTATAAGAGGTACTACCGCCCTACTACCGCTCTACTACCGCGAAACCCGACATGAAAAAGAACGCACCCCCAGAAGCAGCGGTACTACGCGCGGCACATGGCCGCGGTACTGCTGCTTACAAGCAGTACTACCACTCTAGAGAGCAGTACTACCGCTTGAGGCTTTCAGGAACACAACAGAGAGAACAGAGGATGGAATAAAGCCTAAGCTGCCACAACTTCTGCAAATGAACTCCGAATTGAGCAAACTCAAGCTTGTTGGATAGATGATGACGAGAAGCATCCAAACAACGAGTAGTTATATTAAGAAGAGGCAGGGGAGGTATTCTTAAGATATAGAGGAATGATCTACTTGAACTTGCACACCGCAACCTAACCCCACAAAGAACTCTCACGAATACCATGGGTTAGTACACAAAGCGTAATGGACAATGCTTACCATGCCATGGGATCACTTGATCCCTCTTGGTACATCTTCTACGCTTTGTGTGTTGATCAACTTTATTCACTCTTGACTTAGTCTTGATCAACCTTGTATCGTGTCTTCTACATGACCACTCTTTGGATAATTCCTTGAATAGCACATTGGTCAACATATAAACTCCCTGAAACCAACAAATGGACTTGAAGAAATTCCTATGGACAAACCCTTCAAAAATAACTCAAGCATTAGTCCATAGAGAATGTCATCAGTTACCAAAACCTCACATGGGGGCACCGCATGTTCTTTCAACAAATTGAAGACAATGTTGCAAACTTCAATTTCTTCACAAGTTCAGGTGCAGGAGGAGCTGATGCCTTTCTCTTCTTTGCTTCTCTCTCAGCAGCCTTTGTATTCTTTACTTATGATGCAAAAAGAAGGGTGATAAGATTCAAAGATGAAGTCGTTGTTGGTGCTGCTTCTGAGGAACTGGTTGGAGCAATTTCATCAGGCATGACTGATGCAGTAACCCTGGCAGTCTCTTCAGGAACAACTTTTTCAATTGCCCTTTCATTTTCTTCAGGCACAACTTCCTCAGTTGCCCTGACAGTCTCTTGAGGAGATGGAGGCGTGGTCTCACTGGCGTGTGCAGTAGAGGGTAGAGTTGACGAGCTTGATGGGGGAACCATGCCAAACTTGGCGGCTTCTCACTTGTTGTGGTCTTCAACTACTTTGGTTCAGGCAGTGATGAATCTCTCCTTGACACCGCAACAATGACTAGCTTGTCTCTCGTATTCTTTAGACAGCTGATGTATTTTAGACTGTAATGTCACAAACTACCAAGGAGATATAAACAACATATTTTTGCTCAATTCCTTCTCCTTCTGGATCTTCTATTTCTTCACCAGTTTTGTTTGAGCAATCTTGTATTTCTCGTTCAATATGAATGAATAAATCATGTGTCTTGGACCAAGTGGTAAGTTGAGGTCGTTAAGAGGCATTTCTGGGTTGGTGCACCAGATGTCAATGAAGTCAAGCAGTTTCTTCAGGTCCAGCAACATTGGAACTGAAGAATTCATGGCAATCACGACTTGCTCTTGCTTCCTTTTGAGGAACTCAGCGAGATCATCTTCGTTAGCTAGCCCATGTTCAATAACATGAGGCACTACAGCCTTACTCTTTGGACTTGGCCTAGTTCCACGGCCAGCAGTAGGTTTTTTCTTCAACTTGGGTGTTGGAGAAGATGGTTGTCCACAAGCTGAAGCACTTGATGCAGCAATTGAGGCTATTGGAAAGCCCTCGGTGCGCTGGCAAGATGCGAGCATGACCGGTGTTGAAGCTCTAACTGCAACCATTGAGGAACTTGAAGCAGGAGGAGGCACTAAAGATTTTTAAATCTTAGGTGCTAAAGCCTTTGAAGCCTTTGGCTTGTTGGAAGGCTTTTTCTGCATAGCCTTCTTGGGAGCGCTTCGTTGCCACTGGCACTGGCACCAGCTTCACTTGAAGCTTTTGTAGCCCAGTTGAATTCTTCAACGGCTTTCTTAGCTTGTTTAGCCAGCTTAGCTTGACGCTTAGCCCATTCCTTGGGGAATTTTTCACCCCTTCTAATACTTGAGGGATCAGCTTTTTGTCCTGGAGCAAGTGGTGGCCTATTGCACGGAGTCGTCATAGCAAAGTCCTTCATGTATTTGTAGGTGACATAAATGTAATATGTGTCGGCCTCCTGGGAATGGGGGTCCCCAGATTTGCCTGCCTACGGCCCACGGCGTGGCTCCGCCAGTGGCCCTGTACGGCCCATCTTCACCAGCAAACACTCAAGACCCTCGCGAGGGGCCAAGCCTCGCGAGGCGGACGACACAAGACCTCCTCGGGAGCGGCCTCACCAGGCTGGCTCACGAGGGGTGGAGAGATCAAGGCAAGTGACACCTCGCGAGGTTCCAGTGATGCAAGCCATGACGACTGGACCCAGGCGGGCGCCAGGCGGGCAGCAGCGCGCGCAGTGTCCTCGTTTCCTCTTTGGTGCTAAAGGGGCAAGCGCAGACGAGGAGTCCCGAGGCATCAGGCAAAGGTTTCCATATCGGTGCAACGAGACCAAGACCAGCAGGACGGCAAGATGGAGGTCGTCGTGGAGCCCAAGACGGCGTCACCACCAGAGCCTTTGGCAGGCGAAGACCACCTTTAGTCAGGATAACTCGTACTAGTTGTTTCGCTTCGAATTTGGCCGTTGTTGGCTCCCTTCCCGCTCAATATTTGGGGAGAGGACCAGGGCCTCTATAAATAGGACTAGCCACCACCGCAGGAGAGGAGGGATTCAGATCATCCTCACCCACACAAACTCATCTTGGACTAGATCCATTCCATCCTCACGCTCACCAAGCACAAGAACACCTCTCCTCAGGAGGCTGTTCTTCCCTTGTACTATTCATCATTAGCCCAAGAGGCAATCCACCACACCACACTGGAGTAGGGCATTGATACCTCTCCGTCGTATCTACTTCTCCAAACACTTTTGCCCTTGTTTTGGACTCTAACTTGCATGATTTGAATGGAACTAACCTGGACTGACGCTGTTTTCAGCAGAATTGCCATGGTGTTATTTTTGTGCAGAAATAAAAGTTCTCGGAATGACCTGAAAATCAACGGAGATTATTTTTGGAATTAATAAAAAATACTGGCAAAAGAATCAAGGCCAGGGGGCACACACCCTGTCCACGAGGGTGGGGCGTGCCCCCCTGCCTCGTGGCCCCCCTGGTGCTCCGCCGACCTCAACTCCAACTCTATATATTCATGTTCGGGGAGGAAAAATTAGAGAGAAGAATTCATCGCGTTTTACGATACGGAGCCGCCACCAAGCCCTAATCTCTCCCGGGAGGGCTATTCTGGAGTCTGTTCGGGGCTCCGGAGAGGGGAATCCGTTGCCATCGTCATCATCAGCCATCCTCCATCACCAATTTCATGATGTTCACCGCCGTGCGTGAGTAATTCCATCGTAGGCTTGCTGGACGGTGATGGGTTGGATGAGATTTACCATGTAATCGAGTTAGTTTTGTTAGGGTTTGATCCCTGTTATCCATTATGTTCTGAGATTGATGTTGTTATGACTTTGCTATGCTTAATGCTTGTCACTAGGGCCCGAGTGTCATGATTTCAGATATGAACCTATTATGTTTCCATGAATATATGTGAGTTCTTGATCCTATCTTCCAAGTCTATAGTCACCTATTATGTGTTATGATCTGTTAAACTTGAAGTGACAATAATCGGGACCATTACCAGTGATGACCGTAGTTTGAGGAGTTCATGTATTCACTAAGTGTTAATGCTTTGGTCCGGTACTCTATTAAAAGGAGGCCTTAATATCCCTTATTTTCCAATAGGACCCCGTTGCCATGGGAGGGTAGGACAAAAGATGTCATGCAAGTTCTTTTCCATAAGCACGTATGACTATATTCGATATACATGCCTACATTACATTGATGAATTGGAGCTAGTTCTGTGTCACCCTATGTTATAACTATTGCATGAGGAATCGCATCCAGCATAATTCTCCATCACCGATCCAATGCCTACGAGCTTTTCACGTATTGTTCTTCGCTTATTTACTTTGCTATTGCCACTGTTACAATCACTACAAAACCAAAACTGCCACTGTTACTTTTGCCACCGTTACCGTTACTTCCATACTACTTTGCTGCAGATACTAAGTTATCCAGGTGTGGTTGAATTGACAACTCAATTGCGAATACTTGAGAATATTCTTTGGCTCCCCTTGTGCCGAATCAATAAATTTGGGTTGTATACTCTACCCTCGAAAACTGTTGCGATCCCCTATACTTGTGGGTTATCAAGACTATTTTCTGGCGCCGTTTCCGGGGAGCATAGCTCTATTCTTTGAGTCACTTGGGATTTATATCTGCTGGTCACTATGAGGAACTTGAAAGACGAAAGAACTAAGATTTTTCCCTCAACTACGAGGGGAGGTAAGGAACTGCCATCTAGCTCTGCACTTGACTCACCTTCTGTTTTGAGTAAGCTTGCGACGCCTAAACCTGCTTCTGCTATTAATTCTGATATGTCGCATGTTATTGATGATGCCACTTCTGCTATGCATGATACTTATGATGAAACTACTTCTATGCTTGATACTATTGTGCCATTAGGTGAATTTCTTGATGAACAACTTGCTAGGGCTAGAGAGAATGAAACTATTGAAACTAATAATATTGATGAAAGTGATGATGAAGATTCTCCCCTAGATATGAATTTCCTGTTGTGCCCGAGGGTTATGTTATGGATGAAGAAACTGCTAGAGACTTTCTTGCTTGCAATGATAGGAGTGCTCTTAAGAAATTATTAGCTAAGCTGAAAGAAAAATCTCTGAATGCTAGAATGAAATATGACCCTGCTTTTGCTACTTCACCTATCTTTATTACTGATAAGGATTATGATTTCTCTGTTGATACTGAGATAATTACTTTGGTTGAATCTGATCCTTTCTATGGCTATGAATCTGAAACTATTGTGGCACATCTTACTAAATTAAATGATATAGCCACCCTGTTCACTAATGATGAGAAAACTCGCTACTACTATATCCTTAAATTATTTCCGTTCTCATTAAAGGGTGATGCTAAGATATGGTTTAATTCTCTTGATCCTGGTTGTGTGCATAGTCCCCATGATATGATTTATTACTTCTCTGCTAAATATTTCCCCGCTCATAAGAAACAAGCTGCCTTAAGGGAAATATATAATTTTGTGGAAATTGAAGAAGAGAGTCTCCCACAAGCTTGGGGAAGGCTTCTCCAATTACTTAATGCTTTGCCTGATCATCCTCTCAAGAAAAATGAAATACTTCATATCTTTTATAATGGACTAACTGATGCTTCCAGAGACCACCTGGATAGTTGTGCTGGTTGCGTTTTCAGGGAAAGAATAGTTGATCAAGATGAATTGCTATTGAATAATATGTTGACTAATGAAAATAATTGGACACTCCCTGAACCAACTCTTAAGCTAACTCCGAAGAAAAGGGGTATTCTATTTCTCAGTCCTGAAGATATGCAAGAGGCAAAGAAATCTATGAAAGAAAAAGGTATTAAAACTGAAGATGTTAAGAATTTACCTCCTATTGAAGAAATACATGGTCTTAATTTGCCGCCTGTGGAAGAAATACATGGTCTTGATAACCCGACACAGGTAGTAAAGGTAAATTCTCTTTATAGATTTGATGAAGGTGATATTCCTCATTATAAGTCTGCTAGCCAATGCTTAGATGAGTTTGATAATTTTATTGTCAAACGAGAAAACTTCAATGCTTATGTTGGTAGACAATTGAAACACAATGCTGATATGCTTGAACACTTGAGTAATTATATGTCTAGAGTTAAAGGTGAACTTAAACTCATTAGTAAACATGCTTCTATGGTTACCACTCAAGTAGAACAAGTGCTTAAAGCTTAGAATGATTTGCTCAATGAATTAAATTATAAGAAAAATGACTTTGCTGTTAGAGTTGCAACTAGAGGAGGTAAAGTGACTCAGGAACCCTTGTATCCTGAGGGCCACCCTAAGAGAATTGAGCAAGATTCTCAGAGAACTAATGTTGATGCACCTAGTCCTTCTAAGAAGAAGAAAAAGAAAAATGATAGGGCTTTGCATGCTTCTAGTGAATCTGTTGTAGACACACCTGAGAATCACAATGATATTTCTATCTCTAATGCTGAAACACAACCTGGCATGAACATGAACCTTGTGATAATGTTAATGATGATGTTCATGTTGATGCTCAACCTAGCAATGATAATCATGTAGAGATTGAACCTGCTGTTGATCTTGATAACCCACAATCAAAGAATCAATGTTATGATAAGAGAGACTTTCTTGCTAGGAAGCATGGTAAAGAAAGAGAACCATGGGTTCAGAAACCCATGCTTTTTCCTCCCAAACCATCCAAGAAAAGGGATGATGAGGATTTTGAGCGCTTTGCTGAAATGATTAGACCTATCTTCTTGCGTATGCGTTTTACTGATATGCTTAAAATGAATCCTTATGCCAAGTATATGAAGGATATCGTTACAAATAAGAGAAAGATACCAGAAGCTGAAATTTCTACCATGCTTGCTAATTATACTTTTAAGGGTGGAATACCTAAGAAACTAGGAGATCCAGGAGTACCAACTATACCATGCTCCATTAAAAGAAACTATGTTAGAACTGCTTTATCTGATCTTGGAGCCGGTGTTAGTGTTATGCTTCTCTCTTTATATCGTAGACTTGATTTGAATAAGTTGACACCTACTGAAATATCTTTGCAAATGGCTGATAAATCAACTGCTATACCTGTCGGTATTTGTGAGGATGTGCCTGTTGCGGTACAAATGTTACTATTTTAACGAACTTTGTTATTCTTGATATTCCTGAGGACGATAGTATGTCTATTATTCTTGGAAGACCCTTTTTGCATACTGCAGGGGCTGTTATTGATTGCAATAAAGGCAATGTCACTTTTCATGTTAATGGAAATGATCATACGGTACACTTTCCGAGGAAACAACCTCAAGTCCACAGTATCAATTCTATTGGAAAAATTCCATCGATTACTATTGGAGGTTTTGAATTTCCTCTTCCTACTGTCAAAAAGAGATATGATATTCTTATTGTTGGGGATGTGCATATCCCCGTTGAGGTAACATAGTGTTATTCGAAATTTCTTCGGTTCCATGTTATTCGAAATGAGTTCGTTAACAAGACCTGATCAACCTTGTTAGTGGATTCCTTTTGATGAGCATGTGATGGATGAAGTTATAAAGCACAACCTTCTGTACCCTTCTTTTACTTTCTGTTATTTAGATTAAATAAAGCAAAAATAGTATATTTTGTCAGTTTTCTGAATTATCCGTGCAATAAAAAATACCCCGAAAATAAAAGTTCTCCAAATGTCCCAAAAATGAAATATGATTTTTTCTAGAATATTTGAGAATATCTAGCACTGAGAACACATTAGGGGGAGCAAGCACCTGGCCACGAGGGTCCAGGGCGCGCCCCCTGCCTCGTGGGCCCATGGTGGCTCCCCTCCACTTACTCCAGCCACCACACATTCCTTCTTCCTCCCAAAAAAATCACCAACCAGCTCAAGCACGAGTTTTAGCTCATTTTGCTGCGATTTTCGATCTCCTATCCCAAAGCTCCACTCACAAAACTGCTTTGGGGGATTGTTCTTCAGTATGTGACTCCTCCAATGGTCCAATTAGTTTTTGTTCTAGTGCTTTATTCATTGCAAATTTTTGCTGCCTAGGTGACCCTGTTCTTGAGCTTGCATGTCAAATTTATATGGTCCCAAGTAGTTCTAATGCATGATATAGTCTCTAGGCACTTGTGGGAGTAGTTGCTATCAATTTTGTTGAGTTTGGTTCACTTTTGTTTTGAGTCACTAATATTTTCAAATATTTTCAGAGAATAATGAAGAGATTTTTGAGGGGCTCTTCGAGCCGAAGCTCGAGGGATAAGCAAAGTGAAGAGGATAAGAGGCCCAAATATAATCTCCCTCGCACCGCAGAGGTTCGGCCGTGTGAATGGCCCTGTGATGAGTTCTTAACAGCAGCCGGGATTCTTGATGATTTCTATTCTTTGGTTGAGAATGCGGGCCTCACCGACTTCCTCCGCGACCAGCGCGAACAGTATCTCTTACTCACTAATATTTTCGTGCAAAATTTTCATTTCCATGCTAGGAGACCATCACCTTCAGTGGAATTTTATTTATATGATTAGCATAAGGAGATGTCCCTTTCTGATTTTTGCCGGGTCTATAAGATACCCTTTACAGGCAGCATAGAAGAACCACATCGTAGTGATGTGGAAGGATTTATTGATATGATTGCTGTAGGGGAAACTAGGAAAGTTTCCGATGCAAGAATTACTAGCATACATTTTCCGGTTCTGCGTTACTTTGCGATATTTGCTAGTAGATGTTTAATTGGTCACGGAAACTGTGGAAACTTTAGCGCCCCTAATATTGTTATTTTGGGCCATGCCTTGTTTCGTGATAACTCTTTTAGCCTAGGCGCTATCGTTGCCAAACGGTTAAGTCTTAACCGCACGAAGGGTCCCATCTTGGGAGGTATCTTCGCCTCGCGCCTCGCTGCACACTTTAACATACCTATTAGGCATTATGAGAAAGAAGAAAAGTTGCTGCCTCCTGTTTTTCTAGACTATAAGAGTATGGTAGCACATGATTTTATCGTTAATAATAAGGAAAAGATGCTTAAGTACAAACTGATATTTGATAAAATTCGCCCTGAGATTATTACTTTGCCTGCTCCTTGGTTGTTTGACTTATCTACAGGCAAGTACCTTGTTCAGCCGGAGGCATTTCATGCCTACCAGAACCCCACACCAGCTACAGAGCCAGAGCCGGAACCACAATTTGATCCTTCACGACAGTCTGTTTACTAGTGGGATCCGGAGGAGATTGCCAACCAGTGGCAATCCGAGGCTCCTTCTCAGTACGACCCCAACTACAACTTTGATCCATGGGCATAGACCAACTTAGGCCAAAAGCCTAAGCTTGGGGGAGTACGTATTTCTCACCGACATTACATTCATGTTCACACACTCATTCTAGTTGTCGGTGCTCATACTTTTTCACTGTAATATCCATGCTAGTTTATTTTCTTTTTCTCTCTTTCTTCTTGTGTGTTTGATAAACCTTAAGAAAAACAAAAAAATTAGTAGTAGCTCTTAGCTAGTTTACTTTCCATGCCTGTAGTAGTATTAATTAAAAGAAAACCCAAAAAGATTTCTTGTTCTTCTTTTGTTTGTTGGGAGCTTTCCCATGTAAATAGTTTTATTTCTTTTCTTTTCTTTGGGGGTCGAGAGGAGAAGACCATAATGAAAGTGTTGAAGTGGCTCTTATCTGCATTATTGTTGATTTAACCAAGAGCCCATATTATCTTGTCTTCTCCTTTGTATTGAATGCCTGCAGATTCCAGCTTAGTCCAATGCACGTGCACTATTATTATTATACGCACCGTTCGGTCGTGCGAGTGAAAGGCAATAATGACGATATATGATGGACTGGTTGAGATGAGAAAAGCTGGTATGAACTCGACCTCTCTTGTTTTTGTAAATATGATTAGTTCGTCGTTCCTGATTCAGCCTATTATGATTGAACATGTTTGCAAAGAAAATTAGAGATTATAGTTGCTTATGCCATGCTTGATTAGCTAGGAGCTTATAATGGTTTACCTTGCGTGCCAACATGCTATTAAAATGGTTGTGATGTGGCATGATAGGGTGGTATCCTCCTTTGAATGATTTGAGTGACTTGACTTGGCACATGTTCACACATATAGTTGAAACAAAATCAACATTGCTTTCACGATATTTATGTTCATGGTGGATTATATCCTACTCATGCTTGCACTCAATGTTCATTAATTTTAATGCATGTTCATGACTGTTGTCGCTCTCTAGTTGGTCGCTTCCCAGTCTTTTTCTAGCCTTCACTTGTGCTAAGCGGGAATACTTCTTGTGCATCCACTTCCATAAATCCCAAAGTTATTCCATATGAGTCCACTATACCTTCCTATAAGCGGTATCTACCTGCCGTTCCAAGTAAATTTGTATGTGCCAAACGCTAAACCTTCAACTATGGCTGTCTGTATCTTCCATGCTAGGTGGGTTATTCTCAAGAGGAGTGGACTCCGCTCCCCACTCACGAGAAAATGGCTGGTTACCGAGATGCCCAGTCCCATGCTCTAAGCAAATCAAATCAAAATAATTGCAAACAAAACTCCCCCGGGACTCTTGTTAGTTGGAGGCACTCGTTGTTTCGAGCCAGCCATGGATTGATGCTTGTTGGTGGAGGGGGAGTATAAACTTTACCATTCTGTTTGGGAACCGCCCATAATGTGTGTAGCATGGAAGATATCGAGATCTCTCGGTTATTATGTTGACAATGAAAGTATGTCGCTCAAAATATTATTTATCTCTATTTCAAAAATCGAGCTCTAGCACCTCTACAAATCCCTGCTTCCCTCTGCGAAGGGCCTATCTATTTACTTTTATGTTGAGTCATCACCCTCTTATTAAAAAGCACCAGCTGGAGAGCACCACTGTCATTTGCATCCATTACCATTAATTTATATTGGGTATGACTATGACTAGATCTCTTTTACCATGAATTACAATGTTTAGTCAGTCCTTGATCTTCAAAGGTGCTCTGCATTTATGTTTTGCGGTCGCGGAAAGGGCTAGCGAGATACCATCTTGTTATATCATATTATCATAGTTTTGAGAAAGTGTTATCATCTAAGATTTATTATTATTGCTCGCTAGTTGATTATGCCATTGATATTAGTAAATATGAGACCTAAATGTTATTGTGAATATGGTTAGTTCATAATCTTTGCTGAAAACATGAATGCTGGCTTTACATATTTACAACAACAAGAGCAAACAGAGTTTGTAAAAGTTTTTCTTTATCACTTTCAGTTTATCAACTGAATTGCTTGAGGACAAGCAAAGTTTTAAGCTTGGGGGAGTTGATACGTCTCCATCGTATCTACTTTTCCAAACACTTTTGCCCTTGTTTTGGACTCTAACTTGCATGATTTGAATGGAACTAACCCGGACTGATGCTATTTTCAGCAGAATTGCCATGGTGTTATTTTTGTGAAGAAATAAAAGTTCTCGAAATGACCTGAAAATCAACGGAGATTATTTTTGGAATTAATAAAAATACTGGCGAAAGAATCAAGGCCAGGGGCACACACCCTGTCCATGAGGGTGGGGCGCGCCCCCTGCCTCGTGGGCCCCCTGGTGCTCCACCGACCTCAACTCCAACTCTATATATTCACGTTCGGGGAGAAAAAATTAGAGAGAAGGATTCGTCGCGTTTTACGATATGGAGCCGCCACCAAGCCCTAATCTCTGCCGGGAGGGCTGATCTGGAGTCTGTTCGGGGCTCCGGAGAGGGGAATCCGTCGCCATCATCATCATCAACCATCCTCCATCACCAATTTCATGATGCTCACCTCCGTGCGTGAGTAATTCCATCGTAGGCTTGCTGGACGGTGATGGGTTCGATGAGATTTACCATGTAATCGAGTTAGTTTTGTTAGGGTTTGATCCCTGGTATCCATTATGTTCTGAGATTGATGTTGTTATGACTTTGCTATGCTTAATGCTTGTCACTAGGGCCCGAGTGTCATGATTTCAGATCTGAACCTATTATGTTTCCATGAATATATGTGAGTTCTTGATCCTATCTTGCAAGTCTATAGTCACCTATTATGTGTTAATATCCGTTAACCCTGAAGTGACAATAATCGGGACCATTACCGGTGATGACCGTAGTTTGAGGAGTTCATGTATTCACTAAGTGTTAATGCTTTGGTCCGGTACTCTATTAAAAGGAGGCCTTAATATCCCTTAGTTTCCAATAGGACCCCGCTGCCACGGGAGGGTAGGACAAAAGATGTCATGCAAGTTCTTTTCCATAAGCACGTATGACTATATTCGGAATACATGCCTACATTACATTGATGAATTGGAGCTAGTTCTGTGTCACCCTATGTTATAACTATTGCATGAGGAATCGCATCTGGCATAATTCTCTATCACCGATCCAATGCCTACGAGCTTTTCACATATTGTTCTTCGCTTATTTACTTTGCCGTTGCCACTGTTACAATCACTACAAAACCAAAACTGCTACTGTTACTTTTGCCACCGTTACCGTTACTTCCATACTACTTTGCTGCAGATACTAAGTTATCCAGGTGTGGTTGAATTGACAACTCAATTGCGAATACTTGAGAATATTCTTTGGCTCCCCTTGTGTCGAATCAATAAATTTGGGTTGAATACTCTACCCTCGAAAACTGTTGCGATCCCCTATACTTGTGGCTTATCAGGTATTACACCACAACGGTGGCCCAAACCAGTATAAATCTCGTGTCTCTTTTGTTGCGGGTTCGTCGAGCTTGGCTTTGAGATCGCGGTGAGGCCGAGGGCGTGATTACGTAGGGGAGAGATATTCGTGCGCACCCCAGTGTTCGAACCTCAAGGGTTTTGTCGGAACCCAAAATCCGACATTTGGCGCGCCAGGTAGGGGTGCGTTAGAGCCTCTCTTCCGCCAGTTGATCCGCCGACACTCCACCGTTCCCATGTCCGGCGACCCGAGGACCAATGCCGACCACTGGGCAGCTTGGCCGGCCCGGTGTAACAGCCTGGATTTTGGCCCTTTTCTTTTTCTTTTAATTTAATTGGTTTTTGCTCTGTTTTTCTTTTTGGAGTGGTTCTGTGGCCATGTCACCTGGGAAATCATCTTCTTTTCCCTCCCAAGTGGCTCATCATTCTCAAAACCTTGCCAAGATCATGTCACTCCACTGCTTGACCAAACCCTAAAATGTTTTTCTAGGGAATATTCCTTTGTCTATTAAAGGAATAACCCTTTCTGCCCTAGGTTGTGAAGCAACCTTTATTTCCATCACTCCTAAAATTCCCAAATAATTCTCATAAATTGTTTGGGTCATATCTTTCTCAAATATGGCAAAATATTTCATTTGTCATGTTTATCATCTTACTCAAATAATTCATTTCCTATTCTGCCCTAAATGGCACATTGTGAAGCAAGTGCTATTTTCCTTTTCCCAATTGACCTCAAACTCCTTTTACACCTTTTCCTGTCCATATCATTGCCACATGCCAAAATGCAACCTCATTTGCCTAGTAATTATTTAATTATTATTTTCCAAAGTTTCTATCCAGAAAGAAGCTTTGTGAAGGAGGTGCAAGCTAGGCATATCCAAATGAGTTGCCATTTTGCATGATCCCTCATATCATAATATCATAGCCCTCCACAAAAATAGAGATCATATAATGCCTCCATGTGAGCTCATCTTCAATTCTTTGATTCTGCCCAAAATTTCAGTTTGTGAAGCAAGTATATTTTATCTTGCTCCAGTATGGCTGCTAATTTTTTTAGGCCTTCTATTATCCATATAACCTACCTCCACCCATTTTGGGCATGGTTCATCAAGCCATTATTCCTCTAGAATTTTTGCAAGTTTCTGGTCAGCAAGGATGTTTGTGAAGCAAGTACCATTTTGGTGAATCCAATTGGTATGAAACTTATACAGCATCTTTATATGATCAAATAATGAAGCCTTGCCAAACTTGAGCTCAAGTGGCCACACCATTTGAGTGCATCATCCAAATCTCATTTCTGGACCATTTTGGTCAGTTGCAAAGCAACTATGATTTATCTTGATCCAATTCTTCTCCAAGTTACCAGGATGCAAGTCCTTCTTTACCTCAACCTCGCAGACAACTCCATTGGATCCAAACCCTTCCTGTTGATCACTAGTGCTCACCCAAGTTTACTGCAGTAAACTTCAGAGGGTTCTTACCGTTTAACCAGATCACTTTTAACCAAGCTACCACCGTAGATGAGACCTACCCTGGATGAACTCACCCAAGTGCACGCGGTGACCGCGTTAATGGCATCACTGTGCACGCGCTCTGTGTGCAGTGGCCGCGGCCAGTGGCTGTTTGTGCTTCGACACCTCCTCCTCTCATCGCCTTAGCGCGCGTGACCGTGTCCATTGTCTTCTTCTCATCATCGCAGTTCCCCTGGACCCCTCTCCCCCTCCGTCCGCTTCCTTACCGACGCTCACCGACGCTCGCCCACGAGAGCACAGTGGCGGTTTGGCTTTGTTCGTCGCCGTCGTCATCCTCCCTGCGCCCCCTTGGCCTCCTCTGCCCCGTGAGAGCCTCCACTGCTCCTCCTCGTCGCCTAACTCCGAGCTCATGCGCGTGGGCACGCGTCCGCGGCAGCGACAACACATTACACCCCTCCCCCGCCTATATAAGGTCACCCTGACCCCGTCTTTCTTCACCACTGGCCTCCTGCACCTCCTCTAGCCTCCCCTGACCTCTTCCCCGAGCTCGAGCCGCCCTCCACGACCACCATTGCCGCCATGGCCGCCGGCCATGCTCGGCTAAATTCACTCAACGCCGTCCCCCTCCTTGCCTTCCACCACCACCAGAGGTCTCCACCACCACCCTCGAGCCTCCCCAGCCCCTCCACACTTCGCCGGAGCACCCGTAGCCGCGAGCCCGTCGATGCCCGCAGCTCCCTTCCGCCGCGGCCAACGCTCCATCGTTTCCCGAGCTCCCCTGCAGCTGCCATGCTTGGGGATGCATCCGTCTCATCCCCCTGAATCCGTAGGTAGGCTGGTCATCGCTGGAGACGGCCGGTAGCTCCGGCTATCGCCGTCGGGCGCCGGCTCTGCCGTGGCCAGGCGCGGGCGAGCGCGATGGGGACGACGACCTGGGGCGAGCAAGGCAACCTGCAGGCGGGCCCCGCGCGTCAGCCACTCCACGTTGACCCAGCCGGGTGCTGACGTGGATATGTGGAAGCGCCTTTTAGGTGAGTGCGCTTTCAGTTCTTTGAAAGCGTATTTCGCTTAGTACGCTTTCATTTGCCCGAAAGCGTATTTCCTTCTTCTGTTATCGGGAGTGCGTTTTCCTGTTCAGAAAGCGTATTTCTGATTTTGCGCCTCTGCCTTATCCACTCAGGGACCTGTTTGCTGAAGAAATATTCACAGATTGGTCCTTCTTCTTCCACACCTTATAACTCCGCAACCGTAACTCCAAATGAGGTGATTCCAAAGCCCACTTCTTCGTTTCGTCGAGCCCGTTCCGATGGAATCATTTTCACCATGTTTTGACATTCTGAAAATGACCATTTTTCCCCTGCCTTATTCAGCCCCCTCCGAGAGAGAACATATTTCGGCGATCCTTTCCGTGAGTTTCTCGCACTTCCTCCCGGTGATTTCTGCCACCCCAGGCAAGCCACACCCTCCATTTGCATGATTGCAATGCAGTGACATGGTTTCTTTATTAAAACTTGTTTAAAATATTGTGTTAGCTATGTATGATTTGTTCATGGCATTTCTCGGAGTATTGTTTGATCTTGATATTGCTTGGAGTTCTAGGATTAATATTTTGATGATTATGTGGATGACATGTGCCTTCGGATTCTTAGTGGTTATTATGATTATTTTTCATGATGGTATCTGGTGATATTTTGGAGTATTACTTTGGATATCATGCTGCCTTTGGATTATTAGTGGTTAGTATGATTATTTTTCATGATGCTAGTTGACGTTCTGTTGCTTGGAGTATTATTTTCGGAGATGATGTTTACATGTGGATCTTAGCCGAATAGCTTTATTCTTGTTATTGGAGTAGTAGGATTATTGATTTTCGGATTCATCATGACAGTAGTGTTGTGCTACCCTTGGAGTATTTTGAGATGAGGAGATTATGCTTGGATTATTTGTTGGATATTGCTATGACTTGGATTATAGGTTGATAGATCATATTGGAGTATCAGTTACCATAGTTATATTTTTGGGGATAAATTTCGTCATTAAGTTGGTCAGGTGCCACCGAACCGGGCTTTTCCAGTGCAACCACATTTGCCTTTATGGGAAGGCCCTAATGCGGTCTATTGTCATGTCTCTCGCCGGTGCCTCCAATGAGGGAAGGTTATGGGCGTGCGTACCCTGGCCCGGTAAGCAGACATAACCTTGTGTGCTCGTTGTTGTTGTTATGGATCCGGTCCCCGTGAGGGACGTTTTGGCCACGACGGTGGTCGGTGTGTCTTTGGTAGACATGGGGCCACCCAGGACTAAACCCAGAAGGGATGTTGGTCGGAGTGGCCGGGAGAGTGTCATGGCAGTAGATCAGTTTTGTCGGAACACCGTTGGTCCACCCGAATGGGAGTACGAGGCCATGGGTTCTGTGATGTGGGTACAATGTGCTACCTCTACAGAGTGTATTAATCTATCGATAGTCGTGTCCTCGGTCATGGGCATGGGTTCGTACTAGGTCCCACCGTTCGATCAACACTCACATGACGGAATGACTTATAGGTGATTTATATGATGATATATTGTGAGCAGTAACAGTTTGGCAGGATGTTGATGATGATGTTGGAGACCAAGTGTTGGTCATGGTTGTGATCGCCGGAAAGATCACAGTTTGAGACCAAGTGTTGGTCATGGTAGTGATCGCCGGAAAGATCACCGTGTGGTTTTGATCATGAGTTGATCGAGATGGTATATTGCTTGGCCTGTTAGCCAAGAGAGATATGGTTATGGAGATCTGAGATGGTGATTTATCAACACTGTATTAGTTTCATCTCATGCTTAGTAGTTGCTTCATCATGGTAGTTGTTAATAATTAACCTGTTAATACTATGTTATTGTCTTGCCTTGATGTTTATGGTTGTTGTGAGCTTGCAAGTACATTCAGTGTACTGACCTGGCGTGTCATGCCAGATTGCAGGTGATGCCATGATTGCTTGATTGCTTGTCGAGGTTGCTGTGCGTGCGAGCTAGATCATGTCCCAGCCAGAGTCCCTGCGGAGTGGAGTTCACCACCTTCGTCGTTGTTCCGCTGCTAGAAGTTTTCCGCTGCTACGAGTTGTTTCGCTGCTAGCATAGAGCAAGTGTAGTATCACTGGCATAGTGTCGCCGTGCTGATGTGCTTCTTTGTAACATCAGACCCTTGTATTATTATTCTTGTAATAAGAGATGATTTGTTCTATGTCAAAAAGTGTCGTATTCCAGAGACTTCTCCTCGATCTCTGGGCTGGAATACGGGGCGTTCCGGTTTCTCTGAGCTGGGGTGCCACACCCGGGGGGCGCCGTCCGCCCATGAAGACCTCAACCCTGCGCCCCAGGCGGCACGCGCACCGCCAAACGCCATGGGGCGCGGGCGGCGCGGTCACACGTCGTCTGCCCTTACTCCGTGACCAGCGTGAGCAGCCGCAAGGGCATCAAGCCACGCTGCGGCCACGGCTCCGCACACCCGACGGGAACAAGCAAACATGAGGGCCGCGCTCACGATGGCCCGGGTGCTGCTGTAGTGCCGGTTGATGGAGAGCGCCAGGGATGCGTTGCTGGAGCGCGTCGCCGAGCTACTGGACACCGCGGCCTCGGGAGCACCGCCCTTCTGCTCCCTGCTTACGCCTCAGGCCGCGGCCGGACCGCATGGCGGGCCTCGCCGCGCCCGCGTGCCCCAGGCCACGCCAGGAGGCTTCATCGACGCCGGCGCGACCAACAACACCGGACGCCCAATCATACCCGCGCCACCTCCGACGAGCGCGGGCGCGCGTGTTGCCACCAGCGGCCCCAGCTGGATCTTGCCCTACCATCCTCAGGGCGGCGCGCTGGGCCGGGCAACGTGGAGCGTGTGACACTTCGGCGAGGTCTTCGAGGCGACAACCTCGGAGGCCTACGTGCCCCGCATGGTGGACCAGGGGTACGCGCTGGAAGACGACCCTGGCTCGTTCCTCCAGCCAGGCTGGGGGGAAGAGGCGCTAGAAGCCAAGGCCTTCTAGGAGCCTCCGAGGAGCCTCACCAACCATGCCGACGACAACAGCTATAGGGTACCACTAATCTCTCAGGAGCAAGCTTACGCTAACCATGGGTCACAGGAGGATCAGGTCACATCAGCGGATGGCGGCCCCAGCTCGACAGCCTCCCTTTCGCCAGGAGGAGCGTACTGGGGGCTGCAGGAGAGGGGCCGGGAGCAAGGCCCCTCCCTGCGCCACACGGAGCAGGGCATCCCCCGGAGTAGGCCCTCTGTCGGGGAGGTGCTGGAGAGCCTTCCCCCGGCCGAGGACCCATGGTCGCCGAGGGCGCCGCTGGCGTCCCCTTTGCCCCTTGGCGTCGTCCTGGTTTCCGGACGCCCCCAATGGTGGTCGAGGGTGGCGCAAGGCGGGGCCCTCGTCTGGCGATATGAAGTAAGGCTCACGCCTGTGAAGGTCTCCGCTCGTGACACTCTCACGTAATAATGAGTGGGGCTGTACACGCCCCAGAGTCTCAGGAGTGCCGCCCTCGGGCCTCGGGGGCTCCCTCCCACGTCTTAGTGGTAGCACTTAGCTCCGTGCTGGTGAGAAGACAAGAAGACTAGACTAGGCGCAGACGCGGCCATTTTCTTTTAACCTCTTTTCTGTAGCCCTGCTTTCTGACTCTGGATTTAAGTTTGAAGTTGAATTTTCATTGGTGTGCGCGGGGGGTGCCTTTTCTCGTTCGTGCGATTTCTTGCAATCTGGTTCCTGCCTTGGTTTGGGGTTCACACCTGCTGCCTCCCCCTCATGAGCCCCTCGCGAGCGGGGGCTGGGCATAGCGCGCGCGCGCTGCACACATGCCTTGCCATGGCCGGTGCTTGCTTCTCGCGAGGCCCTCTCGAACGGATCGGCAGGCTCCTCAGAAACTCATGATCGAGCCAGTTCGGGTCCTGTCCTTGCTAAGGTAAATGACAACAACAAACTCGCAGTGGGACTCACAGGTTCATGAAGACACGTATTTAGCTTGCCTTAAAGAATAGAGGCAGTAATTTGTTTACATGAGGGGCTTCCCCTCCCAAAATGCTCTTACAACTCTTAGGGCCGCGCCCGAGCTTTTGCATGCAGGATAAACAGCAGGGAAGCACGGGTTCAATCGGACATGTCGCTCACTGCGTCCTCCATGTCGCCTTCAGACGCGTCGCTGGCGTCGCTGTCGCCATCGCCGGCATCACCGTCACTGTCGCCGGGCCGCCCACGCCGTTGTCGACCACGTCGCGTTCATCCGCCACGACCACCACCACGTCATCATCAGAAGCAAAGGCCCTGACCAACGCATCCAGATTGTCTTCCACCCATCGCGCCAGGTCGCCCCGGATGGCCTCGGGTATGGGGGCAATGGCGGCGTAAAAATCGAAGTTGGGGTATGTGTTCTGGAGGTGGCTGAAGACGCGGGAGAACGCGCGCCCGAGCAGGCCACGACTCCTCTCTTCATCAAGATGGCGAGCCCTCTTGGATCGTGTAACACCTTGGGAATCATGCTAAAGTAACTCCCTGTGATTAAGCTAATCATGTTGCTAAACAGGGCTTGATCACATTTGAATCACCTTCCTTTTCAAACTCCTAGTTCAAACTTCAAATATAATTAAAGTGAAAAATAAAAGTTTTCAAAAACTCAAACAAAAATGTTCAGTGGGTGCCAAATATTACACTGGTAATTATGGTGGAGAAAACACATTTTTATACAATACCTAAATACTTTTAAATGAAATAAAACAGAAAAGAAAATAAACAAATAAAAAGAAAACAGAAAACAGAACACAGTCAGAGAAAAAGAAAAAAAGGAGCAGGCCTCCCCCCCACTGGACCCGTGGCCCATCTGCACCGAACCCCCCCGGCCCAAACTGGGCCGCACCCCCGCACCCCCGACCCCGGCCCAGCCCACCTCTCCTCCCTCGCCCCCTTCCCTGTTCCCCCGACCGGGTCGGAACAGGGGCGCGCTCCCGCCCGACCACCTCGCCGGCACCGACGCCGGAGAGGATAAGGGCGCCAGCGGCCCCCGTCTCCTCGGGCCTCTCTCCCACTCACCCCGCTCACTCCCTCGGCCTCTGCGCCTCTCCCTCCGCCAGATCCCCCTCCCTCTCCCCTTCGATCCCCTCTGCCCGCGCGTGCTCGCCGCCGTTCACCGTCGAACTCGCGGCCACCGTGCCCAGATCGCCCCGACGACGTGCCCGAACGACTCCCCGCCGTCGACTACGTCGACTACGCCAACGGGAACGAGCCGAGCGCCTCCGCACCGATCTCCCCGAGCTCGTCTTCAACCTTCGGCCGCCGTCGATCGTCGCCGATTCCGGCTACCCCGCGCCCTCCCCGAGCACGCTGCCACTCCCTACGGCTACGCTGTGAGCTCCCGCATCTCCTCCCCCTCTCCGTTAGCTCGCTCGCGCTCCGTAGCTGCTCCCCCACGCGCGCCCGAACGCCACGCCGCGGAGCTCGCCGCCGGCGGGTCTCCGGTGACCAAATGGTCACGGGCGTAGGCCCGCTAGCCCGACCGCACCGTGCCGCACCCGCCTAGCTACTTAGTTCGGCCGTTCGCGCGCTCTAACGCAGCTTCCGTCGGGCACCCGTAGCACCTCGCCGCCGGCGAGCTCGTAGCGGTCGTCTCCGGCCGTTCCAGCCCCTCCGACCACCGCCGTTGGACGCGCGACGTCGAGCCGCGTCGAACGCGCCAAGCCTCGCCCCCGCAAACCCACTGTGGGTGAAACCCGTACCCCTCCCGAGCCGCGCCGCCGTGCGTTTGGTCGCCGGCGTTGCTCCGGCGCCGGCCGCCGACGTGGCACACCTGGGGCCACCCCTGGGTCACTGCCAGTGGCCCCCACGGGCCCCAGTTGACTGGGTTGACCCAGTCAACTGCTGACTGGGCAGGCCCAGTCACTGACATGCGGGCCCCGCCGCAGAAATTAAAAAAATAAAGAAAAAGAAAATGTTTTATAAATAAAAATAATTAGTTTAACTAAACACTCACTGACATGTGGGGCCCACCCCTCTAATTATACTGTTAGATTAGTTTAATTAAGTATTAGACTAACAGAGGCTGACATGTGGGTCCCACTGGACCCACCTGTCTGGTTTGACTGGTCAGCCGACCTGTTGACTTGCTGACGTCAGCATTGCCCCATGCTGACGTCATAATTCATTTTTCTTAATATAAATAATTCCAGAAATTCAAATAAACTTTGAAAATTCATATCTTTTAAACCGTAACTCGGATGAAAATGTTTTCTATATGAAAGTTGCTCAGAACGACGAGACGAATCCAAATACGCAGTCCGTTCATCCACCACACCTCCCTAACCTATCGAACTAGCAACTTTCCCCCTCCGGTCCGTCTGTCCGAAAACGCGAAACATCGGGAATACCTCCCGGATGTTCCCCCCCTTCACCGGTACCACCTACTGTCGCATTAGGACACTCCTAGCACCGCTCATTGTCATGTCACGCATCGTCATGCTTATGTTTGCATTGTATTTACTGTTTCTTCCCCCCTCTTCTCTCCGGTAGACTACGAGACCGACACTGCTGCTGCCCAGTTCGACTACGGAGTCGACGACCCCTCCTACTTGCCAGAGCAACCAGGCAAGCCCCCCCCTTGATCACCAGATATCGCCTATTCTTCTCTATACTGCTTGCATTAGAGTAGTGTAGCATGTTACTGCTTTTCGTTATCCTATCCTGATGCATAGCCTATCCTTGCTACTACTGTTGATACCTTTACCTGCAATCCTACATGCTTAGTATAGGATGCTAGTTTTCCATCAGTGGCCCTACATTCTTGTCCGTCTGCTGTGCTATACTATCGGGTCGTGATCACCTGGGCGGTGATCACGGGTATATACTTATATACTAAATACATGACACATGTGATGACTAAAGTCGGGTCGGCTCGTAGGAGTACCCGCAAGTGGATCTTTGTGGCGGAGCGACAGGGCAGGTTGAGACCGCCTAGGTGAGAGGTGGGCCTGGCCCTGGTCGGCGTTCGCGGATACTTAACACGCTTAACGAGATCTTGGTATTTGATCTGAGTCTGGCCATTTGGTCTATACGCACTAGCCATCTACGCGGGAGTAGTTATGGGTATCCCGGCGTCGTGGTATCAGTCGAAGCCTTCGTGACGTCAGCGACTGAGTGGCGCGCGCCGTGTTGGACCGCTTTGACGTAACCGCCGTGATCGTGTGGGTTGCTAGGTCTGCTCGCGGCCGTGTTCGCAACGTGCAGGTGTGCATAGGGCGATGGGCCCAGACCCCTGCGCGCTTAGGATTAGAACGGCGTGCTGACCGCTCTGTTGTGCTTAGGTGGGGCTGCGACGCGTTGATCTTACGAGGCCGGGCATGACCCAGAAAAGTGTGTCCGGCCAATTGGGATCGAGCATGTTGGGTTATGTGGTGCACCCCTGCAGGGAAGTTTATCTATTCGAATAGCCGTGTCCCTCGGTAAAAGGACGACCCGGAGTTGTACCTTGAGCTTATGACAACTAGAACTGGATACTGAATAAAATACACCCTTCCAAGTGCCAGATACAACCCGGTGATCGCTCTCTAACAGGGCGACGAGGAGGGGATCGCCGGGTAGGATTATGCTATATGATGCTACTTGGAGGACTTCACTCTATTCTCTTCTATATGCTGCAAGATGGAGATGTCCAGAAGCGTAGTCTTCGACAGGACTAGCTATCCCCCTTTTAATTCTGGCATTCCGCAGTTCAGTCCACTGATACGCCCCTTTACACATATACCCATGCATATGCAGTATAGCTCCTTGCTTGCGAGTACTTTGGATGAGTACTCACGGTTGCTTCTCTCCCTCTTTCCCCCCTTCCTATCTACCTGATTGTCGCAACCAGATGCTGGAGTGCAGGAGCCAGACGCCACCGTCGACGACGACACCCACGGCACTGGAGGTGCCTACTACTACGTGCAGGCCGCTGACGACGACCAGGAGTAGTTAGGAGGTCCCAGGCAGGAGGCCTTGCCTTTTCGATCGTCGCTACTTTTGTGCTAGCCTTCTTAAGGCAAACTTGTTTAACTTATGTCTGTACTCAGATATTGTTGCTTCCGCTGACTCGTCTATGATTGAGCAATTGTATTCGAGCCCTCGAGGCCCCTGTCTTGTATTATAATGCTTGTATGACTTATTTTTGTTTTAGAGTTGTGTTGTGATATCTTCCCGTGAGTCCCTGATCTTGATCGTACACATTTGCGTGCATGATTAGTGTACGGTCAAATCGGGGGCGTCACAAGTTGGTATCAGAGCCGACTGCCTGTAGGAATCCCCCTTTCCACACTCCTTGGCCGAAGTCGAGTCTAGACATTACAAAACTTTTACTAACATGGCTGTGTGTCTTACGGGCCCACGTCGCCATTGGGTGGTACTAGTATCTTTTACTCCTCGACCTTTACTCTGGGACTATGAACTCTCTTCTACTCGGGTTAAACGAATTTACTAACTTTAACACTAGGATGCCGTGACCGTGTTCACCCCAAAGTTGGATAAGCCATAGTTGTTTCCTAGAATAGTATATTGAACAATTGACACACTGTCATTTGACTCCTTTGAAACGTCTTTGCTTTCAGATGGAACCCACGAGGCAGGTCGTTCGTCACACGACGGCCATTGGTGCCTCGGGATCACCTGCGGTGCTAGCTGAGATGATGACCTATCTGGGTTATCGCTGGCACCCTGAGTACACCGTCTACGAGGAGTACCAGGACTTTAACCAGGAGCAGTACCGTGCCATCGTCCACCTCTACTCTCGGGAGTATGACTCCACTACCGTGCTGCACACCGCACATGGTGTTGGTGTGACCATCGATATGGCTGTCCACGATGCTGCCTATGCTGCTCTGACACGTCTTCGTGGAGAGTATCAGGAGTTGGACACCTCCCCTTTCAGGCACATTGCTATCGCCTCTGATGTTGGTGCGGAGGGATACTATACTGCTGCCTACTCCACTGTCACCCGAGAGCCCTTCTACCATCAGAACCTGGTTCTGCATGCTGATGGGCTGGATCGAGCTAACCGAGCTCTTCGCCAGGAGATGTACACCACCCGTCAGCACCTTTACCGTGCTCTGACGCTGCTGCACCCCTTTGTCCGATCTGGACAGGTACCGCGTACTGCGATCTACCCAGCCAGGACCGTGATGCCCCACGGTGTCGGTTGGCCAGAGGTGGGAGGCTACTCTCCCGCACTTGGCCCTCTTCTGCCACCTGAGCGTCGGGCTCTACACCTGAGTATCCGCGGCCCCCAGTCTGCTGACGTGGAGGGCTATCCGTTGCCTCACTACCAGCTGTCGGGCTACGATTACCTCCACAGTACCTCTTGGGACTGATGTAGTCTTGCTTAGTTAGTATTAGTTGCAGTCGCCGCGAGCCTGTGTGTCGCCTATAATGTTTTAGCCTATGTACTGAACTCTATGTACTGAACTCTATGCATGCCCCCTTTCATAAGATATGCCGACTACTATGTAGTAGCTATCGTGCTCCTTTCGTTATGCATGTTTCATCATGAATGATTCTTGTCTTTGCACATATTTCTCAATGCTGAACTACCCCTGTTATATATTAGCAGGATGGTTAGACCAGGTGGTCGTGGTCGTGGTGGCGATGCCCCACCACCACCTGAGTACATGGCTGGTATGATCCAACAGTTCGAACTGAACCGCCAATTCATGGAAAATATGATGGCTCAGTTTCCTCGCCCCAATATGAACCAGCAGCCAGCTCAAGTGACTCTTCAAGATTTCATATGCCTCAACCCAACCATCTACCGCAGCTCAACTCAGCCTCTGGATGCTGATGACTGGCTCCGTGACATCACCTATGAGATGGAGTCTGCTGATGTAGCCCCTGCCAGCTATGTCACCTTTGCTTCCTTCTTCTTGAAGGGACCCGCAGCTCAATGGTGGGACAGCCACAGGCGTACTCTGCCAGCTGGAACAATCATCACATGGCCAGACTTCCAAGCAGCTTTCCGTGCCCGCTTCATTCCTCAGGGAGTCATGGACCGGAAGAAGCGTGAGTTCCGCAACCTCACCCAAGGCAACAAAACTGTCGAAGCTTATCAGCGGGAGTTTCTGGACTTGTCCCGCTATGCTGAAGAAGACATTGCAACTGATGCACGCAGACAGGAGAAGTTCCGTGATGGACTACAAGCTGACATCAATCTCGCACTTCTAGTGCATGACTTCGCCGATTTCGCCACCTTGGTGAATAAGGCCATCAATGTCGAGACTGGTCTGCAGGAATACCAGAGCTCTCAGAGGCGCAACCGTGACACGGGCTCATCTTCGGGCTCGCCCTCACAGAAGCGTAAGATATGGATCCCGAACAGCATGTATCGTCCAAATGCACCTGCTCCCAGGAAATCTTATGCTGCACCGCGTCTGCCTCCTCCACCATCTAGGCAGTCAAAGCTACCAGCTCCCCCACCTGGGGCTCCTGTTCCCACTCCCGATAATGGTCTGTGCTTCAAGTGTGGTCAACCGGGTCACTTTGCCAGGAACTGCTATCAGAACCAGAATCAACTGGCCCTTCCAGCAGCTGGTCGTGGTAACAACCAGCCCCGCAACAACAATGCTAAGTCTTATGGTCGTGCTCATGCCAACCACGTTGATCTCAGCGAAGCTCAAGACCAGCCTGCTACTATGATGGGTACACTTCTCGTAAATTCAGTACCAGCATCCGTTTTATTTGATACAGGAGCATCCCATTCATTCATATCAGCAGAATTTGCATTCCTGCATGGCATTAATTACGAAGAGATAAACACTCCGCTAGTGGTACACACCCCCGCGGGCCAATGTCAAACCACTATGGTTAGTCACGATGTTACTGTTGAAATTGAAGGACTGGAATTTCTTGTCTCTCCCATCGTACTGAAGTCCTGTAGCATTGATCTCATTCTGGGAATGAATTGGTTAAAAGCGCATACTGCTTCAATCGTTTGCACCACTAAGACCGTCCATCTGCTACACCCTTCAGATGAGATAGTTACTTACCAAGCCCATCTGGTGCAAAATGCCGAGGCAAGGCTCTATGCATTGAATGCATTGAACGCTGCACCACTCGAGGGCATTGAAACATTCCCGTCGTGCGTGAATTCCTCGACGTCTTCCCTGAAGAACTTCCGGGGATTCCCCCTGCTAGAGCTGTCGAATTCATCATGGACTTGAAACCAGGCACCACTCCTATAGCCAAGCGACCCTACAAAATGCCGCCGCATGAACTCCTTGAGCTTAAGGAGGAAATCGACAAGTCTCTTCGCAAATGATTCATTCGCCCAAGTTGCTCTCCTTGGGGAGCACCTTCTCTCTTTGTCAAGAAGAAGGATGGGACTAACCGGTTAGTTCAAGACTACCGTCCTATAAACCAAGCTACCATTCAGAATAAATACCCTCTTCCTCGGATCAATGATCTGTATGATCAACTGGCGGGTTCGTCAGTGTTCTCTAAGCTCGACTTGAGGTTGGGCTACCACCAGATCCGTGTTCGCGAAGAGGATATCCCAAAGACCGCCTTCGTGACTCGCTATGGTTCATACGAGTACACCGTCATGTCTTTCGGTTTGACCAATGCTCCAGCCACCTTCTCTCGTCTGATGAACTATATATTCATGGATTACCTCGACAAGTTCGTCGTGGTTTATCTGGATGATATCCTGGTATTCTCCAAGAACGAAGAAGAACATGCTGAACATCTTCGACTTGTGCTGGAAAAGCTACGAGAACATCAACTATATGCCAAGTTCTCCAAATGTGAATTCTGGCTACCGGAAGTAACCTATCTTGGGCATGTAATCTCTAAGGATGGTATTGCCGTCAACCCCGAGCGAGTTCAGGCTATTCTTGATTGGACTCCTCCCAAGAACGTTAAGCAAGTCAGAAGTTTTCTCGGTCTCGCCAGCTATTGCCGTCGATTTGTCGAGAACTTCTCCAAGATCGCCAGGCCTCTGACTAACCTGTTACATAAGGGCGTCAAGTTCCAATGGACAGAAAAATGTCAGGAAAGTTTCCAGGCACTCAAAGACAAGTTGACTTCTGCCCCAGTTCTAGCTCCACCTGATACTAAGGACTTCGTCATCTATTGCGACGCTTCCCGTCAAGGATTAGGCTGTGTCCTAATGCAAGACCGCAAAGTGATTGCTTATGCCTCTCGACAATTGCGCCCTCACGAAGAGAACTACCCGGTTCACGACCTCGAACTTGCTGCTGTCATTCATGCGCTGAAGCAGTGGCGACATTACCTTCTCGGTAATCGTTGCGAGATCTTCACTGACCACCAAAGTCTGAAGTATCTGTTTACTCAACCAGATCTGAACCTCCGTCAGCAGAGATGGATGGAGCTTGTTGCAGACTTTGACTTGGGTATTTCCTATACGCCAGGCAAGGCTAATGTAATGGCTGATGCCTTGAGCTGCAAGTCTTACTGCAACCACCTCCAGGTTCATAAAGTTCAGCCCTCGCTTGTTGAAGAATTCAGGAAGCTGAACCTCCATATTGTTCCTCCGGGTGCACTCACTCCCCCTCCTAAGGAGTTTGGCAAGGTGAACCTCCACGTTGTTACCCAGGGTTCCCTCAATACCCTAGTTGCTAAACCAGATCTCGAGGACAGCATCAAAAGGCTACAGAAGTATGACTCTGAAGCCCACAAGATTAAGCGCTACCTCGCAGAAGGAAAGCCCTCATTCTTCACCATTTCTGAAGATGGCACCCTATACTTCAAGGGCCGCCTAGTGGTGCCATGAGCAGAGAAAAACTTGGATATGACACAGGAAGTTATGAAAGAAGCTCATGATACGCCTCTGTGTATCCATCCTGGTAGTAGAAAGATGTATCAAGACATCCGACAGAGATTCTGGTGGTCTAATATGAAGCAAGACATCGCTCGTTATGTGGCTGAATGTGACGTTTGCCGTCGTATCAAAGCAGAACATCAAAGGCCTGCTGGAACCCTGCAACCTATCTCTATTCCTGAATGGAAATGGGACCATGTTGAGATGGACTTCGTCACTGGATTTCCCAAATCACAGAAAGGTAATGATGCTATTCTTGTCGTCATTAACCGGCTTTCCAAAGTTGCACATTTCCTGGCAGTCAAAGAAACGATCACTGCTAGCCAGTTGGCAACGCTCTATATGTCCAGGATTGTTTCACTCCACGGTATTCCATTGGTTATCAGTTCAGACCGTGGTAGCTTATTCACTTCAAGATTCTGGGCAAGTTTCCAAGAAGCAATGGGAACTCATCTGTCATTCAGTACTGCGTTTCATCCTCAATCGCAAGGACAAGTTGAACGCGTCAATCAAGTTCTCGAAGACATGCTTCGAGCTTGCGTTATTTCCTTCGGCAAGAAATGGGAGGAATCTCTCCCGTATGCTGAGTTCTCTTATAATAATAGCTATCAAGCTAGTCTGAAGATGGCCCCCTTCGAAGTGTTATATGGACGAAAGTGCCGAACCCCTCTGAACTGGTCAGAAACTGGGGAACGTCCACTCTTCGGTCCGGATATTATCCAAGACGCCGAAGAACAAGTCCGCATTATTCGTGAGAAACTCAAGACTGCTCAGTCACGTCAGAAGAGTCAGTATGACCGTCATCATAAAGACATGGTCTATCAACCTGGCGAAAAGGCTTATCTTCGAGTCACACCTATGAAGGGTGCTCACCGCTTCGGGATCAAGGGCAAACTAGCTCCTCGCTATATTGGCCCATTCACTATTCTCGAAAGGCGTGGAAAAGTGGCATTCCAACTGGAGCTACCGCCGAACCTTTCTCAGGTTCACGACGTGTTCCATGTGTCACAGCTCCGCCGTTGCTTCAAGGATCGAATCCGAGCTGTGGATCATGAAGTGCTCGAATTGCAGCAAGACCTCTCCTATAAGGAGCATCCGGTCTGCATTCTCGACCAAGATGAACGCCGCACACGTCAGAAGGCGATCAAGTTTCTCAAAGTCCAGTGGTCGCACCATTCTGAAGATGAGGCCACTTGGGAACGAGAGGATCGTCTGCGTGAAGAATACCCCGCACTGTTTCCTTCTACCTCCTAAATCTCGGGACGAGATTTCTTGTAGTGGAGGAGATTTGTAACACCCTGGGAATCATGCTACAGTAACTCCCTGTGATTAAGCTAATCATGTTGCTAAACAGGGCTTGATCACATTTGAATCACCTTCCTTTTCAAACTCCTAGTTCAAACTTCAAATATAATTAAAGTGAAAAATAAAAGTTTTCAAAAACTCAAACAAAAATGTTCAGTGGGTGCCAAATATTACACTGGTAATTATGGTGGAGAAAACACATTTTTATAAAATACCTAAATACTTTTAAATGAAATAAAACAGAAAAGAAAATAAACAAATAAAAAGAAAACAGAAAACAGAACACAGTCAGAGAAAAAGAAAAAAAGGAGCAGGCCTCCCCCCCACTGGACCCGTGGCCCATCTGCACCGAACCCCCCCGGCCCAAACTGGGCCGCACCCCCGCACCCCCGACCCCGGCCCAGCCCACCTCTCCTCCCTCGCCCCCTTCCCTGTTCCCCCAACCGGGTCGGAACAGGGGCGCGCTCCCGCCCGACCACCTCGCCGGAGAGGATAAGGGCGCCAGCGGCCCCCGTCTCCTCGGGCCTCTCTCCCACTCACCCCGCTCACTCCCTCGGCCTCTGCGCCTCTCCCTCCGCCAGATCCCCCTCCCTCTCCCCTTCGATCCCCTCTGCCCGCGCGTGCTCGCCGCCGTTCACCGTCGAACTCGCGGCCACCGTGCCCAGATCGCCCCGACGACGTGCCCGAACGACTCCCCGCCGTCGACTACATCGACTACGCCAACGGGAACGAGCCGAGCGCCTCCGCACCGATCTCCCCGAGCTCGTCTTCAACCTTCGGCCACCGTCGATCGTCGCCGATTCCGGCTACCCCGCGCCCTCCCCGAGCACGCTGCCACTCCCTACGGCTACGCTGTGAGCTCCCGCATCTCCTCCCCCTCTCCGTTAGCTCGCTCGCGCTCCGTAGCTGCTCCCCCACACGCGCCCGAACGCCACGCCGCGGAGCTCGCCGCCGGCGGGTCTCCGGTGACCAAATGGTCACGGGCGTAGGCCCGCTAGCCCGACCGCACCGTGCCGCACCCGCCTAGCTACTTAGTTCGGCCGTTCGCGCGCTCTAACGCAGCTTCCGTCGGGCACCCGTAGCACCTCGCCGCCGGCGAGCTCGTAGCGGTCGTCTCCGGCCGTTCCAGCCCCTCCGACCACCGCCGTTGGACGCGCGACGTCGAGCCGCGTCGAACGCGCCAAGCCTCGCCCCCGCAAACCCACTGTGGGTGAAACCCGTACCCCTCCCGAGCCGCGCCGCCGTGCGTTTGGTCGCCGGCGTTGCTCCGGCGCCGGCCGCCGACGTGGCACACCTGGGGCCACCCCTGGGTCACTGCCAGTGGCCCCCACGGGCCCCAGTTGACTGGGTTGACCCAGTCAACTGCTGACTGGGCAGGCCCAGTCACTGACATGCGGGCCCCGCCGCAGAAATTAAAAAAATAAAGAAAAAGAAAATGTTTTATAAATAAAAATAATTAGTTTAACTAAACACTCACTGACATGTGGGGCCCACCCCTCTAATTATACTGTTAGATTAGTTTAATTAAGTATTAGACTAACAGAGGCTGACATGTGGGTCCCACTGGACCCACCTGTCTGGTTTGACTGGTCAGCCGACCTGTTGACTTGCTGACGTCAGCATTGCCCCATGCTGACGTCATAATTCATTTTTCTTAATATAAATAATTCCAGAAATTCAAATAAACTTTGAAAATTCATATCTTTTAAACCGTAACTCGGATGAAAATGTTTTCTATATGAAAGTTGCTCAGAACGACGAGACGAATCCAAATACGCAGTCCGTTCATCCACCACACCTCCCTAACCTATCGAACTAGCAACTTTCCCCCTCCGGTCCGTCTGTCCGAAAACGCGAAACATCGGGAATACCTCCCGGATGTTCCCCCCCTTCACCGGTACCACCTACTGTCGCATTAGGACACTCCTAGCACCGCTCATTGTCATGTCACGCATCGTCATGCTTATGTTTGCATTGTATTTACTGTTTCTTCCCCCCTCTTCTCTCCGGTAGACTACGAGACCGACACTGCTGCTGCCCAGTTCGACTACGGAGTCGACGACCCCTCCTACTTGCCAGAGCAACCAGGCAAGCCCCCCCTTGATCACCAGATATCGCCTATTCTTCTCTATACTGCTTGCATTAGAGTAGTGTAGCATGTTACTGTTTTTCGATATCCTATCCTGATGCATAGCCTATCCTTGCTACTACTGTTGATACCTTTACCTGCAATCCTACATGCTTAGTATAGGATGCTAGTTTTCCATCAGTGGCCCTACATTCTTGTCCGTCTGCTGTGCTATACTATCGGGCCGTGATCACCTGGGCGGTGATCACGGGTATATACTTATATACTACATACATGACACATGTGATGACTAAAGTCGGGTCGGCTCGTAGGAGTACCCGCAAGTGGATCTTTGTGGCGGAGCGACAGGGCAGGTTGAGACCGCCTAGGTGAGAGGTGGGCCTGGCCCTGGTCGGCGTTCGCGGATACTTAACACGCTTAACGAGATCTTGGTATTTGATCTGAGTCTGGCCATTTGGTCTATACGCACTAGCCATCTACGCGGGAGTAGTTATGGGTATCCCGGCGTCGTGGTATCAGCCGAAGCCTTCGTGACGTCAGCGACTGAGTGGCGCGCGCCGTGTTGGACCGCTTTGACGTAACCGCCGTGATCGTGTGGGTTGCTAGGTCTGCTCGCGGCCGCGTTCGCAACGTGCAGGTGTGCATAGGGCGATGGGCCCAGACCCCTGCGCGCTTAGGATTAGACCGGCGTGCTGACCGCTCTGTTGTGCTTAGGTGGGGCTGCGACGCGTTGACCTTACGAGGCCGGGCATGACCCAGAAAAGTGTGTCCGGCCAATTGGGATCGAGCGTGTTGGGTTATGTGGTGCACCCCTGCAGGGAAGTTTATCTATTCGAATAGCCGTGTCCCTCGGTAAAAGGACGACCCGGAGTTGTACCTTGAGCTTATGACAACTAGAACTGGATACTGAATAAAATACACCCTTCCAAGTGCCAGATACAACCCGGTGATCGCTCTCTAACAGGGCGACGAGGAGGGGATCGCCGGGTAGGATTATGCTATGCGATGCTACTTGGAGGACTTCACTCTATTCTCTTCTATATGCTGCAAGATGGAGATGTCCAGAAGCGTAGTCTTCGACAGGACTAGCTATCCCCCTTTTAATTCTGGCATTCCGCAGTTCAGTCCACTGATATGCCCCTTTACACATATACCCATGCATATGTAGTATAGCTCCTTGCTTGCGAGTACTTTGGATGAGTACTCACGGTTGCTTCTCTCCCTCTTTCCCCCCTTCCTATCTACCTGATTGTCGCAACCAGATGCTGGAGTGCAGGAGCCAGACGCCACCGTCGACGACGACACCCACGGCACTGGAGGTGCCTACTACTACGTGCAGGCCGCTGACGACGACCAGGAGTAGTTAGGAGGTCCCAGGCAGGAGGCCTTGCCTTTTCGATCGTCGCTAATTTTGTGCTAGCCTTCTTAAGGCAAACTTGTTTAACTTATGTCTGTACTCAGATATTGTTGCTTCCGCTGACTCGTCTATGATTGAGCAATTGTATTCGAGCCCTCGAGGCCCCTGGCTTGTATTATAATGCTTGTATGACTTATTTTTGTTTTAGAGTTGTGTTGTGATATCTTCCCGTGAGTCCCTGATCTTGATCGTACACATTTGCGTGCATGATTAGTGTACGGTCAAATCGGGGGCGTCACAGATCGGTTCTCCAGACGCGTCACCACGTCGGTGAAGAAGCAGAGGTGACTGGCATAATCATTCGCGTGGGGATGAGGGGCATTTTCGTCGCAGATGTTGCCCAGCACTGCGTTGGCCCTGTTCCTGAGGCCTTGGAGCATGGGGGCGTGCACGCGCTCCAGCGTCCGCCGCTGAAGCACTTCCTCCCTGTTCTGCTGCGCGAAGGACTCGGCGTTGGTGACTCACTGCTGAAGAGAAAGCAGCTCGGCATGGGCGGAGGCCAGCTCGGCCTGCGCTGTGACCAGGGCGGCTACGGCAGCTTCCTCACGTTGCTCCACCGTAGCCAGCTCCGACCTAAGGGCAGTAGTCCTGCCCGCAACTTCGGCTTCCACGAGCTCCAGCTTCAGGTCATACCTGCCGACAAGATCCGCGCGAGCCCTGGCCACCCTGCTGTCGACCTCCTTCTGGATCCTCGCCTCGCACGCGTTAGCAGCATCCTCCGCTTGGGCGACTTGGCGTTCCCTCGTCTCCAACCGCTCAAGCTCAAGGCTGCGCTCCATGGCTTCCAGCGCCAACGTTTCTTCGCGCTTCAGGATCTCTTCCTCCTCGGCAGGCGTCCCCCTCAAAGACGCAAGGGCGGCATGGCGCGCCTCCACTTGCTGCTCCAAGGAGGCACTCCAGGCTTGGAGCTCCCACGCGCGTTTCTCTGCAACCTCGTAGCGACGGTCAGCCTCCCGGGCCTCTTCCAGGGCTCGGGTGCAGGCCTCACGCGAGGCCACGAGAGACGCCTCAGCCTTCGCATTGTCAAGCTCGCGCTGGTGGCGCCCGAGGTTGATGGCCACCTTCAGTTTGTGACGATCCTCCATCAGCCGAAGACCCTCGGCCTCGAGGCACGCGTCTACATCCACGAGTTCTCTGCCGAGCCGGCTCATCGCGCTCATTGCATCCTGAAAGAGATCATGGCGGACGACGCTCCGTTGGTGTGCTAGATCAAGCGCGCGGCCGATTCCATCCTCTGCAGCGGGGATTGCCGGCGGGACCCGAAGCAGCTTGCCCCCTTTCTGCAGGGGGCTGGGGGCTGGCGCCCCCTGGTCGCCCACTGGGCTTTGGCGGGAGCCCGATTGAGTCAAGGCTCGCTACTCGAAGAGGAGGCCAAGACCGAAGCCATCCAGCCGCCGTCCACAACCAGAGGAGGTGCCCTTGGCACGCTCGTCGTGCCCCCGGCTAGGCCACGAAGAAGAGACGGCAGGAGCGCGGGCTCGAGATGCCAGGCTAGCGCGTCTGTCTCCCCGGCCGACCTTGCGCTGGGAGTGACACGCCGGCTTGGGGTGCTCAAGGCCAGCAGGAGATTTGAGGCAGGAGGAGGTTGTTCCCCGGGAGGCTTCACGGCCTTAGCAGAAGGGATCCTGAAGAGCCACCGTCAGGAAAGGAAGCAACACTCAAGGAATTACAAAGATAAGGTACTTACTCATCTATGGCGATGTACTTCCTCTGTTTCAGCGGCCGAAAGGCGCCACTGCTACGGCTTGGGGACCCCTTCCTCTTGCGGAGCGCTTCGAAGTCCACACAGAGCCGGCTGAAGCGTTGGACGTGGCGACCAGCACAGGGCGCATCTGGTGAAGCGCCCAAGGGAACGACCTCAGGAGCGCCAAGATGGGGAGAGCTATCGGGCTCCGCCTCGCGATGACTTGCTGAGGCCTCAGGAGCTTCGGCCTCAGGAGCAGTGGATCGCATCGCCCCCTCAACTACCACCCCAGGGCGAGAGTCACCGTTTCCTGGGGAAGGCGCCTCAGGAGCCTCGGGCGAAGTTGATGCCACGGCACCCGCGCCTCCGGCCTCTAACGGCGCTTGCCCCCCTGCGTCCACTCTTGGGGCAAGTTCGGCGCCGGCGATAAGGAGAGGAACCACGGTGACGGGTTCTCACGAGGCCCCACAAGGCCGACCGGACGTAGCCCCCATTCATCGAAAGGGGGCATCTGCCCCGCGAACTCCACCCTATTCGAGCAGTTGTACAGGAAACAACCCGCTTGCGGCAAATCACCTGGCGAGGGGTCACCTGCCAAAACTTCAAGCACTGTTCTTCGCGCCACGGCTGGGAGCCCCGACTCCTGAAGCCTCATGCGATCCTGGTCGCCGGTCAGGGCCCACATCGGCTGGGAATGATGCTGGAGTGGGGCGATGCGGCGTCGGAGGAACTCCTTCATCACCTTCGGCGCGGTCACACCAAGGTCCTTCAGCCTCCTCAACTGGAGCCAGACGAAGGCAAGACGGGAGCCCGCGAGCTCATCGTGGCCCCAGCCGGAGCTGGGGACGGCGGGCGACGACGGAGGCGAGAGCAGGGGGTTGAGCACTCCGACATCAACATACACCCACCGCGTCCGAAACTCGCTCGTAGACGGCGGAAATTCAAAATCAATCCACGAGCCGGCTTTCAACGCCACGGCCTGGAAGCTCGGGCACCCCGAGCACTGCCGGGGGTCGGTCAGGTGCAGCGAGAAGAAATGACGTAGAAGGGCCACGGAGGGGGCGATGCCCACCATGGCCTCGCAGACAAAGGCAAAGATGGCAAGGAGGGCGACTGATTGAGGATCTAGGTGCAACGTATGGATCTGGTACTGGGAGAGCACGACATTGAAGAAGGCGGAGAAGGGAGGAACCGAGCTAGCCCACAGGGCGTCAATAAAGAGCTGGACCTCACTGGCTGTCCTATCGATAGTAGCTCGGGACGCTGGCCAGGCCACTGTCCCTCCCCATTCGTTGAAGCTGGTGGCGAGCGCGGGGCGGACCTTGTCCATGGCCTCCTGATTGAGCACCCGCGATCGGCCGACGGCGGGCTCGACGGCCGGAGGTGGGCTGGCTGAGGACAGGGGCTTCTTCCCTTTCTCCGTTCGGTTCGGCGCCATGGCGATGGAGAGAACTGAGCTCGAGTCGGATTGGAAGAGGAAGCTGAGGTTCGAGGAAGCAGAGAAGTTGGGGAGTGCGGTACCAGCAATGGGGAAATAACTGTGTAGGACGCCGTGGCCGCCTTGTTGGAAATATTCCCTAGAGGCAATGATAAAATGGTTATTATTGTATTTCCTTGTTCATGATAATTGTCTGTTGTTCATGCTATAATTGTATTAACTGGAAACCGTAATACATGTGTGAATACATAGACCACAACATGTCCCTAGTGAGCCTCTAGTTGACTAGCTCGTTGATCAACAGATTGTCATGGTTTCCTGACTATGGACATTGGATGTCATTGATAGCGGGATCACATCATTAGGAGAATGATGTGATGGACAAGACGCAATCCTAAGCATAGCACAAGATCGTGTAGTTCGTTTGCTAGAGCTTTTCCAAATGTCAAGTATCATTTCCTTAGACCATGAGATTGTGCAACTCCTGGATACCATAGGAGTGCTTTGGGTGTGCCAAACATCACAACGTAACTGGGTGGCTATAAAGGTGCACTATGGGTATCTCCGAAAGTGTCTGTTGGGTTGGCATGAATCGAGACTGGGATTTGTCACTCCGTATGACGGAGAGGTATCTCTGGGCCCACTCGGTAATGCATCATCATAATGAGCTCAATGTGACCAAGTGTTTGGTCACGGGATCATGCATTATGGTACGAGTAAAGTGACTTGCCGGTAACGAGATTGAACAAGGTATTTGGATACCGACGATCGAATCTCGCGCAAGTAACGTACCGATTGACAAAGGGAATTGTATACGGGATTGATTGAATCCTTGACATCGTGGTTCATCCGATGAGATCATCGTGGAACATGTGGGAGCCAACATGGGTATCCAGATCCCGCTGTTGGTTATTGACCGGAGAGTCGTCTCGGTCATGTCTGCATGTCTCCCGAACCCGTAGGGTCTACACACTTAAGGTTCGGTGACGCTAGAGTTGTAGAGATATTAGTATGCGGTTAACCGAAAGTTGTTCGGACATCACGAGGAGTTCCGGAATGGTCCGGAGGTAAAGATTTATATATGGGAAGTCCTATTTTGGCCACCGGAAAATGTTCGGGATTTTTCGGTATTGTACCGGGAAGGTTCTAGAAGGTTCCGAAGTGGGGCCCACCTGCATGGGGGGACCCACATGAACGTGGGTAGTGGGGGCAAGGCCCCACACCCCTGGTCAAGGCGCACCAAGATCCCACCTTAGAAGGAATAAGATCATATCCCGAAGGGATAAGATCAAGATCCCTAAAAAAGGGGGATAACAATCGGTGGGGAAGGGAAATGATGGGATTTCTTTCCCCCACCTTTGCCAACGCCCCAATGGACTTGCAGGGCAAGAAACCAGCCCCTCCACCCCTATATATAGTGGGGAGGCGCATGGGAGCAGCACCCCCAAGCCCTGGCGCCTCCCTCCCTCCCGTGACACCTCTTCCTCCCCGCTTGCGCTTGGCGAAGCCCTGCCGGGATCCCGCTACTTCCACCACCACGCCGTCGTGCTGCTGCATCTCCATCAACTTCTCCTCCCCCCTTGCTGGATCAACAAGGAGGAGACGTCCCCGCTCCGTACGTGTGTTGAACGCGGAGGTGCCGTCCGTTCGGCGCTAGGATCATCGGTGATTTGGATCACGACGAGTACGACTCCATCAACCCCGTTCTCTTGAACGCTTCCGCTTAGCGATCTTCAAGGGTATGAAGATGCACTCCCTCTCTCTCGTTGCTAGCATCTCCTATATTGATCTTGGTGACACGTAGGAAATTTTGAATTATTGCTACGTTCCCCAACAGTGGCATCATGAGCCAGGTTTATGCGTAGATTCTATGCACGAGTAGAACACAAAGTAGTTGTGGGCGACGATTTGTTCAATTTGCTTACCGTTACTAGTCTTATCTTGATTCGGCGGCATTGTGGGATGAAGCGGCCCGGACCGACCTTACACGTACTCTTACGTGAGACAGGTTCCACCGACTGACATGCACTTGATGCATAAGGTGGCTAGCGGGTGTCTGTCACTCCCACTTTAGTCGGATCGGATTCGATGAAAAGGGTCCTTATGAAGGGTAAATAGCAATTGGCATATCACCGTTGTGGCTTTTGCGTAGGTAAGAAACGTTCTTGCTAGAAACCCATAGCAGCCACGTAAAACATGCAACAACAATTAGAGGACGTCTAACTTGTTTTTGCAGGGTATGCTATGTGATGTGATATGGCCAAAAGGATGTGATGAATGATATATGTGATGTATGAGATTGATCATGTTCTTTTAATTGGAATCACGACTTGCATGTCGATGAGTATGACAACCGGCAGGAGCCATAGGAGTTGTCTTAATTTATTGTGTGACCTGCGTGTCAATGAAAACGCCATGTAATTACTTTACTTCATTGCTAACCGTTAGCCATAGTAGTAGAAGTAATAGTTGGCGAGACAACTTCATGAAGACACGATGATGGAGATCATGATGATGGAGATCATGGTGTCATGCCGGTGACGAAGGTGATCATGCCGTGCCTCGAAGATGGAGATCAAAAGGCGCAAGATGATATTGGCCATATCATGTCACTTTATGATTTGCATGAGATGTCTGTCATGTTTACATCTTATTTGCTTAGAACGACGGTAGCATAAATAAGATGATCCCTCACTAAAATTTCAAGAAACGTGTTCCCCCTAACTGTGCACCGTTGCGAAGGTTCGTTGTTTCGAAGCACCACGTGATGATCGGGTGTGATAGATTCTAACGTTCGCATACAACGGGTGTTGACGAGCCTAGCATGTACAGACATGGCCTCAGAACACACGCGAAACACTTAGGTTGAAATGAT